>NC_084930.1:11875000-12500000 GCF_958298935.1 Phragmites australis | reverse complement strand
GATGCTAAGTAATATAAAGATCAATGCACACAATTATTTGGGTGTAATATTGAAAATCAACCATTTAAATATCTACCTATGCATTATAGAAAACCGAAGAACAGTGATTGGAAGGGTGTAGAAGAGAGATTTGAAAAGAAACTAAGCAGTTGGAAAGGAAAGCTTAGGTCTGCTGGGGGTTGATTAGTGCATTTATGATGTCTTTGTTTAAGATTCCTCGAGTGGTGCTAAAGAAACTGGACTATATATGATCTAGATTCTTTTAGCAGGGGATAATCTTAAGACGAAATATAGACTAGTGCGATGGAATATCATATGTGTAATGAAAATGGCTCCATTATGTCATGATTATGATTTTAGTGATTAATGACAACATAGTCAATACGACTAACATGTTTGTCAAAAATATATGTTAGTAAGTCTCATAGATGCAATAATGAAGAAGCCACCACAGCCAGAATAAAGATAGACTGAATTGGAGAAGTCTCAGGAAGATTTGCCTCACCGGATGGTCCAGTGCTCTAGGTGTTGAACTCACCGGACCATATTTGGAAAATAGGAGAAAGGCCTGAAGACCTCACCAGAAGGTCTGGTGTTTGAGCAGAGTGCTCACCGGAGCAATTCTTCCAGTGAAGGTATTGTACCGAAGAAGATTAAGCCTCACCGGATAGTTCGGTGATTAGTGAGAGTTGCACCGAAGCATTTCCAGAGAAAAGAACAGAAGACTCAACCCATCGGATGGTCTGGTGTTGAGAACGATGAATGCGCTAGAGCATTATTATTAGAGAAGGATGCAACTGCTGAAGATCGAAGGTTCAACCCATCGGATGGTCCGCTGTAAATGGAATGAACACCGGATAATACACCAGACAATGAACAGTACAAAGAAGCAAAACGAAGTTCAAGGCATCAGATGGTCCGGTGATGAAGGTTGTGTAACACCGGAGCATTATTTCTAGAGAGGGTTGCATTGGCTCGGTTGGCTGAAGTGAACTCACCGAATAGTCTGGTGATAAAGTGATATGCACCGGATGCATATACCGGAGCAATTTATACACAGAAGAAGGAACGGATGGGTCAGGATAACACACCGGATAGTTCGGTGACGGAGATGAAGTATGCACCAGAGTGTCCGTGTTCACAAAAGCTTGAGTGGGGTTCCAATGGCTAGTTTGTAAGAGTGTACTCACCGAATGATCCAGTGTTAGTACTACTATTCTCACCGGGTCATCCGATGTTAACAACTTTTCAGAGTCATTGAGTTAACGACTAGTGCGTGTTTTTAAGGCTATAAATACCCTCACTCGGCCAGTGGCATGGTGCTGAAGTCTAGAGGAAGCTCATATACACTTGAGAATATATCCAAGCCACCAAAGTTCTTAATGTGATTATCCAAGGTGATTAATTATAAGATTAGTGAATGATTAGTGTTTATAGGTATAGAGAGAGTGTTGTTAGGTAATTGATGCCTAGAGTGGATCAATGAGTGATCCAACCTTCTACCAAGTGGTACGATGGCACCTTGGAGTCTTGCTGACTCACTGGTAACTTGTTGACCCTCCGACTTGGTGTGAATCAGCGGCAATATAAGTGTATGGGGATGTGGAGACCTTTGACTTGGTGGTTCAAGATCCAAAGTGATCACGGCGGTAAGGACCTGGAAGAGAGGCTAGCGGTGAGACCTTGCATTTGTGGCTCATCCAGGTGGAGGCCTTGTCTTTATTACGTGATAGATCAAGAGCCGTGACCGGGTGCTGACTGGGAGCATATTCTTTGTGGAGTTCCTACCTAAAAAAAATCCTTTGTAGAGCTCCAACGTAGACTAGGGGTGGCATTCATGCTATCGATACCACGGGAAAAAAATCTTTATGCCGAGTTTGCTCTGTCTACCCCGTTTACGTTTCTACATTTACATTTGTAATTTACCTTCTTAGATACGTTGTAAGCACTTTGATTGGTAGAGTAGACACACTAGATAAATCTAGAGCACATTTAGATAGAAATTGATATAGATTTATGTTGTGTTGTTTTTGGAGCCGAAATAGTTCTAAGTATCTTAATTCACCCCCTCCTCTTCGGACGTCACCGATCCCTTCAATTGGTATCAGAGCTAGGGCTCATATCTAACTCTTAAATTTGTGTTAGAGTTTCACACCTTTCACAAGGTTTCGTCAATTCAAGTGGTATTTGAGCCTTAGTCTCATTGTAATTGGTTAGGCTTCACTGCCTAGTGAGTTGTCACGTTCGGGGTTGTAATAGATTCTCATAGTGCTTCACTTTTCGATGGCACAAACTTTCCCCAGTGAAAAATTCTAATGACTTGTTATTTGCAAATCCGAGGGTTAAATGTTTCGAGAGTCACCGAGGAAGGGATGAGACCTCACATCACCAACAAGAAGAGGCAATTAGATGCATTGCCCAAGAGTATACTTTTATCATCTATATGTGTTGATGCATTTAATCGTGTTTATTATCTCACCAATGTACGTGATATTTAGACTAGTCTCATTGAAATATATGAAGACACAAAAGATGTGTGCAATGAGAAATATCATGTGCTTGCTACTAAGCTCAATGGCATTAAGCATCTAGCCCATGAAAATGCTAATGATATATATTCTCATTTGAACATTCTTGTTAATGAGATCAATAGGTTAGGTTTGACGCCAATTAAAGATGGTCAAGTGGTGAGAAGAATACTTCAAGCTCTTTTTCTGAAGTACCAGTTGATAGTCTCTATCATTTATGATAATAATGACATCAAGAAGATGACTCCAAGTCAAGTGTTCGGCAAGATCACCGCCCATGAGATGACAATGAACATATGGGTAGAATCTTCTTCCTCATCCGACTCCAAGAGCTTTGCTCTCACAAGCAAGCAAGCTCAATACTAACACATAAAGGTAAGGATGAGGAGACAAGAGTAAGAGTCAAGCTCAAGCGAAGATGATAGTAATCAAGATGAAAATATCTATGAAGAGGATGATCAAAGTACATCAAATAATGAAAAAATTAATCCTAAGATGGTCAACCTCTTTTCAAAGTTAGAGAAAAATATGAATAGGATCAATGCCAAAGTTGATCATCCTATCTCCATTGAAGACTTGGTCAACACAATTGATCACATCAAGAAGTAGAATAAGACCAAGATCAAGAAGAGGGAGACAAGGGAAAGAGCCAATGCACTCGCAAGCATAGGGAGATGGGTGAGCGATGATGAAGAGACAAGCTCAAGTGATGAAAGCTTCATCGTCTCCCCTCCAAGAAAAGCTCTTCCTCAATATCGTCATCACACAAGTCGTTATGCAAGTCATATCATAAGTGTCTTATAGACAAATGTATGGATAGCGATGTAAGTGATGATGAATCTGATGAGGATTCTTCTTCTTATAGTGAACTCCTTCATTTGATCAATGAACAACAAAGGATCTTTAAGAAACAATCAAAAGAGGTTAAAAAATTTAATGCACTTAATAAAATTCATACTACCTTTGTTTCTAATTATAAATAATTATTGTGCAAATTTAATTTACTAAACAAGGATCATGAATAGGTTAATCTCAAACTAAGATCCTTTTGAAGCAATATACCTCTCTATTTAATTACAATCGTAAGGTAGATACTTCTACTTCTTACAATGATTTATTTGATATATCATGCTCACCCCTTTACAATGAGATTTGTGTTGAAAATATGATTGTAGAATCATCTAACAACCTATTGCACTAGAGAATAATGAGCTTAAGTAAGAAGTGGAAAAGCTCAAGAAGTACTTGGCGAGTTTAAAGGGCAAATAACATATCCAACCTCCTCAAGATAAGCGTGCAACCATGGTGAAGAAGCTTGCGGAGGGTTTCACCATGACATGCTTCAAATACCATCAAGAAGGCCACAAATCCTTCCAATACAAGCAAGACAAGAAGGAGATTAAAGAGAAGAAGAAGATGTCAAACCTCTCTAACAAGACCTCCAACCTCTACACCAAGCCTAACTACAAGATCAAGTCCAAAAGCAACCACTATAAGCTCAAGAAGATGAACAATGGTAAAGTGGTTGCACACATGATCGGGAGAAAGGACCGGAGGTAGAATCAACTCCGGATAGTCCGGTGATGAAATGATGTGCATCGGATGCATACACCAGAACAATTTACACATAGAAGAAGGAAAGGCTCGGATGGTTCTGAATAACTCACCGTATAATCCGGTGATAGAGATGAAGTATACATCAGAGTGTTTGGTGTTCACAGAGGCTTGAGTGGGGTTCCAACGGCTAGTTTATAAGAGTGTACTCACCGGATGGTCCGGTGTTAGTACTACTGTTCTCATCGAATCATCTGGTGTTAACAACTTTTTAGAGCCGTTGGGTTAAAGGCTAGTGCGCGGGTTTGAGCTATAAATACCCCCCCACTCATCCAGTGGCATGCTGCTAGAGTCTAGAGGAAGCTCATACACATTTGAGAAGACATCTAAGCCATCAAAGTGTTTAATTTGATTTATCCAAGGTGATTAAGCAAAGATTAATGAGTGATTAGTGCTTATAGGCCTAGAGAGAGTGTTCCTAGATGATTGCTTTCTAAAGAGTAGATCAATGAGTGATCCAACCTTGTTCCATATGATACACAGGCACCTTAGAGTGTTGATGACTCGTCGGCAACTTATTGACCCTCCAACTTGGTGTGGAGCGACGGCAAGATATGTGTACGGGGATGTAGAGATTCTTGTCTTGGTGGCTCAAGCTCTAAAGTGATCATAGCGGCAAGAAACCAAAAAAGAGGCTAGTGGTGAGACCTTGCCTTGGTGACTTGATGGCTCATCTGGGTGGAGGCATTGTCTTTATGACTTGGTGGCTCAAGAGCGGTGATCGGGTGCCAACCGGGAGCATATCCTTTGTGGAGCTCCAACGTGGACTAGGGGTGACATTCATACCATCGATATCACGGAAAAAAAAATCCTTGTGCTGAGTTTACTCTCTCTACCCGATTTATGTTTCTGCATTTATATTCTTACAATTTATCTTCTTATATAGGTTGCAAGCGCTTTGATTGGTAGAGTAGACATACTAGATAAACTTAGAGTATATTTAGATAGAAATTGATATAGATTTATCTTGTGTTATTTTTAGAGTCAAAATAGTTCTGAGTGTCCTAATTCACCCCCCTTTTAGGATGTCACCGATTCCTTAACTATGCAAACCAAATGATCAGGGTGGATTGGGAATTACTGATCTATCATCCAAAGTATCTACCTCCTCAGCAAATGGTTTTATAAGCTACTAAACTAGGATGTGGTTTGGTAAAGTTTACTCAGAAATAAATATTTAGTAATAAAGCACTCACTTAGGTAGAAGGAAAATTAGGAGATTCTCATTTCTGGACCGCTCTCATGAAAGTTAATAGTGAATTTCTCAAATAGGGTTCTTTTCAAATATAGGATGAAGTCTAGATTAGATTTTGGATTGACAAATAGTTAGGGAATATGCCCCTTAGTGAGCAATACCTGTGACTATATCATGTTGGTAGGAGGCAAAATGCCACAGTTGAGGAAGTAATGAGAACAATACCCCCGAACATCTCTTTTCACCGACTAATCATTGGAGACAAACTAATTGCCTAGTACAATCTAGTGTCAAAGTTAGTGCATAGTAACCTCTACGATGAATGTGACACATTTAGATGAGGACTACATACGAATGGGAATTTTTCAGTCTACTCCATGTACAAATAGATGATTTATAATGCTATTATGTTTCCAAATAAATTGTTGTGGACACTTAAGCTTCCACTCAAAATAAAAATCTTTCCGTGGTATTTAGAAAGAAAAGTAATTTTGACTAAAAATAACTTAGCAAATAGAAAATGGAATGATAGCCTTAAATACAGTTTATGCAACCACAATGAAGATATTTAACATCTCTTTTTTGAGTGTCACTTTGCTAACTCACTATGACAGATAGTCAGAATAGCTCCGAGAATTAACAAACATGGAGACATTCACTATATTATGAGAGGTTGTCTAGGTGACTTAGGAGCAAGTAAAACGAAATAATCTTAGTTGGGATGGTTGTGCTTTTTTAGCAATTTGACTATGCCGTAATGATATTGTCTTTGATAAGAAAACAATAACTTCTATGCACATATTTTTTAAGGTACTTACTGACTAATATTCTGGAGATTGATGTAGAAGAAAAGTGGGAGGGAAAATATAAGCATGGTATGCCAAGGTTTGGAGATGATAGCTATAAAATTCTTTCAAGAATATGTGGTGTTTTATACTAAACTATATGATCCATGATGTATATTTATGTGGTCTTTAACTTTTCTATTCTGTTTTAATATTCAGCTATGAAGTAATATGATATAATAATTATCAAGGATTATATACATCGATGCAAAGGCTGAAACATTTTTCCATTGTTAAAAAAACGTAGCTGCTCCGGACCGGCATTGCACACCTACTTGCAGCTCTGCTTGCTGTCATGTCGACGCATCATGCGTGACCCTAGTTTAGTAGTTTGGATCAGGATCCAGTGCAGTAGCTATAGAGACTGCAATTGATCCACGGCGTTCAAAATAAATCGAACGGACCAAAGAAAGGCAGGCTCACCCAGCCCAACGGTGCTGAGATCGTCGTCATCTTCATCGGCGTCATCCTTGGGAACGACAGGCCCTTGCGCTGGAAGGATCCGGGAGCCCGTCGCCGGGAATGCCGACGTCGAGGAATTGATTCGCTTGCCAGGCTGCCGAGGCTTCCGCGCCGTCGTGGCTATAAACACTTTGGTCCCTCTGCGTCGGCGGTAGCAAGAACGCCGGTGCGTATTTGTTGGCCCTTCAATCGCGGTGCTTCCTAGTGCTAATAGCGGATGGCGCCGCTGATGATGGGGACGGCGCGGAAATGAAGGCCCTCCGGCGGGAGCTGGCGCCGTCGAGCTGCGCGGGGGTGGATTACTGCGCGTGGCCTGGCGACACGGCGGCGCCGACACGCTCCATGGCGAGGACATAAACATCGTGAGAAGGAAGACGACTTCGCGTGCAAGGAGGGCGACCGTGCGCGTAATCGGGCCGTTTGATTTCTTTTGGACGGTGTGAATGAGGCGACTGCTTAAGTTGCCAGTCGCTATAGCGACTGCACTGGATCTTTGCATGCATTGGCCACAGATCGAGGAACAGTAAAATACGAGGTGGTGAACAGTACTATAACTTTGAATACTGTAGCTAAAGCACATATACTATCAATACTGTATCGATTTTACTGTTTATAATTAACTGTAGTATAAATCTAATCTATCCATCTGTCAAGTGAGGAGATCCCTTCCATTGGCCACTGGCCATATATATCTTCGATTTTTAATTCTGGTCCGTATATTTGACCAGTATCATGTCGTGTGTTGTGCTGCCTGCTCTGCTTTGCGCCTCGCATGTGAGGGGGGGGGGGGGATGTTGATGCGTTGGTCGCTCGTCCCCATGAATCCATATAATGCGAGCGAGGCATCATGCACTGGAACAGTCGAAGAAATAAAACATTTCTTCTTTTGGTCATGGAATACTGGCAGCACTTTCCGAACTATTTGACTCCCTTTCTAAAGACAGCCCTTTCGTTAGAAGTTCAAAAGGCACCAAGGGCCGTTTTGTCCTGTTAGGACAGTGCCATGTTAGAATTCATTGGAAACTAGTATGAATTTCCCTAGGTTTGAACGAAATTCTTGCCACCAAGTTAAGCACAGCAACTCAGCGAGTGGATGAAAAACAGAGCCCAATTGAACGGTGTGCATGACAAATCAGTGTGAGGATACAATTCCCTCTCATGAGCAACGGACTCACGAGTGCTGCCGTGCATGTATCGGAGGCAGCACGTACTGTTCTCTCTTTTGCGCCATCCCGTCCCCCTCGTGATCTGTTCCTCTGCGATCGACCTCGCTGCCACCAGATGAAGCCGACGGCAGCGGCAACAGAAAAAGAGGAGTGAGTGGTCACGGCAGACCAGAAGCCCCCAGTCCCAGGCCAGTGGGCCTTGAGAGAGACGACCGGAGAGAGAAAAAGAGCACGTCGTCCGGCCGGACATGCATGGACCATGGCGGTCGGGGCAGGAAAACGATGTTTCGACCCGCAGTTAACCCGTGTCGAGATGTCCTAATCGAGCTCGTCGATTATTATGAACAAGTTCTAATAACCGGCTTCGCCAATTATAGTGAGTGGTCACGGAAGCTCGTCGCATGCAATGCACCCCATCCTCTAACAGGAACATCCTGTACAAGCTTTTTTTTTGGTAATTTATCTTCTGTTTGCAACACTCCTGCCTTGCCTTAAACTCACATGGGAAAAGATAGTGCAAACTTGCAAATAAAAACACGAAGATAAAAAGGGTCAACGTCATCGACTGAGCACATACCAGGCCTAAAGTCAAAGCTATGTGTGGAGCACCCACCCAGGCCACAGGATTTTGCTCCAAGACACAAAATATACTCGGGTCACGCACACTACCAGTACCGATGCACCACACGCCACACGCATCGAGCTACTCATCCGCGGCGGCCGCCGCTTCCGCCTGAATTCACGCACAAAACGCCCGGCATTTAAACTTGCCCTGGAAAGCTGGGCGGTGCAAAGACAAAGCAAGCAAGCAAGCGGCGCCACCACTGCTGATGCCCTAACGAGTCAGGCGGGCGGCCTCAGCCTCGTAGCGGCGAGTGCAGTAGGCCTACCCGCCGTGGATCCCGAAGCGGTTCCACGCCGCGCGGTCCCCACGCGCATGCGTCCAGGTCTGGCAGACCGGTTAGAGCCAGGCACCAAAAACGTATCTAACGGGTAAAAACCTAAATAAAAAAACCCGAATTATCCTTAAAACAACTAACGAATAAAAACCTAGCTCCATTCTAAAGCCATCGGGGACTAAAACTCGACGGGATCCCCACAAACGAGAGCACGCGGAGGCATGAGCAGTGGTAGGCGCAAACAGGAGAAAGCGGTGACGGTCGTGTGCAGGAGGGAGGGCACTGTGGCAGGAGCACGTAGGCGGGAGCAGCGACATCAAGGCAGGCATGGGAGAGAAGGTGGGCGACGACATGGCGTCGAGGCTCGAGGTGGTTGTGGGCAGCGGCTTAGTGACGCTGGAGCTACGACGACAAGCGAGAGGGAGTGACAATGACAACCGAGCGAGAGCTACAGCGATAAGCGGGAGTAGCGGCAAGAGCCGAAAGCCGAACCTAGGTTAAAGTTAGCTAAACCACCGGATACCCACAAACACTAAAAATAAAAAACTATCTCCACATTAAACCTAAATACTTACTGGTTCCCGATTCACAACCCCACAAAGAATATTCTACGCCCACCCTCGCCAGTTAAAAACCCACGAGTACCGGACCCGCTTCAATCCATTGCCAGCCTTACACGCGCCAAAGCCATACCGAAACGAAACGAAACGAAACGGGCGAACGTTCCCGAACCGCCCCGGCCGGCCACGTTCACGCGCTCTCCGTCCGCTCGATTCCCTCCTCCGCCTCACGCGGCATTAGCCACCCGTCCGAGCGTTCGACCCTTCGCTTTGGTTCGGTTCGCGCGAGCCGCCGGGCTCGGGCTGCTTGGCCGGGGCCGGCTATCATTGCGCTCTGACGAGACGGCGGCTGCCCTGCCCCCACCACCATTCCGTTTGACCGCCATATAGCGATGACACCTGGGCCCGGGCGTCAGAGACGTCGTACATCGCAAACTGGGGCCCGCCATGTTTAACCGTCTCTACCCCTGGCGCTGCGGCTTCCGTCCTCGACGCGACCCGGCCCAACACTGAGGTTAAAACGGGAAGAAGCTGGTAAGCGTGACCGTTACTGCGCAGCTCGGTCACTCTCACTCCCCAGCTAGCAAGCGAGCGTTACAATCGGAGGCAGCAGCGTAGCAGCAGTAGCAGCAGCTGAGTTCAGACCGACGAGACTTCCTCCGCCTCCCAATTCCTCCCCAGAAATAATACTAAAACAAAGTCAGGAAGCAAAGGCGAGCCGCGGCCGCAAGAAACAGCGGGCAAGTCCCGGGCAGATCCGCGAGATCCGGCGGCCGGCGGCCGGCGGCGGAGGCCCGATGACGAACGGGGCGGGGGCCAGCGGCGGCGGCCTCGGGGGCACCAGGGTCCCGACGTGGAGGGAGCGCGAGAACAACCGGCGCAGGGAGCGGCGGCGGCGCGCGATCGCCGCCAAGATCTTCGCGGGTCTCAGGGCCTACGGCAACTACAACCTCCCCAAGCACTGCGACAACAACGAGGTGCTCAAGGCGCTTTGCAACGAGGCAGGATGGACCGTCGAGCCCGACGGCACCACCTACCGCAAGGTAATCAATCCGTCCCCTGCTTGCTCCTGGCCTCGCAATGGCTTCGGTTCCTCCTCCCAAACTTTCCACGCGGCTCTGCGGCAGCCTCGTGCCGAGAGTGGCGTCGCTTTGGTTGCTCCACGGAATCGCTGGAACAATCTTGGCTGCGACAAGTGCGATCTGAGTAGCTCTAGAGCGTGTTTGCTTGATTGCTTTGACTAGTCTTGTTTCACGGGAGATGCTTGCTCGGTTTCCCTGGGGTTTGGGCTGTTTCCGTATGGAGTTAGTGAGATGGTGTGCTGCTCTGTTCAGGAATCGGGAATGCAATGTGGTGATTTGGCTGGTCCAATGGAGCGACCTTGGGATGCGCCAACTGTGATGTGCACATCCCTTAATTCTGTTGGATTTTGGAGCAGTTATTACTTGCTTGGAGCTTTGTTTGTTTCTTAGGGATGCATTGTTTTGTTGGGATTGGGATGTTCTGTTGTCAGGTCAGGGATTTGGGAGCTCGATATGGGAAAGGGGAATGCAATGCGGCTCAATCAGTTGGGCAAGCTCTAGATTTAGGATTTCTAAGAAAGATTCAAATTAGGATAATGAAAATATTGTTTTTCTTTTTTAAGCATTTCACTGGGAATGGACTTTTTTTGTTTGCCGTTTGTTTTTCTTTTTTTTAAGCTTTTTTTGTTTACCATAGCATCTTTGCTCACATATTTGCAGTAACCTGTCAATGCTTTCTTAGTTCCAAAAATCTAAGACTTATACTGAAGATTTCTGTTAATTGCCACATTTCTCTTGGTGTCTTGAGAAGGTGGTCCAAGCCTGTTCAGGAATCAATTGATGTAAAACTTAAGTGGCGAAATCATAGTGAAACATGAGCATGACAGAGTGCTGCATATAACATCCAGGTTAATGCTATAAAAGAAGGGGTTAGCATCAGAAAAAGCACAAAGCATAGTGCAAAATGGTTCTCTTGCTACAATCTTTTTGCCTTGTGCATAGGCTGCTATTGCTTTCAGAAACCAAAACCAGTAATTTTTTGCTTTGCTTTTGAGGCTTGTGCCAAGTTGGTTGGTGGAGAAAAAGAATATTGACATATGCACGGTAAACCCACAATAACGAGGCCTTGCTATTGCCTAACCCCCGGGTTGGTTGCCTTTGGTCTAAGCAGCATGCAACACTTGTGTTTGCTCACTTGTTAAGCTTAACACCACTAAAGTGACTGCCTTGTTTTTCCATCCATGGCTTGGTGTACTTTGCTCTGATAAGTATATTAACTTCAAATAGAACCTAGTTTGAAGTCGCATACAGTTTTACATGCTTTTGAATTTACTTCTGTCAACTTATTGCTGATAATTGACCAGCTGGAGGGTTTTGCTTGATTTACAATCAGAGGAAAAGCAAATTGCGTTTGTACTTGGTACCCAAGAAATTTAAATTGCAACTGATCCGTCTAAATCTGCTGTATGGTTTGTTTGAACTTGCTACCTAATGGCATGTCATTAACAAAACAACGAACAAGCAAGTAATTTTGATTGCGTAGGCAGTTATCATGTTATGTTTGAAGTTGGCTTGTTTCTATTCAGTTTGTGCCCTCGTTTGCTGGTAGGGACTGCCGCTTCAGGACAATTCCTTTTCTGATAAAAGCAATCGTTTTCTGCTTTCCAACAATTCTTCAGTACACTTATATTTATTTTGGATGGACAAATTGCATTCTATTATTGTTAAGTGACGAATTTCTCATCTCAGGGATGTAAACCTCCTCCAGCTGAGCGTCCTGATCCAATTGGAAGGTCTGCATCACCAAGCCCTTGCTCTTCATATCAACCTAATCCAATGGCTTCATACAACCCAAGCCCTGCATCATCATCCTTTCCAAGCTCTGGATCCTCCTCACATATTACCCTTGGTGGGAACAACTTCATTGGTGGCGTCGAGGGAAGCTCGCTTATCCCATGGTTAAAGAATCTTTCCTCTGGTTCCTCGTTTGCTTCCTCCTCCAAGTTCCCACAGCTTAATCATCTCTATTTCAATGGCGGCTCCATCAGTGCACCAGTAACACCTCCATCCAGCTCCCCAACTCGTACACCTCGCATCAAGACCGATTGGGAGAACCCAAGTGTTCAGCCACCATGGGCTGGGTCAAATTATGCGTCTCTTCCAAACTCCACACCACCGAGCCCTGGACACCAGGTTGCTCCAGACCCATCATGGCTAGCAGGGTTTCAAATATCATCTGCTGGTCCTTCATCTCCAACTTACAGCCTCGTGGCACCAAATCCTTTTGGAATTTTCAAAGAAACTGTCGCCAGCACTTCAAGAATGTGCACCCCTGGACAGAGCGGAACATGTTCTCCAGTAATGGGTGGTGTGCCAGCCCATCATGATGTCCAGATGGTTGATGGTGCCCCGGATGATTTTGCCTTTGGGAGTAGCAGCAATGGCAACAACGAATCACCTGGTCTGGTGAAGGCATGGGAAGGGGAACGGATACACGAGGAGTGTGTCTCAGACGAGTTGGAGCTCACCCTTGGGAGCTCAAAGACTCGTGGCGATCCCTCCTGATCATGCTACAAGAGCGCCTCTTATTCGCCTGGGTTTTACTTTTCATATTTATTTGGACGGTGCTCCATTATTTTATGAGTTCAGTGTTTCTAGAAAGAGAGAAGGGATTCAGAGATTGTATCATGGTCCTCTGGAGATGATATCCATCCTCTTTCAGGGATCTGAACTTGTTTTAGCCTAAGCAAATTGTTAACTTATTTATTTCATTTTCTTCATTTCATTTTCTTTTTTCTCTTTTCTCAAAAAAATGAAAAGAAAAGAAAATGCAAGGGGGAAGAATGCTTGCAGGAAACCTTAGACAAATTGAAGAAATGGTGGCGTCCTGCAGCATTCATGTGCTCTTGTAAATTAGTTTAAGTTGTCCTTGATATGACTATTGTCGTTGTACTTCTGTTGGAAGTGTGTACATCGTATGGATCATTCATTGTTTCTGTTGTGCCTTTGCTGATTGAAGTGTTTACAAGTTCAGGTTCCAACTTTTAGGACATCTTTCTTCAAGATTTTCAAAATCAGTTAAGCACTTATTGTTGCCATATCCAAATTCCATGGGTTGGTTTGAATTTTTACCCCCCAAATTTGGTCAAGTTGGTACAGAAGTGCTGCTACAACAATTACCTCAACTCCAGCTCAAACATCTTACGTATTATACAATAAAGTTAGCTCCAACATCATATATATTATATAATAAAAGGAGAGAGACGAGTCATGTAGAGTCGCTCAGAATTCGATGAACAGGGTAGCCACTTTTCTTTTTATGAGCGACTCTGCAAGGCCTGTCAGGTCGTTTTATTTAATAATCGATTAAAGCACTGGCAGATACCTTATGCTCATAAAATACTCATTCCACTTCACGTTAGTACATGCCTTTTTTTTAAAAAAATAAAAATTAGTGCGATAATTCTCGTAACATTTGCACAGTTTGTACGTAGTGGTGCCATGTACTGTTGTAGGGCCACGCGATAAACATGCAGACGAAACGCCATAAGCCTTTGCATTGTTGGCACAATGGCTACCCTCTCGTATGAATTTTTTGCCCCGGATCTGAGTGTTTTTCAAAGAACCATCTCTCTGCTGACTGTTAGTGTATCTCATATTGATAGTTGGTCACAATAGCCCAACCTTTATTTGTCATTTTGTTGTCAGCACCCATTATATGGGTCTTGGTGATGATCAGCTTGATCCCGGTACAATGCCAAATCAGAATCTGAATAACATGTGCCATCAATGAAGACAAAGCAACCGTGCTTGCAGGCTTGCCGTAACGGTGGCGCCGTGGCGGTCAACTAAATTTGCGAAAGACTGATCATGAGCAGTGTACACTGAAAAGCTTGCTCCGGCCAAAAAATTGGGTCTCACGTACACTACCACAGCACAGGTATGGACGCCATCACATACGGATTAACTAGGAAACACAAGCAGGAGTACAATGTATTGTGTTGTACAACTCAAGTGTTGTCCACACTTTTATTGGAAGGACATATCAGCGCCGAAATCGCCGAAATAAGGATTCCCTGGCGCAGCAAAGTGGCTAGGAATCGGCTGAAAAGGAAAGTAGAAGGAGGAGATATCGTTTGTTAGGAATAGATTAGTTAGTTTCCTTTTGTTAAAGATTTGTTAGTCTTTCTTTATCTCATAAGAAGCCTGATCTATAAAGGTAATAGATTGTCATTAGGTTGAGGGTAAGAAGAAATAAACTCCTCCTAAGTTGGTCTAGCCAGAGTCTCTTGCCGTGGCGACGGAAGAGCTACCACTCGGTGTTGAGAGCGGCCAGCCGTCTCTACCCCCTTGCTATCCCCTTCGCTCCGAACTCGCCATACCAATTTGGTATCAGAGACGACACCTTCTCTGTCGCTTGTTGCCAGCCCACTTTCGCCATCTTCCCCACCTCCGCCCGCTGGACGCTCCATGGCGAGTTCTGACGATCAACCTCGCGCACCAACAACTGCCGATTTGGCCTCCATGCTCGAGCGCGTTCTCATCGAGATGGATTCCGTCAAGACGCGTTTGGATTGCCATGATCAACGCATCACGTGCACGGGGAAATTGCGCGACGATGCCACGGGCAACGCTCGTCCTGATGCATCCTTGGCTGGTCGTCTCTCTGGAGACAGTCACGACCATTACTGTGCCGTTGATCACATCGATGCTCCTCGGGGCGTCATTTGTCACCACAAGCTCAATTTTCCCTCGTATGATGGTGAGGATGATCCGCTCCTAGGCTCAACAAGTGTGAGCAGTTTTTCCGAGGGCAGCACACCATGGAAGAAGAGAAAGTTTGGTTGGCCTCCTTCAATCTCCATGGGGTTTCCGCCCAATGGTATTATCAGTTGGAACGGGATTACGACGTCCTGTCTTGGGCACAGTTCGCCGAATTTGTCAACCTTCATTTAGGGCCTCCTATCCGGGCCAACATCCTCGGTGAATTGAAGGACTTGCATCGAACTGGGACGGTCGAGGATTATCAACACCAATTCTTGGCACTCCTTTGCCGTTGTGACAATCTTACGCCGACACACTAGGTCAACTTGTTCACCGCTGGCCTCGATGCACCGCTTAGTACCGATGTCGAGCTACAAGGTCCAACCAATCTCCAAACCGCCATGAGCCTGGCCTGGGCTTACGAGAAGCGCCTCGGTGATACTGATGGGGACTCCAAGTTGCCCCCAGTGCACTCGACGACTTACTTTCATGCGGCAGCCAAGCCTAGTGTTGGGTCCTCCTCTTCAGCTCCACTTTCTTCGCCCGCATCGGCACCCTCTGCTTCGGTGGCACCTAAATCGATCGTTCCTGGCGGCGTCTAGCAAGCCGCTCCACGATCACAATTTCATCGTCTGTCGGCCAAAGAGATGGCCGATCGTCGCCTCAAGGGACTTTGCTTCAACTGTCCCAAAGAGTTCTCAAAGGAGCACGTCGGGAAGTGCTCCATGAAAGGAGTTTTCCTGCTTGAATTAGAGGACGACAACGATGACACGAAAGATCAGCTGGCAATTTCCCTGATGGCCTTGACCGGCATCCGCGCTGCGCACACCATGCGCCTCCGGGTCCACATCTCCGAGCAGGCCCTAACGGCGTTGGTGGACAGCGGTTCCACTCACTCCTTTATCAATGAAGCTATGGCGTAGCAGCTGCACCTCCCGGTCACCCCTCGGCCGGGTCTACATGTCTCGGTCGCCAATGGCGAATGTGTTCCGGTGCTGGGCGTTTGTGAACGTCAATCGGTCATCATCGACAACGAAGTTTTCTACATCAATTTCTACGTGATTCCATTGGGCGGATTCGATGTGGTCTTGGGGGTGCACTGGTTGCGCACCTTGGGGCCCATCCTTTGGGATTTTGAGGCTCTTTCGATGACTTTTTGGCGAGCCGATCATGCGGTGTGTTGGTATGGAGTTGGCGCGTCCCAACCAACGCCCGCTCTGTGCGTGGTCACCATAGACCGCGTGCTTCGCAATGACTTGCTGGCTGACTTCATCAAAATTTTCGAAGAACCCTGGGGCCTCCCACCACCACGGTGTCATGATCACATCATACATCTGCTACCTGGGACAACTCCTGTTGCGGTGCGACCATATCGCTACCCACAATTGCTAAAGGATGAGATTGAAAGACAGTGTGCCGACATGCTGGCTCTAGGCATTATCCGTCATAGCACATCGGTGTTTTCATCACCGGTCCTCCTTGTCAAGAAGCATGACGGGACTTGGCGTTTCTGCGTTGATTACCGTGTTCTCAATGCCAAGACCATCAAAGATAAATTTTCGATTGCTGTGGCGGATGAGCTCTTCGATGAACTTAAGAAGGCTCGATTCTTCACCAAGCTTGATTTGCGCAGTGGGTATCATCAGGTTTTGATGCACCCAGATGACATCGAGAAGACGGCGTTCCGCACGCATCATGGCCACTTCGAATTCTTGGTGATGTCGTTCGGTTTGACTAACGCGCCCGCTACTTTTCAAGCTCTCATGAACGACATCTTGCAACAGTATTTACGCAAATTTGTTCTAGTCTTTTTCGATGACATTTGGATTTATAGTTCATCTTGGGTCGAACATCTTCAGCATGTCAAGCTTGTCTTTGAAGCCATTCGGGCACATCATCTTGCACTCAAGCGCTCCAAGTGCTTATTCAGCGAGATGACGGTAGCGTACCTTGGCCATATTGTCTCAGGCCAGGGCATTGTCATGGATCCTTCAAAGGTGGAGGTAGTCGAGGCGTGGCCGTGCCCACGCTCCGTCTGGGCGCTGCGGGGCTTCCTTGGCCTCACCAGCTACTACCGCAAGTTTATTGCAGGCTACGACGCTATTGCGGCGTCACTCACGGCTCTCCTAAAAAAAGGAGTCTTTCTCCTGGGGTGTCGAGGCCGAAGGCGCCTTCATCTCACTCAAGCAAGCCCTCACGACGGCACCCCTTCTTCAACTTCCGGACTCACCAACATGTTCATTGTCGAGCGCGGTCCTACACCAAGGTTTCGGCCTGATCGAGTTTTTCAGTCGCGCTGTACCTCGCCATCACGCGAAGCTCGCAGCGTATGAGTGTGAACTCATTGGATTAGTCAAGGCCGTGCGCCATTGGCGGCCTTATCTTTGGGGTCGTCACTTCTTGGCACGCACGGATCATTACAGCCTCAAGTTCCTTTTGGATCAACAGCTGTCGACAACCCCACAACATACTTGGGTGAGCAAACTCTTCGGGTATGACTTTGCGGTGGAATACCGTTCGGGCCGTCTCAACACAGCTGCGGATGCTCTGTCTCGGCGCCATGAGGATGACACTTCCTTATGTGCTATCTCCTTTCCGGTGTTCTCAGTCTATGAAGCTCTGCATGCCGAACTCACTCAAGATCAACAAGCGCGTGACATTCGCGCCCAGTTGTCCTCACCGGAAGCCGACGGAAGCTGGAAAGAAGTTGACGGCCTGCTCCTGTACAAAGGCCGGGTGTTTGTTCCTGATGCATCACCTCTGTGGCCGCAACTTCTAGCCGACGCTCATGATACGGGCCACGAGGGCATTGAGAAGACTCTTAATTGCCTTCGCTCGACATTCTACAATGCCCATACCCGCCGGCGAGTCAAGGAGTTTGTTCAGGGTTGCTCCGTCTGTCAGCATAACAAGATAGAACATCTTCATCCGGCCGGTCTATTGCAGCCCCTTCAGGTTCCGTCAACGGTATGGGATGATATTGCCATTGATTTCATTGAAGGCTTTCCAAAGGTGGGCGGTAAGACAGTAATTTTGATAGTGGTCGATCGGTTTTCAAAATATGCACACTTCATTGCATTGTCTCACCCCTATATAGCAAGCTCAGTTGCCCGTGCATTCTATGACAACATAGTCAAGCTACACGGCATTCCTTGTTCTATCGTCAGTGATCGCAATCCCGTCTTCACAAGTAATTTTTGGGAGGAGCTCTTTTGCTTCACCGGAACAAAACTCCATCGCAATTCGGCCTTTCATCCTCAGTCTGATGGCCAATCGGAGGTGGTCAATCGCACGATCGCCATGTACCTTCGATGCCTTGCCGGTGACCGGCCACGGACTTGGTTGCAGTGGCTACCTTGGCGGAATTTTGCTACAACACTTCATTTCATTCATCACTACAGACAATGCCCTTTCAAGTTGTATATGGCCGGGCTCCTCCAGTCCTTTTATCCTATGCGCCGGGCTCAGCTAGAGTGGCCGCTGTGGATTGTCAGCTTCGCGATCGTGACGAATTCCTTCATGATATTCGTGAATGACTTCTCCAGGCCAGTGCTTATATGAAGAGGTAGCATGACAAGTCTCGCCGTGACTTAGAGTTTGCCAGTGGGGACTTCGTTTGGCTCCGTTTGCAGCATCGTCCAGCGACGTCCCTCAAAACCGGTTCCAACAACAAGCTAGCTCCTCGATACTATGGTACGTTTCAAATTATTGAGCGCATCGGTTCAGTGGCTTATCGTCTTCAGCTTCCTGTTAAAGCCCGCGTACATGATGTATTCCATGTAAGCTTCTTTTAACATTTCATCGTCACTCCACCGGACTCTGTCGTTTCACTGCCAGAAATTGTTAATGGCCGGGTGGTTCCATCGCCTACTGCTGTAACCAAGTCCCGACTTAATCGTGGGCGGTGGCAAATATTGGTGCAATGGACTGGTACCCAACTGGTGGACGCAACTTGGGAATTCTTGGATGATTTCAAGTCAGCTTATCCTTCATTTTAGCTTGAGGACAAGCTGTTTTCGGGCGAGGGGGAAATGTTGTCGACACTTTTATTGGAAGGACATATCAGCGCCGAAACAAGGATTCCCTGGCGCAGCAAAGTGGCTAGGAATCGGCTGAAAAGGAAAGTAGAAGGAGGAGATATCGTTTGTTAGGAATAGATTAGTTAGTTTCCTTTTGTTAAAGATTTGTTAGTCTTTCCTTATCTCATAAGAAGCCTGATCTATAAAGGCAATAGATTGTCATTAGGTTGAGGGAAGAAGAAATAAACTCCTCCTAAGTTGGTCTAGCCCGAGTCTCTTGCCGTGGTGGCGGAAGAACCGCCACCCGGTGTTGAGAGCGGCCAGTCGTCTCTACCCCCTTGCTATCCCCTTCGCTCCCATCCATTATCTTCCACCATCCTGGTCTCTCCACTAAAGCCACCGATCCGAACTCGCCATACCATGAAGTCTACTTGTAACCTACCATGTACACATATTCAACACATATTCCAACATGTACAACATTTACAAAGTGGTTTTGTGTACTGGATAGACGATATGTTTCATGTAGCAGTGGATGGTGAAGTGTACAAATCGCTTCGTCACCACCTAGGAATAAGAGAACCAAGCAATTACCTAGCGATGATTCACTAGAGGGGATAATAATGTGTCAGAAACCGGATATAAGAGGGTCACTTTTCAATCTTATTAAATAATTATATAACGGTATTTTGCAAGAGCATCTCTAGCCAAATCCCTAAATCTCGCTCCATATATCTCTGTATAGAGAGACTCTTTAAAATATTCACTCTTGTCACATCCTAAAAGCACTAATCATGTGATTAATCATTCATAATCATCATAGCATTATGTTTATTCGTATTCGTTTGATAACTTGAATTTAAACATGTTTAAAAAAACACTTGGAGGTAGTTTAGAGACCTTTCGGAAAACCCTAAATACTTTGGTGATGAATAAGAACAGAAAAAAGGGAATAGAATCAAGTTTTCAGCACAAGACCGCTCTCGTGGTCTGACTAGGATTCCCCATGATCTAACCGCCAGGGGGCAGCCACATAGACTTGCTATGTGAGTTTCCCATGGTCTGATCGCCCCTTCCCATGGTCTGACCGCCAGTGCACAAAGGCTCCCTTAAGTGGTTGATCGCCTCTCTCTCACTCTCTCACTCTCATTCACTCTCTCACTCCATCAAACCCTAGAGAGAGAGAAGGAGAGACCACCTCGACGTCCATTACGACCGGAGATCGATGGAGGGAACTTCCTCGAGCTCTCCGAAGGCTTCCTTGAGCTCATCCCCTTCATCCTCTTTGTCGGGGGAGTTCCTATGCGCATTCATCCACTTCAAGCCCCTACGCTACCCCGGAGCTCCTTCGGAGTGGATTGATCCGCTAGAAAGCTTCTCTACACTAAGGTGAGACACCCCCTACTGTTTTCCTATCATTCCTGAGCTCGAATCGGTCCTCATTTCATTTAGACCCAAGTTCAACCTTAGCTTAGATCCCATCCGTACAGTTTTCCAAGTTCGGCTCGGTGAAAGTTATCCAAACCACCCTAGAAGCACTCCACTAGTCTCATAGAGCATTTTGGTACTCTTCGTGGTCGAAGGTTTCGCCGGAGCCTTTGCCGACAGCATTGCAAAATGGCACAGGCAGGATCTCATGGTCTGACAGCCAATAGGGCCGGTCTGACTGCTAGACAGCGGTATGACCGCCGACATACCGTTGGTCTGACCGTCATACGCCAAAACCTTCTGTAGGCCGACAGTCAGACCGCCACCTCCATGCTGGTCTAACCGTCGGCCATTCAAGGCTGCAGGTACTTAGGTTACCTTGTCTGGGGTTTCAAACTTCAAAACTTTAATCTTTTAGCGGTCTTATGCAAATGTTTTCGAAACACGATGCTATATTAATATTCAATCATGCATCATATGCACACTTTTCTATCATTTGATTATTTATGCAATGTATTCTTAATTTGTTTAGAGAGCGTTACGCCGACGATCCAAGCGAGTGAAGGTGACACTAATCTACTAGAGTTTCGTAAGTGTTGCTTCAGGAGTATCAGGCAACTGTTAGAGCAGTAAAGCAAGCATCTAAGCATATTGCACCCTTTAGTTAAATTGAATAAAGTCTAAATTGATAAGTTATCGTTTATGTATATTTGCATGTTTAGTGATGTCGATGCCGGGTTTGTATGGGTAGAACCTATATTGATTTGCATTACCTCTACCTTAAGTTGTTGATTATCCATATCTTTGTAGCCTTGAGAACATTGTTGATGTCTAATTTAAGAGTTATTCGGAATGCTTAGCAATGCTTAGGTCCTCGGTAGAAAATGAGCAATGGTTCAACTCTTATTCGCGAGGTTAGAGCTTACTTATTGTTCATAATTACAATGATAATGATATGTGTTGTATGAGATGTGAGAATGAGGTGAAATGTGGGCAGTGCTAGGGGTATCTTCTGCACCGGAGGAGTTCCTCGGTGTAGTTCGGAAGAGAAACTCGGATGCCATAGACCACTTGCATCGTTTAAGCACCGCCCATCAGTGCAGTTGGCTTTAGCTCTTTTCGTACTTACTACATGTCGCATATAGGAATGACAAGCAAATACCTTTGTAGTTGTGGCCTTTTGGCATGCGAGTCGATGGTGTCGTGAGCATAATAGGCTTATAGGGGTATCCAGTTTGCTCTGGGAGTAGTTCTGGATGACCCCTGCACCTATCGGCGTATGATCAAACGGTTGGGACTTATTGGGGAAGGTTGACACAAGTATCCCCTCATGTGGGCCTGTGTGGACACGTGAGACGAATGATCCTCGAGTTGTGTAGGTAAAAAAGTACCCTCTTGCAAGGTGTAAAAATAATTCGAATTGCCATACTCTCAGTCATGAACAACATGAATGGAAGTGGGAAATTAAATGTTTTGGTACGAGTTGGCCCAAGACATGCTGTAGCCAAGAAGTTATCAGCACATCACCAAACCGGCCCACTAATGCCACCCACCTCTTTCTTTTAAGAAGATCAGTTCCTCCCCATCTTACCCCCAGAAAACCCCATTCCTGGTCACTGTAGCCCTCACCGACCTCCTGGGAGCCTCTTCACCTCCCAGTTCTCCTCCTTCACACTCGATCATGGCTATCTTTGACATCGATCCTCTTCGTTTCATCCCATCGGAAATGGTGATTGAAGATGGTGGCCCCAACAGAATCGCTAGAGCCAGAGTTTCATTGGTTGGGACTCCAGTGAAGGGACATGAAGAGTTTGCGCTTCTTGTGGATGATGCCGAGGTTTTTCACCCAGATGACTACAACTTCTTCATGCCATAGATTCAACAGTACATCTAGGACATGCTGCATCTCTAGGTCACCTATCCTATCCTCATCCTTTTGGGATTGGTCTGTTCAAACTTAGAGACATTTTCCAAAGGGATAAGTTGTTCAATGACAATTCTCATATCATCAACAGCAGCTCAATCAGATTCATAGAGCATGACCAAACTCTCAATTTTAGGAACTCGCCATACTCTAGGATTGGTGGTTCAGGATCCTCAGTTACCCTCTCGATTACATGAACTTGTCTTACCTTGATTAGGTTTGTGTAGCTTTTGGCAAACTTGTGCATTGGCATTCAAATGCCAGAAGTAGAGCCTATGTTCTTGTCAAGTGCATGTTCGATAATGCTGAATCAATCCCCCGCAACTTTGTTATCCATCAAAGTTTTCAATGGGTGGAGTGGGGAGGTCTTAGACTTGCCCAGTCTACATACTTAACAATGAGTTTGCTGACACCCTTCCTCAAGTTGAAGATCCTACAAACAATGGAAACCCGCATCCCTTCAACCCACCAACCATCCCTGATGGCACTGAATTTGCAGATGTTTAGTTGGACCTTCAGTGGTAGCAGCAGCAATAGCCAGACCTAGCGTGGGAGAACGCATCGCAGGAGTTGGAGCAGCATCAACAATCTTGCCCGACTTGTCCCCTGGCCAACCAGGTTCCACCCCTAGTCCCCATCACCCACAACAATCCTAGGTGGACTTGGGTGACCCTTCAGACAGTAGCTCTGGGGCCAACAGCTCATCCTCGTCTGGTTCTTCAATTGACTTATTGCTTAGCAGCACCCTAGTTGCTCCTTTGGTTCAAGGTTAGAAGGATTTGGAGATGGTACATGCCAAATAGTTCGAAATCCAGCTAGACTAGATCATGCCTTTTGTCTCTAATGCTCTTTCCCTGGTGCTTCAGTTAGTCTTCCCTCAAAGCCCAGAATTCTGCTTGGTGGAATCATTGCCCACCTGCCAGTGTGTTCATGAATGGACTGACCCAACTCATTGTCAATCTTCCTAAGGCTGGTCTTCCAGACCACTTGCCTGATAAGAAGAGGTCACGGAACAATGTGGTTATTACAGAGCTTGGAAGTAGCACTAAGGCTTCAACTGAGCAAGCTACCAATCTTCACTCACATCATGTTTTGGACAAGTATGCTCAAAGCTAACATGAAAATCAAGAAGACATACAATAGTAAGATCTTGACCTCTAAATGTTTCTCACATATCAAAGCTTGCAGCAACAAAAAGAGGAAATGCTCTCAGGCTTCTGACTGTGTTCCTTTACTTGCAGACTCCCTCAAAAGAAGCAAGAGGTTCAAGCTCAAGCTTCAAGACCGCACGAGTGCCATCACCTCAGTTGCCACTCATAGGAAGAAGAAAAGCCCCAAAGCACCTAACGCCCCGCTGTCTTCATCTCTTCCTGATGGTATCTCATCTATTCTCTTCGATTGTCTTGGCCCTACCAAATTTCCCACTTTGCATGATCTTGATAATTGCCAAGAGCCTTATCCCGAGTTACCCATTACTATTATTTAGGCGATTGCAATGGAAAAATACGGCATAGTTCCTATGGATGTGTCAGAGGAGTTGCTGATGGTGCATGACTTGGTGATCAAGAACCCCCAGAGCGCTGGCAACCTCATGCTCCCTCCCCCACCTCACAATGGATTGTAATTTCTTTTGGACTAAGAGTTTGATGGCTCATGTAAGATTTAAAACTTGGATGATATACTGTAGAACCTATCGTGGCTCCATGAACTCTCTACATTCTAGTAGTTCGTTCGCTATGCAGATTTGTGTCTTTATGCCCTACGACTAGGTGTTCTTGCCAAGGGCTCCTTTTTTCTTCCCTTCCTTCTGCCCTATGCTTCTTTTAGTAGTTTAAGCCTCTTCCCCATGGCTCTTCTCAGGTGGCCCCGTCATCCCTACCATTGTCTTTTACCTTGCTTGAAACTAGGGTCCGCTCACGTTCGGTGTCCTCTCTTGAAGGCTAGTGTGTTTTTCTTGGTTTTGCTATGCTCGATGCTTTTAGTGGTGCGTATGTTACTTTTCTGACAACAAAGATTTCTATTATCAGTTGAAGCTTGTTTGATTTTTTAACTGCACTTTGTCATTGGTGCCATGCGGTCTCTCCTCGCTTGGGACCTATCCCACAGATTTTGAGCTATGATCAATATTTCTTGTGGTACGGTCATTTGCCTCTCACCTAGCTTATTGCCGTGAGAAAGATCCTCCCCAACAGTCTCTACAATGAATTCTTCATCCAGAACTTGGAATGTCCTCAACTGGAACACTAGAGGCCTAAGCAGTGAAGACAAATGGAGAGCCATTAGGGCAAAGATCGAGGAAAGTTCTTGCTCCATTTTCTGCCTACATGAAACTAAGAAAGAGGTCATTGACAATGCATTCCTTAGGAAGTTTGCGCCCAAAAGGTTCAACCAATTTGCATTTGCTCCTACTTCCGGTTCCTCCAATGGGATCTTAGTGTCCTGGATTATATCTCTTTTCACTAGTCACACATAGCTTATATCCAAGCATCCCATTACCATCAGATTTACCTCTAAAAACTAAATGTTGTGCCTTGGAAATTAACTGCAGTTTATGGTCCGTACCATGGACAACCCAAAGAAGACTTCATCAATTGGATGACCATTCTTGATATTCAGGCTCAGGAGGATTGGATGTTGATTGGAGACTTCAACCTTTACAGAAGCCCAAGTGACAGAAGCAGGACCGAAGTAAATTTGCAGGACATGTTCCTCTTTAATGACCTCATCAGTAGGCTTGGCTTGTTGGAAATCCCACTCAAGGGGAGGAACTTCACGTGGAACAATATGCAAGATGACCCTATGCTAGAATAGTTGGACTGATGTTTCATGACAGTGAACTGGACCTTATCATACCCTAACACTTTGTTGATCCCTATGTCCAAGTCAACCTCAGATCATATTCCCCGCTTTGTGTAGATTGGTAGTGCTATTTTGATGGCAAAAATCTTCAGTTTTAAAACTTCTGGATTAATTAGCCTGGTTTTTCAGAAGTGGTTCAGAACACTTGGAGTATTAGCTCCAAGGTCAGCAATAATGCTTCTAGAGTTTCTGCAAAGTTCAAGTTGCTAAGAAGGAGCCTAAAACATTGGAGTAAGTCAATCTCACACATCAACAACATCACCAAAAAGAGCAGTAACACCCTTAAAGTCCTGGATAAGCTAGAGGAATTGAGGGTCCTCAATGTGCAGGAGAAGAATTTCAGAACAATTCTAAAGACCCACATTCTTTGTCTCCTAAAAGCAAAAAATGACTACTGGAGGAAGAGATACATGGTCAGATGGGTTAGATTGGGAGATGAGGACACAAAATTATTTCATGCTACAACAACAAAGAGGTACATGATAAACACCATTATGAACATTCAAACAAAAGTTGGCAGAACTATCTCAGAGCACAATGAAAATGCCGCGATGCTTTGGAATGTGTATATATGTAGAATAGGGGTCAAGGGTGACACTTCCATAGTCTTTGATCTTCAGGGTCTAGTTCTAACTAGAGAGGGTCTGGAGTCAATTCAATAGAAGCCAAAAGAGGTGCATATGGTACCCAAATAAGGATAGGATAGATATGTCAAAAGCATGTCTGATTATACATATTCCTAATCCTAAATAGAATGTAAGGATGTAGGGATTTCTATGTAAACAGGGTATCCTATTTCCGTAGGCTCGAATGATCCCTTCTCATAATAAGAATGTGCACGGTCTGGTATGGTATGGAATGAGCTTATAATCTGATGATCGAGTCGATTTCATGATTATAAGTTCATAACCCTAGCACCCATTCCCATTTTTGGCAGAACAAATATACTAATTCTTTTATTCCAGTTAGTAAGAGGGATCTTGAACTAAGACCTAGACCTAGTAGCTAAAAGAGGGCATCCTGAGCAATTGCAAGAATGAGGTTCATTGATATTCCTAGTATAGTAGATGCTATCACACATACAATCATACTCAATTCGATGGACTTAGGCCATGTCCAAGCCCTTTTCCAGGATGGAGATTGACAACTTAGTCAAAAAAATACCCATAGATAAAAGCCCGGGGCTAGATGGATTTAATGAATTATTCATAAGACATGTTGGCACATTATCAAGGAAGATTTATACAACTTAATTAGTGACTTTGAGACTGGTGTCCTTGATCTGAGTAATATAAATACATCTTTCATAACCCTGATTCCTAAGGTGAATAATCCAGTGATAGTGAATGATTTTAAACCTATCTCCTTACTCAATACAATCCTTAAGCTCATCACTAAGTTTTTAGCAAACATGCTTCAAACGATAATCATAGACCTGGTGCACAAAAACCAGTATGGTTTCATCAAAGGAAGAATCATCCAAGATTGCCTGAGTTGGGCTTTTGAATATGTTCATCAATGCCATCAATCCAAGCAGCAATTGATGATTTTAAAACTGACTTTGAGAAAGGTTTTGACATAGTTGATCATAAGATAATTATAAAAATATTGGAGGCTCTGGGCTTCAATGCAAAATGGAATGCCTGGATTAGTGACATTTTAGCCTCTGGCTCTTCTTTAGTCCTACTCAATGGAGTCCCTAGAAAGTTTTTTCACTGTAATAGAGGGGTTAGGCAAGGTGACCCCCTCTCTCCTCTCCTTTTTGTGGTGGCAGTTGATCCGCTTCAATACATTGTCAATGAAGCTAGAGTTACAGGCTTGCTGACCCTCCCTCTCAACTTGCCACACACAACTGATTTCCAAATCATCCAATACACATATGACACTATCATTATTTTGAAAGCCCATCAGAAAGAACTTTTTTTCTTTCTAAAAGGCATGTTAAGTAGTTTCTCCTAGACCACTGGGCTCAAGGTCAACTTTGCTATATCTTGTTTGGTACCTGTCAATTTGACTGAAGAAAAGACCAAATAGCTTGCTGGGGTTTTTGGATGCTCAGTTGGTGGCCTCCCCTTCACCTATCCTGGGCTCCCGATGGGTATGACAGACCTAGGTTGGAGGACATGACTCCAATTAATGATAAGTAGAATAGAAAGGAGAATCATTGCAACCTCCTCTTTGCTTGGCCTCGCATGTAGGTTTACTTTGGTCAATTGTGCCCTCTCTTCTCTACCAACATACAACATGTGTACCTTTAAGTTGTCCAAGAAGGCTATTGATATCATTGACAAAGCTCATAGGAATTGTCTATGGATAGGGCCCGATGGGTCTGCTAAAGGTAAGGCCTTAGTGGCTTGGAACAAGGTGTGTGCCTCCATATATAATGGTGGTTTGGGGGTCCTTAATTTGGCTTTGCAAAAATGAAGCGCTCTTGGTCAGGCATTTGCAATAATCTTGATATTCCCTAGGTCACTCTGATTTGGAACACTCATTACAAGAATGGTAGTGTTCCTCATGCCTCCCCAGCAAAATACTCCTTCTGGTGGTGGGACTTCATGAGTTTTAGTGACCGTTTCAGAGTAATTGCATATGGAAATCCAAGGGACAGCTCCACAATTCTCCTATGTCATGATGTTTGGGATGGTGGCTTCCTCAAAGAGTAGCTCCCACTTCTATACTCGTTTGCACAGGATAAGAATACTTAGATCGCCAAGTTTATATAGTTGGACATGCCTTGCATGAATTTTTACACGCCTTTTTTCATGCAAGCTTTTGGAGAGTTGCATAGTCTCTAGTAGAAGCTTCTGGGAGTACAATGATAGACCACTTTTAAAGATACTTGGAAGTATTTCTAGGGAAATGGGAACTATCAGTCTAGCATATTCTACAAGCTACCCTACAAATCAATCTCGCCACCTTCCCCCATCAGGGACATCTGGGTTGAAAAATGTTCAAAGAAAATCAAAGTCTTGACCTGGCTCATTTTCAAAGACAGGCTTCTTCACAAGATCTTTGTATTTAGCATGCATTCTTTGGTTTACCAGGGTCTCATAATGAAATTAATGTTTTTCACCGTTCCTCTCCCTTTACAAAGCTACCTGAAGGGTAGGCTCGAGAGGTTAATTATACCATAAATGGTCAAAATTATACAATGCGGTATTATTACCTTATAGATGACATATATCCTCTATGGGCTACATTTGTGAAGACCATATCATCTCCATAAGGCAATAAGAAGAAACATTTCACCCAAGCTCAAGAAGAATTTAGGAAGGATGTGGAATGAGCTTTTGGAGTTCTACAAGCTCATTTTGCCATTGTTCGTGGACCAGCTCAATTTTGGGATTAAAACACACTCTGACAAATCATGACAGCATATGTCATCATGCATAACATTAAAATTGAAGATGTGCAGGAGGAATGACCAGAAGACTTCAATTATGATCAAGTAGGAGAAAAGGTGAAACCTTCCCATGAGTATATGCCTAAACTGGTTTGAGTTTATTCAAACTCATCATGAGATTAGAAAGAGGAAAACTCACTCCTAACTTCAAGATGATCTTGTTGAGCACCTATGGCAACATTATGGATTTTTTTAAAAATAATATTATTTTATTGGAAATTGTAAAATTATTATTGAAAATTAGAAAATTTCAAAGATAGGTACTTGTCGATATGCGGAGTGCCGACTAGGATCTTGTCGGCACTCCACGTGCCGACAGCCTAGGTGGCAGTGGGCATGGGGGCCTGTCGGCATGCAAATGAGGACATGCAAATGAGGTCAAAAGGGCATATTGGCACTCCGTGTGCCGATAAGACCCCGGGTATATGTGGACATGTCTGTCGGTAGAGGGAGTGACCCAACAAGACTGTAGGCAACTTGCGTGCGGGCATGTTTTGTTTTTTATTTTTGGTTTTTTGTTTATATTTTTTCTTTGGGAAGAAAAAATATTTAATGGGATGGTAAATACTAATGGAATACACTCATAATATTGAAATATTAAATTGCGCAAAGCATCGGTGGACCACACGCTGACTCTAACAATGATAGTGGCATGTTCGGTACAATTTTCATAACATCATAGGCATATACTGATGACGAACCTAACACGCCTTACGGAATTTAAAGAAGCCACATATAGACTGTAACAACGACATTGGCATGTATGGTACAATTGTGAAACTAACCTAGACATGTATCGATTCTAAACCTAACATGCCTTAGGGAATTAAAACTAGTTGATTAGTACGAACACTCTACTGAGTGCAGCAGGGGTACTTTCCCTTCCTCGCCGCCTTAGGTCTAGTTTCATGAGCCTGACGTGCCCTCTCACGCTTCCGCTCCCTATCTGCCTCATATGTCTCCTCCTCCTTTAGGTAGTTCTCCTCCTCTCTCCTCTTCCGTTCTTCCTCCTGTAAGTGTTTGCGGGTATCCTCTCTCCTCTCGTCAGCTTCCATTTCATGGAATCATCTCCATGTCGCCCGGTGCTACGTGTGCAGGAGGAGCACATCTGCTTGACTCTACTCATTATCAATCCATTGTATGAAGTCACATAGTAGTGGTGGAGACTAGCAAAGAAGGGGAATTCATAAGTGGTAAACGATAGATAGCTCTAATTTAGTTTTGCAATATGTGAGTACCTGGCTGCAGTAGCCACCATGGATGCTGCCCTCTGATGGATCATACTCGTAGTTGGAGCACATGAATAACTTCCTGACGTATGTGTTGGAGAAGTCGTTAGACTTCCTAACCCTACAAAGGTCTCTACACCAGCACATCAGAACTTCGACCCCAATAGGGGTAGCAACGGGCATTGACTTCTTTGGTTGAGGATCAGAGGCCATTTTGGTATGAATAGAAGGCTTTGGTTTGTTGGGCAAGGTGCCTCCTATATTTATACCAAAAATCAATGTTGGTTCATGGACCAAGTCCATGGAGATTACTCTGGAAAGGCTAAGTCTGAAAAGTCTACGTCTGCATGGTCTACATATAAAAAGGCTACGTCTAAAAGGCTAGTATGAGAAGGCTATGTCTAAAAAGGCTATGTCTGAAAAGACTACTTCTGAAAAGCCTATATATGAAAAGGCTACTTTTGAAAAGCCTACATCTGAATAGGCTATGCCTGAAAAGCCTATAACTAAAAAGCCTACATCTGAAATGGCTATGTCTGAAAAGGCTATGTCTTAAATCATTGGAATTAGGGTTAAACATTATGATAAGCATTGTACGTAGGGCTTTATGGTAGTGTAAGCTTAATTCATTCATGACAGTGCATCTATAAAGGGTTTGCATACTTTGGTTACTAGAGGTGGGAGAGGGAGAAGTAGAGAGTTTATTAGTGCGGGGAGGGCACCGGTGATCTGGTCGGGTTCCTTTGGTCCTAATGCCTATGACGAGTCACTCAAGAACTTCCCTTCACAGTGGAAGAGTGAGTTTTGGCCACCTCATCATCTTAGGACTTACGATCACCGAAAAGAGGAGTGGCCGAAGAGCTCTTATGGATATGACTGTGTTGTGCAGATGTATGATGGGATAATTAATGGTGGGTGTTGATTCTTCCCATGTCCTCTTGGAAGGGTGAGAGTGGTAACAATTTTAGTATCATATTTTAGGATATCTTAGTCATAAAATTCTATGTATTTGCAGGAGTCAGACGACGACAAGAGCTATTGCTACATGAGATGGGTCGATCCTCCTGTTGAACAGAACATTCAAGATTACATCCATCACTAGCAAGATCGTATCTTTGACTTGTAGTGTGAGGTTGATGCTGTTCCAACCCCTCCAGAGGACAACAAGTTGGTTATCCACATCGATGATCCTACCATATGTCTCAATCCCTAGTGCCCCTGCCTGTGTCACCAAAAGTTTGCTCATCCTCCTCCACCACCACCATCGGTACTATGGTGATGGCGGATTCTGAGAGTCAGGAGAGTCATCGTAGTTCATTCTAAGTCAGTATGACTAGAAGCATTTTATCCCGATGTGTTACCTTAGCCTTGTGTTATATTTCCTTATGCCACGTTGTTTGTATTTGAATAAACATTCTCCCCATCATGTAATGCTGTATTCTAGGTGGACGCGTATTACCAGTAGGGTTCGTAATGCGAAGGGTTTTTATTAGGAACTTTTCAAATGAATGGTTTACAATAGATCCTACTGCGTGGAGTGTGGTTTTTTTCCCACTTCTTTCACATGCTACTTCATGCTTCGCTTCTTCCTAGTGACATAGGAGACCTTCATGCCTCTGGAATTCTGCCTCCTGCAGCCTCAGAATGTCTTCTCGAAGATGAGAATGCTTCTCCTACCTTTGAAAATCCTCAACTTGTCGCTTGCGTTCCTGTTCTTGCAGCTAACGTACCAGTTGCTGCTCTTGATGTGCCACTTGGTGTTGTTGTACTTCTTCCATACTTATCTCATACTCATGCTTGGTTTCTATCTCTCTAATGTACCCCCCATTGTAAGGCGGTCGCACCACGTTGATCCATTCCTTAAAGCTGCAAGATTGTGGATGAAGACTCGAATACATTATGATAGTCGTTTGTATTAAATGCTTGCATTGTGAGAATGAAGTGAAGAAGATGAACACACCATAAAATCATCGTCAAGGTCAGGACACATGAAGAACTATCTTGCAAAAGTCTCAACATCGAAAGAGGTAGACATCTGAGCTCGGTTGCCACAAGTGCATAACATATGTTCGTGCCATTAAGACACTCCTATGGGGTGGTTCCTCTAGAATCCATGATGCACTCCTCCACCTCTTATGATGTTCGTGCCATTAAGACACTCCCATGGGGTGGTTCCTCCAGAATCCATCATGCACTCCTCCACCTCTTATCGGGTCCTCTCTACTCTCGACATCGCGGCTATGCTATGCGCAATGGAAAGAGAGATGACATAATGGGGCGAGTACCCTGGGCAGGATGCGAACATATTAATAGTGGAGTGCCTGTCAACACTCCAAGTGCCAATACGTGATTCTGGGAGATAGGAAGGACCACACTCATCACCAGATTCACGCCAAAATGACATGACACTAGATAGGACCGCACACTGGTATGGTTTGAAGGCGGATAGGATTGCACACTACTACACTTTGAAGGAGGATAGGACCGCACACTACGACGCTTTGAAGGTAGATAGGACCGCACACTGCTATGCTTTTGTAAGGAATGAATAGATAGGAAATAAAAACACGGGTGATAACATAGTGGTCACATAACCATCATACATATCATGACACACACTTAAGAGAAATAACACGAAACATTTGTAGCAACTATCTATTGCTGGAGTCAAGAGGCGCCACCATGGCCATGAGTGCGCTTGCTAGGCACGCCTAACACCCTTTGGTGTGCAAGTCTGGCCTATACACTGGGGCCCTCACTATGGGCAAACCAAGGAGCATGGATACATCCTATTGTGTGACGGCCATCTCACCTACAGGTAGGTGAAAGTAGTGTATCTTCGGCCTCCAGCGGTTGACAAGTGTTGTCAAGAGCAACCGATCAAGGGAAATCTGGGGGCCTCAGTCCCTAGTCACGTCGAGGAGGCATGCCACCGGAATGAAACTCGAGGCCCTCAACCTGTGACAAATACACAAGGGGAGTCAAATACTGAGGGATTTACAACAACAAACATACAATGGATGAACATATACCTTGTGATCCAACAGTGGTAAAGCCTCCAGAAATGGTCTGAAGTACGTAGCCACAGGGGGGTGCAGCTCGGAGCCCTCCAAGCATGATCGATGTGTCGCATCGATCACCGGATCGATGAGCTCTATACCTAGAAGCAAAAAATGATTCTGCTGCATAACATAATGAATATCACAAGCACATAGTAATAAAATGCAAAAAGTGTATAATAAAAATTGAACTCAAAGTAAATAAAACTGAATGAATAATGCACATGTTGAAAACATATTACTAGAACATGTAAAAAATTCCAACACATTCTATATTACAACTAGGGCTGGACAAAAAGCTCACGGCTCACGAGCTAGCTCGACTCGTGGAGGCTCGGCTCGGCTTAGCTCAGCTCGTTGCCCAAACGTGCCAAGCTCGAGCCACACTACTGGCTCATTTGTGAATCGAGCTGAGCTGAGCTAGCTCGCAAGTGGATCATGAGCCAAACCGAGCCATAGACCCCTAGCCTGCCCGACCTAGTAGTCCAACACTCCGTAACCTAGGTCTTCCATGAGGGTGAGACAACGATTGATCTCATTTGGACTTTGGACACCACAGCCGCCCCTCCACCCTGTCCACTCCTAGCCTCCCCCTCTTCCCCCCTGACTCCCCGCTCGTTCCCCATTCCGCTAGGGCACCACCTCTCCTCTTGTCAGTGGCTGGTCCAGTGGATTTGCAGCCGGTGATCGCCCGCTCAGCACTCCCGTGGCCTGCCTCAGATTTGCGACTGACGCCTGCCCTCTCTGGCGCTCCTATGGCCCAAACCTCCTCCCCCCTCTCCACCGTCGACCTTCCTAATGCCCCTATGTCGCATGATTGCTGCTTCTTACCGTCGCTACTGTAGTGATTTTGAATGTTTGCCTCCTCGTGCTCCCAATTCTCCGTGAAGGAAAGGCTCGGTCTTTGATCGGCTAGAGTACACGAGGGCGAATGAAGGTAGGGACGAAGAATCTGCTACCGACGGGTAACGAGGGTGCCGCCATCATGCTTGCTGAGGGCTGGAGCATCATGCAGGTTCTCGTGCTATGTGGCTCAAACATTATAGAGGCAGATGGCTTCCTGATGCTCCCAGAGTACCAGGACCCGCCCTGAGTCTCATCCTGTGTCGTTCCATTATTATTATCATCGTGTATTCCTCATTGTCGTGCTTTTTGTTAGGTGATGGACGGCTAGGGCATCAAGTCCCTGGCTTTGTTCCTGGCCAAGTTCCAGAAGAGCTTCTAGATCAAGAACGATGAGTAATTGAAGATTGTCCATGACTTGAGATTCGAGATGTTGTTGCTTGATCCAAAGAAGTGGTTTTTTCACTAGTGCGTGATTGTGCCTGCTCTAAATACGCAGGGAGTTTTGTGGTTGTGGATGCTAGTGGGAGGGATCAAGCTATGGAATTAGGCAGCAAGATTGCATGTGTTGTCTTGCAATTCTTCTTCCATGACAAACTTCGGGCTCTGGAGAAGTCTGATGAGTGGTAAGTTCTATGATGCTTGATAATTCTTGGGTTCTTTGATGCTTGATAATTTCCTAGCCTATGTTGTCACACACTTTGTTCAGAGCTAGGCCTTGTGATGGATCATGGATGTAGTGCAGAGCTATATAGCTGGCCGTGGTGATGAAGGCTGCAAAGCTGCAACAAGTTTGAGGCTACTTGGTGTGAACATGAGCTGTGTTTTATGACTCATGCATGAATGTATATAAATAAATCTAGACTGAAATGACACTTGATTTATCCGAGTATATTATTGTTGGTGCGAATCATGGCTTGACAAAAATTCCTGCTTGTGTGAACGACTTGCACTGATGCCTGATGGTCTGGCAAGTTCGCGAGCCAGCTCGAGCTAGCAATCGAGCCGAGCCGAGCTGGGCTGGCATTTTAGCTTGGTTTGCAAACTGAGCCGAGCCGAGCCTACAGTTCACCAAGCTTCTACGAGCCGAGCCAATCCAAGTAGTCTGAATATTACAAGAATTTGCTATATATTGTAACTATGTGCAAATATTACAACAATTCGATACATATGGTAATAGTGTGTTAATGTTACACTAGTTCGATATATATCGTCACATAGTCCGAATATGTCACCAGTTCAACGCATAATACAACATGATCCCAATATTACAACACTTAGACACATAGTCTGAATAGTACATCCCTTCAATACATAATACATCATTGTGCTAATATTATGATAGTTTAACACATAGTCTCATGAATATTATAAACTTAGGACACCAAGCACGTAGTAATACAACATAAAGAACAATCATCATGAACTTCAAATTTGAGCCTTATTTGCAGTGTTTTTCTTCTTCTTCTTCGGCTTACTGACCAGCACACGCCTTACTTGCTCGTTGGACGCTAATCTCCACTAGATACTAATCACACTGTACCCTCAAATGTGGCCATCTACATATTAGGAACTCCTTGCAGGCTCATGTCCCCTCAGCAGCGTCCATGCCATTCCTGATACGCCAAGTATTGCGTCACCCCTTTGTGTCAACCTTGCTGTTTAGGTCTTGTTGGGGATCATCTCCCGCCACCCCCTGACTCGAAGGGAACCGCAAAGTTTACTGGAGATGCTACGTGATAGCTATCGTGCTGATCGCAGGAGTTCGTCCGTCAGTCACGGAGATCAGGGAGCGAAGTTGGTCGAAGGGTGCAGGCGTCCACGCACCTTCAGGTCCCCGAATCGGCGAAAGCGGAGGCTAATCGACTTCGACTGTCGAGCGAAGCCTCGGTTCGCATCCTGCATCTTTTGGAACGAGCGAAGGCACGACCTGGTCTTCGTCGGGGGGCGAAGGCTGCCCGTCATGCGGCCGGGCAAAGAGGGCTTCGACACCCTTCGAATGGATGGCCAGCTCGACAGTGGGCCCAACTACGGTTGTCCTGGGTACTGTTGTAATTATGGGATCACGCTCATTTGTACCATATTACCCTCGGATATTCCGGGAATGTAGCAGGTTAGGGGGTAAGATATGTAAACGGGACTCGTGATCGCCGAGTACGAGCTATAAATAGAGCCACAGTGTAACCATAAGAGGTAATTGAAAACTATTCCACTTCCACTACGTGTCACTCTAAGGGACCTTCGATACCTCCACGTCCGAAGGCCCGCCTTGTCTGGGACTTCGATCCCAACAGGTCTGGAATCCAAGTTGGGCTATTCTTAGGTGGCTTCATGAAGTCCATTATCACTTGCAACCCAAGCAACTCGCTGCTCCAAGTGCCTTCTATGACTTCCTTTTGGTAAAGATAGAATTTATAGTGCATGTTAAGCGGGTAAGCAAATTGGAGCTCCTCATCCCGCCAAGAATCTGATGACGACCACAAGGCTATTAGAGCTTCTTGACATGGATTTATTTGAACAATCACCGTCACAAAATACTTTGATTCTATGTTGCCCTTCACGCAACAAGCTAGCACATGAGAGAAAGGTAAATGCATCAGGGATGGCTTGTTGCAAGTGCACTGGTACTTGTTGTTCGCCGGTCACAACCTTTATTCCATAGTTATTTCATGCATTTCGATACCAAGTCCATCCTTATCACGCAACAACACCTCGAGCATGTGCTGATGATTACTAACAGCTACAACCTTATGCATCTAGCCCTTCCCACTCTTCTCTTCCATGTAAGACATTATCTTCTCTATGTATACCCTTCGCGGGTTGTCCATGTGTAGTGAGATCTTGCTGTAACAGTCTCAGAGATACCGCTGCGTTCTATAAGTGACTCCCTCCATAATTACGACCAATGGTAGTGACTTATTCCCCTTCATTACCTAATTGTAAACCTCCAAAAGGTTAGTTGTCATAATTCCATAACGTGAACCATCAGTGTTAGCAATGAGTGCCTATTTCTTCAATGGCTCATGTCTGATCCAGTTGGAGAAACATCTAACCCTCCTTCCACCCTTCCCCTCCAGCTCGTTCTCCCTTGAGACAACTGGCTTCTTCAAAACTTCTTCCATGTGTCTACCAGTTAAGCTATCCGGCTCTTGCCACAGAGCATCAAACTTCTGCCTTTGGTTCTATTTGCACAACTTCTTAAAAAGATCCATCAACCTCTTGCTCCTGAATTGTTTGTAGAAGTTTGCTCCCAAATGCCGCATGCATCAATAGCTATGCAAATCCTATCAAAGTAATACCCAACCCACACCACTTTGCAATGTGTTGATAGTGTTTAACAAGTTTGCATGGTGTTCATGGAGGACGCACACATGTGTCCTGTTAATAACAACACCTTTCTTAACCCACTGCAGGAACCACAACCAACTCTCCGTAGACTTACGTTCAATGAATGCAAAAGCCAAAGGCACAACCTAGTTCTCACCATCTACCTTGATAGCTGTGAGTATCTGCCCCTTGTACTTTCCTATGAGGAATATCCCGTCCATGAACATCACTGGTCAGCAATGTCCGAATGCCTTGATCATACAACCGAATGACCAGAACGCCTGCTGAAGCACTCAATCTCTATTTTGATTGACAAAGTCATGAGTAGCAATGCAAGTGCCCGGGTTCCTCCCTGAGTAACCTCTAGCAGTGAAGGGAGGTTGTGGTATGAGTTCTTATATGTGACAAACCTCTTCTCTAACACCTTTTACTTTGCTCTCCAAACCATTTCATATGAAATATCATACCCAGATTTGTTATCAATAGCATGCATAATTCCAAAGTGGAACATACTAGGCTTCTTCACAATCTTTGGGTACATCTCCTTAGCTACAAAATCAGTGGTCATGTTCCTAAGTCCCGGAAGAGATCAGCTTAAATTGCAAGTATGCAACTCAACAATCGACGCTACCCATACAGTTTCATACCTCGGCAAGAAGCCATGCACCCTCCAAGTGCAATCTTCAGCTAAACACTTCACGTTGTATGTACGAGGATTGGAAATAACAACCTTGTTCTCCCTCTTCTCTGAGAAACAACATCTCTTCACTGCGTGTTGCAGATGGACCTTGTCATGAAACATCTATCCTTTTCTCCCACAATGGAATCAGACTCCCATGCGGACTCATGTCCATCATTGACCATAAAATTCTCCATTGCAAAATTCGTTCATTCCTCAGGAATTCCACTTTCCATGCCCCATTTTGTTCCAGTAGCTGAGTCCATAAATGTGCGAAACTTGTCATCATCTGCCTCCATCTGGTCAACAAGTTCCTCGTCCCGCTCCCCCTGATCAGCAACCATGGCAGCCTCAGAATCTTTAGCATCGTTACGCTCTTCTCTTGCCATCTCTGCCTCAGCCGATGCACTAGTCCTCACGAGAATCTACGGAACCACGATTCTACTCATCAACAACATTTTCACCAACAACACTGTGGTACTAGGGCCGGCTTATGTCGAACCAACATTGCTTGCTTCTACAAGGATGCAATGGGAATTGCTGCCATTGCTTCAAATTTTTTAGCTCCCAAAGCTCTGACTACCACCTGATTTTGCGATGCCTAGGAATCAAAATCTTCACTGTCAACCATTGATGTGCTGTACTAACTTGTAACATATTATACAACCCCAAACACTTCGTCCTGCCTCATCTCTCTTGGACTATTAAATTGAGTGTCCACATACATGAAATTACTCAAATCCACCATACTGTCACAATGAACGACATATCCAGAGCCGTAAAAAGCCCTAAACCCCACTATCACACTGAATGCCGATAGGCCTCTAGGGTGTGCCAAAAACTAACGTGGCACCAGGCTAGGACTTAGCTCACCACCTGTCAACACTTCGTGTGTTGACATGCCTAAGGCCCATTACCACGTAGGTATCGACACGTGGAGTACCGATATGTCACTAGTTGGCTCTCTGTGTGCCAATAGGTACCTATTTGTGCAATTTTTGGATTTTAGATAATATTTTTGCAATTTTCTAATAAAATAATATTATTGAAAAATGTATGGTAATGTATGCAGTTTTAATATTGTATGGTAATGTATGCAATTTTAATATTATATGATAATATATGCATCATATAAAGATGTTCAAATGGGCCGTGTCTACTGGGTCGGTCTAAGGCATGACATTGTAGGCACAGACCAGCCATGGCACAGCCTGAGCCGAGATGGGCCGAGCCGGCACGGCACGAGGCCACGAGTCATGCCTGGGCCGAGCACGCGGCACAGCCCATCCAGGCACGGTCCGACCTGTACGCATGGGTCCGACTATTTTCTATTTTCTATTTTCTATATTATTTAATTTTCTAGCTATTTTTTAATCTATTTTCTATATTGTTATCATATTTTTATCTATTTTCTATATATTTTTATTTTTTTAGCTATTTTTTTATTTTATTGGGCTGGCTGTGCCGACGGACCGCCCGTGTACCGTTGGGCCACCCGTGCCTGTTGTGCTCGTCGTGACTGTCGTGCACGTCAGGCCGCAGTCGTTCCCGGGCCGACTTGGCACGACACAGTGACCGACGGGCCATGCTGTGGGCTGAGGGGGAGGCACGCGGGCCGGCACAGCACGACCCGTTACAGTAGTCAGGCCGTTCGGACCGTGTCGGGCTGGCCCGAGTGGCTCATTTGGCCAACTCTAATTTCATACAATAAAATAATAATGATGATTTATATAATAAAATATTAATGAAGCAGCTCAATTCAAGCCTGCGCAAGTCAGGGAGCGATGATGTCATTTTTGGAGGTTGGCATAATGGGCGCGGCTGGTGCTGCACACTTGGCGTGGGCCAATTCCCTGTCCAGACCACCACCTGGTTTTGGGCGACTTTATGGAGTGCAGCTTAGCCAGCACCATGGATGGAAGGTCAAATCGCTCCAAATCCCCTCCAAAAATACAATCACAGGAGCATGCCGAAAAATGGAAACAAACCCTCCTTGTTGTCAATTAGGGAGGCAAAATCAGGAAGGAAGCGTCAGACGAAATTTGGAGGATATCCTTGGAAATATTTCGGAGTCAGGGAGCGTTTCTTCCCTTTTGTTTCCTCCTGCTTCCTCATTTTCCTTCAACCATTGCAAACCGTCCTTCCTGCAGGTCCTGATGGCAGGTCAGGGAAGCGACGACATTCACCAATTCCTGGGCACCAAGAATGGGGGTGCTGAATCCATGGCAGGTGGCAGCAGCAGGGCAAAAGCTGCCGGACCGGTGGGTGCCGGCATTTTTGGCGCTCCATGCGGCAACAACGGGACACCAACTGCAGGAGCTTCGTTCATGGGGTTCACAGGGAGGTATAGCCTTGCGGATGTGTACGAACGACCACCTGTCTTTTAATCGCTCGTGGCCACCGGTGCAGCCGGGGGCGTAGCGGATTTGGAGGTCAGGCTGGCCCCGGCGCCGCCACGGGAGCACAATTCACGTTCGGAGCCGGTCCATCATCCCAGCTTGCCTGTGGGGGCGGCTCCAACCTCGGTGACCGCTTCCCTGGCACGGGCCACGGACGTGGGAAACCTCCTTCTTCGAAGGCTACGTCGGCGGGGGGAAACTCTTCCAGGCTATAAAGGGAAGGACAAAGTTGTGAAGCTCAAGAAGCTCTTCTGCTTTCGTTGCAAGACGAATTGTGAAGCGGTGCTGTACTGCGTCATCTACGACAAGCACAACGCTCACCTATCAACAAAGTGTCCTTTGCTTCGCCTCCCCAAGACTAATGCCACGCTGTTAGGGTTTGGTGGAAATAAGCTGGGTTCTTTCAAGTTCCCAAGTCTGATCTCAAAGGCGTGGAATCCAGGGTTCAAAAAACCGTCGGTAACCGCTCAAAAATCGCGGTTACCGACCTTCCCGATCCGGTCCGGTTTCAAAAACCGCTCGGTAACCGAAATTTGAATTCGAAAAATTCGAAAAAATAAATTTTTTTAAAAAAATCAAAAAAAATCTTTAAAAAAACTAGACATAATTCTAAGAACTTCTGTGAATTGTTTTTTCAAAAATAATGTCGTTTGCGTCATATTCTATAGGGAGAGAGTTTGAAAAAAATGAAAAAAATTGAAGCGTGCGGCTCAATTATTAACTCACGTTAAGGAAAAGTGTAACATGCAAACACATATTTTTCTTGTATAAAACGTATTTTAAGAGAATCTTTAAAATTGATTTCACTTTATTTAGAGTTTTATTAAATTCTCTATGATTTTTACAAAGTTCACAAGCATAAAGTGAATATGTTAAGAAACATCACTGTAATTAATTTTTTCATGTCTACTATTATTTTTTCTACGTAAATCATAATATAAATAAGCTAATGAAAGTGTTTTCACTAATTTTTAAGGTGTGATGGGTCAGTTATGAATTAATCTAGTCGCAACATATTTACACAATCATGCATGTTACAATAACTAATTCATGAGTTCATATATTTTTAAAAGATATAGGATCATGTAAGAAGACTAACAAAATTAGTTTCATGATTTTTGGATTAGCAAAGAGTAAACTATGCATTTACCTTGGTTTAACAAATAAAATTTCTCACAGAAAATTTTGAACTTTTTTATGAGTATAAATACTTTTATCATGTAGATCATGTTACAAGGAAGCCAACAAAATTTGTTTCACTTGATTTGAAGCTCGGATGAATTAGTTATTGATTTTACAAGATTGAACCATTTTTTAGGTTTTTTGTTGAACTGTGCTGAAATTCGATAAAACCACTCGATAAATCGAGAAAACCGAGCGGTTACCGACCTAAACCGCTCGGTAACCGACCGAATCAAAAATGCGAGAAAACCGCTCGGTAACCCACCCAAACCGCTCGGTTACCGAGTTTGGGTCGGTTACCGAGAGGGCAAAAACATGATTTTTTCGTAAAAATTTAAAATTTGCCAAATGAATTTTCTCCGAATTTTTTTGAATTTTTGACCGGAAACCACGGTTATCGCGTATTTTTGGTTACCGCCGGAGCTCGGTTAACCCTGGTGGAATCTCGAGTGTAGCCGATGGCCTTGGCCTTAGTAACGGGAGGACGCCTGTCGGCTGAGGTAATAGAAAATGAACTCCAATGCATTACCCGTCCTGAGTGGAAATTGGAAAGGGTTGGATGACTATCTTGTTGCTTTTTCAAATAAGGACGTGCTGGGCAAGATAGTAGACTTAGTTTCCGTTGAAAGCCCATGGGGCCACTACATTGGAGAATGGATGCCTTCTCATGAGCCAACCGCTCACTTTCACCTCTAGTCAGTATGGGTGCATATTACGGGAATCTCTAATGTTTTTAAGCACTATTCGACCATCTGAGCTCTTGGCACGGTTCTTAGCGTCCCACGGGATGTTGACATGCAATGTCTGTGGCGCCGGAGCATAGTACGCCTACATGTGAATATAATAGATACTAATTTACTGCCTCGTTTTTAGTCGAGCAGATCACAAAGTTACTTTTTCCCTATGACGATTTGGGCTTTCTCCCAGATGACGATTCCTCTAACCCACGGATGGATGGGGATTCTAACGAGGATGATGATGATGATTTGTTAAGGATGAACAGGAGGGACCGGAGGACCAAACAAAAAAGAAGCCGAAGAATGTTTTTTCTAAATCTAATGGTAAAAATCAGGCCTCTGATGATATGCAGGTGGACAAGCACAACCTCGTGCGCTCGCTGCCCTCCTCGAGTGTGCAACGCCTCATCGCAGTAACACCGTTCAATCATCGGCGGTCTCCTCCAACTGCGAGTTTTGTTGCTGCACTTCAGGTGGTTGCTGCAGGGGAGCCGGAGAATAGGGTCAAGGGAAGTGGGTGTACTCCACCTTTGGCTCAGAATAGGGTGGGCCCCTCTTTGGGCAAGGGGCGGTCATCTTCAACCTCACAGATACTTGCCACCCCGTGCACGCACCCGGAGTCGTCGGCGGGTCAGAAAACTCACGGTCTGGCTGGGGCTTCTCCAATCAAGTCCGTCTGGCCAACCAGACTCAAGACGTACACCCGCAGATTGCCTAGACCGATGCAAGGTAGCGCCACCAGCGATGCCGACACCAAGCCCGGGGATGTGGCGGCCCAGCTAGGAGGCGCTTCCTCCCAAGACCCAGCAGTGCTCCTGGGGACCCTCAGGTCTACTCTGACTGAGGGGTCCGTGGTGGCCGACCGTCCCAAGGACATTCCCTTGGGCTTGGGCGGGCACAAAGCTGCGTCGATTCTAAAGGAGTCAGCATCCTCGATAGCAGCTGGATCTTGCAATCCATTGACCGATGGCATCCCCAAAGCCGGGGGTGCATCGGTGGAGTACATTGCGCCGGCAGACCTTGGGCGGGGCAATGGTGCTGCTCCGGTGGAACCGATCAACCGGGCTTGGGCACAGGGCCTCGTGGGCTTGGTCGGGCAGGAATCGGTGGCGACCGTGCAGGACCCGGCGGATGTGGTTGGGTCTAGCCATCAGATGCCCGGGGAGGTCCCTGAGATCGGAGGCACAAAGGTAAAACAATGCTCGCCTCTAAAACACGGATACTGTCGTATTCGTATCGGATTGGTTAAGGAGTTCCTTAACTATTGGCTACTTAGATCATTGTATTGGTTGTTGGAGAAGAGAGAAGAAATATCATAAGACCAAGATAATTTGTTCATGCTATTATAGTTTATATGCATTATATTACTTTTTTAAAAAATAGTAAAACGTATCCGTGTATCAGAGTTTTTAGAAAAATAGCGTATCCGCGTATCCGTATCGACCCGATACCGATACACGTATCTATATCGGTGCTATATAGATGCTCGCCACCAGCGGGCGGCATGGTGCTTTCATCTCAGCTGTCCGGGGAGACCCTGCCCGTGTCGCCGGCCGAGTGGGTTGCCATGGGTTCAGGGTCGACACAGATCGAGTCGAAGGGGAGGGCCTCAGCTGGTCGGCTCGGTGAGGTTGCTCCGCAGGTTGAAGACTGGACTGGCCAAACTGTGGATTCAGCAAGAGTGGTGGATGACCGAACTGCTGCGAGTGCTCCGCCACACTGACCACGCCAATGGGGCTTCTTGTAGCCCAATAGGGGTCCCCGACTACCCTTCCGGCTCTGGTCAAGCCAAAAACAGAAGCTCGGCGCATCATTCGTCTCCGGGCGCAGTTGGCGGAGAATGGCGCACATGCGTCGGATGCGGACTCCTTAACCAAGAATGTGAAGCGTACAGCTCACGCCAGAGCCAGGTACACCGTTCAGTGTAGCTTCCCCCCCTTTCTTCTAAATTTAGTTCTCTTGGTATTTCTTTGGGGCAGAACCAAAAAGAGATAATTTTTTTCCACTAACGCTCCAAAAAATATGGTTGTGGATAAGGAGAAAGTTCATGCGAGTAATTCTGGACAAAACAAGAATACTAAAACTTTGGTACATTCTACCGACCCTAGTGACGATGAGAGGGAGACCGTGTGGGATGGCCATCTTTTCTCGTACTTAGTGAATGGGATTACCGAAATAGATATGGATAAGATGAAGCTGAGAAGCTTAATATACGACCTTTAAGGCTACTCCTCGTAAGTCCAAGTCAACAACATCTAAGAAAAAAAGGTGGGGGAAAACAACCGGTGGTAAAAACCAAAAAATCCAAAAAAATAAAGAGTGATTCATGAAAGGTATTTTCTGAAATAGGAGAGGTCTATACAACTTGGCTAAATATAGATACATTGATGACTTAGTTCGGGATCAAAAGCTAGACTTCATTGCTCTTTTAGAGATTGGTAAGATAGAGGTAGAAGTTGGGCTCCTAAACCGCATACCAGGCGGATTGGACCTCCATTAGCATTGTCTACCTCCGCACGGTTGCTAGGGGGCATTATGCTTGGAATAAACCTATCCACGTTTGATAAAGTTGAAATTTTGGAAGGGGCTTTCGCTGTGAAATGTCATCTCCGAAACAAGGCTGATGCTTTTATTTGGACTCTGATTGTGGTGAATGTAACGGCCAAGAAGAGCTAAAACCTAGTTTCCTTCAGGAGCTAGTCAACTTGAGCTGTGGTAAGCCTACCATGATGGGAGGGGACTTTAACATTTTAAGATTCAATCATGAGAAAAATAATGATACGTTCTCAAACTGGTAGCCTTTCTTATTCAACGTTGTTATCGACAGTTTGGACTTAAGAGAAATCGAGTTATCAGGGAGAAAATATACCTAGTCCAATAACCACCAAAACACAATATTTGAGAAACTTCCACTGAGTGGGAGTCTAGATACTCCTTCTTGTCATGGTGCAGGTGCTAGAAAGATCGTCCGTGTTCGACCATACTCTTATGTTTGTGGATACTGGCTCAATAGCCCCCATGAGGGGGTCAAAGACCTTCAAGTTCGAGCTGGGCTAGCTTGTTTGTGAGGGGCTTTTAGACTGGGTCAAGGAATTATGGAATTGGCCATCGCGTGGGCATAGCTCCACCCAAAGGTGGAACAATAAGCTAAGCTCTTTAAGACGTTTCTTGAGAGGTTGGGTCGCTCAAACCAGTGGGGCGTGTAGACATCAAAAGAAAGAACTTCAAGTAATTATGCATGAACTAGACAAAATATTAGAACTTTGATGTCTGTCAGAAAGTGAAATAATTATTAAAAATCAAGCAAATGAAAAGCTTATCAAGTTACTCCATGAAGAGGAGACAAAGTGGTACCAACGTGTCAAAGTAAATAATATACTCCAAAGAGATAACAATACTCGTTACTTTGACATGATTGCAAATGGCAAACATAGGAAACAACGAATCTTCAACCTTCAACAAGATGAAGGATTAATCGAGGGAGATGCCCAGTTAAAGGAGTTTATCTCTAAGTATTACAAAGGGTTGTTTGGAGCTCCAGAGAGTAGTCATTTAACCATGGTGGAGGGACATACTGATGACATTACTCAGGTGTCACAAATAGAAAATGATACCCTAACTATTCTATTTTCCAAAGAGGAAGTCTAGGACATAGTCTTTCAAATGGCATATAACAAAGCTATAGGTCCTGACAGCTTTCTGGAAGAATTTTAGCATATGTTCTGGGACGTCATCAAGGCCGACTTGATGAAAATGCTCCATGACTTCCAAGCTAGGAATGTGTAGATTCATATCCTTAACTTTGGGGTGATCACTCTCCTTCCAAAAACTAAAGAGGCTTGTCGCATTCAACAATACATGACGATTTGCCTGCTAAATGTTAGCTTCAAAATCTTTACTAAAGTCCTTACCAATTGGCTTAATTGTGTCGTGGAACAAATAATTAGCCCTACACAAACAACTTTCTTACGAGGTCGAAACATCCTTGAAGGTGTGGTCATCTTTCATGAGACAATCCATGAACTTCACGGGGAAAAAAAGAGTGGGGTTATACTGAAGCTACACTTTGAGAAGGCTTATGACAAAGTTAAATGGTCATTCTTATTACAGATCCTTCGGATGAAAGGGTTCTCACCAAAATGGTGCTCTTGGGTTGAACAAGTTATATCCTGGGTAGTGTAGTGGTAAAAATTAATGATGATATAGGACATTTCTTTCAAACAAAGAAAGGACTCCATCAAGGGGATCCTCTTTCTCTGATTCTTTTCAATATCATTGCAGATATGTTATCATTACTAATTGAGAGAGCTAAGGAATCCAGTCAAATAGATAGAATTATGCCTCATCTAATGGATAATGGATTATCCATTGCAATATGCCAATGACACCATTCTTTTTATGATTGATGACCTAAAAAAGCAAAGAAATTGAAAACTCTGCTTTGCGCGTTTGAGCAGTTATCAGGGCTAAAAATTAACTTCCACAAGAGTGAAATGTTCTATTTTGAGGATGCTTAGGATAGAGCCGACCAATATGCAGAAATCTTCGGATGTGCAAGGGGACAGTTACCATTGTGTTATCTAGGAATCCCAATTCACTATTGTAAACTTAGAAACATAGACTGGGAAGGAGTGGAGGAACGAATTGAAAAAAAAGGCTATGTAGCTGGATGGCCAAATACCTTACAGCGGGTGGTAGGCTTGTCTTGTTAAACTCATTCCTTAGTAGTTTACCCGCTTACATGATGTCTTTCTTTAAAATTTCTCATGGGGTTCTCAAAAGGTTGGACTACTTTCTGCTCTAGATTTTACAAGTAAGGTGATAGTCACAAGGAAAAGTATCACCTTGCGAAATGGAAAGACCTTGGTAAGTCTATAAATATGGGTGGGCTTGGGATCCAGAATCTTGATACCCTAAATATCTCTCGCCTATGCAATGATTGTTCAAACTTCTAACCGAGGACGGGATATGGCAAAAATTCCTTCGCAACAAATATTTGGGGTCAAAACCGCTTCCAAGTGTCCAGGGCAAACCAAGTTATTCTCACTTTTGGGTGGGACTGATAAGAGTAAAAGACATTTTGTTTGCTATGGCACTTTCACCATGAAAGAGGGCACGAAAATCAGATTTGGAGAGGACTACTGGCTTGATAACGCACCTCTAAAAGACCAATATCCAACCCTATACAACATAGCTAGAAACAAAGAGACCCCAGTCGCTAATGTCCTGCAGGAAACCTCTCCAAACATTTCTTTTAGGAGGGACTTAACGGCACCAAAGCTAGGTGCATGGAATGCCATGTTATCATGCTTAAACAACATAAATTTGTCTCATGAGTGGGATGAGTTCAGATGGAGCCTAAATCAGTCAGTGAAGTTCTCGGTAAATTCACTGTATAAGGCAATAATGCAAGGCGATGTGCCAATCCAGAATAGCCTAGTCTGGAAGTTAAAAATCCCATTGAAAATTAAAATATTTCTATAGTATATGCTCAAAGGGGTTCTCTTGACTAAAGACAACCTAGCTAAGAGACAATAGCAAGGGTATAAAAAATGTTGTTTTTTCCACAAAATAGAGACAATTAAACATCTTTTCTTTGATTGCCGCTTTGCTCGTTCCACATGGTTTATAGTCCTGGTGGCTTCAAATATTTACCAACCAAGGAGCGCACCCAATATGCTAGGGAGATGGCTTCGGGGTCTTAGTAAAACTTTGAAGGATCATGTATTGGAGGCGGTCGCCATGTTTTGTTAGTCGCTATGGCTATGAAGGAATGCTGTTGTCTTTACCAAGAGAAATGTTTTATCTCCTATGCAGGTTATCTTTACTTGTATGCACTGGTTCCGTTTATAGTTGGTACTACAATGAGAGGCGTACCGTGCCTTGGTTACTACAACTCGTACTTGCTTGGAGGGAGTGGCCAGAGAGCTTTTTTTTCGACATGGTTGGCAGTCTAGATTTTGCATCGAAGCCCAACCATAAAGATCACTGCAGCAGGGATTTGTCTCCCCTGATTAGGTTTTTCATTGTATTCGGTTTTGTGTTTGTGGCTTTCTCTTTTCGGCCGTGTGCATTGTGATATGTAGAAGCCAAGGGCATTGTAATAACATTATGATATAATGAAGCTCCCATTTCCAAAAAAAAAAAAACTACGTACCAAGGAAGAAGTGGATGTCGATCTTTATGGCGAGGGAGTGGTTGCAGATGCTGAGGCACTCGAGCAGCGCGAGCTTGTGGAGCTGGGTGTCGGCTCCGGGCTCGGTGAGCCACTCGTGGCGGTTTCAGGTACCTGCGGTAGATGAGGACTCGAGGAAGAAGACAAGGACACCTTTGGGTACCTGCAGTGGCGGACGGACGGCGGTTGCAGCGGTGGGCAGATGGATAGCTGGATCTGGAGGGACTGGGAATGTTCGAACCAGCGGCAACTGATGGCGCGAAGGCAGCGCTGGTCGGAACTGATGGCATGAAGGCGGCACTGGAGGGAACCGATGGTGCGAAGGAATGCCGAGCTCGTTTGCCGTCCAACGGAAGTGGCAAGCACGGGGAGAATGGGGAGCCCAAAAAATAGCGAGGGGGAGTAGGGAGCTGGTTGGAGAAAGTTTTTTTTGGCCGATTCGCTAGTTCTATCGATGGGGAGCTGGATAACAATTTGGCTTGAGTTTCTCTAACAAGTATACGTATATATAACAGTGATAAATGAATAATAGAAAAGAAGAAAGGAATAAAAGGAGAGAAGAAAAAAATAATATAGAGCTTTGCAGAGAGTGGCTGCAGCAGGTGGTCTTGGCAGTGAGCCAAGAAGGATTTCTGATGCCTTAATACGACCACTATAAAATCGGGCATTTACCGAGTTTCCAGTAGATACCACACTTCCATTAAGCAAATTAAGAAAAATGACAAAGGCACCTGCCAGAAAAAAAGAGAGCGGAAAAATGACAAAAAGTGAAGATAATGAAACAACAACGGCGGATGACTAACTGAATCGAATTAATCAGACATATTCACAATTGACATCACATTATAGTCCTTAGCAATCCAAACAAAAATCGGAAACAACTTGCCTCAACATGACAAAAATGTGCATCCAACTTTAACAGATGAAACCATATGAAGTATATGTGCTGCGACTATGAAGATAGAAGATGATGCTAACTGTGTGATTCAACTGTTTACATACGCCTATACTAACTGTGTGATTCAACATTCCCACAGCAACATATGTTGATTTTTTATATTATCTGACTATCTGAGTGTACTACTTTGAAACAGCTAGGTGCAACACTTGACCATCATGTTTCACTTTATTCAACTGCCGGAAGTACAGCTCTGCAGATGCTATAGTGCCTGTTATTTGCTGCCATAAGCAATATCTATAGCAATCATATGTGGCCATCACATTGACCACCTAGCAAAAGGTCTATGAACCATTTTTTTTAAAGAAAAAAAAATCTTTGATCTACGCTACACACTGTTGAGGAAGCTGGAGTCTTCAGGAACGTTGTACGTATGTGCTGAAAAACAAAGTCACAAACTATTAAGCACAACAAAAACAAAAGCAATTGATGACTCAAAAGTCCTAAGCCATAATCTTAAAAACTCTGTTAGTGTAGAAGTACAGAAATTGACCGTATAGCGTTTGATTGTTTGGTGACAACTGGTTACTGATAGTTATCTGTCAGAAAAGTGCTGCTTGGACAAAAATTCCTCATTTAAGGCTAGAGCTGATTGGAAATTAATAAATTGGTGGAAGCAACAATTGTCTTACTTTTTTACCGCGAATTTGCAAATCCAATGTGAAATAAGCAGTTCACAATCAAGAAAAACACCCAGATTAATGTGAATCATTTAAAAAGGACCTAGTATCTCGTCACTGAACCAGCCGGTATTCAAGAAACTTGGTCCTGTCTGATTTATAGTTACTGAGTGGCGAACAGAATCAGGAACATTGGAAGAGTATTTCTGCTGAAGCAACATGATCAAATGGTAAGCTTAAAAGAGGAAAGTTCAATTCTGCTAAGCTGCTAATAATTCAATACCTTAACTGTATGTGTAACAGGCAGCATAACCCACCATCACCAGCACGAAAATCAGCCTCTGCAGGTCGTCCAAGACCAGCAGAAGCACTGATACCAGCCCCAACTGACAGATGTGCATTTCCACTGAAAGTTTTGATGGCATCTGTGTTCCTAAGAACAATAATGTAATCAGCTAACTAACCTCCAGCTTGAAAGGTACAACAAGGACAAATATTTCAAGTGTTAGCAGGCCTTAGTTACAATGAAAAACACAAGCTTCTTTGATGAAAAGAGCACCTGAACAAAAAACATCGTTGTGCATTTGCCGACGAGGCAATCGCCTGGACCGTCGATGGCCAGAGGTGACCGACTGTCTTAGTTGGGCAAGGAACCCGAGGGCTCCAAATCAGCTGAGAAGCGCAAGTCTAACAAGAAGTCGAAAAAGGACAAGAAGATGAGCAAGACCGGAGACCAAAACATCATGGCCACATCCCACGACAAGATTTACACTTCCTGCAATACCTCTGACAAGGGGAAGAAGTCAACATCGGGGGAGAACTCTAAGAAGAGATGGTGTACCTTCCACGAACCGGACACTCACGATATGAAGTTCTGTCGCACTAGCCTCAAGCAGCTCGAGCAGCAATGGCAAAAGGGGTGGCACTTGGGGAAGGTCTCCAGCTCCAAGCTGTTGGGGGATGATAGCGACGATCTCACAATCCAAGAGGGACCTCACGATGTGAATCACATCTTTGGGGGGTCATCTAGCTAAGTCCAAGAGACAAATCAAGAACACCGAGCGGGAGATCCTTGCCGTTACTCTAGCGCTGCCGAAATCCCCATAAATAGGTAGAAGTCCCCATCTCCTTTGATCAGTCTGATTGCCCAGAAGTCGTTAATCAGTCAGGCCGCTATCCAATAGTGGTTGAGCTCACCAGCAATAATTGTAAAGTAAACTGAGTACTTGTCAATGGTGGGAGTTCCCTCAATATCTTGTTTCTTGGTGCTTTGGATAACATGCAGATACCTAGATCTAAGAATGAGCCGTCTAAGTACACCTTCTATGGCATCATACCAGGCTCTTTGTCCAAGCTGCTTGGATAAGTCTCACTACCCATCACTTTCAGGAACATGGAGAATTTCCGAATGGAGAAAATCTAGTTCGATGTGGCCGATTTTGATATGGCATATAATGTCATCCTTGGTTGACCAGCCCTTGCAACCTTCATGACAATGGTCCAGTACACATACCAGTTTGTGAAAATGCCAGATCCCAAAGGAGTCATCAACGTCCTAGGTGATAGACTTATGGCATTCAAATATGATAGAAAGAGCCTCGAGTTGGTAGGACAAATACCCCTTCACAGGTCTAATCCCGTGGAGGAAGAACCCAAGCCGTCAAAGCTAAAAGTTACTTCAAAACAAGGCAGAGAGGTCAAAACTGCTTTCCCATGTCCAACATAGCCGGCTCGATGCATCTAACATAAACGCCAGGTTCGAGTTAGAACTCGGGCCCGCCAACTCAGCTCTAGGTCTTATTATTAGTAAGAAGTGTAGTTCGTTTCATCTTTAAGAATAAATAAAGTCAAAATGTTTCCTATAAATAGTGTTCGATTTGATTAATTTCTCCTGAGCTACTTAATGGCTAATTCCCAAGTCTGGTAGATCTTCACCAATCTGATGAAGCAATGGCATTCTAAGTACCCACTAAGGCGGGAACAAATTGTGCACTCTCGATATAACATCTTCTCTAATTCTTGACTATCCGATCGAAAATATTACTTCAATCGAATAGTCAGGCGCTAGGGAAATAGAATCTGTCTTTCCTCAAGAATTTTTATTGTTTACCCGACTGATATGCTTGCCATGTCAGTCAAACAGTCAGGGGTCTAGAGGAAAGTATATCACTCATAGAGCAATCCAAAAAAGTTTCGCAATGCCGCTTGATCATGTTTATCTTCAGGTGGTTAGTTCAAAGGAGCCTCAAGATAGAACCACAGAGATTCAATGATGGGCTAATACGTTCTTGAGTACACTCAAGACAATGAGTTTGTAACACTCGAAGCAAACCTCACATAGCCTAACCCGAGCAATTCGCGGAAAAAGTCATCAAGGTATCCTCGTGGCTAACTACTCAGCAGTCCACGCTCATCAAAAGACACCGAGTTGCTCTAGAAGGGCTATGTGATGATTCGTTTTAACTCCCCAAGACATGATTAATCAAATAGAATTGTGTTGCAGGTTCAAACTCACTCGAAGGCGTATACTAGGAGAGTTCAAAACTTATTACATAAACTACGTTAAATGTTCTAGGATTTGCAGGAGCATATGGCAAGGTCAAGGCATCGTTGATCGCTGAAGCTACTCAGGCGCCCTCCCATTCGAAGGTTGCCGTCTATGAAGGGTTGCACAAGGACATCCAAGTTAATCTAAGTAAAATGACTCTTGAGAAATCTTAACGTACTTGCTGGGCAATAGCTCGTCACCGCCTTGTGCTCCTCGAGACTCAGGTGTCGGGCCATTCATAGCCACTTGTTGAAGGTTTCCCCAAGCTTGATGATATGTTAAAATTAGTCCATGGCATCTACATCCCGCAGGGAATGGAGCGACTGGCCGAACTTCCTAAGCGAGCGGTTGAAGGTCTACAAAGCATTCTTTTCCATGGGAAACATGGCATCTGATTACTTCTGAAGGATCTCCGAGTCCTCCCTCGCCAAGGCCTCCGACTCCCTCAGCCAATTGACCTCGGCCGCGAGCTCTAGCACACCGTCCACCAGGATCAAGATCTTAGACCAGCAAATATATTAAAGTTACACTCACTTGACATCTCTTTTCGCAGCATAGATACTTTGGCTGAATGGTGTGTTGCCTCCGACTCAGAGCAATGTTTTCTTTGACCAGCTCTGACCGAAGAGCCCCCAATTTTGAAGGAGAAGCTCAGAAGGAGTCGACGAAATCACGGATAATCGAGAAGGTCTCCACGAGCTGGAGATCACCTATGCAAGAGACAATGTCAAACAAAAGGAAAAATCCCTTACGTTGAGAACGTATCGGGGGGTCACGCAAGACAATTAGGCCTGAAGATGTTTCAGGGCTGCAGGCTCGCCCCCATAGACGGATTTGTCACAGGAAGATCTGTGACTTATTCTACAGTCACGTCCACCTCCATGGTGCTGGCGCCCATTGCTACCTCGAGAGCGTCATCCGCCCCGGCCTGCTCGACCACAATCGAGTTGAGCTCAGGGCCCGGGAGTTCTACCTCGGGTAAAGCTGCACATGTGATGGTTGGAGGTAAAGGATCTCCCAAGGTGACTCTTTGAAGCTCCCCTGTGGCCGCAGCAGGAGTGACGAATGGAGCCAAAGAAGATGACATCCCAAGGCCTCCATCCTTTGGTGGGAGGCTGGAGAATATGGGACGTTATGAGTGAACTGAATAAGGAAAGGGATAGTCAAAGAAAGTCAAGTCCACCCTAGTAAGGATCATAACTCAAAGTGGACAAAAACTAGTGGGGCCATGAGGGTGAGGGAGTTCTGCCCGAAGTGCTGGCCGACCCACCACCCTCCGCTGAGAGAATGGTCAACCGGAATATTCCCCTGGTAGAAGGGTGACTCAGATGACTCAACAGTCAACCCGCCTGTCAGGGAAGGTCGCTGGTGTCCAAAATCGGACGTTTGCACCTCTAGATCCTCCTGCTCCAATAAGTCAGGCAAAGATGGGGGGCTGAGCAGGTACAACCAGATCCTTCTCTGGGGCCAGTAACCCCTCCTTCGCGAACAAAGCAGGTACAGCCGGGGGTTAGACCAGTTCGACTGGACTATCCCCTGGGTTCGCCAAGGAAGGCTGGACTGTGATATCACTAGATGAGACATCTGTGCCATCTTCGTCGAACCCTCCTATTCAGCGACGGGTGTGATCTTCCTTAGACGCTTCAAGGGACGTTGCTCCTCTGAGCTAGGGGAGGAACGGATGGGCATGACCTCTTTCTCTACTTGCCCGCTAGCCTCAAACGGGTAGGCCCATGATGATTTGGGTGGACGAGGAGCCTACAACAACTGTACAACATGATTTGCACTCAGATGTTGGATGTCGATACATGTCATGGGGAAAAAGTCTTTACCATGATCTCCTTGCTCCTGACGCCGTCGACATGTCACACAATGCCCTTGGGATGTCCTCACGTCGCCCCGAGTATTGCTCAATGAAAAGAAATTCAGCCTTCTTAGAGGACTATATCTAAGATGAAGAATTTCCATCAGCAACCAAAATGATGGAAGACAAAAGGCAAAGATACTCGGATGATGTCTTACCATCCGATGTATCCCTAGTCGGGTCAAAGGACCCGGTGTATTCCCATGCTAGGTGGTCTCTGGCCTTGAGAGGATTGATCCGGCACCGAATGAGGTCGAGCACCACATCCCAAGTGATCAATCCTCGCTCCCTCAGATCCTTGATCTTCTTGAGGATCGCTCATATCTCGCTTGTGCGTTAGGCTTCATGTGCCAACACAGATTCTTCTTCACCTGAGAGTTCTGATATTCAATGGACTTCTTGACCTTGCATTGGAAGTAAAACCAATGCGAGTGCCACCCAGGAAGTCCTGGGCAAAAAAGGGAGATATTCACTGGAAAAACTGTTCGGATGGTAAAATTGACGGAATGCATTGAGTAGGGACCTTACCCTGATAAAGGCCTCACATAGATGAAAAAAGATGCTCATCATAGTGATAGAGCTGAGATTGAGGTGCACGAGCTGCATGCCATAGAACTCCAAGTTGTCTGTGAAGAAGCTGGAAGCCAGGAGCTGAAGTCTACAGTAGGGGAACTCTTCAAACATTACGACTTCGTCAGTTTTCGGAGTGGGGATTTCTTCACCATCCGCCGACCTTAACGGAACTAAGCTCTGGGGAGGGAGCAATGGCTGCAATCTTGGTCTGTGTTGTAGCAAGCAGGAGGAGGCACGGGAGTTAGTCTACCCGGCGTGCCTTGAAGGTCACCATAATGAAAGTCTTCTTCAAGCACGGGTGAAAATTTAGTTACAGGCTATGCACTACTTGATAGCTTTCAAACATCCTATGGCTTATTAAACAATGTTGTTTTTCCAGCGCTGTGCTGAAACTCTGTAAGAATGTACTGAGCCGTGTGCATGACACGATACAAAGGCCAAAAGTTTCTTCCATTATCTAAAATAAAAGGAGACAAGACATACACATTGTCTATTAGGTGTCTCAATGTGGAAAGCGCTACAAGATTTTCTAACTATCTCACAAGTTCACTCTTTTGACCTTACAAATTAATATCTAAGAGCTAGATGGTCTCTTAGCAAAGAGACAACCTACATTTTCTCTTCTCTTACCCCCAACTAGGATTTCGCTGATGTGGCTATATGCTATGAGATGGTTAAGGTGACACCATATATCAGTGGCGGACCCAGCTAAAATTTTTAGCTGGGGCGAACTCGAGCGAAAAACTAAACCAAAAGTAAAAATATACTACACACCGCATTCGTATATTGCAATCACACAAATTAGAGTGTAAACAGTAAATGAACGACGTAGAAGAAGATTTCAGATGATACATCTAATATGAAGAAATAAATAACAGTTCTTGCACCAGCACCATATAATTCAAAATACACCAAAAGATAATGGATCAAAGCAACCTGTCAATTTAATAAAGATCATTTAGTTAGTGATAATGAAGTGATCATATGCCTTAAAAATTGGTGAAAATTATGAGAATATACATACTACTAGTCAAACACTAAGCACGTCTAGATCCTTTAGGTTTCCTCGGCAAGTCCATTTTTCGGTCTTTTATGACTTAAAACCTCTTCTTAATTTTATCACAATCATGTCCTTTAAAAATCTCCTTCTCAATGTAGCACACCAGCAAGTAATTGAGCCAATCATCGGACATCTTATTGCGCAAATCTGTCTTGATTAAGTGCATAGCTGAGAATACTCTTTTAACTGATGTCGTTGCCACTGATAGGATAAAATGTTAACTCAATGAGGTGATAGACCAATGAGAAAGCAATATGCTTTTCAGTTTCAACCATCTTCATGGCCAAACTTCCAAGATCATGACAAGCAGTGAAATCATCAATTCTTCTCACATGTATAATGAAGGTCTCAAATTGATCTTTTATAAGAGAACGATCAACAATTGTGAAATATTCGTCATAGATCTCCGTTAGTCGAGCAATCTTACCAACATCAAACTTAGAGAAGAAATTTCTTGATCAAGATAAGAAAAATAAACAAGCAACTCTGATGATACCTCATTGAAGCGATGATCCATCTCTGTAATAATAGCATCAAGTGCAGTAAAGAAATTGAAATTGAAATACAGTCCGGCCCACTGCCCATCAAAGTTGCTGTACTCTTTAGGCCCTTGTTTCTTTCCTCTTCAGCAGCATCAACAGATAACAGAGCAGAACGCCAACACTTTTCTTCTTCACCTCCAGTCGGCTGGACGCACGCAGCCCACGCCGGTAGCTGGGGCGGCCGCCCCACCTCGCCTATAGGGAGGGTCCGCCCCTGCCATATATATACTTACTCTTTACACACTTTTCTGCTGACATGCATAGAGGTGAAAGGTCAAGAAAAGTGAAAGAAATCTTTGTGTGGAATCTGTTTATATACACATATATATATATATATATGTATACATATATATATATATATGTATAGCTCAAATTGAGTGCTAATCTATCCCATATAAACCACAGGTGCTGGATGACGAACTTTGCGAAGAATAAGCCAAAAAGTAGTATCAGGAAAGTCAATCCGGCTGCAGCTGTACTGCCTGTCAAACTAGCAATTACGCATGTATTACACACACGTGAAATCAACTAAGTAATCATGCACGTGCCGAACGTATGCGTGATTTTTGTACATCTATGATTTTTGATATAGTTTAGGCATCAAGAATAAAAATAGATAGTCATGTGTAAATCTAATATCACAACTAATTTATTTTTCAAAGTATCTCATGCCTAATGCACTTAATAATTTCCAGGAAGGGATGTTGTCTTCACATTCGTTCGTATTATACTTCAGTAGGTTTAAAAAACTATTTTCTCAATTGATAGCCATCCTGCGTGTGCATTGCATATCAATAACAAGAATAATAATTGGACATAGATCAATGTTAATTATACATAGTTGTGCGATAGAGGAGACCTACTCTATGAATCGCTGGTTCTAGTCTTTCTCCATTACATTTGCACATGAACTCGATAACAAAGAAACTAGAAGCGTTCCTATATAAAAATTAATTATTATATTTGCACTCCACAAATGAATCAATTATAGTGGGGTTAGAAGCAAGTTATCAATCATGAAACCAAGGAACACCACAAGGTGGCTTAAGAGTCCATATGAAGATATCATAATTCGTACTAGGGTTTGCTACTTCCATGGCAAGCCGAAAGTTCTTGGCAATCTTTTCATGTTTGGGTTTATAGTTTACATAAAATGGAACTTTGAACCACGCTAGCACAAGAAGAGGGTCTGGTACAGATATAGTTCTATTATCCATGTCCAGTGTGAACAGAATGTAAACAATGAAGGTTGTATTATTCAGGACCTCAGACTGCCCTCGTTGCCCGTGAACATTTAGAACAGGAGCTTCCTCCACACCACCCAGTCAAGTTACAGCTGCATGTGTAGGCCATCAAATCAGAATCATATTTGTACCCGAGATTGACTCCGTAAGGAAACAAATGAATTTAAGCAAGTAACTTCTATTACCAAATATATTATCTCAACATTGGAAGGAAATGGAAACAAAAAAGAAAGAAAATACATTTTCACATGATATGGGATCCGTGGAGATTGGATGAAAGGTTGCACCTTTAGTGGCCTAGTGTGTTTAGAAAGAGAAAAATATATGAAAAGAGGATAAAATCACTCAATATCAAATATCTCAACATTTGAAGGAAATAGAAACAAAAAAAGAAAGAAGATATATTTGTACATGATATGGGGTATGTGGAGATTGAATGAAAGGTTGTACCTTAATGGATTAGTGTGTTTGGAAAGAGAAAAATATACGGAAAGATGATAAAATCACCCAATATTATCATTTTTAGCTTCCCTCAAATATCTCAACATTGCAAGGAAATGTAAACAAAAAAAAGAAATAAATATATTTGTTCGTGATATGGGGTCCATGGAGATGGAATGAAAGGTTGCACCTTCAGTGGCCTAGTGTGTTTGGAAAGATAAAAGTATATGAAAAGAGGATAAATCGCTCAATATTACATTTTTAGCTTCCCTCAAATATCTCAACATTGTAAGTAAATGGGAACAAAAAAAGAAATAAAATGTATTTATACGTGATATGGGGTCCATGGAGATTGAATGAAAGGTTGCACCTTCAGTGGCCTAGTGTGTTTGGAATGAGAAAATTATGCAGAAAGAGGATAAAATTACTCAAAATTACTATTTTTTAGCTTCCCTTCAATATCTCAACATTGGTATTGAAAGGTATTGATTGAACCATTTGTGTAATAAGAAAAAGGACTAAGAACGAAAATATTCTATAAAGATGCATATGGTATGTTACAGTGACTCAATTTATCTGTGAAACAAATTAAGCAGACATGAGAAGTATAGAAATTGACCAAAATTGAAATAGATATTAGAGCTTTGATGTGGAGCCTCCTTATTTGTGACTATCCTTGATGATGATTGGAGTGTGTTCCTCCTGACTATGATAACATAGATGTATACCCCCAGAACACAGACTAGTTCATGGCATCGAAGTTGTAAGGGTGGTTCAGACAACAAGCTTCATGTAGTACTGTGATTTCAAGTTCCAAAATGTGTGGACAGTGTGTCTATCGGTTCAAAATCAACATTGGAAAAGTCGTAGATGTGTCATGTTCAGAATGCATGGTTAAATCTTTTTGCTTTAGGACCAGGCGCAAGTGCCTCCATCCTAGTTCCCTGTGATATATATATATATAACAATGTTGAGTTAAGCACATCAAAAAATGAAATGCATAAAACTATACCAAAAAATTTGAGCATATAAGTTTATCCATTAGGATAACCCTTAGGAATGGATGGCCATCCGAACCATACTGGATGGGTGATTTCAACGTAACCCGTGCACGCACTATCAAACATCTTTTGTAAGTATGTTTCTTCTCCACCTGATGGAACTGTAGTGACCTATATCTGTAAATTGAAAAGCTACTGGTTCATAAACACTTGCCGAAATGTACAAGACATGCAGTTATAGGTTATGAGATAACACATGATGAGATAGAAGAAATTGATTTGCCTGTTGATGAAATACATTCTAGCATTTGGCATAGTCAACGCATAAACCATCCTGCTGGATTGTGAACGACGTAAGATCATCTCAACAATTACCGCTTGACAAAACAGGAAGAGTGGAAAAAGGATGATCAATGCGAATGCTTGCAGCAAGGGATACGTGTGTATATATATATATATGTATATGTATATATGTGTATATATATATACATATATAGACTAATCAAATGAATTTTCCCACCAAGACTTCACCAAAAGGTTTAAATTTTGAGCAATTTGGCTTGCCTATACTATATGTCAACCTTGAGTTGTGCCGGATATTTTATGAGTGATTTATTTATTTAATTTGGAAGGAAAGTGACAAGGCAGTAATGTAGTGCAATAATTTTTTGATATGTGATAATGTAGATTCTGATCGTCTGCGAATATTGGCGTGCATATAATTTCATGCAATAATTTTTTTTTCATATGTGAACAGGTAGGAAGATAGGACGCAACTCAGGCAAAATACGCAAGGAGGCGTTGGATTTGATCTGGAGGCATTGGATGGGGTGTTCAACACTAAATGCATTTGTGGCTTTATAGTTTAGATAATATTGTTAGGGGGCAAAAAAAATTCATGGAAAATATAATTAACAAATAAAAGCATCTCTACAGATGGAAGGAAGTAATAGTGTATTAATACTTTTTAATGCTAATAGCATCTATTAATTATAGATTTTAAAATTTATTGGAAGTTTCTAAACAATTGAGAGGAGAGGAGAGGAGATAGGGGGACCAACTTTGATTGTGAGTCGTTTGATCGTATAAAATGTATGATGAAAATCGTTCGGATCTACTGTAACTCATTATTTTATAAGAGTATAAATATAGAAGTATAGATGCATGCCACTCTAATGTTTGGGGGTGCATGATTAGTTTTTGGAACGAGAATTTTTTCTATGAACTAGTGACGAAGCCTAGTATGTCTCGCTTCCACAGCATGAAGAAAGTCTAGCCAATTTGCAATATTTTAATTATTTCACAATTTCTATATATATAACCTATTTTGAGGTATCACTTTTGGCAGGAGCAATTTGTACTTTTACTTTTCGTATTATGACAGACTAGTATGAATTTTTCTACTGAATGCTATTCTGTTAACTTCGCGCACATATCTTGAAAATCCTGAATCTCACACTCATCATATATACGTGCTTTGCTGGTGCCGTCCATGTGCCGTTTCAAACGACACTTCATCCCAGCTTCCCAAGTTTCGTTAGTACGCGTGGCAGAGCTCTTAACGTATGCGCACGCAAACGGACGGGGAATCTGGTTTTGTATCCATCCTTGGCATTACCCCTTTTGTCGATATGTCCAGTACGTTTGGCTCGTGGGAGTTCTCGTTCATTTTTGTCCATTTCATTCATCAGCACCTTGTGGCCATCCAATCCTCTCGCCTGAATAATCTTGTATCGAGTGAATTCTTATTTGTTAGCGGATCCCCAATGATTGAAGTAGCAAATGAACACATCAAAACCAGTCTGGGAGAATCCGAAGAACGTAGGAAAGCGGCAGGGCATGGTGAGCAAAAGAGCAAAACTAGCTGAGGCAGGCCAGCTGCTAGGCATCTCCTCTGAGGATGCCGGACAGGGTAGGCTCGGCATGCACGTCATTTGGAAAAGCGACCGTCTTACTCCTTGCTTGCTCATATATATATGTGTTGAGCTCGACTTGGTCCCTGCTTCTCGCTGCCATTTCTCCTCTCTGCATCTAGGTGTCCTAGTCACTTGGGTTCCCTCCCTGTTCACTTCCAGGAGAAGGGGGAGATGGCAAGGCGAGAAGACGACTCCCACACCAACGGGTCCGTGTTCGAGGCGTCCGTGGAGGAAGGGAGGAAGGACAAGGCGGAGGTGTACGACGATCACCAGCCTGAGGCTCACGAAGATGCGGTCTGCGGCATGCCGGCGTCCGTCTCGTTCCTTCAGCAGGTACGTGATCGTATCGATCGAGTCGATAGTCGTACGCTAGCCTGCATGTATCAATGCAGCAGCAGAATGACACTTCCTGTCCTGTGTGTGCGCGCGCGCCTGTCGTTGCTTTCTCTGATTAGTTTTCTTACACTTTGCGGCCCTTGCCGGCGTGCTTGCACGCAGCTCCTCGCCGAGTTCTTCGCGACGTTCTTCTTGATCTTCGCCGGCTGCGGCGTCATCACGGTGAACCAGAAGAACGGCATGGCCACGTTCGTGGGTGTCGCTGTGGTGTGGGGCATGGTCGTCATGGCCATGATCTACGCCGTGGGACACGTCTCCGGCGCGCACATCAACCCCGCAGTCACCCTTGGCTTCGCCGTCTCCGGCCGGTTCCCCTGGAGGAAGGCAAGTTAACTAATCAAACGGCGGCACGATTAACCAACTACTGGTCCACTTCAGCGATCCATGACTAACTTACTCGATCGATCGATTGCATGTTCATGCAGGTCCCGGCGTACATGCTGGTGCAGACGGTGGCGGCGACGGTCGCAAGCCTGATGCTGCGGTTGATGTTCGGCGGGAGCCACGAGCCCGCGCCGGTGAACCTCCCTGGCGGCTCCAACATCCAGTCCCTCGTCCTCGAGTTCATCATCACCTTCTACCTCATGTTCGTCGTCATGGCCGTGGCCACCGATGACCGAGCGGTAACTAATTGAGCTAAGCGCGCGCGCTCGACATGTCCATCTGAAATTCTGAACCGATCAGACTGATGGACGCATGCTACTTCTCACGTTGCTGTGCAGGTCGGGCAGATGGCCGGGCTCGCGGTGGGCGGAACCATCATGCTTAACGTCCTGTTTGCCGGGTACGTACGCACGCACGCACGATTCCGTTTACTTATTTCCGCTGAACACACATGACATATGCCCGATCGATCAACAGGCCGGTGTCGAGTGCATCGATGAACCCGGCGAGGAGCATCGGGCCGGCGCTGGTGGGGAGCAAGTACAAGTCGCTGTGGGTGTACATCTTCGGGCCGTTCGCTGGCGCGGCGGCCGCAGCGTGGGCGTATGGCCTCATCCGCCCCACCGACAAGACCCTCGGCGAGCTTACCAAGAGCATCTGCCGGACCAACTGACGAGCTGCTCAACGTAGTACGTACGTGTGCATATCTTCTGCGGTTGTGTATGTTTGGATCGACGCATTCCTGTCCATCCAAGTGAGTGAATAATACAGTAGTTAACCGGTATATGCCGTGGCAAGTGTGGCGCCGGAAGATGGTTATAATGTCGCGTTATGCAATGGTATGATCGGCTGGATGAGTATATACGAAAGAATTAAGGTCGATGTGTTTCGGTCGATACATGTTGAGACACGCAATAGAAACGAGACGGTAATGATATTATAGGTGATAGGTCGTAACCGTGACATATTTTTAACGTGCAAGTGACCGGTAACTTTTTTACCTGTCACTTATGTTAAGACATAAGTAACGGGTTAATAGGTTACCCGTCTCTTATATTTAGATACAAGTGACGTGTAAACTCTTCACCTGTCACTTATGTCACAAGTGACAGATTAAGAGGTTATCTGTCACTTATGTGTAGGTTATCCTGCAGGATTGTCCTGTTTCCTAGCTGCATCTTGCAGCATAGTCAGGATTTGACAGTCATCTTTTCCTTGCAAATAAAAAAGATACATACAAATCCACATTAACAAATACACTTATATAAGAACTTACTTCATCACAGAATCGCAAAGGTTACGAAGTTCTAATCAATTCATCATAGATCGCAAATGTTATAAAGTTTCAATCAATTCATATTACATAATACTTCACATTCTAGGGTTTCTATATTGCAACTCGCCATGTGGGTTAATGACTTCATATAGCAAAAATGACCGTATTAGGTCATAATTGTGATTTTAGTGATTAATGATAACATAGTCATTGGGACTAACATATTTGTCAAAATATATGTTAGTATGTCTTATAGATACAATACATCAAGAAGCCACCGCAGCCGAGGTAAAGTTTAATTGAATTAGAAAAGTCCAAGGAAGATTTACTCCATCGGAAGGTCCGATATAGAGGAGTTTGCACTCATAGGAGTATTGTGTTCAAAGGCTGATAGCCTTACCGGATGGTCCGGTGTTCAGGGGTTAAACTCAACGGAGTATTTTTGACGAAAGGGGAGAAGGCCGATGACCTCACCAGCTAGTCCGGTGATATGCACTAAGTAACACCGGAGTATTTCCTGCAGAGAAGAATGCAAGTGTAGAAGACTAAAGATCAATTCACCAGACAATCCGGTGCTTAGTTTGTGCACACTGGAGTATAGTACCAGAGCATTTCTTGCAGAGGTGACCGCAAGTGCTGAAGAATGAAGATCAACTCACTGGAAGGTCTTGTGATGGATTTGAAGGCACAAGTGAGTGTCCTGTGTTCACAGAGGCATTGTGTGAAATTTCAACGGCTAGTTTCTGAGTTTGTACTCACTGGATGATCCGGTATTAGTACTACTGTTCTCACCAGATTGTTCGGTGTTAGCAGCTTTTCTAAGCCATTGGAAAAATGGCTAGTTATTTGATGCTATAAATACCCCTCCACTCAGTTATTTGAAGGTGTGGTATGCTGCTGGAGTCTAGAGGAAGCTCATATACACTTGAGAAGACATCCAAGCCACCAAAGTGCTTATCCAAGGCAATTAAGCACATGATTAGAGAGTGTTTAGTGTTTATAGGCCTAAAGTGAATTTTAGCTATATGTTGCAGCATAAAGAAGGGATCAAGAAGTGATCCTACCTTGTACCGAATGGTACGTCGGCAACTTGGAGTCTTAGTAACTCACCAGCATCTTGGGCCTTTATTGCTCAAGCTTATTGACCCTCTGACTTAGTGTGGAGCGATAGTAAGACACCTGTACGGGGACGTAAAGACCATTGTCTTGGTGGCTCAAGCTCCAAAGTAATCACAGCGGTAAGTGACCGGAAGAGAGGCTAGTCGTGAGATTTTACCTTGGCGGCTTGGTGGCTCATCGTGCTTGAGATCTTGTCTTGGTGACTAGATAGCTCAAGAGCCATAACCGGAAGAGAATTGGTGACTGGGTGCATATCCTTTGTGGAGCTCTAATATGGATTAGGGGTGGCATTCATGTCATCAATACCACATGACCTCTTGCACTAGAATGTGTCCCGTGAGGTCAATCACCTATTTGGAGGATCAGCCAGTTATGAGTCCAAGCGACAGGCCAAGATCACAGAGTGGGAAATCTTGTCCACCTCCCCTACACGACCCAAGACCCTTAAGTGGGTGGACGTTCCAATCTCCTTCGATGGGTCTAATTGTACTGGAGTCATCAACAACCCAGGCCACTATCCAACAGTGGTTGACCCCACCATCAACAACTGCAATGTAAATTGTATCCTAATTGATGGAGGGTTCCCGTAATATTGTTTCGTGGAGCTCTAGACAACATGCAGATACCGAAATCCAAGATTGAATTGGTAAAGTACACCTTTCATGGCATTACCCTGGGGGATTCATGCAAACCTCTAGGCTGGGTCTCACTGCCAGTTACATTTGGGGATTTGAAGAATTTTCGGATGGAGGAACTCCAATTTGACGTGGCTGATTTTACCAGATTGTAAAGATATCAGGTCTGAAGTGGGTCATTCAAGTCCAGGGTGATAGATGCAGAGTGCTAAAGTGCGAACGTAAGAGCCTCAAGCTAGACAATCCGCCCCTCACGTGAGGTCAACATTGCAGAAGAGGATCTCAAGATCTCAAAGCCTAAAATTGCACCTAAATTAGGTGATGAAGTAAAAACCATCACCCTGGACCCCGCAAAGCCATCCAGGTGCATTCGGATCAGCACTACGCTAGATCCCCAACGAGAACTCGCACTTGTCACGTTCCTGTGGGCTAACTCAGACGTATTTGCTTGGCAGCCATCCGATATGCCTAGAATTCTTAGGGAGGTGATTGAACACAAACTAATAGTATGACTCGACACCCAGCTAGTTCGGAAGAAGCTTCAGCGATTTGCTAATGATCGTAAGGAGGCCATCTAGGAAAAAATAGACAAACTTCTGAAGGTGGGCTTCATAAGGGAAGTCATGTATCCTGAGTGGTTGGAAAATCCCATTATGGTAAAAAAAATCCATTGGAAAATGAGGAATATGCATTGACTTCACTGACCTCAACAAGATCCCTTCCCACTTCTGAGGATCGATCAGCTGGTTGACTCGACCTCTGGTTGCGAAATGCTCAGTTTCCTGGACGCTTACTCAAGATATCATCAAATTAGTATGAGCAAAGAAGATGAGGAGAGAACTTCGTTCATAACTCCTTTTGGAGTTTACTATTATGTCAATATGCCTTTTGGCCTAAAAAGTGATGGGGCCACCTTCCTACATACCGTCCAGCTCACCCTTCACATTCAGATAGGGAGGAATGTGGAAGCATATGTTGATGACGTGGTAGTCAAGAGTCGAATCAAGGAAGACCTCCTCACTGACCTTCGAGAAACCTTGAATAACCTTAGGAAGCATCGGATGATGCTAAATCCTGAGAAGTGTGTCTTTGGTGTAGAATCAGGAAAGTTACAGAGTTTCCTAGTATCCAATCGGGGCATCGTGGTGAACCTAGAAAAAATTAAGGCAATTGAGAAGATGTGTTCCCCAAGGAATAAAAAAGAGGTCCAACGGCTAACATGATGTATGGATGCACTCAGTCAATTCATCTCCTAGCTCGACGAACAGGGACTACCTTTCCTTAAGCTGCTGAAAAATCATGAGACCTTCAAATGGACCAGTGATGCCGAGACAGCGTTCCAAGATCTCAAAAGAAAACTCTCCAACACTCCCGTCCTAACATCATCAGAATTAGGCAAGGAATTATTCTTTTACATTGCAGCTTCCCCTTAAGCTAGCAACACTGCGGTAGTCGTGGAACGACCTGTTGTAGATAAAAGGGAGCGTGTCCAGTGACCCATGTATTATGTCAGTGAGGTGATGCATGGATCTAAGGTACACATGGAGGAGTGCATGTAGATTACGCTCGAGTACCCCTAACTATATAAGGTAGGGAGGGGGCACGTCCAAGACACCTTATCTCACATCAAACCAATCCAAGCACAAGCAAGTCATGCCTTTAGATATCTGAAGTCACAAAACCCCTCAAGATTAGTCGAGTACATAGAAGACCAACACCCATCTAAGATCCATAGCAGAAAATAATCCCCTAGTCAATTAGATCTTGAGCCCTAGACACAGCCAAATTCGCCTACTTCTTAGGGTTAGATACCCCATATTTCATCATTGTACTATGCGATCCAAGAATAATCAAGGCAAGATATGACGTAGGGATATTACCCAACTCAGGGCCTAAACTTGCATAAACTCTGTGTCTCTGTGCGCGATACACTTCTATGGCTACACATGTATCCCTATTTTCCTTATCACAAAATAATATATGGCCAAGTATCAAATCCTCGATGATATCTAGTAGAAAGTTAGGTAGAAAGTTGAAAGCAACTTCAGTGAGCATTATATAACAACCCTACAAATGAAAGTGTAGCAATTTCAATGAAAGTTAAGGTACCGATTTTTGCAAATAGGTTAGCTACTTCAGTGAACTGTTAGATAGCATCTTCTGTGAAATATAGTGTAGCAACTTAAGTGCAAGTAAGCTAGAACTTCGATGAATGTTGGGTGCAAACTTTGAGGAAGCAAATTTAGTTAAAGTCAATAATAACTTACATATGTTGTATGAGTAATAGGTAGCAATTCACAACTTTAGTGAATGTCTAGTAGCAGCTTATGTAGAGCCTTTGTAACAACTTATATAACAATTTCAAAATTTAACTTATGGTAACATCTTATGGATATGGTGTAGCAATTTTAGCGAGCGTTCAGTAGCAACTTCAATGATATATTTAGTAGCAGATTATTTTTTAAAAAAACTCATTGGCAAGTTTATATATAAGTTGCTAGTATTATTACATATAACTTGCCAGTACATATAACTTGCAAAATACACTTAATTAATATGGATATCATTTTGTTAGGCTCATCGTAAAGGAACACAACGGTGCGAATAGAATCGAATATGAACAACGGATGTGGGAGCTATGATCATTCAAAGTAATGGAACATACTAGTACAACCATAATTAAATTCAAACTGCTAACTGACATGAGCCACTGTTTTGGCCCAAAAGCCTCTCCCTTCTCCAGTTTCACACCGCACGCCCACCCTCAGCCCAACATCACCACAAAACTCCCCCACTTGGCCTGCATGGGAGACGCGGGCCCGTTTCACGCGCTCGATCAGACTTTTTTATTTTTATATTTTTTCTATTAAATATTTAAATAAGTAGACTCTTGGCAGCAAGATTTGTATAAATAGGCGCCTACCGCCTCTGAAAGGGTTGCAACCCTTTCAGAGGGCGGTAAGGATGGCCACGGTAGCAAATCCACCCCTTACCGCCCTCTCAGAGGGCGGGTGGGGCTAACCACCCTCTCAGAGGGCGGGTAGAGAGTAACTCCGCGGCCGCCACCCTTACCACCCTCTCAGAGGGTTGAGAGGGCGGTTATGCCCCTTGCCGCCCTCTCAGGGGGCGGTTAGGGAGCCGCCCCCGCCCCGCTCTCCTCTATATAAACCGCAAAAATGAGGAAAAATACTCATTTTAATCTAGAAAAAGAGAAGGAAGAGGAGAGAAGAGGAGAGGAAAGGGAGGCAACGCGGTGAAGCCCTATTGTTTTCGATCTGCGGATTTTGGATCGTGTTTTTCGGTAATTTTTTTATACTTATGTTTTTATTAGTAATTAAAGTACCACTAGATCTAGGGTTTAGCGGTATAACGATAGCTATATTAGATACGACATAGGGTTTAGAAATGTAGAAAATGCTGTATTTTGTAGTATATTGTAAATATTAATTACGACATGGTAGGATAGCTATCAGATGCATAATAGTATTTATAGTACGGTAGTTTTGAATATGTAGATTTTACAGAATAATGCTGTAAGTAATAATTATAGCTAATTAGAAACTTTATTAAATAGACGGAGGGTTAATTAATTTGGTTTGTTTGCTTAGGGGCAATATTAAAGAAACCTATTGTTAGGCGATTATCGGTGTTGGTAATTTTGTTAGAGTTTCGATAACCAGAAATATAATTTTCCGGTATTAACATTGGATATATTTTTGGATGTTTCCAAGGATGTTAGATAAATTATATTTTCAGATATATTATGGTGAAGGTCAAATTAGTTATGGTCCTAATGGTGCAGATCTCTCTGGGTTTCAGTATGTCATTAAGGGACTTAGTAGAGTCAATGAGAGGACCATAGTGGGCGTGTGCAAGTGACTGATGCGCCATTTTCAATTGGATCCCCAGCAACATGATCTTAAGCTGAGAGCTGCGCTAAACCGTGCTAATCAGGGCTACTTTGGGGAGCTCGTCCCGATTAATGTGACATCTACTTGGAGGCAGTATGTAGATATATCATGTGACCGTGGTCTCCCTCTGGTTTTGTTAGCTGAGGCGTACTAGAAGGATCCAACAGCGATAAACTCTATGGAAGCAGTAACGGGAACAAATCAGACAGTGGTAGATGAACCAGACCCGGCAAATGTCAGAGACAAGCAAGATGTTGGGGATATGCATGAGATGCAACCGGGGGGTGTAGCCGATGAGGGGGAGCACATCCCTAGCATAATTGAAGAGATAGAGATGTAGGATCAAGAGCTGGAGGAAGCCATTGCCGATGAGGATTCATCCGACGAGAACGGAAATTCTCCTGTTCTTGCAGAGTGGAGGAATCAGGAATTTTCGAAGCTAGTGGTTAGTGAGGATCATCGGACACCATGGGAATATCATGAGAACGAGGTATCCTAGGGTGCTATATACCCTAGTAAAGAGTCTGTTATTGATGCAGTTAAATTCTGGTCGTTGTCTCTTTGGAGGCAGTTTAAGGTTGTGAAATCGAGTAAAAGGGGGTATGACATTAAGTGTTTGGTGTCTGATTGTCCTTGGTGGGTGCACTCATTCAGGGGGAAGTGGGTTGAGTACTGGGAGTGCTCAATAGTCAAAGAGCATAATTATCACATTGAGGAAATAGAGTTCTCCCATCGGAACTTGTCATCTGCTTTTGTTGCCAATGTTATGTATGGAGAGATTGTGGATAACCTGAAGAATGAGCCACGATCAATAATCCGTGCTATTGAAGAAAAATTCCAGTATACAATAAACTACGCCAAGGCATGGAGTACGAAACAGAAGGCTATTGAGATGAGGTTTGGGACATATGAAGATTCATATTACAATCTACCGTGCCAATTAGCCATAATATGTGCAAGAAACCCTGGAAGTTACTATGACATCAAGCATTACCCCTCGACTGATGTGAAGTATAGAGGGAAGCAAGTATTGCAGCGTGCTTTCTTTGCATTTGCGGCAACCATCAAAGCATTTAGGCACTGTCGATCCATCATTTGCTTGGATGGGATGTTCCTCACTGGGAAGTATAAAGGACAAATGTTGTCTGCAATTGGGGTCGACGGGAACAACCAAGTCCTGCCACTGGCATTTCCCTTCATGGAGAGTGAGAACAGGGACAGCTGGTATTGGTTCCTTGAGCAGGTGAAGCATGGTATTGTTCTGGACCGGGATGTTTGTTTGATTCATGATAGACATGCGAGGTTGTTGCAGGCTTTACTGGATATGCAATATGGGAGTGTTCGATGGTGTGTTACAACAAAGTGGCCCGACTTAAAGAGCAGGTGGTGCATGCGGCATATGGGTGCAAACTTTTACAGACAATTCAGAAACAAGGACTACATGAAGCTTTTCAAGAAATTGTGCAGCCAGAATCAGCAGAGAAAGTTCAATGCCCTATGGGAAGACTAGACGAACAAACCATGAAGCAGACAGCTGAGCTAGCAGCCACAGGTTATGAATCGATTGCTCTTGGACCTCTCCCAACAGATACTCCTCAGATAGTAAGGAGGTCAGGGTTAGCTATCAGGAACTTTTCGCAGTGGATACAAAATAAGCCAAAAGAATGGGATAATGACAACTAATCTTGCTAAGGTTTACAACTGGGTCATGCGGGGTATGAGGTCCCTCCCACTTGTTAGAATTATAGAAGGTATTATGCATGGGACTTGTAGATATTATATTGATCGCTACACAGCTGCTTCAAAGGCATGGAAGATAATCGTATGCTGTATGGATCGATGCTATGTGAGTACATGGAGAAGGCCACAAAGAAAACACATATGCACCGCGCCAATCAGGAGGGAACTAGGGAGCACAGGTTCAGTGTCCTGTGCTGTGATGAGGGTAGTAGGGGTGGTAGACGTGAGTGGCATGTGCAAGAGTGCTTGCTTAGGATTGAAATATGCATCTATACATGCCAGAAGCCACAATTGCTACATAGGCCGTGTACACACGTCATAGCTGCACGTGCGGAGCACAATATGCTTCCCAGGTAATATGTTTCTAAGTACTTTATAAAGGATCAGATATTGAACATATGGAACCATGAGCTGTATGGCTACGACATTGTTGATACATTTACAAGTAATCCAAGTCTGTCACAAATCTATGTGCTAGACTTCAAAAGGATGAAGAACACACTGGGACATCGACAAACTCACCGGATTCAAAACGATATGGATGAATCCGAGACGGGTCCAAGGGTGAAGCGATGCAGCAAGTGCAATAAAACAGATCACACATACATGTACTGTCCGAAAAATGTACCTGTTGTGTAGGTGCGGGCATGACCGCAGATAAGTGTGAATGTATTTAACGTATCTCGCTGTTATATTTGTAAGGTATTAGCCTTAGTTACCTACGTTGCATTTGGACCTTACATTTGTACCTGATTGTGTACCTACATGTTGTAATATATTCATGTAACTTTTCGTACGTGTATGTTATATACTATTCACGTAATTATGTGTATATTTTCATGTAACAGGCTGTATATATTATTCATGTATATGTAGTTGCAATGTATATTTGGTTTCAATATATATTCTTCTTATCTACATGTTGTAATATATTCTTGTATATTTGGTTTCAATGCAAATATGACGCACCCACCAACCCCCGAGCTTCTTGACCCTGCAGTGGACAAGAAGCACCGCAGCTTCTTATCAGCCGTTCACCAGACGGAGTTAGGGGTATCCGACCACGTGGCCTTGGAGAGCTACTTACGATCGACGATCATTAGAAGCATTGGTATGTCACTAATTAGCTACATATATGCCAATTTATTTATTTATTGCATGCCCCACATTCACGTTCTATTCCCAATGGTGCAGGTTGGTAGCATCTGGACTCCTATCGCTGTGTCGTTTGGTGGAGGCCCGAGCAACAGAGAACCCTGAGGCAGTGGCGAGACGATTCTATTTTGATCGCTCGCTGATCGCTGTACTGGTTGATCGATGGAGGCCTGAGACTCATACTTTCCACCTCCCCTGTGGTGAGATGGCTCCGACGTTGCAGGACGTAGCCTACCTGTTAGGCTTACCTTACGTTGGAGCTGCCGTTGGAGTCATCGACATGAATGCAGACTGGATGAACATCATGCATCAACGTCTCTCCACTGTTTAGCAGATTGACGACGCACCCGTCTACATGCCCGAGTTCTTGTCGGATCCACGTGGCCCACGAAGAAGTGTATCCTACAGTTCCAAGTACCTTCCAATTTACCTTCCTAATTACTTTATGATTTTTCAGATATTACTCATCATCATTTGCATTACTTGTAGCCTGCATACATGCACCCGGAGGCCGGCTTGTACTTGGTTTCGAGGCAGTTGGAAGCCTACCTGCTTTGGTTGTTTGGCTGGGTTATGATCACCAGCGACCAAAGCCACCTGGTGTTGAGGACCCTTGTTTCGTACTCGAGGTGGATAGCGGATGCGGTGCCCGATGATGTCCCACAGTTGAGCTGGTCCTCTACTGTCCTTGCTGCGATGTATCGAGCATGGTGCGACACGTGCACGAAGAAGGAGTCACTAGCTATATTTGTTGGGTGCCCACTACTACTACAGCTGTGAGCGGTTCGCGATAGGCCGGCATATTGTCGACCAGTCCCCGTACCCTGAGTAATAGTACGGTGAGCCTGAGGAGGATGGGCCCACCATGGCCTCACTGTGGTGTCGACGACAGGTACGCACGCAATATTTTAATGCTTTACTTGTCACATGTTTTTGTTCTGGATTCTTACTATGTTTCTCCACAGTCGCACTAGGCGCATGAGCAGGTCCATAGTGCGTACGAGCTTTTTAGGTCACAGTTCGACCATCTTCGTCTAGACAACATGGTCTGGACCCCCTACAGCTACTTGTTCATCCAAGCTCGTGTGCCTTTCGGTCTATCTCCGTTGTGTAGCCGTGACGAGGAGTACTGGCTTACGAAGAAGCCGCTCGTCTTTGACATCTACGTCGAAGAGTACTCACCCCACCACGTCATGAGGCAATTCGGACGCTTCCAGGGTTTCCCCCTCATCAACGTTCGCATGATTCCAGGCCACATCCATAGGTCACTAAAATCAAGTAAATAATCCATAGCATTCATCTCATTAACAGTCTATTTAACGTGATTGACTTGCAGGTATACACGAAAGGGACAGCCGGGTGGCAACCTCTGGGCAAATCGCTTGGCGTTGTACATCTCAGCATGGTCCCATGCCCTTGAGGATGTCGTGGAGGAGGCTCGTCCTTTCGACGAGCCGAGCTTCGAGGAGTACCTATTACCTGTGGTGGTACGTGCCACGTACACGTACACGGGTCACCTACACCCCAGATACTGTCCGGGACCACGTCGCATCGACTACGGAGGCCTACGCAGGCCATTGGGGACGAGGACGTTGCATTAGCAGTATGTGTAATTAACATCTCATTTATTTATCATATAATTCCATAAGAATGACTATAAACTGAAATTCTCATTTCTTGTTTGTTTCCACAGGCCGATATCATTTATGATATCCATAGGGACGCGACTGGAACCATGGACCTCCTCTGGCAAGGGGTGCAGCTCAGTGCGGCGGATGTAGCGGGGTTTGTCAAGCGGGTTTTTGACAAGACCGCACGGGCCCCGAAGCTTACCTCTTGCCGATCCATCGTAGAAGTCACCAGTGCTCCTGCCAGGTTGAGTGAGGTCCACACAGAGTCGTCCAGGAGGTCTGATGTGCAACGCCGTCCACCAGGACCGGCACCCACATGGCCACCTGGACCACGCCCTACATACCCGAACACAATAGGTATGGATATTTCATACGCACGTCATTTAGAGATATTCTTTTGTTACTAATGCATTAATTTCAAACAAATATTAGGTGCACAAACACACGTCTCGACACTGCCACCTAGACCAAGCCTAGTGCCGACAGCCTCACCGCTTGCAGGCTTCTTTGGTAATGGGTGACACTACATTGCCGTATTCAATATATTCAATAGTATATCTAATATTTTCCATAGGTTACTACGGTGATGAGGCCGGACTGTCTTCAGCTGCACCTGGACCGGCCGCACCTGCATCGTTCGCCCCCTACTACGGCACACACGCCTGGCCATCTACTACTGCACCTGCATACCACATAGGTACACTATTGCATTTTATACAAATACATTCATCTGCACATTTTCTGTATCTAAAAAATTCATCTGTTCATAGGCCCCTCCAGTCAGTACACATGGACGACGGCGGAACCTTCGCAGTCGTCATACCCGAGTCAGGAGGATGAGCTTGGGCCAGACCCTCTATTCAACCTCGTCAGGATCTTCTTCAGGGGCACACCAGACTACGACGTTGTCGCGCAGTCCCAGCTGTCTAGTGCTCCACTTCGTACACAGCACACCCAGGAGGAGGCCTCGACACCGTTAATCCCTACTTAGGCCTACCAGGCAAGTTGGACCACCCGACGCTCTGACCTACTCTAGGGGGCACGTGAGGGCGAACTAGCGGCAGCGGCTCCGAGACCATGATGGTGGGACCGGCCGACGGTAGCGGGGGAGACAACAGTAGGATTGTACCTTTGCTTTTATAACTTACATGTCTGTTTCATGATGCATCTTCAATTAGCGAACTATTCTTACATATTCGTATGTGTCTACTCTCTATGGTCTACTTACCATGTCATAACTGCATTTTTTATTCCAACGTGACCGCACGCTAGTTGCATTTCTTAATCCAACGTGACTACACGCTACTTTCTATCGTCCTCGACTTTGTATGAACCGTTCATGACAGACCTAGAAAAGCATTTCTTACAATGCTACTTATACACAAAGTGACCACTCGAAACCTCTATCGGGAGTCTAGCTTTAGACACGAAGTGGCCACACTACTCAGCTTGAACCATGAGATGACAACGCCTCTGTCCTGACATAATCTGTAGACACGAAGTGACCGCACAACTTAACTTTAACTATGAAATGACAACACATCTATCCTAGCGTAGGCTGTAGACAAGAAGTGACTACACGGGAGAGTTTTAACTATAAATTAAATGACAACACATGTATCTTAACACATAGAATCTCTGCCCAGCATCAATGCCATAACTTTTCCATTCTTGAACAAGGAATCCAATGCTTCAGCCCGCAGCAAGCCCATACATGTACTCCATGCACCTGCCCTCTGCCACCATAAATAACCCCACCTTCATCCATGGATACACCACTCATTTCTCAGCTATCTCAATTGCAATGTCTTCCTCAGCTCCACCAAGCCCACCCAGGAAATATTGGGGTATTTTCATCCTCTAAGGAATCAAACCACCGATATGCTTATGTGGTGACATTTATAGGCTTCGCGGGTCCGAGGACATCTTCTACACCTATGGCCTACACTTCTTCATATGTGCCAACTACCAATACGACAAGCCTCAACATGGACCATATGAGTACCCACCGGTATAGCGATATAAATCAGTCATGTGGCACTTTCCACATCTTGTTCCCAATTTCACGCACTGTTTTACTAATCTCTTATTTATCCAGTCTCCTCCACCTATCTGTGACTTCATTAAATGGCTCGACATTGAGCAAAATGAAGATCAGAAGCGGTAGGTCGATATGAGTATGCGGTGAAGAAGGGAAGCTTACGCACATCGGGAGTACAAGCAACAGCAGGAGGAACTACGACTGAAGCGGCAGGAAGATGAGTGCATGAGGAAGGCAGCGCAGGACCATACTACGGCTCAAGCCCGCAAAGCTGGGAGGGAAAGGAAGCAGGGGAGGGCCCGTCGTGCTAAGGCGACTGGCCCTGATGCCTTGAGAAATGGCAAATATCCTATGTGCACTCAGTAAAGAGCATCTAATGTAACCCGACATGTTTTCACTCTCTAAGGCATGTTAGGATTAGCAGCGGTACGCTATTAGGTAGGTCTTTATGCGTACCATACATACCATCATTTTTTATTGTCGTGTCTTCGTGGTTAGGATCCCATGTAATGTTTGCCACCGTATGTCCCATCTAATGTTTGTCGCCGTTTGTAACCTCCATGACGGGTAATATGCTAAAAGCGCTTCACATCTATAATTTATTCACAAAATTAGATTTTGTATCCTCCCAACAATAGTCACTAAAAAATTATTGATATAATTTTACATCAAATACATAAACATATATCGACAAATTTACAACGATCCACAATTTCCAAAATATCACTACTCCATAATGCCGTATTGGCCACTTTTTGACCATTTTGATCCAAAATTTGCAACATATCAGTTTCAAATATTTTTCATTGAACGAATGTATACTGTTTTTCAGATTGAGCTATACAAATGTAAAATTAAAAAAATAAACAAATTTCACCAACCTGGTCCTACCTACCCTCCCAGAGGGCGGTTACTCGCTACCCACCCTCTGAGAGAGTGGTTAGCTCCACCCACCTTCTGAGAGGGCGGTGAGAGGTGGCTCTGCCACCATGACCATCTTTACCGCCCTCTGAAAGGACTGCCTTTCAGAGAGCGATAGACGTCTATTTCTGAAAATCTTACCGTCAGAAATCTATTTATTTAAATAATTAATAGAAAAAATATAAAATAAAAAAACTCGCTCGGTCGCCATATAGAGTTTCCGATACTGGATCCGTGTAACTAGGCTTAGACCAGTTCGTTTTCGGATGTGCAGGCCATGCTTTGGCCCAATTAAAACAAGTACTATTATATGGGGCGGCCAAACAATTGGTTTCCAAGTACAGGATATCTGAAATATCAAGATACCACCATTTTAGAATCAATTGTTTCTTATGTTCCTCACAATCCAAAAAGAAAAAAGAAAAACTGTTTGTTTAGTTTCGACAATGAATCTGGGCGAATCCAACGATATGTGAATCCTAGTTCTTCTCTACCATGCATAAGGAAATTTCGTACCGTTATCTATCAGGAACTACAATTTCACCACCCATGCTTTCTCGACAGCTGCCGGATACATGAATCGACCAGCAATAGGAGAGCCCCTAGCTACTTGCTGGCCTGCAGCTTGCAGCACATTATTATTCTCAAATCTCCGTGGCAAGTCAAGTCTCCCAACGAGTAGTTTTCAGCTTCAGCTATTCCCACTACTGAAAAAGCAACCGTCCTATCGCATAGCATCGGACATATGTTGTGAACAAGCAGCCAGAACCACATTAAGAGCTCGTGTTAAGAGTTCTTGTTCAGTGACCACATTGTTCATCGACCAAGTTCTGCATGAGCCTTTCAAAACTGGAAACTTGTCTGATGGGGGGACGACTCGAAATCCTAGCATCAAGGACAAGTTGCCATTCTCTCGACCACACATGCTAGAATACTTGCCAACCAGTGATGCTAGGATTCGCAAATAGACTGGGAGGAGAAATCGGAAGCAAAAAATCTGGTTGTCATGCGTTCCTATTCGCCGATTTTGTCAGCGATTAACTAAACCGGAAACATGAGACAAATTAAAATTAGATGCACTAGTACTTAGGAAATTCAGGAACCGCGATCAACCACCCTGTCAGCTCACTGTGCCACCCTGTCCAAAGGAATCGCGATCTGCCAGAAATTCAGGAATGCCTAATAGATTTAACTATTTGAGCAAAGAAGCAGTGGCTCAAGAAGACAAGAAGTACATCACAGTTAAGCTTGTGTGCAGTTGCTTCGTTCTACACAGTCAAAGATTCACAGATGCGGGCTGCAGCAAACGAATAAGGCGGCACGCTTACGACCAAGAAAGGCCACCGCTAAAACAATGATGCCTTTGGCAAACTCCTCAAGTTGATACGCCTAGGAACGAACAATTGATTACCCCAAAGCATCTGAGCAGCAACATATGGAACAAGTCCTTGTCAGTCGTCAACTTTTCAACAGGGATTGTGGCGGCAAAAACTGAAGAGAACCACTAGGCCGCATCACTATATATGGCAATTTTTTGTATTAGCAAAATATACTTAAGAAGTTTGTCATCCACTAGTACCATGCCTGTGCGTTGCAAAGGTTCCTAAAATTGCATATCCATTTGTTTGGTTTTTGTTACACAATACATTATGCTGCATGCAAATACATCGTAAAAGATTGCAACGCTTAAAAAACTTGATACATGGAAATCTCACATGTACCCACGTGAATACATTTTCCCTATAATTTACAACACCACATGACTTCAAATTTGTATAATGCTCATGTAAAAAAGAGAAAAGGTATATGTTTGCTTGAATCCATCGGTCCTTTGAGGAATACTTGCAACCTTGCAATATGTAGAAACGATTGTATAGTTGCAACATCCCAGTCATACCTGCTAGAGGAAATCAAGGATTGGTGCTTCTAAATCCTTTACATATTTGCTAATCCATTTCTGAATAATAAGCATATAGGTGTTTTGATAGAAAAACATTAAACCTAACACATATTCACATTAAAAAAATATCGGCGAAATGATTTCACCTTTATAGAGAAAGCACGTATTACATGATATCTTTGGCAATGCTCTTTATACAATAGACATTGGCCAAAAGGATTTCACCTTAAACCTAGGATCACTCAATGTCAAAACAGTCAAGCCCTACGGTTGTCAATCAAATCTCCTGGGCAATACAGGTAAGTAGTAGAAATAGCAGTGAGCTTAAAATGATTAAAACAATCCGGGAATTAGTTAACTCCATGTTTTCATGCTACATATTCCATTCATCACAGGACTTGTATAACGTCGGAGCTCATAACTTCATGGTGTTCAACATGGCGCCAAGCAATGTTTAAAATGAGAGGCTATATGAAAAAGCAAGCTACTTTGATTGATGGAGCAACATCAATTTTTCTAAACCAACGAGCAAACAGTCGGTGTAAGCAGTACAATACATGACTGAATACACTAGTCTGATTGGCACGCGTACGCCACGCCCATTTTTATTTTGCTGTGTAAAGCACGATAAAAGAAGACTAAAAAATTAAGTTCACAAATTTTGTACATTTCAATATTTATTTATAAAATTATTAATGTTAAACACATTAAATTAATTATAGAGAAAACAATAGTACTTTTATGCATGCACATAGTTTTAACATGTAGGTGAAAGTAATACTAACCTAAAAAAATTTGTTTCATATTTTTTTGAGTTTTAGATATTTTTCTTTGCATTTTAGATTTTTTCAGCTGATTTATTAATGTAATTAATATTCATTTCGATATTTTGCTAAAAAATTTTAGAAAAAATTACATATGTATGTATATATACGTATATACCAGTATATATACGTATATACGTATATATATACATATACATATATACCTATACGTATATATACATACATACATCTAGGTATACATATATACGTATATATGATATGTATATATATACGTATAGGTATGTATACGTATTTGGGCCCACTGCTACAGTAGCGAGGCCCTGAGAGGGCGCCATTCCTTCATATAGATATTGATATAGCAATGGGGGGCAATAGCTTCAAGATCAGTTGAGGACTTTAATAGGACGAATCTATCTGGAAGAACCTGTGTGCATCTCCTCGGTGTGTGTCTTCCATCCACAAACCCCTTAGGGCATTCTTAACCTTCAAATTCAGAAAACATAGACATCCAGAGAGGGAGAAATGCATGACGTGACGTATAATAAAAGTAGTCATTCTACTCCTCTAAAGAAAAAGGAAAGGAGTCAACCTGCTGTTCAATATATTTTATCTTCCGAATATTCTCAACGTGTACACATTTACAAAAATCTGCACTTGGCTGTCAAAAATGGCGTAAAGGTGGAATTGCAAGTTTTTTTCCTAACCAGTTCACAACTTGCACTTAGTGTCAACCATCCTTATGAAATCAATTTACAAAGTTATATTGCATACAAACTGCATTTCCTAACCATAACCCAGATAACTCGGAATGAAAAAAAATTGCTGAGATCCCTGTTGCACATATATGCGGCGAGAAGAATGACCAGCCAACTGTGACGTACTTGCGCATAGTAAGCAGATTAGCAGATCATGTATCTTTCATCCTAAATCAATAAGGTAGTGAGATGATAAGACCCAAGAAGCATGCTCAAAATGGAACATGGGAGTTCGATCAGGACGTACCTGCTTGACAACTCCATAGAGGCGCGGGTCTGGAAGCAAGTTCGGAGGTCGACTTCCGGAGAAGGGGGCTATGCAGGCGGAGGGGCAGCACAGCCATTGGCAACCAGCTCCCCGTCCTCTCCATGTGGCTTGCCCTCTCGCCTGCTCCATCGAATCGCCGGCTGAATGAGCAGGGCCCCATGCTCTGTTCGCATCAGCGACTTTGGCCCTCGTCGGTTCCCCATCTGAACACCTCCCTTGCAAGGCGTTGAATCCGCCTGCGGCCGGCCAGATGCACTGGGTGGTGGAGCTAACGGACCTGGCGCCGGTCGGTGGATGATGATGAGCATTCAACAGCTATCAGAGGTACACCAGAATTAACATGGCCAATCATATAAGCACAGCTATGCAGCCACTCCACTTCAGGTCAGTAAGTTCCACACATAAGACATAAGAGTGTTCTCAGAGTTGCTAATAAACTTCTGTACAATTACGAGAAACAGATTTGAGCCCAGCACAGATTTGAAATCAGGAAACATCCATTGGTTCAGTAATATAAGCTGTGGAGTTCACTGAGCTGCCTTTGCCACAAATGATTATTCTGGGAAGCGATAGCTCATTACACATCTGGGGGTGAACCACCAGGAACTAACTGTGAGAGTACAAAAGAGTAGAAATAATGTTAGACATGGCAAACGGCATTAGAAAATAGAAAAAGCATTTAGCAAAAGCATTATCTGATCAAGATCCTTACAATGGCTATGTTGTTGCCGTTCAGGAGTATCTGGTCAAGTTTTGTAATGCGACGACCTTCGGCAGTGTATTTGCTGCAGAGCAACAAGAGGATATGAAACATTGACACATTAAATCGTTAATAGCACCGGTTGGGAAAAAAGATCTGAGTAATCTACTAAATTAGTCGCAAGTATAATGGGTGTTGTAAGTACAAGTTTCGGCTGTAAAATGACAACTATTCATGTCAGCATTTTGACACAAACTCATGCTATACTTTCTCATTTTTTTCTTATTTACAGAGGATTTCAGTATGAACCTAAGAGGTCGTACAAAATTGTTAAAGATGAGGACCTAACGCAGCTAGAGGGAACATTCACCAAAAACAGGACTTCGGGGCTTGGACTTCGTGACACAAATTCAATTACAATTTAGAAGTGATATCAGACTTATTACCACAGACTTGCCAATCGATTCAATGTGACAGAGAAAGCAACCTGCATAGATGAACTCGGTTGGCTTGATCTAACCAGCGCATGCGCCAACGTCCCAATCGACAGCATCGTCCTTCTCCAACCCGCTCACCCATCTGCAGTACCAGAACCTCGTTGTCTAGGCCTCGGCGGGAGTGGGAGATCGGCTGGTCCAGTGGGGGTTCCCGAACCCGGAGGGCAACGATTGCGGCGCCCTAACCCCGGCCGGCAGCGGTGACCCCAGGTGGTCGATTCTGCAGGTGGACAGAGGCATGTGGACGGGGTCGGCAACCGCGCCACCGGTAGCGGAGGAAGAGGAGGCGAACAAGCGTCGGGGACGCCCACTGCCTCGACGGTGTCAGCCACAGCTTGAGTCGTCGGCGCGTGTGGGCCTCAAGGATCTGTTCGCCTGTCGTTGTGCTGAGACCCGCCGCCGCCACGCCATCGCTGAGGCTCACCGCCGTCCGCCACCGTAGATCATGCCGAGCGTCGCCTGACCTCGTCACCGAAGGCTTGCTGTTGTCCGCCACCACAGATCGCGCCGATCTCCGCTCGTGCCCCGCCGCGCTGAGGCCCACGCGAATCCCGCGCAGGAAGAGGAGCGGAACCAACCACTTCGCCGTCGTTCTCGAGCTCCACCATGGCCATAGCTGGTGCAACCCCTCCGAACCCAGCCTGCCGGCGGTGGATCAAAGAGCGACGGGGGAGGTGGGAGCAGATGCGGGTTGGGCCTTGCGAGGGAGGCGGGGATCTGGCAAGGGCGGGCGGGGCCGCGGGGTAGGGGAGGGGGGCGTCACCTCTCGATGTGAGATGCACCGGCGGGTGGAAGGAGGGCCAGACTTTGCCGCGTCCCATCGGTCTCCTGCTGGCGGCGAGGCCGCCTATGGTGATGCGCAGCAAATTGCGGTGGCGGCGCGGTAGACGAAACCCACCCGCGAGCGGGGAAGGCGGTTGTGGCGACGTGCCCAGGTACTTTATTTTTGAAAGGGACGTGCCCCTTTATTTTATTTTTTCGAAAGGTTGTTGCGACGCTTCTTTTCGGTAATACTATACTCACTTTAATCGCAAATAAGTACTGTTCCGGGAACATAGATCTATTATAGAGAATATTAAAAGTCACTGATACGTAGACTATACAGAGGAGCGGACCCACGTATAAGTGATTTTAATGTCTTTGTGGTACTACAGATGATATCGTTTACCGTTCTAGACATCAATACGGTTCCAAAACATATATTTAATTACTAATTTTTGGTGTAAAATGTCTATAGCATATATCAGATTTATACTATTATAAAACTATTTTTGGGCAAATCTACTTGTATTACTTTTCAAGTATTTTAACTCAATACATAAAGGGTAATTTTTAACTAAAATTTAAAAATATTGACAATAAACCATCCAAAATGACACATATGTTATATATCTTATTGTTACTGACAAAATGTCACACCTGTATTCTCAATAGTAACATCTTGTATCATAAACTTATTGAAAGGCAGTCATCCTCATGAAGGCACACACAAGAGCCTACATGTACAACAAGTACACCTTATTCTAGCTTTCTTGGTACTGTATCACAATGCGGTTTTGTATAGGTAAGCACGCATATGCAGCTAGTATTTAGCTCAACTTGCCTTCAACTTGAACAGGACTGGTAATCAGGTGAACCTTCTGCCACCTGTGCCCGTTTGCCGCTGACAATTGAAGTACATGGCGGCCACAGGCTTGCCAAGGTTGAAACGGCGTGCAAAATTGCGCAAGTTGAAGTTCTGACGCACTTGCGGTGCAAACACCGTGCCCCGCCCCATTTGCTGGTACAACACCAGGACGATGCGGTGGATGCCCACGTTGGGGTTTGGGCTTTCATAGGTTATGACCTCTCGGCCTGCATTTAGTTTCAAAAGAATGATAAGATACACATTCCTCGTGACATTTTACCTTTGCTCTACTCATTTCCCTATTTTTTACAACCATTAATCTATGCTAAGGTGCTGGAGCACCCAGTGTTTAGATTCAATCGTGTAAATCACGCTTGTTAAAATTTCCATGTAAAAATTAATTTTAACTAATGTTGGATGAGAACAGTAGAAAGATGAGTTCTCTCTGGATATTGATATTTCCTTTAAGATAATATGTGTCATAACTTATTACTATTATAAATGGATTGATTCGGTTTCAATTTTTTACTGTGAGTTCTAGAAAGCACAAATACATTGTCATGTTTAGGACCCGTTTTGAAAATATTTTACACTTGTTGTATGTTGCAAAATTATTTTTAGGTCATTCTACTGCCATTATTACATGTTAGATTGATGGTTTTGCCACTTGTGCGTTGCAGCACGTGGCACGATACAGAACTACAAATAATTTTTCATGACGCATTTTTTAAGGAAGAGTTAATGCCATAGGTAGATTTTGAATATAAAGGAGACGTCCACAAACATGCAGCGTAAAGATGACCAATATATTCCCACATAATTCTGGAATATTATATTCTTATATATAAGTCTAAATCTAGTTTTGTTGCATATATACCTAAGCACATATGTATAGTGTACTATTGTAATAGGAAAAAATGTTTTATATATACATACAAAATATTGTTGCAAAGGACTTTACCTAAGTCATATCTAGGACAAATTTGAGAAGCTAGTAAAAATAACACCTGTAGTATTTGTGTTAAAATGTTCCAATATGAAAGTAACACAAAGTTAGGACTAGATCTATAATAATACCAAAACACAAAAAAAAGTTTGTTATAAGTTAACATATGACTTGGAAATGCATTGCAGTATTTCCATTTAACTGATAGTACAACATTTTAGGACATGACTGCAGTTTGGATAGTAAATGTTATGTATGTTGCATACGATCGGAGTATATACTAGGCTAAAAGGTTTGACTTGCATTTGGAAAATTTTGCAATATAAATCTGCAAGTTACAAAGAGATGATTAAAGATACTTAAGTTAAGGTTATAATGATCAAATTTTGAACTCAAATGTGAGAGAACTTAAATAGTGCATTGCATTAAACTATAGAAAAACAATTTCGTTGCTTAGGTTCTTAAGCAACAAAGCATTATTACATGCTTATCAGGATAGCATAAAAGATAAATATGAACGGTATGTCTACTCTTTGTATTCACCAACCAAAGGGACGTCACTCCTAGCTATAAGCTTTACGGGAATAATTATTGGAGGCATATATGAATGCAAGATGTTGCAGCTATGCTTGCATACGGTGCGAGTATACTCACCAAAGCTATCATCTGTCGATGCTGGGATGTCAGTTACCATCCTGTTAAAATTAAGAGGTATTGAGATTAGTTGATCTGAGTGACAGAACAAGAAATGTACATGTAGTGGAATAGTAAATGCAAGAGCTATAAGCCTATAACTTACCAATGCAAGTACTCCCTCAGGGTAGGATTGCTGGGATTAGGCGCATCAGGATCCACCATAACCTAATGGGTTTACATTAACACAAACACATGGTCAACATGTTAGGGAATTAAAATAAACCTGACTATTTTTGGGCTGGGCTGAAAAATCCTGCATTTCGTATGTCAGAGTCTCGCTCACTGTAAACACTATATATAGCAAGAGCCAATCAAGATCAGCCCTAACCGGGCTGGGCACCAGGAGACTATTTTAGCCTTCACAACGAGCTAAGCCATTGATTTCTTGGCCAGTCCAAAGGGGTTGGGGGCTATGCCTAATTTGCTGTGATCCCTGGATTAATAAAAAAGTAGTCGATACCTCGGCCATATGTTTGGCCTACCATCGATGGACTTTGCGAAGTGATGGCTTACTATGGTATAGGCCACACGAAAATCATCACCACCAATCTCAACTCTAGGTTTCACCGACACCGCCGACGCCCGAAACTCCATCCCATCAAATACAGGTCTGCCATCATACATGACAGTTACAGGCACTGAGCTAGTGAACGGATCTAAGACATCTCCGATTATCTGCCCCCTGGTCAAGGAGTCACTAGCCATGCTATATATTTGAGTGTGAGAGTTGTATTGTGGTAGTAGCTAACAACTACAAATGCTAATTGGCCTTCCAATGGCTTGGGTAAATCACAAGGTCCTTGGGCTATTTATAGTGGCCTAGAAGATGCTCACGCTGTGCACACAGGTGTGTTTCTCGTTTTCAAATTACACCTTCAATTTATTCTTATCTGCCAACTCTCCACAAGATGCTTCTACTTGTTTGACAGGATTTCAAACTTTTAAGCATCACAGATGGTGGGAAACAACATATCTATGTCATGTTAGTCATGTACAATTATATCCGTGGAATCTTTCATGCATATAATTCCACAGGGAAACATATGGAAGGGCTCTTCTGACTTTACTTAGAATCTTCTAGTGTTTTGCAAATTGTTCACTGTCTGGTGGAGGGGGAGGGGCACCGGTGCACTGCATCAGCTAGCTCTCGTGTCAATCAATTAGCTAGAAAGCTTGATACATACTCTACATCAATGGATAGCTTTTATTCGAAGGAATTGGTCGTTTTTTGTGGTCATCCTTAGGGCCCACATACTGAAATGTCATCGATGATGAAACCATGAACAAAAAATCCCATCAAGAGTGTAGTTGATATCCATTGTTTAAATTATACCTTGGATAAGATATTGGTTCTGGCATCAATAGATATAATTTTTTTGTGCAAATTCAAGCTTTTGAATTACAAACCTTTTTGTTGAAGTATAAATGAATTGCCCATCATTCCCCCATCAACTTAAGCTTTTGGGGTCAACTAGCTCAGCTCAAAACTTTTGGTCGTATAATCTACTAATTACTTATAAAATTGCCTCATAAATTGGGTCCTTCTTCAAAAAGTATTACACACATCATCAAGACTTCCATATATTTGCATGACACCACTACAGAAACACCATTCACTCCTAGCACATTACTAGCTTTATTGTCGGTTTTCAAGCCAGCAATGATTAGTCGACAATGAGAGTCGAGACTATCACTGCTAGCTCAAGAATCGGTAGTGATACTCTGAATATCACTATTGACTCTAGACTCTTACCCTAAACTATAGTACAACTATTCAAAGCAATCTTACCCTAAACCACAGTACTACTATTCAACCATTGTACTACTATTCAACCATTTTCCTGTGAGATGACTCAAGGAAATCTCGTCAGCTTGCATGGTGAAGGACCTGGGTTCATAAGTCCCATGATATTCATAGAAAATATGTTGCATGTCCTTCATCGTGTGTGCCGGAAAAGTTTTCCGTGCCATCACTATGTCTTTTCTTAAAGAATAGCATTGTTCTATATGAATGGGAGAAAACACATTCATCGTTTTTAAGATGAATGTGTTTTCTGCTATTCATGTATAACAAGTAAAAGTGATCCTACATTACTCACTAAAATTTCAACAACATCAACATGAAAATTATCAAGAAGAAAATGATTGAAATTCATCCATCTCTAATTTCCAATTGAAATGCTATCTACACCATCCACTACTACAGAAAAGGTCATCCGTGCCCCCTTTTCACTACCTGTTTAGAAATAACTGGCAGTGATAAAGTGATAGCCCATACGATTCTTACAAAAAAAAACTGGCGGTGATAGCCCATACAGTAAAAATTGGTAGTGATAATCATGTGTCATTGTCGGTTCAATTAAAACCAACTGTGATACTCACTACTAGTTTGACAGTGATAATGGAAGCATTGTGACTGTCAGTTCATTGTATTAATAGGTGTGTCAATAGAACATATCATATCTTCAGAAATTCATAACTTTTTTATAAGGAGTTGGAAGGAAACAAACTTTATATGAAAATTATAGATCTCGACGAGTTATACAATTTTGTAGTTGAAAACTTTTTCTTTGAAGCCATATAGATGCCCAAATAATCATCTAAAACTATCAAAAGAAAACCACGTACCGAACCATAAAGTAAATTGTCAGATCTGGTGTAACACTAATAGGAATGATTGAAAAAACCACACACAGGACCTCAAAGTTGAAAAAAAAAACTTCAATGGCCCTGTCTAGGGTCTTTTGAACATTTTTTAGGTCAAGAAAGGTACATGTGTACCACCTATATTTTTTTCAAATGTGCCTCCTCGTTAGCTTCAAAAGTAGAGGTCGAACGTCGAAATCGGACTCCGTATGCAAAAGTTATTGCTTATTTACCGAACAGTTTCACGGATTTGAGACAAACTTTTCATACAGAGTAGTATGGAGATAAACTTTATATGTAATATTGTAGCTCTCAACAAGATATATAACTTTATAGTTGATAACTTTTTATTTAAACAATATATATGACCAAATAATTATCCAAATATTTGAGCAGGAAAGATCAAAAGAATAAATTACCCTATAGCCATCAAGTAAGAATATGAGGTGAAATGGTAAGGAACCTTCACGCGAGGCATGAGGTCACAGGTTTGACTCACTCAAACTGCTCTGGCATGTAAATTGCTATATTTGTGTGTTTGACTCTCACAAAAGCTATGAGCACAAGTGAGAAAAGTTGCGAGGGTTCCTTCATCAAGTGCAAAAAAATCATTCCCAAAAATATTGGATTTGGAACTGATTATCACTATCGTTTCATAACACAAACTAATAGTGATAACTCTATTACTGCTAGTTCCAAAACTATAGTAGTATCACTGCCGCTTATTCACTGTCAGTTCCGAAACTGGTAGTGATGCAATTTTTGAACCAGTAGTGATGACGTTTTTTAAGTAGTGATCATAACTAAAATTTCAGCTAAATTTCTAAAATTCAAATAAAACTAAAAGACTAATTGCTACTTTTCAAGCTAACTAATTGCTACTAATTTCAAAATAACTAATTGCTACTAATTTAAAGCTAACTAATTTCTAACCAATTGATAGTAATTTCTAACTAATTTAAGGTTTAGGGTTCACACCGGGAGGAGGCCGTTGGTGGTGGGGTGGTGGAGACAACGTTAGTGGTGGAGACGGGGAGGAGGCCGAGGTGAACGGTGGTAGCGTTGGCGTGGAGGGAGCCTTGCGTGGGTCAACGAGGTTGGATGAGGTCGTGACAGCGCAGCGGTTGAAGGAGGCCTGGGGGATGGCACGTCTGGTGAAGCCACAGTGGCCATCGGTGGTGGAGAAGGGGAGGAGGTCGATGTGGTCGATGGCAATGTCAGCATTAGCATGGAGGGAGCTGAGGCGCTGGTGGTGAGGAGGAGGCAATGGCGGTGGGGGTTGACAAGGTTGTAGGAGGATGTGATGGTGGGGGTCGATGAGGTTGGAAGAAGTTGTGGTTGTAGGAGAAGGCTGGGAGGCCCGCAATGGTGTGGGGGCTGATAGATTTGGAGGCTGTTGGATTTATAGGGGTTGACGATGGTGGTAGTGCTTGGCAAGGATGCGGAGGCGTGTCGGTGTGTCAGAGTCATGGCAGCACGATGAGGAACTATATGGAAAATTGCTAATTGTCGAAGGGATGGGGTCGCTTTCCTCTATAGGGGGAGGACATCACTGCTAGCTCCTAACTAGAATAGGTAGTTATACAACACTATCACTATTGGTTTATTTAATGACACGGTCATGATATATCACCATTGATTCTTGTAACAAACTGGCAATGACACTCTATTTATCACTGATGGTTCGTGTTACAAACTGATAGTGACATCATTGTCGATTTATAACACGAATCGACAATGATAAGAAGAATATCACTGTCGGTTCACAAGGGATCAATGATTGAGCAGCCATTGCAACTTATGAATCAACAATGATAGGGGGGCACAGAAGGGTATTTCTATAGTGGCGTGAAAAATTTGCATGTCGTTTCTTGATAAACCATATAAATATAAACAAATATATTATATATAAAGCCTTTTTTTTACGCTCATGAAAACAAACTCCTAGTTTGATCCATAGTTCATCTCGTTATAACCGAAGTATATAGATTTTATGAGATATATATACTACTTATATATATATATATTGTGTGTGTGTATATATTGTATATATATTATGTAGGTATGTTGCGCGTACCTACAGAATGCGCACAGGCCGAGCCCATGGGCCCACTAGAGATGAAGCAAAGATTGTGACTATTTGCAACTTCGTGTATAGAGGAGTTACAACTATAAGCATTTTGTAAATAGTCCACACCAAAAAATGCATGTCGTAACTACAGTATCTACCATATTATAACTAGAGTATCTATCATATTATGCTGTAGTGTTTACTATGTTGTAACTGTAGTATTCACCATACTGTAGTATTCACTCGACAATGCATATCTTAACTAGAGTGTCTATTATATTATAACTATGTTGTTGAGCATATTGTAACTTGGCTATCGGGGGCGGTGGCATGCGGGTGGATTGAAGGCGAACTCAGTCGGGAACGCGTTAAAGCAGTCAGGGGCACGCAGAAGGGAGAAAGGCTCGGTCGGGGGGCGGGCACGAGAGGGAGGCTGCCTCGACCAGAGTGCGCGTGGGGAAGGAAGCATGGCTCGGTCGACCAGCAGTGCGCGACCGAGGGCTGTTCTGCACGTATGAGTAGAATAGACTCGGTAGTATGAATTCCTGGGAGTAGACATATATATATATACATACATACATGTATTATTTGATACTCTCGAGAGTATGTATTCCCACATACATATCTCATAATATAGAGTATCTCATGTGATAAATGGTATGTACACAGAGCATGTGAGTATATAAGATCATCCAATTGGTATGTATACTTTTGTAGGTGGATTGCACATATTTTTTTTGTTTATATTATATGTTATGTACAAATATAAAGGTATTATCAAAATATATTAAAATTGATGGACTTTTTTTAATTTTTTTCATGTAGTTTGTGTTGGAGTATCTTAGAATGAGTATATAAGTATACTTCTATTGATAAAAGAGTATATCTAATTTATTTATGTAGTATATCATAGTATGGAGTATGTGCTTCCAGAGTATAGACTAGTTTTTCTATCTATCTATCTATCTATCTATCTATATATATATATATATATATAAATATAAAACAACGTTACTGTGGAGAATAGATTCCACGGTCCGGGGTATGTGCACATGAGCACATCTAAGTGGCACATGTACGGTGTACATTTGCCCATTTGCGGCTTGACTAATACTTTCCTATGTTCTTCGAACAGTTCTCTAAACTTGTATAGAGAATTGTTGAAAATATCAAGAAAGGAAGAAATTATATATATATATATATATATAAACCTATCAAGTCTGTCCACGAGCTAGCTTTTACTTGAAAAATAGGTCTATGTTGAAATATGAACTTTACATATCAGCAGTTGGATGGGCGAGTAAGTCCACATTGACAAATATTGTGTGAATTACCCTCTCAGACAAAGGGAAATTGCTCATGGAGACCCTACCACCTTGATACGGTTTACGGAGCGAGTGTAATTACAATCATATATACGGGTAATAACAGGTAGCTCTTGATCTAACCTGCATGTTTGTTTGGCTGGGGGTTAGCTCCGTTGATTATCTCTTATAGGCTTATATGGAAAATCTCTTGCTCGAACACTATCACATATTCACATGTACCCTGCGTATAACGAAAAGGCTCTACTTTTGCCAGAAACAAAAAAAAATCAAAACTGATCTGTACATATCTGAATTCTTGTACATATGTCTAGCATGCAAATTGCCACGATGATTAAGCTTTATTTCTAAAAAAATTCCATTACAAAAGCGCGCATAAAGATTGCTTCGTCATTTTGTTTTGATGCATTTCCGGTCATTGTTGAAGATGACATGACCTCACTAAAAGAGAACCAACGCACTTCCATGCATCGTTGGCTCTTTTTCCTCACGTTTTGTATTTTGTATGGTCAATAGCCCCTAGTTGCTAAAGTTTGTCTGAGGTACCCCACAACTAGCGCAAGTGCACCGTGCATAACTCTTCATATCTTACTGCTAAGCTGCACCGCATTGCAGCCCCATGTTCTCATTCCACCAATTAAAAGAAAAAAGACATAGTAACAGGTCTAATATTAACACTATATAGAAAAGTAACTCTTATGTACACCAGGGTGCACGTCATCCTATAAAGGCTTTGCACAACCTGTAATTTTCCGCATCTCTGTACTATATGTTTTCATCCGAATTCTAATTCCATCTATCTTAAAAGAATAATCTCACATCCACTTCTATTCTTCCATCATCGTGATATGCCATATTATCGCACGCGACTCAACCAAGATCTTCCAGTAAACTAGCATATATTTGTAACAGCTGCTGTTTGGCGACCTTTGCTGGATTTTAAGTTCATTATTCTTACTTGAAAACATAAGGGAGGACTTCGAACACAAAATTTGTACTTTTAAATAAAAATTCTCACTTTCAAATTGGACATGGGCATCCAACTCAACACTTCATTTATTACTCCCGAATTCCAAAATTTCCTCCCTAGATTTTACTCAAAAAAGCGTGACTGGAGAACAATAATTATGATAGAGTTTTAAATGACGAAGTCACAAAGATATACACAGTTTCAACTTTGATTAGCAAACTTTCAAATTGAAAGGTACTTTTTACTTTTGTTTCAAACATTGAAAATCGGTCGACCTAGTTATTGAACTTGATATAACCTTTACATTTGGTTGACGTTCCCTTTTGTTAATCTGATTGATCAATCTAACCTGCCGAGCTAATCGAGAAACATAAAGAATATATTCCAGCCCATATTAAAGCTTGACATGATACATCTCCTTTGTACCATTCCTTTTTTATCTGAAAGCTTAAGCTCGTTTTTACCCAAAAAAGGAGAAAATATAGATGGAGACAAGTAAACAGTCAGAGTTGGAACTAGCCCCACCATCATGTTCTATAACTTCTTGCCTTCTTCTATTCAACTTACTAGGACTACTTGTATTTTAAAACTTTTCATGACAATTTAATTACTTCAAAATGCTACAGTGTGTATCTATTGCTTCATAGCCTCGGATTTAAACATTCTTGCAGCTCGCTGAAACAGTGAGTAGTGGATTCTTTTGCCCACTCTAAGGTCCAATGATCAGAAGCAAGGAGCTATAGATGAGGGACAGCCGCTAGGTGCATGCAGTGCTTGGGTCATTCCCATTATCAATTCTTGTGGGGATTACATCTTGTCACAGCAGCCACTTTAGCCAGCATATCTTTCATGATGGCTATATAAAAATCCAGGTTAGATAAGCTATTCGAATTTGGCTCTAGGGTTCGCTCCATCTTGCAATATATACATACGTACATACATATTGCAATACATTATATCATCCCCAATCTTTTTTTTAGTCAAACTTGTGCTTATTTGGTCCTTAAATATACTTGTGAGCAGGGTCGGTCCCGAGATTTTAGTGGTCCGGACGAAACTAAAAGCGGGGCCCAATGAACATAAATATTGAAATATTTATATATCAATTATAAAGATAATATTCTGGGTAGAGTACACGAGTATCTACGATAAGCTTGAATAATCTAGAATGCGTCCGTTACGGTAAACTGAAATAAAATTATCGTAAATGCTCACAAGAACAGAATTGTAAGCGATCGATATGCTTGCGTTAATACATGCTAGCTAGGTAGAAATACTCGCATGCTTATGTAAAACTTGCTATGTGCAGCTCTAGTTACTCATCGGTACATGCAACAGATATCTTGCCGTCATAGTAGCTTTAGAGCTATCTGCTCACATGTGCTATCATCACAGTAAAATGCTGGACCCATTGATCGCTGGAGCAAGCGGGGATCTTTCCATATTTCAAATGTGCGATCTTAGCAAGGGTTGGATCTATTTGAGGCGGAGTAGAAATTATAGAGGAGAAAAACTAGCAACGAAAACCATATGGCAATAGCTGATGCATGTCCTCGATCGAAGCTGCAGGCATGCGGGACACCTTAGAGTCGTGGTCCCATAGAACGTAGGAAATTGGCCTGTCTGGACCGAAAAAAACATGAAATAGGCAAACATCCAAATAGACTAGGCAGACAGGTACGGAGGAACCAACCCACTTGTGTCCTACCTTACGGACTACTAGGCCTAGCTGCTACTTTAGACCTAGTTCTATCTGTTATCGTATGGACTATTAGACATGTATACTATACACAGGTATATGAGGAGGAGCCCTCGTTTCGACCCCCTCATGACCAACCTGCTTGTGAGGAATATTTATAGAGGTACCAAAGCCTCATTAATATGCTCAAACATATGTACTTTATTGAACCAAATCAAGCCTGTTCAAGCTGTTGGAGTTGTGCAATAGATTACAGCATGATTGGTTGGTGTAGCAAACATGCCTTTAAAAAATTGTAGCAATTATTTTAGGGTATTTATATGATTTTAGTGATTAATAACAATATAGTCAATGAGACTAACATTTTTTCAAGTATATGTCTTAGTATGTCTCATGATTACAATACATGAAGAAGCCACCACAATCGGGACAAAAATTGATTGAATTCGAGAAGTCCTAGGAAAGCTGTTAATACCGGATGGTTCGACGCAGATAAGTTTATAGTCACCAGAGCATTTTCCTCGGGTGTTTTGAACACGCCGGATGGTCCGGAGCTCAGAGGTTTGTACACTCTGGAGCATTTTCAAGGAAAGATTTGAAGATTACAAGTCAGAAGGTTCGGTGTTCGGAATTGCACACGCCAGATGGTTGCGTTAGAGTATTCTTTGAAGAGAAGGTTTCAACGGCTACTTGACGTGATTGTACACGCTGAATGGTTCGATGCTCTGAAGATAGTGCACGATAGAGCATTTCTAGTGGAAGGAGAAAATGCACAACAAATCGGAGCCGGCGATGAAGAGGTTGCTATGCCGGAGTGATTTGTCCAGAGAAGGTCTCAACAACTAGTTTGGCATGGTTGTACACGTCGGATGGTCCAGCGATGAAGATTGGCTACGTCAGAGTATTTTGCACAGAGAGAAGTGGCGCGGTTTGGCTCGAGTGTACATGTAGGATAGTCCGACGATAGAGTTGAAGGTAACACCAAAATATTCAGTGTTTAGAATGGTTTTGAGTGGGGTTCCAATGGTTATTTTGTGGAGGATGTGCACGCCGGATGGTCTGGTAAGTACAATCTATTTACACTAGACCATCAGGTGTATACAGAAAAGTTGAACCATTGGGGCAACAGCTAGTCCGGGGGGCTGAAGCTATAAATACCTCTCAACTTGGTCATTTGACGGTGTGGCAGTGTGTTGTAGTTTAGAGAAGTTCACATACACTTGAGAAGACATCCAAGCTACCAAAGTGCTTAAAGTTATCATTCAAGGTAATTAAGCACAAAATTATAGAGAGATTAGTGCTAATAGGCCTAGAGAGAGTTGTTACTAGGTATTGCTGCCTAGTGAGTAGGTCAATGAGTGATCATACTGTGTACCAAATGGTATGCTAGCACCTTGGAGTCTTAGTGACTCGCTAACACCTTGTGCCTTGGTGGCTCCAGCTTGTTGATCCTTCGACTTGGTGTGGAGTGGCGGCAAGAAGCTCATACGGGAACACGAAGACCCTTGCTTTGGTGGCTTAAACTCCAAAGAGAAGAAGATAGGCTAATGTGAGACCTTGCCTTAATGGTTTAGTAGCTCATCCGGCTTGAGGCCTTGCCTTAGTGATTTGGTAGCTCAAGAGTGTTGATTGAAAGAGTATTGACGATTAGGAGCATATCCTCATATCCTTAGTAGAGCTCCAATGTGGACTAAGTGGGACATTTATGTCATTGATACTATAGGATAAAAATCTCTTATGTTGAGTTTACTCTCTCTACCATATTTACGTTTCTGTATTTACACCTTGCAATTTACTTTTCTAGATAGATTATAATCCCGTTTGAATGATAGAATAGACATACTAGATAACTTGAAAGCATATTTAGATAGAAATTGATATAGATTTATCTTGTAAAGTATTTAGCGTTAAATAATTTTAAATATTCTAATTCATCGTCTGTCATAACATCACGGATCCCTACCTTTGGTTTTTGTTACTTGTATTAGAGATAGAAAGAAGCTAAAAGTGATTTGGACTCTGGAGCTCTAGAGATAACCCTTACTTGTATTAGAGATAGAAAGAGGCTAAAAGTGATTCCGACTCTACAGCTCTAGTGATAACCCGAAACTGACCGGATCATGTTGTATCTCCAACATGTAATTGCTGCTGCGACATTGACGTCACATGTGCCTGAGCCTGCGCCTTCGAGTGCACTGATAGCATCGGCTGCAACAGCATCAGAACCAAAAGGGATTTTCTCCGTCGATGAGATCAGTGGCGCCAACAACCCCTCTGGTAATGATTTTTCAACTGATTCAATTGTACAGGATCGTTCTCGTCCTCATACTCGTCTACAAAGTGGTGTACACAAACCAAAGGTCTACATAAACGGAACAATAAGGTACGATCTTTGGACTGAAACTGGTGAACCTCAGAATTTGCAAGAAGATTTAAATAATGAATCATGGAAAGCTACAATGGATACAAAATATATGGCGCTGGTTAGAAATAAAACTTGGCACTTAGTACCATAGGAAAAAAAGGGAAGAATATTATTAATTGTAAGTGGCTTTATAAAATAAAGTGGAAGTCAGATGACACTATTGATAGGTATAAAATTAGATTGGTCGCAAAGAGTTCTAAACAACATTATGGCATTGACTATGAAGACACTTTCAGCCTTGTAGTCAAAGCTGCTACTATTAGACTGGTGTTGTCTATTGTTGTATCTAGCGGATGGAGTCTTCGATAGTTAGATGTACAGAACATGTTTCTTCGTGGTATTCTAGAGGAGGAAGTATATATAAAGTAACCACCAAATAAGCATAAAAGCTATTAAGGATCATTGAGTCTTCACGATCCATGATGGATGCCACCAAAGGCTCATAATACGGACTCAGTTTGGCCAGCATGTAGCCAAGAACTTCTTCATCAGTGAGAGGATTTCCAATAGATGCCATCGTGTCAGCAAATCCCTTCATCTTATTGATGCAGCCACTAGCATATCCTTCTTGAGATTGGATAATTGATAGCACACTTGCATGATCCAAGCACGATTTTGTGACAAAAACATGAGATGAAGTGCTTCCCAGATAGCATGCAATTGTCATTAACCGTGTCATCTGGCTGAGAATATCCTCTGTCATGGATGAGAGGAAGGCAATGAGTACCTGATAATCAGGATTAGCTGTATGCACCGTCGAGTCTCCTATGCCGAAGGCGATGAACTAAGTAGGCACCAATGTTGTGCCATTGACATAGCCGAATAGTTGTCCACCTCACAGAGTAGGAACCACCTAAGTCTTCCAAAGGAAGAAGTTCTCCCTAGATAGGCGAATCATGATCATGTTGCCAATCGAGGGGACGGTCATGTTGGCACTCGGTGATGAAATCAGAGCGCCGGTGGTCGAGTTGAGAGGAGAGGAGGCTGGCATGATGAGCAGATGGGATCTGGACCTTTTACCAAGTCAGAAAGGATGGAAAATACATGAGGAATACCTCACGCCTTGGTGCAATATATACCAATGTACAAATAAGATACAATCAAGAGTTTGTTGTACACGGGATTTGGATCAAGGCCTATTGCCAGATAAATCATAGTAGGTATACAATCCTAACAACACACAAATAGATGCACATTGGTTAGTTTAACAATAAGTCCATACCAAGTCATATATGTAAGCTAGACAAAGCTTTGTATGGTTTAAAGCAGGCTCCTAGAGCGTGGTACTCACAGCTAAGTACGAAATTATAGGATCTAGGGTTTTGTCCCTCCAAGGCTAAAACTTCTCTATTCTTTTACAATAAAGGTGTTGTTACAATATTCTTTCTTATATATGTTGATGATATAATTGTGGCTAGCTCTTCACAGGAAGCAACTATAGCTTTGCTTCAGGATCTTAAGACAAAATTTGATCTCAAGGATTTAGGTGATCTACATTACTTCCTGGGAAGTAAAGTAAAGAAGGTACGTGAAGGTATCTTATTGACACAAGAAAAGTATACTTTGGATCTACTAAAACAAGTGGGTATGATGAGCTACAAGCTAGTTGCTACACCACTATCTGTGAAAGAGAAACTGTGTCTACCTATGAAGGAGAGATATTTGGACCTAAAGATGTAACACAATATAGAAGCATTGCTGGTGCTTTACAGTACCTAACATTGATGCGACCAAATACTGCTTTTCCTGTTAATAAGATTTTTTCAATATTTACATGCTCATACTACTCAACATTGGACATCAATTAAGAGAATTTTGAGATATCTAAGACATATTGTAGGATTAGGACTGCAAATTGTTCGGTCATCCTCCATGCTTCTAAGTGCTTTCTTTGATGTAGATTGGGTAGGATGTTTAGATGATAGAAGCTCAACTAGAGGTTTTGTTGTCTTTATTAGAACAAACCTTATATCTTGGAATGCACGAAAGAAGGCAATTGTGTCAAGGTCAAGTACAGAGGCAGAATATAAAGTGTTAGCTAATGTAATAGCAGAAGTTATGTGAATACAAACACTACTCAATGAATTGGGAATTCAATGTCCCAAAGCAGCTTGGTTATGGTGTGACAATATTGGAGCCACTTGTCTTTCAGCCAATCCTATTTTTCGCGCAAGAACTAAACACCTTGAGGTAGACTATCATTTTGTTACAGACCAAGTTTCACAGAAGTTTATGGAAATACAGTTTGTTCCAACAGGGGATCAAGTGGTAGATGGATTCACCAAACCTTTATCAGCTCGAGGTCTAGAAGAATTTAAACACAATCGTAACATAGGTAAGTCATGAATGACGGGGAATGTTAGAGATAGAGTTGTGCAACATATTGCATCATGATTGGTTGGTTTTGGTTACGTGTACTAGAGATAGAAAGAGGCTAAGGGCCTGTTTGTTTGAGCTTCTGCTTTTGGCTTTTCTGAAAAGCTGTGCTTTTGGCTTTTCTGAAAAGCTGCTTTTAGAAATAGGTTGTTAGCTTCTATAATAAATTTTTGGCTTCTCAGCACATAACTTCTCAGAAAAGCCACTCTCAGCGAGCTTCTCAGCTTCTAGTTCATTTTCCTCAGAAACAGCTTCTGGCTTCTCCAAAAGCCACTTCTCAGCAAACCCGTTTGTTCTGGCTTCTGGCTTCTGGGCTTCTGACAGAAGCATAAGCCAGAAGCAGCTGGAAACAAACAGGCCCTAAAAGTGATTCGGACTCTAGGGCTCTAGAGATAAACCCGAAATCTACCAAATCATGTTGTATATCAAACTTGTAATTGTTGCTGTGGTTTGGCAGCCATATAAATACATATATGCAGCCTCGAGGGAGGTGATAACACTTCCTAAACAAAGTTACACAAGCTTAAGTTGACCCATACTTAAAAAAACATCATCTAACCTTGATAGTCAAAGATTGAGCCGCCTTGCAAGGCCCATTGAGACCCCTAATGTTTCCTTCTTTTCGGATGTTGAAGGCCCTAATCTTTAGAGGGAGAGAGTAATGTGCTAGGTAGAGCATGAAAGGAGGTGGCACATTTTTCTTTTGTGTTGATGATTGGTAAACTTGTTGAACAATTGGGGAATACTTTGAGTAGATGAATCACAAGGGGAACACACAAAGGTTTTTAGACAGGTTTGGACCTCCTTGAGGATAATAATCCTACATTTTATTTGTCTTGTATTGATCTGAGCCTGGTACAAGGGGGGTCTAGCTAGCCTAGATGGATCTAAACCTAGTCGGTGACTTATGCTTTGGCTTCTGTTGGCTCGTATTGCTTGTTTTGACTTCTAATGACTTGTCCTTTGCAGGGCCCACGACTCTATATATATATATATATATATGGGGCTGTCGTACGTCCTATGTACTTTTCTTCCTATTCTTGGAGATAGACCTTCCCAGTTACGAGATGTCTTGGGTATCTACGAGTAGTTTCCTTTCTTCAAGGGATCCCCTTCCTAGAGGTAAAGATATGCCTCGAGAATTACAGGACACCCTAGGGTACCCAGATATGGTAACTATCCATTATTCATCGTTAAGGCCCCCATCAATATGTGAAATGAGGCTTCGATGATTCAAGTACATAGTCAGCAATCATCGAGTAGGACTCGGGTCCCTGGTTAGGGTGAAGCATCCAACCGGGTTCTTTAATTTTCTACTCAGGATTTCGAATGCCTCTAAGTCCCCAATAGAGTTCTCGAGAAGGTGTTTCATCCTGGTAGATTATTTGTAGGACTAGCCCTTTAGAAGTAAAAAAGTTTGTTACTGGTGAACTTTGAAAATTTAAATGTTGTAGCACAGATTTCGGGTAGTGGTGAGAATCTTTTCATGCCATATCATCATAATTATGGTAGCAGCGTGAGGAGCTGAACTCCTCGGGGTGAGGTGCCAACTGGCCCGCATGCGATGGACATTAAATGCAACATTATGACAAAGAGGGAGATCATAGCCTCAAGTCATGCCACATCGTTAGCTGAACTGCCATCCCCAGGAGCCCCCGCTCTGCATAAAGGTAGAGGGAGACCCGCTTCAACGTCTATTCCTTCATCATCAACTACTTTCCATAACACTCATCGTTCTCCTTGCACCCCTACTCCAAGAACCCCTAAAAAAACTTCCCACAATCTCTGTGCCACCATGGGCAAGAAAAGGATCGAGAAAGAGAGCTCCTCTGTCGATGAGATGGTGAGCGCAATCCTGGAATGGCGGGAGTCAAAGATTATGGAAGAGGCTTTGGAGAAGGCCGAGAGCGAGGAGGTGATTCCTCCCCAGGTTCTGATCCCTTGCACGCCAGTGGTGGGCAGACGATCCTGAGCCCAAGCACCCAAAACTTGGTGGCCTTCCTTAACTTCTTCTGCTGCCAGTTCAACTTTCCCCATGTAGCTTCTTCCTCGAGGTGTTGGTCGTCTAAGTCCTATAGCTCATCCATCTGAACCCCAAATCCATCATCATGCTGAGTGTCTTCATGCATCTATGCAAGGCCTTTCTCGACTTTTGTCCATCTCTCGACCTCTTCCGGTACTTCTGTGTCCTAAAGAGACACCAAAACAAGGTTGCTGGCTACGCCAGATTCTGGCTCCAAGAAGGAAAATCGACAGAGTACATCAACTTCACCAACAAGTTCTCCTGGTCGGGTTGGCACAAGAACTGGTTCTACTGCCAACCTGGCTTGAAAGAACTTCCTTACCAGGGCCTGTCACTGCTGTCAAGGGCCGTCTGGGTAGAAGAGTCGGTGATGACCACCCTTTGTTGGAATCTTATCAAGGAGATCTTGCTCCTGAAGGAGAGGAATCTGATGGCATACGATGTTGCCAAGGACTTCATCAAGCGCCTCCTTAGTCCTCTAAAGTCGAGGATTACCGGGGCTTAGATTTTTCCAACTGGATTTGATCTGGCCCGAAATGGTGAGATAGGTACTTCTTGATCTCAAGTAGCCATATGTAAGGGATCTGTAAGATCCATCCTCATTGCTTGCTCCTTCTGCTCTCATCGACCTAGTGCCACTTTCAACAATGGCTTTGGTCTTGGTAAGTTGAGAATTTACCCCGATCATTTGCAATTGTGCTGGTTCTTTAATTTGTCGAGTACGTTTTAGCCTTCGCCGCAAGAGTGTGGGAAGGCAACAATCCCTGTGAGTCCATTGGGCGATGCTCTCTTTACCTAGCTAGCGTCAGGGAGCAAGATATTGGCACCTCTTCTGGTCTCGGTGAAGCCTTAGGGGGCTAGAAAATGACTCAGGTGCTGAGAATTATTTCCTATGATTGGTGGAATGCATGTTTTGAATTTGCCTCCCCTGCAGGCTAGTCAAAATACTACCGATAGTACTAAAGCCCTCACTTCCCTAACCTCCAACACCTCCCTCCTCTAAAGGAGATGACAACAAATCTAGCGAGCCCTCGGTATTAGTGGCCACCAGTCTGGAACTGTAAGTAGCCAGTACTGAGGTCACCGTTGTTCCTCCATGGAAGGAGCACGAGATTTAGGCATGTCAATGGGGCCCTGATCCCCGTTCCCCTATGGGGAATTCCCCTATTAGGGGACGGGGATGGGATCATTTTTCCCCCACGGGGAGTTTAATGGGAAAAATCCCCCCATCCAGTCATAATAAGCACTCTAACTACTGATCTTTTATTTGCTTATTCCTTCGATTAGTTTAGGACACGTTGATCAGTAATCAGAGTGCTTATTATGACCGGCCTTCAGCCCGCTTGAGTGGGAGGCATCATAGCCCCAGTCACCCATGGAACGTGACAAGAAGCCTTTTCGTAACCCCAAGTTCATAACACAATGTTCTTCCCTTCTCATTAGAATATGCTTTTAGAGAACACATGTTCTTTTCGGTTACTAGCACCTAGTACTTATTAAGCCCCTGACTATCTACTCGGAAATAGAAATTTTGGTGGGCAGTCCAGAGAGTAAAAAAATATCTTTAAAAGTAAAAGGAATTCATATTGCCATTGGATCGAGATAAACTTTTCGCCACCCCAGGTGCACGTTTAGGATGCAAGACATGAGAAGCGACTTACCCCATTTGTCAGGCATGAAGATATGTGGAAAGACAGGGAAGGCAGAAAAATAGAACCGATCGACTTCGTAGGCAATATGATCTTTATTATTATGAGAAATTACTCTAATGACTTACACTTAGAACTTACAAAAAACTGTTGATGACCCTTGAGCTATGTAGACCCATCATCTAAAACCTAAATGGCACAAACTAGATTAAGCCAATAAGCAATGACCCTTATTATTTCAAGGGTGGTGTAGATGTTGTTTTATGGGCTTCAGACTATTTGTGAAGCCGAGCCCCTGAGGCTTTAGGTTTGTGTATCAAGGCGTTGTGATCAGTTACGGCTGAGGCTTCTTGTCCACCTTGATCCTTGAGCTTTTGGGTTCCTCGCTTGATTGGTGTTGAACTACCAATTCGAGACTTCACTTGTTACAACGTAGACCTGCCTTAGGACAAACCTAGATGGTGATGATTCCCTCGGATCCGAGGATCTTCACGCACTACGCACTGATAAGTGTAACGCGTGGTGGCCATGAATTTTGCGATAGTTGTCTTCCTTGGATGGCATTGTATGCTGTCTCGATGTGAACCACGTCGAACAAAAACTTTTCTGTTCATAAGTTGTCTTGCTTCCCAAAGATAACAGGTAGAAATATCTGGCCATTGGGAGTGACCAAAGACTCAGGTACTATATCATAAGAAGGCTAGAGTAACTGGCTTGATAGCAGACCGAGAGATCTGCATTCCTCCGAGTGCGTTAGCGAAAAGGATGTTTAGGGAACTCCCTCCATCAATAAGGACTCGGGTAACCCTATAGTTATTTATCATTGGCTCAACCACCATCGAGAAGCGACTTGATCGTACGAAGTTATTAGGACAGTCTTCTTGGCTGAAGGAGATTTTGGTATTCGACTATTTCATGGCCTGATGACCCTTAGGGATGGCGGCTAGGACTTCTTAGGCTACCGTCTTGTATTGTCGCTTGGACTTGTAGGACACGGAACCACCAAACATGTGATCTATTGTCTTCTCATCCAGTTGGAAGGACATTATTTCTGTATTGTTCTCATTGCCATCTGAGTCAAAATCCTTGCTCAGGATCTTCTTTCCCTTAATCGCTTTTTCGACCTCCGCCTTGACCAACTTTTTCTAGAGGCGACACTCATAGATGTTGTGGTTGTTTGTTTAGTGGAAGTTGCATCAAGGCTTCCCATCTCGTTTATTGGAGCCTGCTGTAAAGCTTCTACCTCGGGAAGGATCGAAACGCTAGTTGGGACGAACATCAGGCAGATTTGTAAAAACTTCATCAGAATTAGCTTTCTTTCCCTTACTCCCTTGGTGTTCTACTTGCGCTTGCTCTAGACCTTGTCACCGCCGAGTCTGGGTTGAGGACACTTGATACCCTGAGTCTTTTCCTTAATGTAGAGGAGTGCATCCTCGCCCCTAGCAACTTATCGATGATCTACATGAGCTCCTTAACCATTTTGGGTTCTTTTCTGGCAATGTCTTCAATGCAACACTGGCTCTTAACTCCCTGAGTGAACGACTAGATGACATCGTAGTCACTAATCTTGGGGATGGTATTTTGTGTATTGCTGAAGTGGTGCACAAACTCATGCAAGGTTTCATTCCCCATCTACTCTCAATAGTGGAGATCATTTTTTTGTGCCAGGGCGAACATACATACCTTGCAAGTTAGCTTAAACGTACATTCCCCTTCTACTCGCAAAGCTGCTCCCATGAGTAGATTGTCCCTGACGATAGATTTGTCAACCATATCATGGCTGCCTCTTCAAGGGCCATGGGGAGGTAATTCGTCATTACCTTCTCATCCCCACCAGCTGCTTGGATGGTCATGGTATAGATCTATAGAAACTCAATGAGATTTATGCTTCCGTTGTATTTCTCGATCGTCTTGGGGCAGGACCTTGTCGGCTAGCTTACGTTATGTAGATATGAAGGGAAAGATATGCATTTGTTGATGGCGCCTTGCTTGGTTCCAGCACCTCCGAGAGTCTTTGGTAAGGTGATTGGAGATTGGTCCCAATTTGATTCATGTCTGGATGTTTCCCAATTAGATCGATGAGGAGTAGAAGAAGCCTCCTCAGAAGCCCTCGGGCATCTTCGCCAGTTGTCGATGACCTGACGCAAGTCATTGATCGTATGACCCTTGACTAGTGAGGTCCGACGATATTTATTTGCCCGATTGTCATCCTGGGAAGCCTTATTCCTATGGTTACGCCTTTCTGGGTCCAACACGATTTGCAACGAGAGATTGTCTGGCCTGCCTTGATTAGTACTATTTTTGGTTAGGGCCAAATGCAAGTTCTCAGTCTAGAGCATGATCTCCTTTGTTAAGTCAACTGTTGAGTTCACCCAATCCTTATCGGCTGGGATAGCCAAATCTGTGATTGGAGGGCACATGAGGGCCTCTTATAGAAGGAGGATCCTCTTAGCAGTCGTGGATTTAAAGTGGTCAACCCCTTGTTGATAATTGGGAGACTGTATGACCGGTGGCCCAATAAGGGCCAGAGGTGATGTGCCTGCTTGAGGCTGACCATTGCTTGCCATCGGGGTCGGAGGACCCTAACCATTTGCAAGGTTATCATCATGATGACCTATATCATTACCTCCGTCTCTAATAGCGAAGACTTCTCAAAGTAAACTCTGCTTGAGGAAGTGTCTAGATCCATAATGGATACTTCATGGGATTGCTTCGGGTGGGTATCTTGACAATCCATGTTGTCAGAAACTGCAGAGATTGATCCCGACTTGTTGTGAATCAGACATTCACAATTGTCTTGGTAGCCAAGTAGTTTAAACTCTGTAAATAACCGTCCAAACAGTTTTCTAATTAATCATTAAGTCAATTATTTACCTAATCACGACATCAACGATTAATAAGAATACCGATCTGGTAGTCCCAGCACGTGTTTTGTGCCTAAGATCAGAACACATGCCTTTTCAACATTTAACATCACAACACAGCTTAATAAAGAGCAAGTAATTAACATTAAATTACAAATTCTTAAGCATAAAAAAGAGAGTTAGGAGGAGGCAAAGTTGACTCAACTCCTAACCAATAAAAGAAACTACACAACGAAAGACTAAAAACTATACAACAAAAGGAGGATGGAGCCATATGCCCTTAGGCTCCATCACAAAAAGCACAACCTCATAGTAGGATGCACTACTCATGCCCGCCACCACCCTCGCTAGGCACGAAGTAGCCAAAGACCAACTTCTCCTCACCTGCAAAACCTGTAGAGCAGCTGAGTACGAAGGTACTCACAAGACTTAATCTATAGTGGGCACTTATAAATAGCCCGACTCCAAGGATTATGCATTTGGATGTTAGCAAGGAAACAACCACATGGTTAAGTAAATTTACATGCGAAAGCAAAATTTGATATAAACATGTGCGAGCAACTATACATGACCAACATGGCTATCTAACACAAAAGCATCAATTGAACAAAAAGTACAAGGAACCATAGCAGTAACATCTATAAAGGAACTATTTCATCACCTCCACCCTACCAAACCACATTCATAACTCTATGACTGCTGCAAATGGACAAAAATATGCTCATGACTAAGAGCGCGGTATTTTGAAATATTTTTACACCCTACAGGGGGGTACTCCTTTACCTACACGACTTGAGGACCATACGGCTTGCATGACCACACATGTCCATACAAGGGGTACTCATATCAACCTTTCCCAATAAGCCCCGACAATTTGAACATGCGCTGATAGGTGCGGGGGTAATCCAGAACTACTCTCGAAGCAAACTGGATACCCTAACTGTCCTCATGCCCGACTCCATCGACTCGCACGCCAAAAATCCACACCTAAAAAGGTAATTGGCTTATCGTTCCCATATGCGACAGGTAGTAAGCATAAAAAGTGCTAAAACCAATTGCAACAATGATCGGTACATAAACGATGCAAGTGGTCTACTATGTCCGGCTTCCTCTCCCGACCTACCTAGGGGAACTTCACATTCGGGCAGGAGAAGCACCCCTAACACCACCCATATCTCATCTCATCCTCACTACTCATCCAACCAACACCAATAACCCATCATTGTGATCATTGTGCAAGTAATTAAAGCCTATGCTCATGAACGATGAAACATTTCACGCTCGACTTCTACCGAGGAACTAAGCACTTGCTAAGCACCACGAGTAACATTTTAAGTTAGAAAACACCATATTAAACCCAGGCTACAAGGATACAGACCAACAATTAATCACAACTCCCTCTCGTCCATCCGCTGGCTGAGAAGAAAAAAAGAGTCTTCTTACCTTCAAATCACACAAAGAAACCACATCAATCTTCCATCAAGAACCACCAATCAGGGTTCAAAAATTCGATCGATCATCGGAATTCACTACCCAGCAAATTTCCGAATTTCGCGAATATCGAAAAATTCCCTCAAAATTTGGTGAGAATTCGCTCAAAATTCACTCGGTTAAATCTGTAATTTAGTGGAAAAATGTGGTCAAATTACCATTATATTTGTGAAATTCCAAATAAATCTCAAAGACACAACCATGTGGAGGTGGGAGTATATTTTTTAGTCCCACCTTGCTAGTGGAGGTGGAGGGAGACCAAGTTAACAGGGATTCTCTTCTCCACTCACTTAGCATGTATAGATGAGAGGACTAGGAGAACACACGCGCACGCTTGCCTCACCGGGTCGTGGCTGGGGTGGAGGGCACGGCACCTGCGTGAATGTCTCCCAAAATGAGGTCTAGTTGCTTACACCGGTGCAGCTTCCTTTTGAAGTTTATTCTTTTTGCTGCATGGGTAAACAAATAAAATATGGAAATTGTGTCGGTTAAGAATATAATTGTGGCGTGTAACAGAGTTCGATCGTGGCGCATCTCAATTGCACAATTATCCCTCTCTATCTATATATATATCTGCCAACCACTGCCACAAAGAATAGACATAATTAGGGTTTTGCCAATTTCTCTCTGTTGCACCATCGCACGTAGTCTACTCCATCCCGCTGCACTGGCGTGCACTAACAAACAGGGGAGCAGGTCTCCGAAACTCGTCGCTCTTGGGATCCTACACTAGGAGAGGACAAATAAGGTTTTTTTGGAAGCGCTCGTCGTGACTACTTATGATCAGCTTCCTCTATATCATCGCAATCTACTTCGACTACTTCATATTTGTCATCGTCCACTGTATCGACATCATGGGAGCCTCTGTATCTCACATCGCCATTAGGTATCTACATTGCAATCTGTATTAGATACCTAGTTGAAATTCTACTCGAGTATCTAGTCGAGGCTCGTCAGAGTTAGTTGAACCTACTCGAAATTGGTTATTTGCAAATGCTCATGTTCATGTTACATTAGGAATTGAATTAAATTAAATTAAATCTGAAAGTGCTATTTATTCAACAATATGAAAAACTTATTGTAGGCACTTTGATTTAACAATGGCTGGTTTTGCCAATGCAATGAGGTCGGACAAGTTTACTGGTGTGCACTCTAAGAGATGGAAAATAAAAGCCACTCTATGGCTTACTATTATGAACTGCTACTAGGTTGCGTCTGGCAAGCATGAAGGAAATTTTTCCTCTGATGAGGAGAAGAAGTTTGAGGAAGCCAACACACTTTTTGTAGGATGTGTTCTTAGCACTCTTGCTGATCGTCTCTATGATATGTACATGCACATAAATGATACAAAGAAGTTGTGGGATGCATTGTTGGTGCGTCTTATGCAGGTAGTGAACTGTATGCCATGAAGCAGTATCATGACTACAAAATGGTCGATAATCAATCGGTAGTCAAGCAGGCTCATGAGATACAGTGTATTGTAAAGGAACTTGAACAACTAAAGTGTGCATTACCTGACAATTTTGTGGCTGGTGGCATCATTGCCAAATTTCCTCCTTCGTAGAGGAATCTTGCCACTGCTCTAAAACACAAGAGACAAGAAATCTCTGTTGAGAGTCTGATCGTGTCTCCTGATGTTGAGGAGAAAGCTTGGACTAAGGATGTGCATAACAAATGAGGCGATGGATAGTCTAGCGCATAATGTGGTGCAACATTCCTCTAACAACAAGTTCAAAGAAAAAAAAACAAGGCCAAACAAACTCCCAACTTTAAGAAGAAGATGATGAACAAAGATGATAAACCTTATTTCGTGTGTGGCATGGTTGGCCATTAGGCTAAAGATTGCCAAGACCGCAAAGGAAAAAGGTTAATTAAGGAAAGAACATCAAGTTTTTCAATGTGACCATTGACAACACTGGAGATGGAACTAGTGAGTAGGGTAATTTGTCTATTTTTCTTTTAGTAAATCAGTCTATCAGTTGGTGGATTGATATTGGGGCTAATGTATATGTGTGTGCTGACATTTCAATGCTCTCTTCTTATCAGGTCGCTCGGATTTCTTTTGTCTTAATGGGAATAGATCTCATGCTTTTGTTCATGGTGTTAGTATGCTAGATCTGAAGTTTATTTGAGGAAAGATTGTGTAGTTGAGGAACGTGCAGTATGTCCATTCAAGAAACAAGAATCTAGTTAGTGGTTTCCCTTCTCTGTAGAGACATGTTCAGGGTGATATTAGAGTCCGATAAAGTAGTTGTATCAAAGCATGGATGTTTTATTGGTAAAGGCTATGAGTACGGATGCTTGTTCCGCTTTTCACTTTCTGGTTTCTGTAATAAATCTGTGAACCATATTTGTAGCAATATTAATAGAGATAAGGCTAGTGTTTGGCACTCATGGTTATGTCGTATAAACTTTGGTTGTATGACTTGGTTTTCCAACTTAAATTTAATTCTGAATATTTTCATTGTCAAAGGTTCTAAGTGACAAAGTTGTGAGCAATCTAAGCAACCTCGTAAGCCTCACAAGGCAGCTAAGGAGAGAAATTTGGCACAATTAGAACTCATACATTCAGATCTATGCAAAATGAATGGTGTGTTGACGAAAGATGGAAAAAGCTATTTCATGACTTCAATTCATGATGCATATAGATATTGTTATGTGTATTTGTTGAAATGTAAAGATGAGGCTCTAGACTACTTTAAAATCTATAGTGCAGAAGTTGAAAATCAATTGAAAAGAAAAATCAAAAGACTTCGATCGGATCGTGGTGGAGAGTATTTCTCTAGTGATTTTGACTTATTTTGTAAGGAACATGGGATTATTCATGAGAGAATACATCCTTATTCGCTCCAATCAAATGGGATAGCTGAGAATAAGAACCGCACTGTGACTGGCTTGGTTAATGCCATATTAGACACTGCGGGTTTATCTAAGGAATGTTTGGGGTAGGTCTTGTTGACTTCATGTTATGCTCTAAATAGAGTTCCTACTAAGAATAAGGAGAAAATCTCATATGAAGAATGGGAAGGAAGAAAACCATCACTTTCTTATTTGCGCACTTGGGGATACTTGGTGAAAGTCAATGTACCAATAATTAAAAAGCGCAAGCTGGGACCTAAAACAGTAGATTGTGTCTTTCTAGGATATGCTCATCGCAACATTACCTATAGGTTTTTAGTAGTTAAACTTGAGGTACCTGACATGCTTGTTGATACAATTATGGAGTCTAGAGATGCTACTTTATTTGAGAATAGTTTTTCTATGAAGGATATACATAACACTTCTAGTCAAACTTCTGAGATAATTCCTGAACCTGCCATACCAATTGAGTATTCTGAACAACCACACGAGCTAGTTCCTGAGGAGGATGACAGTGAAACTTCAAGAAGGAGTAAGAGACAAAGGACAATAAAATCTTTTGATGATGATTTCACTATGTGTCTTATGGATGATACTCCTAAGTCTATTTCAGAAGCATATGCATCTCTAGATGTAGACTACTAGAAGGAAGCAGATCGTAGCGAGATGGATTCCATTCTTGCCAACAGGACTTGGGAGTCACAGATAGACCTTATGATTGTAAACTTGTGGGTTGCAAGTGGGTGTTCAGAAAGAAGCTTAGGCCTGATGGTACTATCAAAAAGTATAAGGCTTGGCTTGTGGCCAAGGGTTATACCCAAAACGAAGGCAAAGATTTCTTTTATACTTATTTACCTATCACTAGACTGACTATGATCAGAGTATTACTTTCCTTAGTTGTCTCACATGGTCTTCTTGTTCATCAGATGTTCATTAAGATAGCTTTCCTTAATGAAAAGTTGGATGAGGAAATCTATATGGATCAGCCTGATGGATTTGTATTAGAAGGTCAGGAGGACAAGGTATGTAAGTTGCTGAAATCTTTGTATGATCTCAAACAAGCTTCTAAGCAATGGCATGAGAAGTTCGATAGAATTTTAACATCTCCAGGCTTTGCAATTAATGAAGTTGATAGATGTATGTATTATCACTATGTTGGGGGTGAGGAAGTTATTATGTGCTTGTATGTTGATGACATATTAATTTTTGAGACAAATTTGTGTAATGAAGTTAAGTCATTTTTTGTCTCAACATTTTGATATGAAAGATCTGGGAGAGGCTGATGTGATTTTAATCATCAAGTTGATCAAATGTGAGAATGGGCAAACACTTTCGCAGTCCCATCATGTGAAAAAGATCCTGAGTCGTTTTGGCTACATGGACAACAAGATCCCTCCAACATCTTATGATACTAGCTTAATACTTCATAAGAATAAAATGATTGCTAGGGATCAACTGAGATACTCCTAGATAATCGGATCACTCATGTACCTATCTAGTGCTACAAGGCCTGATATCTCATTTACTGTGAGCAAATCGAGTCGGTTTACTTCTAACCCAGGTGATGATTATTGGCATGCGCTTGAGCGGGTCATGCGCTACTTGTTATGTACTATGAATGTTGGATTTCACTATACTGGGTACCCATCAGTACTGGAGGGTTATAGTGATTCAAATTGGATATCCGTAATGATGAGATCAAGACCACAAATGGATATGTATTCACTCTTGGCGGTGCTACTGCTTCATGGTGGTCTTGCAAACATACCATATTTACGAGGTCAACCATGGGAGCAGAGCTTACAACGTTAGACACAGCTACTGTTGAGGCTGAATGGCTGCGTGAACTCTTGATGGATTTGCCAGTGATTGAAAAACCGATACTAGCTATCCTTATGAACTTTGATAATCAAACGGTTATTGTCAAAATGAACAATTCTAAGGACAACATGAAATCTTCAAGACATGTAAAGAGAAGATTGAAATCTGTCAGAAACTGGAGATACTCCGGAGTGATAGTGTTGGATTAAATCCAAACGGCTAAAAACCTGGCGGATCAATTTACAAAGGGACTATCACAGAATGTCATAGATAATGTATCGAAGGAGATGGGTATGAGACCCATGTGAATTATACTATAGTGGTAACCGAACCTATGTGATCGGAGATCCCATGAATTATAACCTGGGAAGAACAAGCTATTTCTTAAACAAGGAGAGTACCACACAACCCACTCGAGTGAAGATGCAATACTCTCAAAATCTGTAAGACAGGTTGGCTATTGCTTTAATTCATTCTATTAGTTTTAGTTAGCAAAGATGCTATCCTACCAGGCATTCTTGAAAGAACACACCTATATGAGCCTGACTATTAGTTGCAGAATATGAGACTTGCGTGATCTCTAATAAACTCATGAAGAGACCATGAGTATGACTTATATGATCAACCCGAGGGATAGCCTACTGGTAGTCAAGTATCAATTATGGCTTTAAGTGAAACTTATTTGCACAAAACTTGCAATTTAAGGCTTGGTCCATCGTCCAAGTTGTGAATGAGTGTAACTTAATGTTCTAGATGAATGTTCAATCTTAACAAGTCTCTATCGAAACACTGGTATGCCAAATAGTATTGAAAAAAGATAAATCTCTGTAGGACTTTGAGATCTGGTTAGGGTTGTTAGAACATATGGGCTTAGCCCATTATATTTGTGAAATTATAGATAAATCTCAAAGGCGTAACCATGTGGAGGTGGGAGTTTATCTTTTAGTCCCACCTTGTTAGTGGAGGTGGAGGGAGACCAACTTAAAAGAGATTCTCTTCTCTACCCACTTAACATGTGTGGATGAGATGACTAGAAGAATACAAGTTTGTGCTCGCTCGCCTCGTCGGCTGTGGCCATGGCCATGGCTGAGGCACAGGCACACAACAACTGCGTGAATTGTCTGTCAAAATTGGGTCCAATTGCTTGCACAGGTGCGGCCTCCTTTTGCAATTTATTCTTTTGGTGCGTGGGGAAATAGATAAAATATGGCAATCGTGTCGGTTAAGAGTCCGATAGTGGCGCATCTCAACTGCGCGATTCTCTCTCTCTCTCTCTCTCTCTCTCTCTCTATATATATATATATATATATATATATATATATATATATATATATATATATATATATCTGCCAGCTGCTGCCATAAAGAATATACACAATTAGGGTTTTACCAATTTCTCTCTATTGCATCGTTGCACGTAGTCTATTCCATCCCATTGCGCATGTGTGCACCGACGAACAGGAGCAGGTCTTCGGAACCCGTTACTCTTAGGATCTTGCACCGGAAGATAACGAATATTGTTTTTACGAAGCGCTCATCGCAACAGTTCACGATTAGCTTCCTCTACATCATCGTATCTACTTCAATTACTTCATCTTCATCATCGTCTACTACATCTTTATCACGGGGACCTCTGCATCTCACATCGTTGTTGGGTACGTACATTGCAATCTGTATTAGATATCTAGTCGAAATCCTGGTCGAGCTTCTTTAGGGTTAGTCTAAATCCTGCTTAAGTATCTAGTCGAGGCTTGTCAAAGTTAGTTCAACATACCTGAAATTGGTTATATGCATATGCTCCTGTTCATGTTATATTAGAAATTGAATTAAATTAAACCTGAAAGTACTATTTTATCCAAAAATCCTTACCAAGATGTGATTTTGTGGTCGAATAGGTGGCAGGGCTCTTCAAATGGCATCTGACACGGAAGGGAAGGGGAGGATTCGATCCAGGGCAAAGGGGAAAAAGAAAAGTAAAATGTGCGAGAACACACGATGGCTAGCCAGCCCTAAACGATTTATGGAAATAGCTACAACAATGCAATCGCAAGTGTCGTAGGCCGCCGACATAATTTGATACCTAACCTGATAGACCTGTGGATAAAAAATAGAATCCAAACCTAAACCCATTAAACATAGAACCCACGTGTACCCAAATGAATAAATCCAATTGCCACCCCTACCAGAAACTGGCAACATATCCAGTATGGCAGCCACGTGGAGAGCTCCATCCATTGGAGCTTCAATGACGAGCTGCCCCGGTCGTGCGATGAGATCAGCAGCATGGCTGCTCGTGGCCTCGGACGCGGCTTTTGATTGACTTCGGCTTTTGATTCCACATTTTTTAAATAATAGTATTTTTTGACAAATTGTAAAAATAATAGTTAAATTTATAAAATTGTAAAAATAGATATCTATCGATATGTGAAATATCGATATGTACCTAGTCAATATTTTATTTATCGACATCTTACGTGACAGTGTGTATGGGAACCTATCGGCATGCTGGTAGTGAGTCTGGGGGCATATCAGCATTTCGTATGCCGATAGGTCTTATGTTCCACAGATGATATTGAAAAATTTATAATCTTTTGATGTCATGTTGGATGGAGATGATCTTTATATTAAAATTATAACTATTGATGAGATCTACAACTTTGTAGTTAAACACTGAATCCATTTAGATGCCTAAAAGGTGGCTACACTAGGTCTAATTTTTCAGATCTAAAATTTATAATCACTTTTTAGGTATTTAAACGGATTCAAATGGAAAGTTATTCAACTAAAAAGTTGTAGATCTCGTTGAGATCTATAATTTTCATATAAAGACATTTCCATCCAAGATCATATCAAAAAGTTATAAATTTTTCTTTGAATATCGTCTGCGGGATATAGGACCTGTTTGCATGCGGCATGCCGATAAGCCCCTAGGCTCCTTGCCATGTAGGATGTTGGCATATTGAGTGCCAATAGGTACTAGTCGGTATACAACATATCTACTAGGGATCTGTCGGCATTTCACGTGCTTATATGTATCTATTTTTACAATTTGTGAATTCGGCTATTATTTTTATAATGTTTTAAAAAATACTATTATTTAAAAAAATTTGCCGCCAGGTACTGTCTGAGTTAAATTAATGTGTTGCTAGCTAGTTGCTGCTTACTGATCCATTTTTGGCCTTTTGGATTTTGGATCTGGGACACTTCGGCTAGTACTTGTGGTTGGTAGCAGACTAGCTAATAGAACGATTTTGGTTGCACTCATTCTGTACTTAGGCGAGTAACTAGTGCTTCAGTACTTTGTACTCTGCAGTTTGTAATAGCATAATTTGACTGTTTTTCTGATTTTTTTTACCACATACATACGTTTAGAGAATAGTATGTAAAGCATAAATATATTTTTTAGTGCAAACATAAAGCATTCAAATAATAAAATAGATGTATTTAACAAAACCGGCCAGTTCATAGCGGTTGAACCAGCTAACAACTAACACCTTGGTGGGTTAGATGGCGCGTCCGGTCCTAACTATGGTTGCGCCCTTTGCCAAAAGAAAAGGGAAAACACCAAAGCCAATTTTTTGTCGCAATGATATATATGGATAAGGAGATACAGAAAAGGTACTAAGGTAATTTGATCTGATCAATTGAGTATTTGTAGAAAGAAGCACACTTGGCTAAATAAAAAGAGCCTGTTGAGAAATGCAAATAGGATGGAGCCTTAGTGGCAAAATAATCGATGGTGAGCTGAGTCCGTCAGGTTTGTCCCACGCATCATCTAAATAGTCTCTAATAAAAGCTCCAGAACGGGACCGGTCTTAAAAAAATATTAAAAATGCGAAGTGAACTCCATGGCCCGCTCCCGTGTTTGGCGTCGCGGCCCCCGCACCTGACACGGTGAGGCCTGACAGCCGGACGTTGCCTGGTCACCTCCGGACCACGGCTTGGAGACGGAGAGCAGAGGCTGAAATTTTGAAATCACCACGCCTAAGCACACGCGGTGCCGCCACCGGAAATCCCCGATTCCCCTTCCTCCTCCCGCTCTTCCTCCCGGTCGCCGCGATGCGGGAGTCCTAGCTCCCGGGACCCCCCAGTGACTCGCGGCGTCGTCCTCGCTCGACAGCCCCGCCGCCGCGGCCACTCGCGAGCTCGGCGCTCGCACACGTCTCCCCCGCCGCGGGCGCGCACGCGCGAGGTAATGTCCCTGACCCGATCGCTCTCAGAGGCGCCATGACGAACGCGGGATTTCGTGTGCTGTTGCGACCGTATTACTACCCAATTGTGGTCGTGATTGTGTGGATTTCGTGCCGAAATAGAGCTTTTTTGTGGATGCGATTTGATATGCACTGGCGCACGAAGTGGCTAGGGTTTGGCGATTATTTATATGGTCTGTGCTCTGCTCACCAGGGTTTCCATTTGATCGTACCGTAGGGAACAGGCCTGGTTTAATCATGATTACTGCAGCCGTTTCTGCCGAATTACGGTATTTTTTGCCGGCAATTTCCGTGTGGATTTGCCATTTCGAGTGTAGAAATGCTCGCATGCTTATGTTTGGTGTGCTTAATTGTTTTCTGGGGGTGATGTGGAAAGATCAATACAGGTCACCGTTATATCTTTGATTTTTCTTTTCCCTTTTTGAGAAGAGCGTGGAATTTGCTTGTGCGTGAGCTTGAATATTTATTCTGCAAAGGTCTGCTGTACATTAGGTTCCTGCATGAATGTGATACTTGATCCCAATGAATAATTTATCTGGGATGCAGTGTTTGCATTTTATTAGCTTTCCTGTATGTATAACTTTGCGCCAAACAAAACTAGCAAATTTTCACCTATTTGAAATATTGCATTATGTTTTTTCTTAGTGCCTTGGGTGCCGAAAGTATTGGGGTTCCACCAATGGTTGAAGTCATATGGTTTAAATAGGTTGGGGCAATGCTTTAAGTAGTATAAAGTGGTAAGCGACCGACCATCCCACCTTGTAGTGGTATGCAACATTGAAACCGGTATGACAATTAAAAACATAAATATTTATATGTGATATGAATTATAAAGAAAAGTACACAACTAAATAATCGGGTTTGAAATGTATCAAAATAGCAAAAGAAAGCTCCTAGCACTATAACCTACACATGCACCCCACTGAAATGTCATCAAGATTACTATCTAAAACAGTGACTTGCGGTGCCATTCATTGGACAAGTGGAATCAAGATCCAAATTATGATACACTAGCATATATCACAGAGTCATATTGTTATTTTCCCTTTTCCTGGATTTATTTGGATTTTTTGGTGAACTGCCAGCTATTGTATCCATTCAGTTGCTTTAATTTTTTCATGTAAGGTTTTATGTTCCCGTATGTCTGAGTTGTACTTCACTGATACATCTCACATATGTAGGTTTGGACAAATCTGTATTGTTGTCTTTAACTTCCAAAATGAAGTGCAATGCTTGCTGGCGGGAATTGGAAGGGCAAGCCATAACAACCACTTGCGGTCATCTCTTATGTATCGCCCAGCACCCTGAATTCCTATTTATTTTGGGCAAGATTGCATTATCTGCAGTTTTGCAGAGAATGACAACCTACTTTAGTTTGACTGGTCATTGTTAACCTGTTGCATAGGTACTGAGGATGCGAAGAAAATATTGAATAATGATGGTGCATGTCCAATATGTGATCAAGTGCTTTCAAAAAGGTCAGTATGTGCAGTAGGGCCAACATTTGGTTGTTTCTACTTACTATAGCCGTTCCCCTCTTAAACTACGTTACCCATATCATGTATTAAAATGAGCATCCAAGTAAATTTAGTAAATACCTTTTTTCCGTTCCCATTTTACCATATTGTTGTGCTTTTAGTGAGATAATGAAACTATTAAGTTAGTCCTGAGCATGTTTTATATAGGCCTATTGTTTTTTTTGTGTTTCTACTGTTTTATGAGATAATCTGAGTACTGCTGACCTGTTTTTACTCAGCCTTATGAAACCAGTGGATGTAGATCCAAGTGATGATTGGACAAATGTAAGTGGGCTCTTGACATACTAGATACAAAGTTAATCTGATTCTATCATGTGATTCATGTTTTCTGACTATTGGGCCCCATTTCAGATGGCGATGGCTGGGATTCCTCCACAAATACGTATCCTTATAACTGTTATTGGACCATTCCAGATTTTAATGTGGGATCTGTCTTGTTTAGCCGTTTTCTGAATAATAACCCTCCTGGTTATCCACTAATTTAAGCTTAAGAAATATATTAAGTTTTTTTGCCATGTTATGGTTAGCGGAATGCCACAAGCCTAAGATACATTGCTGGAATACACTGAAGCAACAAATACTGTCAGCCTGAAAAGAAATAGAGTCAAAAGATTTTATTTTTGAATATTTTGATAATCACCAGGATGTTTCCCTCACTTGTTGATAACCAGTCATGAAGAGTGCATACAGAAGCGTCATGTTTTACATTGGACAAAAGGAACTGGAGATGCAGTACAAGATGAACCAGGTCGTTGGTCAATGTAGACAGAAGATTGAACTGATGCAGGGAAAGTTTACAGAGAAGCTAGAAGAACTGCATGCGGCATATCAAAAGATGGGTAAAAAATGCCAGTTGATGGAACAGGAAATTGAAAACCTCACCAAGGATAAGCAAGAGCTTCAAGAGAAATTCGCAGAGAAATCCAGGTTGGTGTAATACAGCTGAATCTGTTTTATCTCACATGAGCCCAGCAACAGAATGTTCCTTCTTTTCCAGGCAGAAGAGGAAGCTTGACGAGATGTATGATAAACTAAGGACAGAGTACAACTCTTTGAAACGTTCGGCCATCCAACCTGCAAATAACCTCTTCCCAAGAGCTCAGCCAGACCTGTTCACAGGCATGCCTAATATGATTGATAGCAGTAACCATCCCAGGCAAGGTAATCTAAGCACGTATCATACTGCAAGCCTATTGCGTTGTCTATCTTGATTTACAATTTAGCACTTTAGCTATCAGCTATCCTGTCTATATTATCTATTAACTGCATGTCCTTATCTAAAAAAGAATCACATGTCTTTCTCTTCATTAGCTCTCCACAAATACAGCTGATTTACTCGTTGCAGGTTCGATTTTTACCCCTGATACTCCAGGGCGGAGAGAGGAGATGTGGGCTGCAGCGCCACGGCAGCGGCTCGCCAACTCTGATACATTTGAAATGTCTGGGGGATCTGGTCACTTGGGAGCACCTACTGTTGATGCTAGACCCCGGAAACCAGCTGGGCCTGTCTTTGGAGCTAGCACGAACAATCCTTCTGCAGCCTTGCGGAATATGTTAATCTCACCGGTGAAGCGCCCTCATCTCTCCCGAAACCGTCCACACATATTCACGTAATAATCTACCTTTGCTAGTGCACTTATTGGCATTGTTGAGCCGATTTCTAGAGTTAGCTTGCTGTAGTTGTCCTTATACATTGCATGCTGACTGATCAAACTAACATTTCAGGCTGTAGAACTGGACTGCGAGATCTCAAAGGGCATCTGTACATGATGTAAATCTCTCTCTGATCTTTGTTTTGATAGAAAATGTTCCTGCGTATCCCTGGGACATGGTTACCTCATTTCTTAGATGTCCACGATAAACCAGAGTAGCACATTATTACTTGCCTGATTACAATGAAATGTACAGTATACCTGATTAAAATTTCAGGTGATCATTTGTTGTTCAAAGCTAGAGCTTTGGAAAGAGTTTGTCTGTGTTGATGTATGCCACATAGCTAGTCCAGCAATGAGTCCAAGGATTCTTATTTCTGAGAGGTTTGGGCAGTAACTCCAAAATAATGGTAAATTGTGGCCGTGCCGGATGTGCCTTCTAGCTATACAGGTGAAATCAAATCTCTGTGAAGATCATGCATGTAGCGAAAATGATCCTATTGGATTATGATTATAATTTTAGTGATTAATGATAACATAGTCATTGATACTAACATGTTTGTGAAGAATATATGTTAGTAGGTTTTATAGATGCAATACATCAAGAAGCTACCGTAATTGGAACAAAGTTTGATTGAATTGGAAAAGGTTCCAGCGAAAGTATGACGCTGAAAGAATTGCACTCACCGGAGCATTATGTCCAGAAGCAGTTTGACTCACCGGATGATCCGGTGATAACGAATATATACGCCGGAGCAATTCTGTTAGAAGTCAGAGTGGATTGTACTCATCGAAAGGAATGTACACCGGACTATTTAACAGAAGCTTGGTATTTTCGAAGGAAATGGATTACAAGGCACTGGATGATTCGGTGATGAGATGGATATCACGTCGAAGCATTTTGTAACTTGTGTCACGGTGCAGAAGACTATAACTCAATGGATAGTCCAGTAATGAAGTGATGCACACCGGAGGCTTCACCGAGTATTTAACAAAGTGTGTGAAAAACCTAGAAAAAAGTTCTACACACCGGAAGGTCCGGTGATGAAGACAGTGCACACCGGAGTATTTTGTGCAGAGAAGAAGTTTGGCGTGGTCTAGCTCAGGATAACTCATCGGATTGTTTGGTGATGAAGAGGATGTATACGCCGGAGTATTCAGTGTTCAGAAGAACTCTGAGTGGGGTTCTAATGGCTAGTTTCTAAGAATGTACACACCGGATGGTTCGGTGCTTGTGCCTCTGTTAACGCCGGATCATCCAATGTTCACAGAATCTGTGAGCCGTTGGGATAACGGCTAGTCCCAAGGTTGAGGCTATGAAAACCCTTCCACCCATTCATTTGAAGCTACTGGAGTCTAGAGAAACTCTTGTACACCTAAAAAGACATCTAAGCTATCCTAGAGTATAAAGTATTCATCCAAGGCGATTAAACATACCATTAGTGAGTGATTAGTGCTTATAGGTCTAGAGGGAAGACTTGCTAGGTGCTGCAACCTAAAGTGTGGATCAAGGAATGATCCAAAAGTGTAACGAGAGATACGCCGGTGCCTTGGAGTCTTTGTGACTCGCCGATAATTTGTTGACCCTCTGACTTGGTGTGGAGTGACGATAAGAGGATTGTGCGGGGTTGCGGAGGCTCTTGTCTTTGTAACTAAAACTCCAAAGTGAAGACGGTGTACAAGTGACCGGAAGAGAGGTTAATAGTGAGACCTCGTCTTGTTAGCTTGGTGGCTCATCGTGCTTGAGGCCTTGTCTTGGTGACTTGGTATCTCAAGAGCCGTGATCAGAAGAGACTTGGTGACTGGGAGCATTTCCTTTGTGGAGCTCCAACGTGGACTAGGGGTGGCTTGTGTGCCACCGATACCACAGGATAAAAATCACTCGTGCCGAGTTTGTTTCTCTACCTTATTTACGTTTCCGCATTTACTTACTTGCAATTTACCTTGCAATTCTCTTAAGTGGTAGAGTAGACACACTAGATAAGTCTAGAGCACATTTAGATATAAATTGAGATTGACTTATCTTGTGAAAGTTTTAGAGCTAATAGTTTTAAGTGTCCTAATTCACCTCCTCTTAGAACGTCCTCGATTCTCTATAATTGATATTAGAGTCTCGTGCTCTTCAATTGGGCTTAACCGCCTAAAGTTGTGACGTCCGAGGTTAGGGATGGATATTAGTAGTGCTAATTTCCCCGATGGAAAATTCTAATGGCATGTTATTTGCAAGCAAAAGGTCTAGATGTTTGGAGGATCATTGAAGAGGGGATGAAAGAACACATCACCAAAGTGTAGAAACAATTTGATGCTTTAGCGAAGAGTATCATTTTATCATCTTTATGTGTTGATGTATTTAATAGAGTATATTCTCTCATCAATGCACATGATATTTGGAATAGTCTCATTGAAATACATGAAGGCACAAAGGATGTGAGTAATGAGAAATATCATATTCTTGTGACTAAACTTAATAGTGTCAAACAACTTGCCCATTAAAATGCTAATGACATGTATTCACGTATGAATATTCTTGTCAATGAGATCAATAGGCTAGGTTTAACAAAGATTGAAGATGCTCAAGTGGTGAGAAGAATACTCCAAGCTCTTCTACTGAAGTACAAGCTAATTATCTTCATCATCTACAACATGAGCAAGATGACTCTAAGCCAAGTTTTAGGTAAGATCACCGCCCATGAGATGATCATGAACATGGAGGTGGAAGCTTCTACCTCATCCGACACCAAAAACTTACCCTCGCAAGCAAACAAGCATCATGTTTACACATGAAGGCAAAAATGAGGAGACAAGAGCAAGAGTCAAGCTCAAGTGAAGATGGCGAAGATCAAGATGAAGAGAGTGAAGAAGAAGATGATCAAAGCACCTTAAGTGATGAAGAGATTGATCCCAAGATGGTAAAGCTCATGCTACAAGTGGAGAAGAATATTAAGAGGATCAATGCAAAGATTGATCATCCAATCTACTTGAAAGACTTGATCAAAACAATTGATCATATCAAGAGAGAGAAGAAGACTAAGAACAAGAGGGAGACCAGAGGAAGAAATAAAGCTTTTGCAAGCATGAGAAGATGTGTGAGTGAAGATGAAGATTCAAACTCAAGTGATGAAAGCTTCACCATCACACAAGTCGTCATCGCGCAAGTCTTCTCACAAGTGTCTTATGATCAAAGGTATGGAAAGTGATGTAACTGATGATGAATCCAATGAGGATTTACCCTCTCAAGAAGTACTTCTTGATTTGATAAATCAGCAACAAAGGGTCCTTAAGAAACAATCAAAAGAGTTTAAGAAATTCAATGCATTTAATGATATTCATGCTACCTTTGTTTCTAATTATAAACAATTATTATGCAAATTCAATTTACTAAACAAGAAGCATGAAGAGCTTAAAGCTAAATTAGAGTGCATTGAATCTCAAACTAAGATCCCTTTGAAGCAATCTACCTTACTTTTTAATTATAATCCTAAAGTAGATACTTTTACCTCTTGTGATGATTTAATTACTTTATCTTTCTCACCCTTTTGCAATGAGATTTGTGTTGAGAATGTTGTTGTAGAATTATCTAATAATCTCATTGCACAAAAAAATGATGAGTTCAAGTAAGAAGTGAAGAATCTCAAGGAAGACTTGGCGAGATTGAAGGGCAAGAACTATGTCCAACCTCCTCAAGATAATCATGCCACCATAGTGAAGAAGCTTGCGGAGGGGTCCACCGTGACATGCTTCAAGTGCTATCAAAAAGGCCACAAGTCCTTCCAATGCAAGCAAGTCAAGAAGCAGACCAAGTAGAAAAAGAAGATAAACCTCTCCAAGAATACCTCCAACATCTACATTAAGCATAACTATAAGAACAAGATTAAGAGTAACCACTACAAGCTCAAGAAGAACAATAGCAAAGTGATTGCACACATGGTTAGGAGAAAGGATTGGGGGTGGAATCAACCTATTTGGGTGTCTAAGGAAGTCATCACCAACATGAAGGGCTCTAATCGGTTTGGGTTCCAAAGGAGACTAAAAGTCCATAGGACTTTGGGGATTCTGGAGACTTAGCACACATGATTAAGTGAAAATTAAAGCAAAAAAAGTGAAGTGTACAAGATTGGACGTATTGGTGAAGATCATGATCATTATATACCCAAATCCCCATCCAAAGGTGAAAGGTACTAGGTTAAGTGAAAATTCAAGCAAAAAAGCGAAATGTATAAGATTGGACGTATTGGTGAAGACCATAATCATTATATACCCAAATCCCCATCCAAAGGTGAAAGGTACTAGATATAAAATATTTTCAATTGGTATCTTTGCCTTGTCTAGGATTGCATGTGCTTAATTCAATCCATTGCAATGCCTAGTTTTAGTCTCATATGGTAGGTTGCTTGTATTTCGTTCTTATCCATGAGCAACCTACATGGTTTATTAGTTATAGGTTTTTCATGGCACTAGTCCTTCAATTGGTAATCACTAGCTCTTCAATTAGTATTCCTTATGTGCCATGAACCAATCCATATGATAAATTTCCTATTGTTATGACTAACAAGTGCATATCTCTTACAAGTATTCAACACTTGTATGCATACTTTTAGGGAAGTATATCTTATGGGTTGTGATTTTGAGCCTAACATGTGTTTCAAGTGATATCTTTTGTAGTCTAATGAAGTGGTCAACAAGTCCTCGGAGATATGCAATGCTTAAAAGATTTAATTGGTATCACTGTCAATTCATTTTCTACATTTAAGCTACCGCCATGCATGATATGTTTTAAACTTCCTATCTTGTCATATTGTCTAGTTGTGCATATGTTTTACTCTCATCATATGAATGCGTACATATAGGAGAGTTTATATTATATCATGTGAGTTTCATGATTTGTGATCCTTGTTTGTTCTTCGTAATTGGTATCAATGCCTCATATTCTTTCAATTGTTATCAATACCTCATGGATCATAGCTTATGAAGCTCTCTCCCAAAATGCTCTAATATTTTTTCCTTGAGTTCAACATGTGTTTATAGCCTTTTTTTGAGATTGTTGACAAAGGGGGAGAATTTTGAGACTAAAGTAAGAAGCAAGAGAAAGCAAGATGCAAGAACTATCTTGAGTAGAGTGTTGACAAAGGGGGATGCATCTTGAGTTGATAAAGGAGATGAAGAAACTCTTGCATGGGTCGATCAAGGGAGATATAAAAAGAAGGAAGATTGTAGCAAAAACAGGAGATATAAATTGGTAAAAATATGATTTCCTTACAATTAGTATCATAATTTGTTCTTACCATGCATCCAAGCAAAGTGGTATGGCCTTATAAACTTTTGAAATAATGTATTCTCTTAATTGGTCTAAATTGGTATCATTTGCCTCTTGCTTTGGTTATGTTGTCATCAATCACAAAAAATGGCTCTATTAAGCTATGATTGTGATTTTGGTGATTAATGATAATATAGTCATTGGGACTAACATGTTTGTCAAGAAAACATGTTAGTAGGTCTCATGTATGCAATACATCAAGAAGTCACCGCAGTTGGGATAAAGTTTGATTGAATTGGAAAAAGTCCTAGAGAAATTGTTCTCAGCGGAAGGTCCGGTGGTGGAAGAATTGCACTCAGCGGAGCATTATGTCTAGAGGCAGTTTGCCTCACTGGATAATCTGGTGATAAGGAATATACACGTCGGAGCCATTTTGTCAGAAGTCAGAGTGGATTGCACTCATCGGAAGGTCCGGCGATCAAAAGAAATGTAAACCGGACTATGAAATGGATTATAAGGCACCGAATGATCCGATAATGAGATGGATATCACACCGGAGTTTTTTTGTGACTTATGTCACGGTGCAGAACACTATAACTCAACGGATAGTCCGGTGATGAAATGATGCATAGTGGAGGCTTTACCGGAGCATTTAACAAAGTGTGTGGAAAACCCAGAAAAGAAGAAGTTCTACACACCGGAAGGTCCGGTGATGAAGATAGTGCACACCGGAGTATTTTGTGCAGAGAAGAAGTTTGGCATGGTCTGGCTCAGGATAACTCACTGGATAGTAAGGTGATGAAGAGGATGTATACACCGGAGTATCCGGTGTTCAGAAGAACTCTGAGTGGAGTTCTAACGGCTAGTTTCTGAAATTGTACACATCGGATGGTCTGGTGTTTGTACCTTTGTTAACGCCGAATCATCCGGTGTTCACAGAATCTGTGAGCCGTTGGGATAATGGCTAGTCCGCGAGGTTGAGGCTATAAATATCCCTCAACTCATTCATTTGAAGCTGCTGGAGTCCAGAGAAACTTTTGTACACCTAAGAAGACATCCAAGCCATCCAAGAGCAAAAAGTGTTCATCCAAAGCGATTAAGCACACCATTAGTGAGTGATTAGTGCTTATAGCTCCAAAGTGAAAACGACATACAAGTGACCGGAAGAGAGGTTAGTAGTGAGACCTCGCCTTGGTGGCTTGGTAGCTTATCGTGCTTGAGGCCTTGTCTTGGTGACTTGGTATCTCAAGAGCCGTGACCGAAAAAGACTTGACGACCAGGAGCATATCCTTTGTGGAGCTCCAACATGGACTAGGGGTGGCTTGTGTGCCACCGATACCACGGGTTAAAAATCCCTCATGCCGAGTTTGTCTCTACCTCATTTACATTTTCGCATTTACTTACTTGTAATTTACCTTGCAATTCTTTTAAGCGGTAGAGTAGACACACTAGATAAGCTTGGAGCACATTTAGATAGAAATTGAGATAGGCTTATCTTGTGAAAGTTTTGGAGCCAATAGTTTTAAATGTCCTAATTCACCCCCCCCCCTTCTTAGCACGTCCTCCATTCCCTACAATGCAAGCTAGTTGTTGTCCATGCATTGCTGGGTGCGTTTGCTTGTCTTTGATTAGTGATCAGTACTGTAGTTTCAGGACAGCCAAAAGTTCAAGACTTCATAGCAGAAAATATGTACTATGTGGGACCAAGATACAGATATGGAGAATGTTATGGAGAAGATACAATTCCACAGGTTGATAGGATCTAATGGCTTAAGAGAGGTGAAATGAACTCTAATTAAAAACTTATACCGATTTCTAGAACAAGTAGCAAACTTAACCTAGATGAAAGAAAATACGACTACATGAACAAGCTAGAACAAGGCTAACAAACTAGCAAGCAAAGATACTAAGAAAAATACGGAAATGAAAGCTTGCAAGAATGTAAATACCTAAAGTAAATATAGAATAGTAAAAAGATAGGCAAGAGGATACCGAATTTTTTCCCGAGGTATTGAGAAGTTGACACTTTAATCGTTGTTGAAGCATCCTCTAAGGATATTGCTCCCCCTTGAGGCACCAAGATTCAAGTGCTCCTTCATTATTGCTACTTCTCCATCTTCAGATTAGTAGGCATCTAACCAAGTACAAACTCTTCTCGGGACTCCCACAAGAACTCTAAGAGCTCACTAAGAATACTTTCAATCATCAAGACCAGCTAGGTGTTACCAACCACTAAGAGTAACAAGCCAATAGCTTCACTTGACTAAGATCAAGCCTAGACTACAGCTAGATGCACACTTGTTACTCTCCCAGCACTAATGATATCCTTAACCTTCAATTAGGGACTTGCAAATAAATTTAAGTGCTCTCTCTTGCTTCTTGATGACACACACAGTGTATGAATTCCTCTAGGTCGCTAGAGAGTTCAGTGCGACGAAATGAGGGAGTATTTATAGGCTAGAGATCCAAATTTAACCATTGCATAACCACCCACTTTTTTCTTTTAACACCGGATGATACGGTGAGCATCTTTTTACTCACATCGGACAATCCAGTGAGTACAAATTTCAACGCTCCACTGTGCTAGCTGTCAATAGCCATTACTGCAGAGAATGCTCCAGTGAGGTCATCTGGTGAGCACTCCATTCACACCGGCCCATCCAATGAGTTACTCATTAAACTTCAGTAGCTGTGACCTTCTCTGGTAGAATTTATCTGGTGTATTGTCTGGTGTACACAACATCTTCACCAGACCATCCGGTCAACTTATCTTCATTCTTCAGTACTTGAAATTGCCTTTGTAAGAATTACTCTAGTGTAAACATTGGTCTATCACCGGACTATCCGGTGAGTAGAACCACTTCAAACTTCCTATTGCAATCTTCTTTGAAAAAACACTTTAGTGATCCATCCCACAGATCACCGGACCATTCGGTGAGGTCAAATCAATTTCCCAAAGAGTCTTCACTTTTGTTCAAAATAGTCCAGTGATGCTCTTTGCTCGAGCACCGGACTATCCGGTGTAATACTTCGCCTTTTCTGGACACATGTCGCCAAGAAAAGGCTCTGATAATTTCATCTCCTTAATCACCGGACCATCCTTTGTACTTAATAGGTTTCAGACTCTAGAGAAGAAATATGCTTCGATGAGTTCACTCTACACAGAACCGGATCATCCGGTGAGGGAAAAAAACCTTTTGAACTCGACCAATTCAACAAATCTCGAGTTCTAACTTCTTAGCAACTGATCCATGGGCTTCTTTGAGTTATCTAGTGCTATAATTTCACAAGTGTGCATAAAACCAAATCTAGACTCAACTAGATCAAGCTACTGCTCTTAGCCCCTCTTTATAGTACGGTCAAAAGACTAAGAAAGGAGACCTATACTACTCTAAGTGTCCTTCATCTCCTTTGTGACACTTAGAACTAGAAGATCCTTAATCTTCATGCACATATTCTTTGATCATCCATATAATCGCCTTAGGGACCAAGAATACCCAAATATCATTGTGAACTAATTTTTTATTCCCTTCAAAACAAATTGCTAGAGAGCTCAGTGAGACAAAATGAGGGGGTATTTATAGGTTAAAGATCTAAATTTTCACAAGCAGTTTCTTATGTGAACCGCCTGTGAAAATAGGAAATAGCTCCATTTCTATAGGCGGTTCACATAAGGAAACACCTGTGAAAATGGTGTATTTTCACAGGTGGCCACCCTGCTCCTCGTCCCCCCACAGAGGAGGACCGCGCCTAGGAGCCGCCATCGCCGATCGAGGAGGACCACGCCTAGGAGCCACTGCTGAGGAGTTGCACACCGCCGAGGAGGACCGCGCCGACGCCGCCAAGGAGGTGCATGCCGCCGAGGAGGACCCCGATGACGACCCGCCGAGGAGGACCCTGACGACGACCCGTCGAGGAGGAGCACGCCGCCAAGGAGGACCCCGACGATGACTGCCACTGAAGCCGTACGTGGTTAGTAGCTCCATATCCCCCTCCCGACCGAGCCATCGTAGTCAGTTTTCCAGCCCGCCGTGTGATTCCCTGCTTCTCTTCGTGATGCCGGCCATCGTGCTGTTGTGATGCCGACCAAGTGCCGCTGTGATTCCGGCCAAGTGCCGCTGTGAACTGTATGAACTGCTGTGGAGCCGTTGTGATGCTGGCCATCGTGCCAATGTGATGCCAGACTTGTATGAACTGCTCGATCATCACTAGGTTAATCTAGCAATATTAGATAATTTAGGTGAAATGTATAGGTGAAATGTAGGTGTAGTTGTTTTGAAATGATCTCACAGAAATTATAAGGATTGTTCATTAGTAGTTCTGCTGCTTGGCCGAATGAAGCAGGTTAGAGCTTATTCTTACAGTGGTACTTATTATGCTTATTAGTTGGCTGTGCTTTTTCCAATTAACAAAGCAGTTTCTTGAAAACTGATAGAACTACAGAAAGTAGTAGTTGATGTGAAAGCAATGCTGGACTTCATAACTTGCTGCTGGAATTTGTTTCTGAAAATGTGTTGTGCTTATATTTACATGTCTATTACTTGTGCTAGCTGATGAAGTAAAAATAGCTTCTCCATTACGCTTCTAGTGTAAACTAATTTCTTATCAGCTTAAATCTATTGCATTTTATTTTCTTGTTTTCTTTGAGAATACTTGACTTAAACAGACAATACAATTATAGCGAAACTGGTTCTTCACTTCTATATTTCTAGTGTTATTATGATCAGTATTAGCATATGAAATGGTGTCTAATTAGTTTATTGCTAATTTTCTTCAGATGGTGATCTTAATTATTTAATCTTGTGACAGGTGTAATACATTTTTAAAGATTCCAAGTGTGACATACTGACTGTCCTGCGCTATCATTGGGTCCAAAATATATGTCATGTGCTCCACTCAAATCGTGGGTTTAAATTGCACTTAACACTTTATATTGTTTGAAAATCATTACTTCCTTATCTGGTTCCTCTGGTTCCACTTAACCTTGCTAGAACTGATTCTTATTACTAGTGCTAACTGATGATTATACATGTAAGGCAAAAGTGTTAATCCTTACTGAGTTTAAATGGGGCAACATGACACTTGACCTCTTTCAAAATTGAATAATGCAAACTGGAATTGAATCCTTGAACTTGAGCAATTTAACTATAAAATTGATGATTCTTATTCTGGTGTGTTCATAACTTGTTCCTTTACACATACATTGATTCCTTTTCTTTCCTCTAAAATAATATTATTGTATATTTTTATGTAACAATAATCCATTTGTCGAGTAAGTATCAAGGAGCCTAAGAAACCAGAAGCAAGTAGACCGCTTCCAATAGAGGACGCCCCTGCATAGAGGCCGCTCCCAATAGAGGACGCCCTGGCACAGAGGCCACTCCCAATAGAGGGCGACCCGGCACAGCGGCCACTCCTAATAGAGGACACCCCGGTACAAGATGGGGCGGATGTAAGCAGGAGGTCGGATAGGAGCCCAAGCCCGCACCGGTCGTCCTCCAACAGCAGCAAAAGCTCGGGCTCGTATCACAGCCCGAGCCCTGTTCCGTGCGATTAGGAGATCCGACGTCGAGAAAGTGACAACGACTATGATCCCACTGAAGAGGTATTTAGTTAAATTGATGCATTTTATACTTCTTAAATAGAGGAATATCTTTTGTTTATGTCAACTCTCCTTTTTTTCTCTAGAGGGTGAGGGTGCAAAGATCTTCGCATAGATCATCTACGCCACAACTCACCGCTACCTCTGTGCTCAAAACTTTGCGTCCCTCTGGGCCTACGCTTAAATGAAGAAGGGGCGAGCGTAGTAGAAACAAGTTGCTGTCCGGCATTTACACAATAACATAGGTCGGTGTTGAAGGGGAGCCTGTTGCACCTCGTGAGGCTTGCGCCAAATTCCGCTATAGTTGCAGATTTCTTGTCAAGGAGTATGTCCCAATCACTATAACTGACTGGCAGTTGCTGCTGGATGAGACGAAGGAGTTCTAGTGGGCAGCATTGCAGAGAACCATCCGATTCCCCTCGGAAACAGAGGAAGCAGCCAAACAGAATGCATTGAAAACTATGGGAAAGAGCTTCCGGGGCTGGAAGAGTGAACTGAATACAGAATTCATGAAGAAGAACCTGGTACCCTTTAATAAATACGGAAAGATTACGCCAGACCAATGGGCAGAGTTTGTTAGGCAAAAGACCACACCTGAGGCCATCAAACTGGGTGAATCGTTCAAGCACCTTGTGAAGAAGAACAAGCACCACCATCACTTGGGCTCGTCTGAGTACACCCCCAAAATTCCTGACTGGAGGAGGCAAGAACAAGAGGCTGCCCGAGCTGGGAAACCCAACCCTTTGGAAAATTATGACGAGCGAAGCAGGAACTGGGTCTACGCTCGGTCACAACAAACCGAATCTGGGGACTTAGCCTTTAATAGCCCCGAGACCATGGAGGTGACCTAGATCATCCGAGGGATTGCTAATGAAGGGTCTCTAGAGCCCGACAGGGAGAATGACCTGCTCACCAAGGCCCTGGGGAAGAAGGAACACCCGGGCTACACTCGAGGCATCAGATCAAAAATGGGCTGGAAGCATGAGTTCCCAGACACCGCGGGACAGTACATGACCCGTAATAGATATAAGAAGACCCTAGAGGAACAGATACAAGAACAAGTTAAGGTCCAATTCATGAAGATGTGGAATGAAACGGAGTAGGAAAGGGCGGCATTAATGCTGATAGAGCAACCAACCAGCCCAGGCTTTCGGAGCAGCGTCGGATCCACGCATGTTGATAGCCAGAGATATCCTGTGGATGATATCACAGAGGCTACCCCTTGCATTCTACATGTTTCGGTCAGTAAGGGAGACTTCACCGTGGAGGCTGCTATTGGCCAAGCCATTCCAAGCTGTGTGTTTCACAATCAAGATATTCCGGCCGGTTACGCTAAGGTACAAGTGGACTCGGTGCAGCCGGTTTTCATGAAGTACAAGCTTGACATCAGCACACCTGAGGGTATCGAGATTCTCGATGAGGCTGTTGGTAACTTCATTCTGTGGCCCAGACGGGATATCTTCTTCAGTCGTCAGAAGTCACAATCGCCAGCGTCACGACTGTCCTAGCGCACAGCATTTCTGCCTCAGGCACCTCCACCCTAGAGCCAACCCTCTCCGCCTCAGGCACCTCAGCCTCAAAGCCAAGTCTCTCTGCTTCAGGCACCTCAGCCCCAGAGCCAAGCCTCTCCACCTCAGGCTCCATCGCCCCCACGCCCGGTATCTCTACCTCATTCAACTTCGCATCGTGCTTCACCGTCTACAACTCCGGCACCTCCGCCTCAAGCGTCTCCGACTCCGGCATCTCCGCCTCCAGCATCTGCGCCTCCGGCACATCCATCACCTAAGCATCGGAGAGTCCCTAAAATGATTACCCCATACGAGAAGACTCTATCTGATCTGGTGAAGAGGTGGCTTCTGTTCTCAAAAGAAAAGGCGTGGCTTCTGTCCTCAAAAGAAAAGGCATCATCCGCTCAGGAATCTCCAGTGAAGGGCGATCTTATGAAAGAGATCGGCAAAACATTAAGTACCCCTCAGATGAATTGCTTGCCTACACCGGATGTTTCTGAGAAATATGAGCATGGCAAGCCATTTCTGCCATCGTTTCAACTCCAAGAAGGTCCATAGGAGATGAGAAAATTCCACGAATGGTACATGAGGGCATGTCGTGCGGGGTTCTCCGTAATCACTGCTTCTGTCCCCGCTAACATTTATCTAAGTAGAGACTCCTATCTCATGTTGGATTTTAAGGACATGCGCACTTTGCTCCGCCACGAAAAACTCGACATCAATCTCATAAGCGTGTGGTGCCTGTAAGTGCCTACAATCTACCCCTACATTCATATATCTACCAATGTATACTATAGAAACTATTGACTAGTGACTTGTTCTGTAGGATACAATTTAATGATGCGGAAAAAGTTGAAGAGGCCCGTCGGATTCATTAATCCGCAACGAATTTCCTAGCCTAACATGGTCATGGACTTGAGGACTGATGACCTCCAGATTAAGGGGAAGAGTAAAAAGGATAAAGCAAGGGTACTAAAAGACTTGACCAAATCAAAAAGGCTCGAAATATTAGCCTACATAGGAAGGGCTATGCTAGAAATGCAGGACAAGGACTGCATCTTGGCTCCCTATAACTTTAAGTAAGCGTGATACGTCATGAACGTAACATAAGTATTCAACTTAGTTGATCGATCAAGAATCTAACATAAGTATTCATGTAGTGACCACTATATTTGTATAATGTTGATGCCGAAGTCGAGCAGACTCGTGGTCCTTGACTCAATCGATTTCTAACAAAAATCCTACCAAGATCTCATTGACGTTATACATAGGTAAAAGAAATCCCCATACATAAAATTCTTATAAATCATTTATGAATTGATAATTAATTATTGGCATTTGAATAGGGCCTACAAGTGGTACGTAACGAAAGGTGGGATACACGATACGGCCAAGCCGGATGCGATGGCGGTCCGTACACACTTTCCGGTAATAACACACTTCTAATGCTTGCATCTCGCTATTTATGACGAAGAGTCTTATTGAATTAACGAATACATTGTGTTTTTATTTGAAGTGCCACAAGCAAGGTTTCAATAGTATTCTTTATGGATATTATGTTTGCGAGTTTTTAGGGTAAATGGGAGGTACACAACGAACCCTGAGGACGTAAGTCATCATTGCGCATGCACATTCTTATTTGGTTATATTTTTGTTATCAGTAGTGTTTTAACTCTTTTAGTTGTGTTTTCAATCCAGGCATGGATGGTCCAAAATAAAACCGACCAACCTCTCATAGACAAATATATCCAAAACGCCCAACATGACATGTGCCAGTTTATTATGCACAAAGTCATCCACAAGAACGGCAGATTCTTTGATCGCGGAGGCGAATTAGCTAGCCATCCTAGGCTTTGTGAGTGGGAGAAGAAAGACTCTTAGCAATATAGGCTTGTGATGTTGTGAATATTATTGTACTTGTGTTAAATATTAAAATTTGTGAAATCTATGATGCCATATGATGCTATTGATATCTGTGATGTTATTGAAACTGTGTGAAATCTGGAGTGAATAAAATATATTCTAATTATTTTTTTGAAAGAAATACATACCACAGGCGGTTGGCTTAAGGAACTGACTGTGGAAATACATTTCCACAGGCGGATGACTTAAGAAACTGCATGTGGAATCCATTTCCATAGGCGGTCAGTTTTGCGCCTGTGAAAATCGTTCATTTCGACAGGCATTCGTTCCCAGGTGAGTGTGCTAAACGCCTGTGAAAAGGTATTTTCACCCGCCTGTGTAGTAGTGTTGTGTAGTAGTGCTTCTCTAGAAAAAAAACACTCCGATGATCTGTCTCACAGATCATCGGACCATCCAGTGGGGTCAAATCCATTTTCTGAAGAGTTTTCACTTTTGTTCAAAATAGTCTGGTGATGCTCTTTGCTTGAGCACTGGACTATCTAGTGTAACACTTTACCTTTTCTGGACACGTGTCGCCAATAAAAGGCTCCAGTGATTTCATCTCCTTAATCACTGGACCATCCTATGTACTCAATAGCTTTCAGACTCTAGAGAAGAAATATCCTTTGGTGATTTCACTCTACATAGAATCGGATCATCCAGTGAGGCAAAAAACCTTCTGAACTCGTCCAATTCAACCAATCTCGAGTTCTAACTCCTCGGCAACTGATCTATGAGCTTCTCTAAGCTACCAAGTACAAACTCAACTAGATCAAACTACTACTGTTAGCCCCTTTTTATAGTACGGTCAAAAGACTAAGAAAAAAAACCTATATTACTTTAAGTGCCCTTCATCTCCTTGTGATACTTAGAACTAGAAGATCCTTAATTTTCATGCATATATCTTTTTATTGTCCATATAATCATCTTAAGAACCAAGAATACCTAAATATCATTATGAACTAATTTTTTATTCCCTTCAAACAAATTGTTAGTCACATTAATACAGTTATCAGTAATCGTCGAAACACTTACCACTTACTTAGAGGTCTAGATGCTACACATGTGCCATTCTATTTAGGCCAACCAAGCTAGTGGTACTACAAGGTAATTGAAAATTTGATAAACTTATCATGTCAATTGGGTTCTTCTTACTATAGTGAAGAATTCTACCAATTTGGAAATATGAGCTATGCAAACTTGTAGCGCAATCTATTAGAAAGACTTGAATTTTCACAGAGAATCTTTTTGTGAGTATATTTGTTGCAAAGTTGATTTCATTGTTACTATGCTAGTGCTGTATATATTGACAGATTTGTGAGTATATTTCTGCGGACGGCTTGAGTCGACTCTTGCCGAGCTTCAAGTAATTTGGTCCGAGCCCAAATTAGAGCTTCCTCTTTTTGTATGGTTATCTATGCTCTTGCATTAGGTGTCTGGAGATGTTACTCAACTTCTACTGACTGTTGCAACCAAAAAAAAAATCGAAATGCTACTTTCGGACCGCTTTGGATGTTGCCTATTTTCTTACAATTGTTTACTCTTGTTGATTTGTGGTGTTGTCGAACCATTTCTCAGTTTTCTGTTAAGTACTACCCATTTGTTGCACGGCAGCAACTTATTATTTGCATTTCTGTGGTGTACTACTATTTAGCAATTGAGTCGTGTTGTTGCGCATGTTATCTAGATTTTTTGCAATCATGGTTGCCAAAAAAAGGCTCCCAAAGCGTCGGATGTTTGGTTCCATTGAATGTCCGAGTGTTAGTCTTGTTGTAAGTATGATGAACAGAAGGCTAAATGATTCAACAAAATAGGATTTCCAGAGACTCATATGACCTCCTTCCTAGCTTATCTTGCATAGTGTGCTAAAGGTTGAAAACATGACCAAAGTTGAAAAACAATTGATAAGGTATTTCAATTGTTCCATCTACAGATCCATAGAAGACTGAAATTACTAATGCTGCTGCCTGCACTGTGGTGGATATGGCGACTACAATAATCATGCATGCATATAGTACAACATCGATCAAACGTACCCTTTTAGGAAACTTTCAGAGTCACCCCATCATAGTAGTTCCTTATTTTGCATGGATAATGCCGACACTGCAGTCATCCCATCCACCAAAAGCACCATATAGACCTCCATGGATCATGGATGAGAAATATGACATCAGCAGCGCCATCATCAGATGACCACCTCCTTCCTTCTGCCGCCGCTCTTGCGGCGTTCCAAGCGGCAGCCACGCAATGGCGAGAAATCGGAGCACACAGCCAAGCTTCCGGTTGCACGGGCGGCACATGCACTGATGCACGTCGGTCAGTACCCCGTGTCCACGCCGAACGCGAACGAGTAGCCGCCGCCGCCATCCACGGCCAGGTCGCAGAGCGCGTCGCCGCCGCCGTAGAACCCGGCGAAAGTCGACGGCTTACGGCCCGAACGACCCCAGCGCGTCGCCGTCGCGCAGGAGCCTCGCCCTCTTCTCGCCGCCGCCGTCCGGCGCGGACGCGGCGTCCCCGACAAGGCGGTGCAGCCTGGCGCAGGAGGTGGGTCTGGCTGTGGACGAACGACGCGTGCGCGAACACCCACCGGTCTGGATCTCGTGTGCAATAATATCCGGCGAACAACACTTACAATATTCTAGTCGTGCCATTGTATCTCGAACCTTCATCGATATTCATGCTCCGGAGGAACCCGTTGGAGCACGGATGATCGATGATTTATTCTTAATAGTCAAGATCAGGAATAGATAGCAATATAAATAGGGAAAAAATGCAATAAGAGGGAGCTAGGCAAAAGATAAAAGGTATTGTAAATTATATTTGATCGATTGACTAATGATTTCAATCGGTCATGATCTTCTCATATTTAAAGGGCGACATATATTAGCCATATAAGATCAAGATTCATAATACAAACCGAATAAAACTTACAGATATGATTGGCTATCTTTCTAATTTTCAAAATCATATCACTAATATATCTTTTCTATTCAACCATGTAAATTCTCATATATCTACCTGAGTCTCCTTTATTGCAGTTCGGCCTTCTTCGATTCATCTATGTTCTTGATCCGAATATCTGTCCATGTCATCTGGTCGCTGGTCGGAGGTACTGTTCACTGGTCGAAGGTACTGACAACTGCTCGAAGGTACTGTTCATGGTCGCAGGTACTGACCACATTTCACTGCAATGACTACTATATATGCCAAATCTTGTAATCAACACATGCCCCATATTTTTTTTTTAAAGTTTGCTTATGAAAGGATTGGTTACATACTAAGAGAGGGGTGAATTAGGACACTTAAAATTAATAGGCTCCAAAAACTTCACAAGATAAACCTATATCAATTTCTATATAAATGTGATCTAGATTCATCTAGTGTGTCTACTCTACTATTCAAAGGTTTGCAACTTATAGCAAAACCTAGAAAACTACTCTATGAAGGTTAACATATAAGGATAGATTGCAAGAAGTAATGCGAAAATGTAAAAATGGTAGAGAAAGCAAATTGGCACAAGGGATTTTTATCTCATGGTATCGATGGTATAAACACCACCTCTAGTTCACGTTGGAGCAGCCATCTAGACTATAGCTTTCGAACAGCACCCGGTCACGACCCTTGAGCCACCTAAACCTCAAGTAGGTTGAGCTACCAAGCCACCAACGGAAGGCCTCACCACAAACCTCTCTTCTAGTCACCCACCGTCTTCACTTTAGATCTTGAGCCACCAAGGAAAGCGTCTCCACGTCCCCGTACAAGAGTCTTGCCACTGCTCCACAACAAGTTAGAGGGTCAACAAGTATGAGCCACCATAGCCTAAGGTATCGGTGAGGCACCAAGACTCTAAGGTACCAACGTACCACTTGGTACACTCTAGGATCAGTCCTTGATTCACTCTCTAGGCAACAACACCTGACAATAGCTCTCTTTAGGCCTATTGACACTAATCACTCTCTAATCTTATGTTTAATTGTCTTGGGTGGCTTGGATATCTTCTTAAGTGTATATAAGCTTATCTGGACTCTATTACCTTCAAATGACTGAGTGGATGGGTATTTATAGCCTCAACCTCGGGACTAGCCATTGCCCCAACAGTCAACTTTCGTTGTACTCACGGGATGATCCGGCGTGTGCAACATTACAAGTGCCAGAATATCCGACGTGTACTATCTACAAACTAGCCATTGGAACTCCACTTTCTTTCTTGTGAACGCCAGAAGATCCGGGGTAATGTCCTCTTTAAATGCTGGAACATCTGACGTGCATACGATGCAAACCGATCCATTTGCAACCTCTCTAGAAAAAATAGCCTGGCGTGTGAACGCCGAACATCCGACGTGTATTAGACTTCGCTGTAAACTTTTTATGAATGACAGAGTATTTTTCTTTGTGAATGCCGAAGTATTTTTGTGAACATCGTAGCTTTTTCTTTGTGAGCGCCGAAATATCCGGTGTGTACAATTTTAGTAAAAACATCGATATGTATTCTTGGCATAATTTTTCGCTCTGAATTCCGATTTTGATGAACTTGGACTCTATGAAAAGCTTGTAAAGAGATCTACAAGATTGTACAGAAACCCATCCCATTTGATCATATAAAAATTCACGGGACAAGTCCAATTCATTCCTCTTATTGTTCCAGCTTCGGTGACTTCTATTTTTGTTGCATTCATGAGACCTACTAAAATATATACTTGACAAATATGGTAGTCCTATTGACTATGTTGTCATTAACCACCAAAATCATATACATGCTCTAAAAGATCTATGTTCGCTACAGCTTACCAAAAAATAATTGCATGATAGAACAAGTATGGACAATGTGTTACCTCTCATTTTTACCTTTCTTAGGACGATGATCAAGACACTGACCTTAAATGCTCCTCGGGGCGATGACAAGCAAAACATCAGCCATATAACTTTTCATCACACCCGCTTTAAGCATCTTGTCATACACGAGGATAGTATTTCTTCAAGTATCGCCCATTAATAGCTCTACGTAATTTATCTCCTTTTCAAGGTTTCTAAAAATAAGAATTTCTAGGGTTGATGCTTACAACTTTGTATGGATCTTCCCACCTTGGAGACCACTTGCCAAACTGGCAGGATAGTCTTCCGTACAAGATCTCTAATTTGAAATGACTTTGCTTTTACCTTCTTGTTGTAAGCTTTAGCTACTCTTAATTTGTCTTTCTCGATCTCTCTCAAAGCCTTCAACCTTTCATCCATCATTTCATCAATTATGTCCATCATCAAATCATAATAATTTATAGCCGGCAATTATTTTGCTCGGCCAATCTTAGAGCACCAAGATTCACTGCAATGGGTAATACAACCTCTTATCCATAAACAAGTTCATACGGTGTTACTTTAGTGGCACCATGTCTAGATATATGATGTGCCCACAATGCCTCCAATAGAACCTCATGTCATTTCCTAGGGTGTTCATCTATTACTAGACTCGGCCTAATCATTAGCCTGAGCATAATATAGAGATGAATTGATAAGTTTAATTTTTAATGATTCGACAAATTCACATACCTGATGTGACATGAATGAAGTACATTGATCCGAAGTTAAAGTTTGTGGAATACCGAATCAATGAACAATATGCTAAAATATAAACAAATCACCTCCTTTTGTGTCATATTCTTGAGAGGAACAACTTTAGCCTATTTGGTAAAGTAATTCGTAGCAACCAAGATGAAGCGATGACCCTTAGATGATGGAGGATGTATTTGACCGATAAAATCCAAGCATCATCCTCGGAACAGGCATGATTTAACAATAGGATGCATCATGACAGTAGGAACCAATTGAATATCACTAAATTTTTAACATACCTCACATCCTCTATAATACCTAAATCAATTATCAACTATAGTAAGGCAATAGAATCTAGCTCTTTTTAATAACCACTTTATCTTATGTTCTGATTGATGTGTACAACATATACCCTCATGTATTTCACCCATAGAAAATCTTGCTTGATCCGAATCCAAACATTTAAGAAGCAAACCATCCATAGTTCGGTGATATAAATCATCATTCAACAATCACTACTACATAAACCTCTATATATACCGGCCCATCACTGCCGATTCCTAATGGGCCGGCAGTGATGGGGAATCACTACCGTTCATAAGCCACGCGGGAAAATACAGTCATCATGGCTTATGAACCAGTAGTGATAAGGGCATCACTATATAAAAGTCGCCCTCTCCTTCCCCAAGGCCGAGCACACAATAGAGAGGAGCTCTGTTTGCTCGGTGGTGGCCATTTTTGGTCACTAAGTTCTTAGTGGCTTCAAAATTTTGAGAAATCCTCATGCCCTAGGTGTTCCAAGGTATGTAACTTCATCTTCAATCCATTTCTAGTTGTATTTTATTTGCTAAATTGCTCTAGATTTTGAAATGATGGAGATGCACCTATGGCCATGATGTTTTAAGACAATATAGATGCAATTATTTCTCATTTATTATACGGAAGCATCAATTAGTAGCTTATCGTGGAAAGTGTCTTTATTATTGATTTACATTAGCTATAGGTTTGAGCATATTTATTTTTTATTTTTAATGAATTAGAAAAATTAGCCATAAAATTAAGATATATAGGAAGCTTCAATTATATTTTTTATATTTTAATTAATTTAGCAAGCTCCAATATAGAAACTTTAGGTATGAGCATATTTATTTTTGATTTATAATGAATTAGAAAAATTAGCCATGATATTTAGGTATGTTGCAAGCTCCAATTATATTTTTATATTTTAATTAATTAGCATGCTCCTATATGAAAACTTTAGGTATGAGCTTATTTATTTTTATTTTTAATGAATTAGAAAATTTCTCCATGATATTTAGGTATGTAGCAAGATCAAATTATATTTTTATATTTTATTTAATTAGCAAGCTCCAATATATAAACTTTATGTATGAGCATGTTTTTTTATTTGTACTTAATTAGTTCTACAAAAGGGTTGAATAATAAAGAAAATTTCTAGAGATGGCACCAACAAATACTCATCGGAAGCGTACGTGAAAGCATACAAAAGGCAGCTCCTCCAACCCGGGCCAATTGCCGGTAGGAGATGACTAGGTAATTTATTTGTTGGTGATCGTAAAATCTTCTAGATGTTATGAATTTGGATTTACAATAATGATATAATTGTAGATGGACAAAGATGGATGTACAATGCGAGCCGTGTGAGCGCAGAGTACAAGAACAGCGTGGATTGTTTCCTGGTATAAACCGCGGCACACAAGTCAAATACACAGTCTCAATACATGTGCTGTCCATGTGTCGATTGAGAGAACAAGAAGCAGTTTTCCACCACCCAGTAGATACATTCCCACTTGATGCCAATGAGCTTTATGCCTGGCTATACTCGTTGGACCGAGCACGGTGAAGCTGAGATCGTATAGGAAGGGTAATACATTGGCAGAGAAAGATGAAGACTTGTGCACCGATATGCCGGCTGATGAATACACCGATATGCCGCCTGCCGGAGATACGTTGGTCGATGATGATCTAGAGGAGATGTTGGCCGACGCCGACACCGATGATCTGGAGCAGATGTTGCGCGATGGCGAGGGGAACTTCACCAATGAAAGAGAGTTTCAAAAGTTCCAGCGTAAGGTAGAGGACTCTAAAACACCGTTGTTCCCAGGCTGTGAGAAGGAGCGCACAAAGTTACGTACTGTGCTTTCACTGCTACAATTGAAGGCATGCAACGGGTGGTCTGATACAAGCTTCACAGAGTTGTTACTATTCTTGCAGAAATTGCTTCCAAAGGGAAATGTGCTGCCAGAAAACACGTACCTAGCCAAGCAGGTTGTGTGCCCATTGGGGTTGGAAGTGTAGAAAATACATGCATATCCAAATGATTGCATGTTGTATCGCAGAGAGCATGCAGACTTGGAAGCGTGTCTCGTCTGTGGTGCATCATGGTACAAGCGTGACCGTGATGATATCTATGGTGAAGGAAACAATAAAATGCCTCTCGTCAAGGTGATGTGGTATTTTCCTATAGTCCCCCATTTGGAGCATTTATTCGTGAACAAAAAGCATGTCGAACTGATGCGGTGGCACGCCGAGGAGCACAAGGATGATGGAATGCTGAGACACCCTGTTGATTCTACACAGTGGAGAAACATCGATAGGAAATACAATGAGCCCTTTGCAGAAGATGTAAGGAATATAAGATTTAGGTTGAGTACGGATGGGATGAATACATCCAGCAACATGAGCAGTAGTCATAGCACTTGGCCTGTGACTCTATGTATCTACAACCTTCCTCCTTGGTTGTGTATGAGGCGGAAGTAAATTATGATTCCGGTGTTGATACCAGGGCCGAGGCAACCTGGCAACGATATCGATGTATATCTGAAACCATTAATGGAAGATCTTGTAATACTGTGGAACGATGGTGTGCAGGTATGGGATGCATACAAACGAGAGAATTTCACCCTACGTGCAATGTTGTTCGTAACAATCCAGGATTGGCTAGCCCTTGGCAACCTATCAGGCCAGACTGTCAAAGGCTACTGTGCATGCGTGCATTGTTTGGATGAAAAAGAGAGCTTGTGGCTGAAGAATAGCTGAAAAATTGTGTACCTACGTCATCGTAAATTTCTTCGCAAGAATCACCCGTACCGTAGCAACAGGAGAGCTTTTGATGGGAAAGTTAAGACTCGATCACCTCCTAAGAATCGCACTGGGAGACAGGTATATGACATGGTAAGGAGACTTAAGGTTATCCTTGGAAAGGGACGAGGAAGTACACCGGTTCTGAATTCTAATTTTAGAGCTCCTATGTTCAAAAAGAAATCTATTTTTTATGACTTAGCTTATTGGCCGGATTTGGTAGTTCGACACGCAATCGATGTCATGCACATTGAGAAGAATGTGTGTGATAGCTTGATTGGTACGTTACTAGACATACCTAGCAAAACAAATGATACACTTCAAACACGGAAGGACCTAAAATGTTTGAAACTCAGACAGAATCTACATCCTGAAGATATGGAAGAAGGCGACAAATATCGTAGTCCCGCTAGCTACAATATGAGCAAGGTGGAGAAAATTGCAATGTGCAAGTGCTTGCTTGGAATCAAAGTTCTATCGGGTTACTCCGCCAACATAAAGAGACTAGTAAACATGAAAGATTTGAAATTAACTGGCATGAAGTCTCATGATTGTCATGTGATGATGACATAGATGCTTCCAATTGCAATTAGAGGTATTCTGTCATCGAAGGTCCGAAACCCAATCATAAAGCTGTGTTCGTTCTTCAACGCGATATCACAGAAGACCATTGATCCGACCAAGCTAGATAAGCTGCAGGAAGACGTGGTCGAGACTCTATCCCAGCTTGAGGTGTTGTTCCCTCCATCATTTTTTGATATCATGGTGCATCTCATTGTTCACATTGTCAAAGAGATACAGATTCTTGGCCCCATGTTTCTGCATCAAATGTACCTTTTCGAGAGGTTCATGCGAGTTCTGAAGACATATGTTCGTAAGCAAAATCAACCGGAAGGTTGCATGGCCGAGGGCTGGGGAACCGAGGAGGTCATTGATTTCTGCGTCGACTACATGAATCTCAAATCGATTGGTGTGCCTGTATCTCACCATGAGGGGAGGCTATAGGGGAAATGGATGAGAGGTGTAAACTCATTCCGCACTAATGACCCCGTTTCATTCACGCAAGCACATTTCGTAGTTCTGCAATAATCAATTGTAGTGGACCCATATGTTGAAGAAAACCAGAAGATGCTATGCACCATAAACCCAGGAAGTCCGATGTTTGGATCGCGTGAGAGCACCGAGATCATTTTGGCGCCTGGTTATGTAGACAGGTGATGTATAAGCAGATAGACTGTGCTCAGTTGACTATGTTGGCTCACGGACCGTCAACTACAATCCTCACATTCTCTGCGCGTTTTATGTTGTTACTAACATGCACGTATTCAGCCCGGATAGAGACGCTGTTAGGTTCAATGATCTTGAGGTATGAAATAACATATCGATACCTTCTTTTCAATTTCTATACGTGTTCAAGGACTAATTCTTTTGATTCTTCAAACGCAGCGCTCAAAACTACGTACAAATGCATTACAACCTACAGAAATACATACCCTTCAAGAACATATCACCGGGTTCTTCTTAGAATATATTATCAACCCAAACAGCGAGTTTCATGAACCGATCGTGTCGTCCACACGTCACAGATCTTCAGATGACACCATTCCTTATAGTAGACAGTATGCGACAAGGAGGAAGGCAACCAAGGGGCTTGACAACGTATAATATTTTGCCAAATGACACGATATTAATGTATGTCATTAATAACTATTTATTAATGAATGATATGAATTACTATGTATGATGCGAAGTTGGTATCGATGGGATGGCCTTCCAACGATGATGCGAAAGAGGGGCAAGAAGCAGCGTCCCGTAAGTGTGCCCAGGAGGAGGAGGACGAGAGGGTGCCCCGTCAGTGTGCTGCAGAGGAGGCCGAAGGCTCAAACCGTAGAGGCGTTCAGGCGTCAGACTTTGATATCTTTGACACGCCGGTGAGCCTAGAGCTTAGGCGATGCTGCGGTCGATCAGGCGTGGTCGGGTCCAATGCTCCACCACCATCGCCCCCCCCCCCACACGTCCTTGGATGTACATGCGCCAACAGTCGACAGTGCGGAGACACGGTCCTCATCACGGGAGAGGTAGAGGGATATTGCACTGGTTGAACTCGACCGACTTTTCAAGGGGTGACCTGTGAGAACTTATATGTATATATTTGTGTTTGTCGATGCCTATGACTTGAAATATGTGTTCATTACTATGTATTAATAAAGATGCTTTTATTATTGATTTATATTAAATATATGTATCATTGTATGCATGTATTGAGAGAGAGATGGAGAGATTGAGGAGTGAGAGGGAGTACAGAGAGGACAGAGAGAGGGAGGAGGGGAGGGAGGAGAGGCAAAACACTGCCGGCTGAATCCTTCAGCCGGTAGTAATTTCAGGTTTATCAGTGCCGGCTGAAGGATTTAGCTAGCAGTGATGCCTTGGGTATCACTGCCGGCTGAATCCTTGAGCCGGCAGTGATAAGGCCCTTCACTGCTGGTCCACCAAGCTGATAGTGATAGTCATGACTATCACTGCCCGTTGCCCAATGCCGGCTCCAAAACCGGCAATGAAGATGGTTTCTGCAGTAGTGAATATATATTTAAAAGCTTTCCGTCCAACCTTTCTATCAACACTTTTGCTTGAATCCTTCAAGTAATCAATCAAAGGCCTTCTACAATCCTTAGATTCAACAACTTCAACCTTTTCCCCCACTAGAGAAGACACAACCAAACCCAATAATATATGTTCAACTATACCATAATCAGCAGTTTCAAGCATTGGTCTTTTAATTACAAATAATTAATCTCTATTAACTTGATAACTAGATATCTATTGTGCTAAATCATTTGCTCTAAAATTATCATCTCTAGGCACATGATTGATAACAAAATCATATAAAATAGCAGTAATGTCTAAACACTTGTCAAGATAGCTATTTAGTGATCTGTCGAAACATTGATAATTATCGGAAACTTGCTGCACAACTAGTGACTCTATATTCTTTACACCCATGGAACTTAAAATTTCTAATCCTAACAAGTAAGCTTCATATTCGGCTTTATTAGATGTTTCAAAAATAGCACCTCTAGGTGATACAAAAACAATGCCAACACCTTGTCTAATCCCATAAACTAAACTATCAAGATAAAGCTTCCATGGTTTAATAGATATATAGATGACTTCTAAATCATGCTTATCATTAGCCCGATAGTCAACAATAAAATTATCTATAATTTGACCTTTCATAGATTTCAAAGATTCATAATGCAAATCATACTCTATAAATGCATAAGCCTATTTGCCAATTCTACCACTCAAAATTGACATTTGCAACATAATTTAACAACATCGGTTTGACATGCTACTATACAAGTGCTAGATAGCAAATAATGCCTTAATTTGTGCAAGCATAATACAACGAGCAACATAATTTTTCATTAAACATATACCTCGTCTCCGCTTCGAAAAGACGTCAGCTCAAGTAAGTAATTGCATGCTCCTTGCCATCAATTTCTTTTATTAAAACAGCACCAACCACATTCTCTCCCGTAGTAACATATAACCGAAAAGACAATTCGGCTTTAGGCACCCGAAGCACCGGATGAGTAGACAAATATTTTTTGATTTCATCAAATGCAAGCTATTGTTCTGCCCCCCCCCCCCCAAGTGAATTCGGTCTCATTTTACAACCAAAGTACAGGTGTAAAAGCACTAATCTTTCCGAACAAGTTTGATATAAATCTTCTCAAGTAATTGACCTTGCCCAAAAATTTCTGCATACCCCTTTCAAATGTAGGTGCTTGAACCTTTTATATGGCTTCTATTTTACTAGGATCTATCTCTATGCCCTTCTCATGTATTATAAAACCCAAAAAAATTTCAAGCGGCACGCCAAAAGCACATTTTAGTGGATTCATTTTCAGACCATACCAGCGCATCCTTTCAAAAGCTAAACGTAAATCGGCTAAATGGGAATCATTGCAATCCAATTTAACAATTATGTCATCAGTGTAAACTTCTAGTATAACACCAAGCAAATCATGAAAAATTAAATTCATAACTCTTTGATATGTAGCACCAGCATTTTTCAATCCAAATATCATAACTACTCATTCGAATAAACCAACAAAACTAGGACATCAAAAAGCCATTTTAGATAAATCTTCTTCGGCCATAAAATTTTGATTATAACCAGAATTACCATCAAGAAAACTAATTATTCTATGCCCTGAAGCATCATTAATTAACATGTCAGCTATAGGCATAGAATATTCATCTTTAGGAGTAGCTTTATTCAAATCTCTAAAATCAATGTAAACTCGTAACTTACCGCTACTCTTCTTCTCAACCAGGATGATATTGGAAATCCAATCCGCATACCTACATGGTCTAATTAATCCAGCTTTCAACGATTGGTCTATCTCTTCTTTAATCCGATCATACATATTAGGATTAAACCTCCTTGGCGGCTGCTTAAAAGGCCTAAACCCTGCTTTAATAGGCAACCGATGTTCCAGCAACTCTCGGTCAAATCCCGGCATCTCATTATATTCCCAAGCAAAACAATTAATGTATTCTCTAAGCAACTCGATTACTTTAGCCTTGTAATCGGCTTTCATATTTTTGTTTAGAAACATCGGTCTTCGTATAGTACCATCTCCTGTATCAATCTCTTCTAATGGATCGACCGATGAGAAACCTTGACCTAACTTATCTAACTCATCTAAATCTTCAATGGCTTCACAAATATCATTCTTATTTGATCGATATTGCTCCATACATTTTTGTAGTCATTCTAAATTTTTATCCCTACTCATTGATACATTACATTGTTGAGCCAATTGTCACAAGCTTTACAGCCACGGGTACAAATCCATCCTTGGAAACACTAAGAAAATCATAATCTGAAAGATCAAGACCTAATAAGCACTTAGCATTGCCATATCTCTAATTAACCGAAGCATCAGCCAAAGCAACATGGGCTAAAGTATCAGCACATATGATTTCCACATCAGTATCCACCCACTGAATTAAAAACTGGTGTAAGGTAGAAGGAACACAACTATTTGCATAAATCCAATCACATCCAAGAATAACACTATAGTTACCTTGCACTTCAACGATGAAGAAAGCAGTGGATAATGTCTTGTTCCCAATAGTAAGCTCCATAGAGATATCATCTTTGGCCTCATTAGAATCACCTGCGAATCCATTGAGCACCAAATTAGTCTTCATCACATCATTATCATCTCTACCAAACTTCCTAAAAATTGAATACGGCATCAAATTTATTGCAGCTCCACCATCAATAAGCATTCTAGAATTCGGCTTCCCATTAATACGACCTTTTACATATAAGGGTTTCAAGTGCCGATTAGTCTCCTTTGGCTTCTCAAAAAATAGCCTCTTTTGGCACCAAATTCAATTGAGCCACTTCACCTTCATCCATGGCATGAAATTCCGAAGGTAACATGAAAACTATATTGACATCCATACATTCAGTTGGGAGGTATCATTAGTGTGTACCGGCAAATCACCATAATCAATTAACTCCTCATCTTCCTTGTCATCTTGCATAGGTGTCGGTGTTGTTGTTGGCAAAGGGGCTATTGTAGGAGTTGTCATGACATCTAACTTTGGTCTCCACACTTGCTTCATAGGTTGCATTGACTTCATCGAAAGTACCATCCCGCAATGTTTTAGCTTGTTGTTCCATAAATTCTTACTTACGCAACCACTGCAATCTTCTCTTTTTCGTGTGAGATAAGCCAGAGGGACCCCACCTCGGCAGTAGGTATTTAGAAAGTGGCATAGTACTACTTGCTTCATGATTATTAGCCTTTGGAACAACATGGACAATAGTATGCACATTTCCGAATTTGACTGAATTATTGCTAATAACAATTGGTCATTTACCAAGCTCTTTGGCAACCACTTTTATTGAGCCAACCTCAATAATATCAGCAGCAGTGGTCCTTGCTTCATCAACATTAGAATCTGAATTTTGAATAGAAACTCCACTCTCCTTGGGCCGGTATACCTTCTTTACAACTTTAGCATTTTAAACATCACTAGACCGACTTATATGCCCCAATCGATCATGGACAAAACGTGATATCCTATCAAATACCGGCCTTCATGGTACTGCCCATCCCAGATGGAAAGGACGAAATTGCATAGGAGGAGGAGGCATCCACATACCGTTATAACCCCACGTTGGGCAAGGAGGAAAAGACATTGGAGGGAGCACCCTTTGTTGATGATGATTACGTCCTCCTTGCCTTGAAGGTGATCTTGATTGTTTGAACCCATTTGGCTGACTCATATGAGTTTGGATGACCATGTCTTTCTCATATTTGGACAACAGTTGTTTAAAAGTTGTCTTGAACTTATCAACCTTATCATCTCCCTTTGCTTCATTAACTTTCCACCTGCCAACCTATGAGCTTCTTGGTTTGATCATTCTTGGCCTAGCATTTACATGCCCTCTGACGGTTGAAGCGTTCATCACAATCTTGATTGATTCTTTACCTTCAAGAGTTTTCTCAAGTAACACTTCTCTTAGCAAGTTTTTGTTCTCTCCTAAAGGTTTAGGTCTTTCTTCACAAATGATTACATTTTTTTCTTTAGTTGATTCGGCTTGAGCTAGCCAAATTAGGACGCTCTTGTCTTGGAGATCAACTACATTGTCCAGGAACGGTTTCTTATCCACTTGCATCTCGGCAAATTTCAATCATCTTTCATTAATGGCCGATTGAATCTGTCGATGAAAAACATTGTAATCGTTAATCGCACGAGAATAAGAATTATGTCATTTACAATAAACTCACCTCTTTAATTCTTCTAATGGAGGGATTACAGGTCAAATAATCAAGTCGGTGGCAAAATTGCATAAAACCCACTGGGTTTCTTTTAAATTACAACACCAGCTATACATAAAAAATGTAACGATACACTATTACTTGCATTTAAGTCCTCAGGTTTTAAATAAATCTCAATGTTCTATATTTATCGTGTGTAAATTTATATTCCAGATCCTCGGGTATTTAGGAATTGCATCGTGATGTGTACTACTGCATTATACATGCATTACCTTAGTAATACTATGTTATTCAATATATTACAGTTCATTACATGTTTTCATCCATTCCTTTCAATCATTTTCATTGCAAATTATATAATAGAATAAACATTTATTTTTTCATTTCTCATTTATTTAAGCCCAACTTCAATAGTTATATTGGAAAAACATAAGGTAGTGGAGTCTATGACATCAGCTGCGACTGTAGTGTCACCCGCCATAATTGGATGGAGTCCCTGTTCATAACAGCGAGTTTCTCGCCATTGTTTCAAGGTCTACACCATGTTATATAACGATATGGTAACAACCTTCATCATGTTTTATCAATATTTAAAAGTACCAAGCCTATGGCTTCGACAGTGACTCTAGGTCACCTTCTTCCTGTATTGAAGGTCTACACCCATGGTCATTCAAGAATCATCTTGGATTTACATTTTGCACAATTAAAATATTTTCATGCTATTTAATTTACTATCATAGTAAATTAATTGAATACATGATTATTTCATGTAGGACATAGCTCATATCTCCAACAGAGATTTTAATGAATTCGTGTTAGATGGGAGCAACTATATAACTTGGCCTATGGACGTAACTATCAGTTTATCATCCTGAGGTCTCATTGTAACAATAAATGAACCTCAACCTGAAAGCCCAAAGTTATCTACACGACTCAAATATGTTGCCTTATACTTTTTAAGGCATCATCTCTATCCTGGCCTCAAAATTGAATACTGATGGAAGATGATCCACGTGCTATTTGGACATAACTCAAAGAGCACTATGATCAGTAAAATGTTGTATATCTGCCAGAAGCAATACGCGAATGGTCACTCATTCATTTTCAGGACTTTAAGTCCATGGCAGATTATACCTCCGTAGTTCAGAATCTGTTCTAAATTGCATTTCTGTGATCAACCCGTCTCAGATGTCAACATAATCAAAAAGACTTTATCTACTTTCCTTCTAGCTAACAGGGTATTGCAATAGCAATATTGCACCTAGAAGTATACAAAGTATTCTGAATTCATCGACACTCTACTCTGTGGAGAGAAACATGGCAAGCATCTAATGAGGAATCATCAAAATCTCTCAACGGGTGCAACACCACTGTCTGAAGTGCATTTGGTGGTGACAAGAAGCACAAAAAATTTTCAAAGAGAAGTGGAAACACAATTATAAGAAGAAATTCAATGATCTAACAAGGATAAAGACAATTTTAAGAAAAATGACCACAATGACAACTCACAAGTTTGTTATAAGTGTGGATATACGAATCATCGTACCAAGAAATGTCGTACCCTTGAGAATTTGGTTGATGTATACCATAAATATGTTAGAAAAGGAAAACAAGTTCAAGGGGATAATTTTAAAGCTTATTTCAATGAACAATCAGACAACAATCTGGTGGCATGCTTTTCTCATAATGTTCCAAAGAACAACCAAGAGATAGTCCAACAGAAGTTGGATGACCCTCTCAACGTAGATGGCATGCTTGTAGAATTTAATTCCCAAGATATATTTGGAGACATCAATTAGTCTCCTAATCATTCCCTAAATGTCATTAACCTACTATTGTACCACTAAATGTTGTAATTTTTATTGTTTGTCATTATTTCACAAATTGTATCTTCAAATGATACTTAATAATATTGATATGTATTCTATATATGAGTCAATTCATACTGAATTTTGATTTACTCTATAAAAAAATTTATAGGAAATAATCATATGGAGGAGGAAATATATTTAGTGAAAAATTATACCACTAATAAAATATTAAGGGATACCAAATATTTTCAAACTCTTAAAAAGATAAAAGGAAATGTTATGACCATCACTAGACGCGATGATTTGATTGTTACTTCAAGTCGAGCCACAATTGTTCTCTCTATGGGTACACAAATAGTAATTGAGGATGCACTCTTGTATTCTAATTCTACATGTACCCTATTAAGTTACAAGGATATCCGTAAAATGGTTTTCATGTATAAACTCATAATGACAAAAGGATAAGTATCTCTTCATCACGAAGAATAACGGATATAAAAAGTAAGTGTTTGAGAGAATTCATTCTTTTTCATTTGGATTGTATTATACATACATCAAACACATACCACATGTTGTGTTCAAGATAATTTTTCAAAATTTTGATAAATTAAGATATAACATGATCGTCTTGGTCATCAAGCTTTAAGGATGATGAGAAAAAACTATCAGCAATTCTATTGATCATAACATCAATACTACAAAATTCATAAAATCCTCATATTGTATGTGGACCACATATGCCAAAGAGAAATTAATTATGAGGCTCTCTTACCTTATAATTAAAAATGAAGCACTTAATTTTCTTGAAGTATTCAAGAAGATATATATATATATGTGTGTGTGTGTGGTCCTATTCAGTCATTATTTCGACCATTCAAGTACTTTATGATGCTCATAGATGCATTTACAAGATAATCGCATGTGTGTATCTTATCCATAAGGAACCATACTTTTGACAAATTCACTTCACGTACCTCCAATGATTATTGCATGGCCTTAGTCTTTAATTTGGATTCAATAACTTATGTGCACAATCAAAATGGTTTAGCTGAATCTTTTATTAAGAGAGTTAAATTAATTGGATGACCACTACTTCATAATTGCAATTTACCAACATTATGTTAGGGTCATGAGGTCTTACACACCACAAACTTAATTCAAATAAGACCAACTACATATCATATGGCTTCCCTGTTGCAGTTAGTACATGAAAATCAACCAAGTATTTCTCATATATGAAAATTCGGTTGTGTTGTATACGTACCGATATCACCACACAACGTATATCAATGGACCTCATAGGAAATTAGGGATCTATGTGAGGGTATAATTCTCTGTCAATTATAAAATATCTTAAGCCCCAAACATGGGACTTATCCACAACCCAGTACGCTAATTGCATCTTTGATAATGACAATATCCTAGTATTAGGGGGAGAGCAAAAGGACCACAAAGAATGCCAGGAAATAAATTGGAATGTCACGGGCATTCAGTCTTTATATCTACATACTAAAGAATCTGAACTTAAAGTTCAGAGAATTATAAATTTGCAACACATTACAAATAATCTACCTGATATATTTACTAACTACAAAGATGCCACTAAATCTCATATTCCCATTGTTAATGTGTCAAAAAGAGTGGATGTACCAAATAAAACCACTCAACTTCCAAATGCAAATAAGTGTGGGGGGGGGGATATGATCACAAGGGATAAAACTTCTCAAAAGCCTCCGTGAAAACAAAGAAAGTTATCTTTCAAAACAATACATGCAAATAAACATGAAGTTGGTAGACATCTTATGAGTACTCAACATCCAAGACCCAGCACAAATGTGTACACAAATATAGATGTTGAGACATCGGAACACCCTAACTCTACGGTTGTGGGAAATCACGAGTAGTTAGAAGGGGTAAATGAAATATCCACAAACTAATTTATTTAGGGGAATCATACAATAGAAAGACTACAATTGTCAATATATATTTATCCTCAAAGATTGTCAAATACTTTCAAATGGATCCGGAACCTAAGACCATGACAAAGTGTCTCAAGCGCTCAGAATGGACCAAATAGAAGGAAGCAATTGAGGCAAAATTGCACTCACTCAACAAAAGAGAGGTATTTACTTCAGCAATACCTACTCCTCAAAATATCTTCCTTGTGGGATCAAAATGAGTTTTCATCCACAAACTGAATGAAAACAATGAGATAGTGGGATACAAATACTTATATGGGTCACTTGATTCATATATCTATATGAAAGTTGCTAAAGGGCTTAAAATTTTTAATTCCAAAGTAAATCACAATATGTATTGTGTAAAACCGAAAAAAGTCACTTTATGGCTTAAAACAAAAAGGTAGAATGTGGTACTAAGTGAGTTCCTTCTATAGAAATGTTACTAAAATATGATGATTGTCCATGTGTGTTTATAAAAAAAATCCTCAATTGAATTTTATATCATCTCAGTGTATGTAGATGATCTCAATATCATCGGAAATATACAAGACATAAATGAATCATACAATCATCTCAAGACATAATTTGAGATAAAAAAATTTGGGTAAAACCAAATTTTGCTTAGGTCTACAACTTGGTCATCTTTCCCCAAGAATACTTGTACACCAGCCTTCATATATCCAGAAAATATTAGAGAAATTCAATATGGATAAATCATATCTATCAAAAGGACATATGGTCATTCTATCCCTTGATATGGATGAAGATCCATTCAGACCTTGAGATGATGAGGAGGAGATATTGGGACATGAAGTTCCATATCTTAGTGCCATTTGAGCTCTAATGTATATTGCACACTATACCAGACCTGATATTGCATTTGCAGTTCACTTGCTAGCTAGATATAATGCAGCTCCAACAAAATGCCATTAGGAAGAAGTAAATAATATCCTCTGATATCTCCAAGGTACAAAAGATCTTAGTTTATTCTATAAGAAAAACCAAGATATGACTATAGTTGGATATACTGATGCTGGCTATTGATCTGGTCCTCATAATACCAGATCACAGACAAGCTTTATATTCTTATATGGTGGAACAACTTTCTCATGGAAGTCATCAAAACAAACTCTCGTGGCTACTTCCTCTAATCATTCTAAAATAATTACATTATATAAAGCATCACGTGAATATGTATGGCTTTGTAGAATGATTAATCACATACAAGAATCATGTACTATTGGTTCATTAGAATCACTTACCATTATCTATAAACATAATGCTACTTGTATTGCACAAATGCATATATCTTATATAAAGAACAATATCATAAAGCATATTACCCCCAAAATTATTTTATCCTCATGAATTACAGAAAAATAAGGAGATAATATTTTGCAAATAAAGTTATGTGATAATCTTGTAGATTTATTCACAAAGTCTTTACCAACATCTTTATTCCAAAAATATGTTTTTAGAATAGGTATGAGATGACTTCATGAATTGCAAAATGCAGAGGGAGTAAACTCCTAAATTATAACATGTTTATGATTATCAAATCATACATATTGTACTCTTTACCTTTATGAATTTTTTCTATCAAGGTATCTCATATAAGATTTTTACGGAGGCAATATTGAATACAAGCTGTCACATCCGATTTTATAAAGGGACAAAACCAGATGCAAACCACATGTATGTCAGGATCAAGTTTCATACATGCAGCGACTTCATCAGTGTATCAGACATAGTGTCATTAATACAATGTTCAACTTAAACAGAATAGACCTCAAAGTCTCTAACTAAAGCAAACAAACTAAACACAGCGAAGCTCCTATCTTCCACAGGCAATTGACCGAGGGTCCACCAGACTAGCAATCTTCATCTTCATCGACGTAGTAGTCTGGTTCTCCTTCATTGTATGAGCAGCGTTTGACGGACATTTAGATGAAAATAGCAAGTGTGAATACATATCGTACTCCGCAAGTGTGGGACATAAATGTCATACAATCTTAAATAAAGGAACAAGCTATAACAGGTTAAATTTGCATAAATACCAATTATTCTAACGAAGAGTTAAAAAAGTATCCTATTTAACTAGGTGAATCACCACTAAACTTCCATCCTCTAGAAACATCTCCACATGTTTCCCAACCACCTGAAAACCACTTCAAGTTCCCAAACCATTCGAACCAAACCAACTAATCATGTGAGGATCTAAATCTCTCATGACCATAAGCACGACTGATATATCAGATTTTACACTCTACAGAGGTTGTCCAGCTTTCCCCACGAGTCGTGAATTTCTCGTTGCCGTGTCCACGAAACACTTAACACACGCAAGTGGTGTATCACCCGGAAATTCACTACAAGGCCGTTACATAGTTTCATCCAATATGTGCATGCCCACTAGGTTTCACTGCCGTCAAAAGTGGTTTTCACGCCACCCAGAAGCCCCCTTTTGCACCTTGTAGTTTCCAACAATTTTCACCATTCCCTTCCACTACACATCTCATACAACTAACCAAATGGTTCGGTCCTTAGCCGTCCCCACACATCCATTCTTTTGTTTGGCATGCACAAAATTGGAATCCACTAATTAATAGGTCAAGTCTGTCCTATACCAGATCTCGTGGTTGGTACGATACTTCTTAGGTTGTCGCTCTATGAACTGGTCCTTACTTAGATTACTTGAGCAAACACTAAGCCAACAATATAACTATGATCATCATCAGCACATTTTTTCTCAAGGCCTAAGGTTCCATGTTGCTATACCATTACCATAATTTCACAACTCATAGTTGCATAGTTCATTAGGCATGTTTAACTGACTACCCATCCATACCCTTTTGTAAAGTTAAGCATAAGCTACCAAACAAACTACTACAAACAACTAGGCGACAAGGAATATATGGAACATGGTACTATAAATAAATAGGATTCATGATTAACAGTATGCATGTTTGAAATAAAGAACGCATTTGAAAAACTAGGATTAAAAAGTTTAAGGACACTTGCCTCTTCCAACTTGCTGCTTAGACTCTTCAAATACTTGGTCCTCGAGATTCTCGAACTGCTCCTCGTCTGCTCTCGGAACACACCAGAAAAGGACACAACAAAACTAACTAAGATAATACACCAAACAATAGCTAACATCTATGAAAAAGGTAATAAAAGATAAGACGATTGGTTTTGGAAAAAAAAAAACTATGAGACCAGATCCGTAGCTTTATTAAGTTGGATCCTCTCCAAACGGTGACATGTGGGAGCACTAATCTTAATGCAACCATACCACTAACCATCCCATTAATCTAGGGATTCCATTAACCAACATTCTATTTCCTATTTTCATATACAGTCAACATGTATACCATGTTCAGGATTCGCTCCATCAATTAGGGCTCAACCTTAGAGTGCTCCCGATCTGCTCCATCAACTGGTCTTGACCATGACACGCATGGCCGGAAACGGCCTGGACCACAAAGACAAGGTTGGCCTAGGCTTCGACTACGGTGGCGTGCCGAATGGAAATGGCCTTCACCACGACTTCACGGTGCTCCGATCCACTGCATGACGCCATGTCCAGCGTGGGGTCCGATCACTATGATGCTCCGGTTGGGAGAGCCTTCACTGTGAGGATGTTGTCAGCGTTGTATTTGACGACATGCCACTAGGCGCTAATATCATTGCGTGGCTGCCTGCATCCATGCTTTGTTATCCAAGTCACAATTGTTTCACCCTTGTTCCTTCTCAACTTTTATAAATTACTCCCTTCACTTCACTTCTTTTTTTATGTCATATCTACTAGACCCAAGCGCCCGCCACCATGTAGTCCAGCCAAAGCATTGGCCTCCTGGTCAAGCGGCGGTGACTCTACGATGGCCTACACCATTGCAAGGAAAACCAGTAAGGCCATGCGCAACGCGTGTACGTGGCTGGGCGCTTGGGACCTGTTACTGGTTTTCCTTGCCATGGTGTAGACCATCGCGGAGTCGCCGCTGCTTGATCAGGATACTGATGCTTCAGCCAAGCTACATGGTGGCAGGGGCGATTGGGTCTAGTAGAAAAATCGCTGGAGGATGTGATCTACGCGTTGGGAGGACGGACGCTTCAATCGGTTCCTAAGTTTACAAAGTTATTTAAGTACCTATAAAATGGTGTTTCCATTGTAGGTTGAGACTCCTGTATAGACGCTTGATGATGTAGCATTTATTCTCTCTTTAAGATTCTATATAAGCGTCTTTACATTGTACATGCCCTAACAACTCCCAAGTGAGTAATCAAGTTTGTAGCACTGTATTAAGCAATCATCCCTTCACTTCTTTTTGTTGATGTCATATCTGCAGTAAAAGAATTTCGCTGGTGGACAGAAGCCCACTTCTCACGCAACTTGTACATATTCTCCAACCAAGAATTTTCTTCCAACTTTGTGATTAATCAACAACTCATGTCATACCTTATCAAAATGTGCCACTAACCTATCTTCATAGACACATTTCTTGAACTCCGAAAGAAATTCTGAATGTTTGGCAATTACATGGCTAAGATGTTTTGGAGCATTTTGATACATATGCCACAAACAAAGACGATGGTTGGTGTGTGGGAAAACCATTGCGATTGCCTTTGCCATCGCAGCACACTGATCAATAAAAATTGTTTCAGGTTCCTTACCAGACATTGCTTGTAGGAAGATGCTAAAAAGCCACACAAATGATTCAGCGGATTCATCGTATAATAATGTTGCACCGAAAACAATAGTCTGCTTGTAATGGCTAACTCCAAGTAGCGGAGCAAATGGCATTTCAAACTTATTTGTTTGAAATGATGTATCAAAAGAAACTACATCCCCAAAGCAAGAATAATCCATGATAGCTTGCCCATCAGCCTAGAAACACTTAGATATTTAGTCGTTCTGTTCATCTAACTGCACAACATAAAAGAATGAAGGGTCTTCAACTTGTTTATTCCTCAAATATCCCAATAGTGTTTGTGCATCATTGGTCTCTAAGTATTTCTTGCCTTCATTTCTAATGTAATTGTTGCAATCCATCTGTAAGAAAGGAACATTTTTGGCTCTGCTAGACCACTATTCAAAGAAACCTAATATTTCAGATTGCTTGATCCCCGCTATCCGTTTCTTCATTATGTGTTGATCAGCATCTGATATTTGATGTTCTGACCTAAGCATGTGCCTCTTATCCAGACTTAGAAAAGAATGATTGTGTTCAAGTTTAACTTTTTGTATCTTCCAAATACCTTCTCGAGTGATGCAGAACTGAACATGAGTCCCACAAGATGTTCTCAAAAAAGCTTGTTCTTTCTTTCTTTCTTTCTTTAATGAGTTGGATGAATAGCCTTATGACTTTCATTACTGCAAAGTAAATATCTTGAATATAAAGTGCCATCTACTCTATGTTTCTTGTGACACCATCTGATGTTGAATCCTATCTATTTAGCATAAGAATTATAGAAGTTGTGAGCCTCTTTTTCATATGCAAACCACAATCTGACTCTTGGGACATTTTCTAAGGATGCACTCTGATTGTTCACCTGTCGACATACATAAAGCACATGGTTAATTAGTGGTAAATTTATTGAATCAAAGAAAATATCCCATGTTAGTGACCATTCGATGAACTGCGAGTGCATTTTCTTGTCAAAGATGTATATACCTTTCCATTTTGTTGAACTTGAACTTTATATTATTCAGTAAGACAGTTATAGATTGCTATGGCTTACCTCCGAATTTGTTGCAGTGTTTTCTCTAGCCAAAGTGCCATTATGGTCAAAGCCTACGCCTGTGACATTGTCATGTTGCAGGTCCTCTCCAACCAGACCGCCATTGTTGTCGAAGCCAGCGCCTGTGGTGCCGTTGTGTTGAGATCAAGTGCTGAAAAATTGGCAAATGAATAATTGGTGTAATTGTGAAATTGGCATAAGTGCAAAGTGATTTATCATTTCATGCATTTATGTGCATGCCATGATGTTAATGGATATGCTCATGGCAGCAAGATTATATATGTGCATGCGTTTATATGCATGTGATGATGATGCTCGCAGTTGCAAGATTATATTTGTGTTTTGATATGTGCAACATACTCGTGTGAGTGGTGTTGTACGGATTGATGTGAGTAAAGTTTGTAAAACTTCTCGGATTGAATGTTGGTTTTGTTCGTGTTCAGGTGTCGTTCTAAGGATGGACATGGTCGGTGACAGGACCAAGACTAAGTTCAAGGAGGAATTAAGATCAAGAGGGAGGAATTAAAGTCAAGACGGTCAGGAGATCATGTAGGACATTTGAACTAGAGAGCAGTATAGGTGAAAGTATCACGTCATGAAACGTATATACACTACTGCAAAAAAAACGATCAATGCCGGTTGAAAAATTACATCAGTGCTGGTTTTTCAACTGGCACTTTTTACTCAGCACTGATAGTCCATTACTATCAGTACTAGTTCACCACCTGGAACTATTGCTATTTCTAGTGAATAAAAAAAAGCAAAAATTGGCAGCGACGGAGCGGCATTCGAGCCTCGAGCTGGCTTAGATGCCACTCCCGTCACCACTGCCACCAGGCACTACCACTCTCGTCGTCGTTGCCGCGCTCTCGGACCCGCCACCCTTGGAGTCGTTGCTCCCCGCCGCGCTCCGCGCCCTCAGACCCGCCGTCCTCGGAGCCGCTGCTCCTCGTCGTGCTTACATCCTTCATCACCGACTTCAAGAGCACCTCCGACGATCACACCCGTGAGAGCAGCTTCAGCTCGAAGCTGCACCACAACAAAAGCAAAAGGCGCGTAAGCCCCACAGCTCAACATCATTCCGTCACTTCTGATTCCACGCAGCTCAACACCAAACCTTTAACCCCACCCCCCCAACTCACCTATGGATCCGGCTCTTCATCGACCCCTTCGGCGCGCTCGTGAACCCGGTCCATGCCCAGTTCATCTGCACATACAAACCACGCCATCAGGAACCCCACACAAAACCCAAATACAGGTGACGGGAAACGCCGAGCACCTTGTCTGCAACAAAGTTAACGACGGCCTTGGCGTTCTCCAGCGCCATGCGTCCGCCGGAGGCGATGCCGCACCAGAGGTCCTTCAAGGTTGGCAGTGGTGGAAGGGCGCCATCACCGCCACTCGAGAGCTCGTCTTGATCACTGCAAGCAAGCAGCAAAGGGAGGGAAGAAGAGACCAATCAATATGGGTAGGGCGCCATGCTGCGACAAGGCGACCGTGAAGAAAGGGCCATGGGCAGTGAAGTGGGAGCAGGTCGGCGGGGAAGAGGGAGCAGGTGACAGCAACAGATGAGCACAGGAGATAAGGTAGAGAGAGACAGAGCAGACGCGCACGCGAAGAGATAAGCTTAGCGCCGATAAGACGCGAGAGAGATAAGATCGAGCCAAAATATTGAATAAAAATTTTAGGTCCAGCTCTGCTTCAGTGTCAGTTTGAGGTTACAACCGGTACTAATAGTGAATATCAATATCGGTTTTTAGCGCCTCCCTCATTGTTCGCTCGCGGAAGTTTAATAACCGACATTGATACATCTTTAGTAACGGTTATTGTTGAACAACATTGATTGGATGCTACTTTTAATCCCTTCTGTAGTAGTGATGGGAGATGTATGAGCTATATATGGTGAGGTGGTGATGGATTGTGAAATATTACGTCATGTGATGGTACAAAGAATTACTCTATGAGCATGCATGTGTGTGTGCTTTGGAACAGAGGAGTCATGCGCTGCTCGGCCTGTGTGGCATGTGTGGCTGCTTATTAGGGCATGTGTGACGTATGAAGGAGCCACGTGGTGCATGCATGCATGCTCGCTCGTTAAGTGTGTTTGGTGCAGCTGCCAAATAAACAAAGAAGAAAAAGTGCATGGCTCATGCATGTGTGACTTGGACATGACGTCATGATGCATGCATGAAACATTAAGCAATTGTGAGAAGAGGCTGGCGGCTCAAGGCACAGCAGCAGAGCAGACCAAGCTGTGGGCTACTCGGGTGGTTTGGTCCAAGGTGCCAGTGGGCCGTGAGAAGCCGCAGTTGGCCCATGTGGACAATTGGCTCATGGGCGCAGGCGGTTGGTTGTGCTGAGCGCGGCCTACGGGCAGTCTGAAGGGTGGCCGACGAGTTCGAGTCGATCGTGGTGTCGGTCGGCTACAGGAATATAAGGCACGGTTTGTTTAAGCTGGGAGTGGGACTATAGATTCTAGCTTTTACCATTCTAAATTGAAATAAATAATTAGTTTCTTGTTATAGATTATAACAATTTATATATTAGATTGTTACAATCTAACAAGCTAGTCTCTCTATCTTTTCACAAATTATAAAACTCTATTTTACTAACTACTTATCAAAGTTAGTCTAAAATTACCCGTTCCTGCCATTGCCTATTGATCCCACCCAAGACCTGGACTCGCCACCACCGTCGCCTTTAGCGACGGCTTGAGAGCTACAGCTGCCAACACTGATGGTCTCCCCATCGTGCCTAACGGCACGAAGGATCCCTTCCTCGACGTGCACTATGTGAAAAAAAAAACCCTTCAATGATAGATGATAATCGTCATGAGTGACGGGCACTTCGAACATGTCACTGATGACTACAACCCATCATTTATAAGATCATTAGTGACGGGTCGTAATCACGACTGGTTATTTATGACTTGTTATAAGTGATCGATCATAACCTTAAGAAGCATAACCTTGACTATTCACTAATGACTCGTTATAAGTGACAGGTCATAACCTTGAGATCATAATCTTGACCCTTCACTAATAACTTGTTTTTCATGTTTTCTGAACACAAAAAAAACCAAAAGAATATTTTTTTCATCCGAGCCATCACAACACAACCCCATCGTCAATCATCACGGGTCACTTGCTATTTCTCACACTGTTTTTATACTCTGCATTCTGTGGGAATCAAACCCGTGGCCTCCCCTCGGGCGTGTAGCCACTTATCACCTCACCTATCATGTAGTTAGGATAGAAATATAATATTTTATCATTTTGACCTTCTTTGTTGAAGGTCATGAGTGATGTATCGTAATTATAACCTGTCACTCATGATTAAATAGTGACGGATCAGAATCTTGACCCGTCACTGATATTCAATTTTGCCAAATCACGTAGTTACATCTGTTTCTCCTCAACTTTTCTAGTCCCATTGCACTGCACATTCCTCAATTTTTAAATTGCAGTTACTAGAGTCCAAAGGGTGCGATTACATCAATTCATTCTTTTAAATGAGTTTAACCATTGCAGGATTGGATCCACAGTGATTGCCGCTTTTTCTCTTGGACCATCGCAATTTGATAGGTGATATGAAGTGCTTTCAGTAAAACAGATATAACTTTTGCATACAGATTCCGATTTTGAGGTTTTTTAACTCTACGGACATCTACAGAAAAGTTACATCCGTTTCCTTTTTACTTTGTTGGGTTCTGCAAATTTTTTAGGCCAAATTTGTCTTGGAAGATTGAGTTCTCACCCCCTGAAGTTTCTACACTATTTTCAAAATACGTGTTTGTGTCCATAACCACCATCTCTTACATCAAACTTGAGGCAAAATGTATAATAGTTTCTATTCTAGTGCCGATGATGTGAGAAAAAAAAATAGAGAAAAATAAAAAATATTGTGCCTACTACACTGTTGTACCATACACCAGTTTTGTTCAACTTGTGAATGAAAATTCATGAAATAGGCTAAACATAAGTTCTAACTTGTTGATGCATTTTTCTATAAATTTTTGTAGTCTCATACCTCTTTGGTTTGAATTTTAGTTGTTTAAGTTTATGTTTTTATGCATAAATGTTCAGTTATAGCATGGTTATAAGCTTTCTGCACAATATCTTTTCAAATCTCCACAGTATGTTTAGTTTTAGTTGGGAAAACTAAGTAAGAGAAGAGTAGTTCTCACTTGGGCTGTAGCTGGCCAACTCTAATAAACAGAGTTAAGTAATCAGTGACATCACTTATGACTTGTCATTCGTGACATGTTGTAACATCGCATGTCACTTATGACTGGTATAGGGAGACTCGTCACTGATGGTAAGTCATAAGTGACGAATCATAATGTGACCTATCATTTATGACTAACCTAGGACGGGTCACAACTAGACATGTCACTAATGTCGTCAGTGACGGGTAACTTGTTACCCATCACTGATAACATATCATAAGTGATGGGTCATGGTCCGATCCTGACCTAAGGCTACATAAGTGACAGATCGTAACAGGATCCATCACTAAAGGTTCGTAAGTGATGGGTCCTAACGAACTGTCACTTATGTAGTGTCTCCTTTGTCTATTTTTCATGTGGTGGTGGTGCCCCCATCCCGATGCATCGCCTAGCGTGGTGCCCCATCCTGGCGTCTTAGGCGGCTAGACAGTGAGGCTCGGGTGGTGGAGGGTTGTTGGAGAAGTGAAGATTTGGTGTTGCAGGGCTCGGAAGAAGGTGGTGAATGGCGGAGCTCGACCAGATGATGATGCCAAACTCGATTGAAGGGTCACGAGACGTTGGCCAAACTCGAGGAGGCTCGGTGATGATGGGCTTCAACAGAGGAGTTCGATGACAATGGAAGCATAGCAGCAGCGACGAAGCTTGATGGTGAGTAGTCATAGATGACGAGATGCGATCGATGAACGATGTCATGAGCTCGGATGGCTCCAGGAAGGGCTTGAGCAGCACGGGGATGACATCGGTGCGAAGGAAGTTCGGCAATGGCATGAGGACTCTCAGTTGGCTCAAACTCAATGGGAAGTGAAGGCTTGAGCGCGGTGTGGCAAAAGGAGGCTCGGCCGAGGGATGAATCGAGGATTTATAGAGGGAGGAGGGCGAAATGAATTGGCCGGTGGGGATTAAAAGGCAGGGGAGGATTTGGGCATCGGTTTCCTTTTCTTCCGCGTGATTTCCTTCACGAATTCGATGCACTTCCTTAATGTGGTCGCTAGTTTCCATTTGTTGCGTCACACGCCAGTCAAGTACATTGATGCGCGTGGGATTGAGGGGAATTGTATTGGGTAGGTGTACATAGGAAAGGAAGGGGAAGCTTGGGGAGAGAAGAAAGAGCTGACTTGTGGGGCCCATACGGCAGAGAGACAGGGAGGGAATAAACAAATAGGGCATTACAAACTTTTAACATCCAAAAGTAGCAATCCAACACCCCAAATCTAAGTTCCCAAATAGCTATTAGCTTTTTGATCCTCAGCTTTTTACAATCTATAATCTATTTTCATAATTCCCAACTGAAACAAATAGAGCCTAAAAAGGGCTGAGGAACAGTAGTCCGATGATTTTTCTGGAGCACTGAACAGAGAGGAGTAGTTTAGAAAATAGATTAGAAGAGTAGTAATCTAGGTTTCCGCGAGGGAACTTTTTAGCTGTGCTTTGATGTGCATCGAAGTCATCCATACAATGAAGATTAAATTATAGTAAGTTTTTCTCCATGTTCATTGCTTTTGTCGTTTCGCAGTGATTTTCGGTGGAACGCTTGTTCGTTGCAATTTTTGTTGATTTGATCTATCCAAAATCATCATCAAGCATTAAGGTAATGTTATAAAAAATTTGTTTGGTCGAATTTTAGTAATTCTTGCTCTATTTATGTTTGATCTATTTTCATCATAGTCTATCACAATCTGCTTGCAAATATCATATCTTTAAATTCAGATATTCGATTGACTTGATTCTTGTGAGAATAGTTTCGTATTATTGTCTAATTTCTACAGTAGAAATTTAAGGACAATTTAACGGTTGGATTTCTCTAGATATCGTATTTAGTGATATGATAGCTGTCTGTCCCGAACTAGATTTCATAAATAAATTGAATATTTGATCGGAGTGTTTTAAATTTTGAATTTAGATTCCGTAATCATTCATCTCCCTATGATTGGTTAGATATTTTACACGTATTCGATACTACACCTCTCCTGCTAGAGCGCCATTGTTGTACAAGCCCGTGTTTGTGACGTCGTCGTTCTACAGGCCCTCTCAGGCTAGAGTGCCATTGTGGTCGAAGCCCGCGCCAGTGATGTGGTCGCGGTGAAGGTCCTTTCCAGCGGAACCACCATTGTGGATGAAGCTCACAACTGCCATGGCGTCATAGTCGAAGCTCCGCGGTGGGCGTGACGTCCTGGTTGAAGCCATTGTGTCTTGGGATGCAAGTAGAAGAATTAAGATCAAGAAGATCGGGATTAATTCTAACCTGTGCGTCGTGGTCAAGCCCAGTTGATGGAGCAGATCGGGAGCACGTCATGGTCGAGCCCTAGTTGGAGTGAATCAGGAACAATAACACTAGTTGCTTGTTGATTCCCATCGTATACTTGTTGACTGCATATGGGAATAGGAAACGGAACTGTTGGTTAATGAAATCCCTGGATTAATGGGATGGTTAATGGGATGGATGTATTAAGATTAGTGCCGTCACATGTCGCTATTGGGAGAGGGTCCAATTTGATGAAGTCATGGAGCTGGTCTCATAGGATTTTTTTTTTTTGCCGGTTCGAACAAACAGTTTGGGTCCAACTGTTGGCGAACTGCGAAGCTCGTAAACTGTTACAGGAACTGACGACCCTGCGTCAATGTCCAGTGTTCGGCGCGTACAATGTGCATGGATGCGTGCATGCAGTTCGGAATCTCCATCTGATGACATATGCTGGTAGTACTACACAACATATCTAGAATGTTAGGACCCATATAATTGGAGCTGAAGGTTGAGCGACAGATCGAGAATTCAGGGGCGCCGTGGCACGATCGGCACGATCCAAGTTCTTACCCTCCTAATTTGCCTTCGCTATCTGAGAGCAGTGCCAAGCGACACTCACTTACCGGCTTTTGCTGTGCCGGCACGAGCAAATGATCAAGTTGCTTACGTTACCGTCGTGTCGTTTCCTACATATTGACCTGCTGGGCCAATAAAAAGCTTCAATTTTGACGATTGGTCGAGGCTCTCCAAGGGATCATGCTTTCTGCAAGCAAGTACTCAAGTGGATTGTGGGCTTGTGGCAATGATCAGTGTCGATCAGTCGATCTAGCTTGTCATGACTTGAGCCGATCGGTTACTATTGCATAGTTGCATTGCATGCATGCGCATTGCACATGTGGTGGAAACTAAGCCAGACCATTCTAGCCAACTCTGCAGCAATTGTGTCCCCTGTAATCTGTCGTGGTGTCCGTGGTGTTTAATCTGCATGGCCTACCTCACGCACCACAGATGCGTCCAAATGCATGGATGGGAACCGTGCATGACACCCTTCTCCTATAGCTGGAATGCTGGATCGATCTAACCGCTCTTCGCTTTTGACCCGACGGATTAGGCTTCAGTACGTGTCGACAGCGTGCTTAGTACTCACTATAATCATAAACCTAAGTCATTTAGGATATACACACGATCTATAAGGTGACATTTTGACTAAAAGTTTCTTTGAAAATATGATATTTCGAATAAAATGACAATGTACTATGGAAATGTATTTTTCAAGATGAGTTAACAACAATCTTAAGTTGTCAATGTGTGAAGTTCTTTATATATTGATGTCCAAAGTGAAAAAGTTTGACCAGCAAGAATTCTAAAACGATTTACATTTTCGATCGAAAGTAGTATATGTTTATCGATAGAGAAAATAGAATATTGCTACATGTGAATACATCACTTCAAAAATTCATATGTATATACACACATGGACGACTAGCTGGCCCATGCTTGCATGCGTGTGTCCATGACACACGTTCCACTGGGGAAATACAATTCTGTTCCTAGGTGCATGCGCACCAATTTCGAGTTTGCATACTTTTGAGTTCTAAATAATTCTTGGATGTAGAATATGATGGAACGTGATCACCTGCAATTTGGGAACAAAAACGATCATTTCTGAGCTGTTAAAGATGAGAAATTTAAATAATTTTTACATGTAAACTTTTCTTTTTTTTCTATACAGCTCATAAATTATTGTATTTTTCCCAAAATTTTATAGGTAATGCTACATCATATTCTATATCCAAGTATTTTTTTTAATATTTTGTAGAACTCATAAGTATGCAAACATGAATGGGTGCGCGAGCATCCAGATGAGACCTCCGTTCTTTCTACCACCTGTTTTTTTTCCCCCACGAGAAACATTGTTCTACTACCCAGTTGGTGTACTCACTACTAAAAAAGGTTTATCCGTATTCTATTATCATAGCCGATTCGGTTATAATGAACAGTGATAAACTATCAATGTCGGTTTATAAATTCAATCAGCGCATAAAAAGCCAAACTATCCAGAACTGGAAGTGATGATGATTATCACTACCGGCTCTTATTACGAACTAGCTTTGATACATCACTATCGATTCTAGCTACAAACCAGGAGTGATGTATTAGCATCAAATCATAACAAGAACCAGCATCGATAAGAAAGTATCACTGCTAGTTTATAAGCTCAACTAGCACATAAAAAGCCATGCCATCAATAACCGACAGTGATAGCCCACTGCTGGTACAATTTTTACACATTGCCGGTATAGCTTTTCCCGAAAGTTTATAAATTAACCTCCCATTGATCTCTCTCTCACACACACTTGTTCGCACGCGCAAGATCAGCCTCCACCCTCTCTTTCTCCACCACCGCTGTGACCTCTTCCGCCATGGAAACTCCACCACCATCTAAGGGCACCCCACGGTTCCCCTTGCCACTACCATCTCCAGGCACTCCACCCACCTCGCGCCTTCATCCAATGTTGAAGAGGTAGCTCCAGCGCTGTATAGTGCTGATAAGGTGCAGTTCGACTCCAGATCGGTGAGGTCCTTGTCCATTGACGAAGTCTAGGAATACTTCATTGATGAGCCAATGTTGAAGAGGTGTCGGCGCGAGGAGGAGGAAGAGGACAGCAAGGAGTCAAGCAACGACGAAGTCGGTGGCCCTGACGACTACTTCGTCGCCAACGATTCCAACTGGTGGTAGGTGTAGGCGCGCGGCTGGTGGTTCGTTTGTGATGGCAATCTGAATTGAGGTTTTAGGGTTACTTTTGTGTGTGTGGCCGTACGTTTCTTTTGGTTGTACAGTGATTGTTAGGTAGGGTTTAATAATTAGTGTGATGAAGAACAATGATGTTGGTTTAGTAATGTAAAGCTTAATTAATTATTGCTTGTAGGTTTCAATTTCAATTTTTTTGCCGGGATTGTGCCTCACTGCCGGTTCGTAACTGGAACCGACAGTGATAAGGAATATCAATCGGCAGATTAGAACCAAAAATCGGCAGTGATAGTTCATGATTATCACTACCGGTTCAAAAACCGACAGTAAAATAATTTTTGAACTAACAATGATGAGGAATTCTATAGTAGTAACAATTGTTTACTGCTCAATCTTTTCATTTCACCTTACCCTACACATGTAGCTTGGCCCAGTTAAGGCCCTCAATAGTTTCAGTTCAGTTGACATATATAGCTTTACTACCTAATAACAACTTATTAGTGATGAGTGAGATAACCCTTATTAGTGACGGATACCACACCTGTTACTAATATGGACTCAGCAGTGATGGGTCTGAACCCAACCCATCACTGATGACACACATCGATGGGTCTGGATCCGCCCCATCATTGATGTGTGTTAGAAAAGGGAAACTAGTTGGGTTTGTAGTCATTACGGGTACATCAAAATTGTACATCTGTGACATGAGGGCTACATAAAAACTCCACCTTACATAAACATTTTTTGACATACTCAACAAAGGTTGCTCAGAATCTTGCTAATAACAGGGCTCAAAATTCAAGCAATCATAAGTCATCAAGGACAAGGGACTAAAAGAAATGAACCTAAATCAGATCATAATGTCACCAAAGGTTAATAAGAAAAATGGAGTGCAGGATTAACAATCAATATGACAAAGTTAGTGTTGTAAGCATGTAATCTAATAGTTGCTGCACCACATGCTACAAAAATTATCAATGCCACAACATCTTGAAGCGGTAAAAGTCAACAATTTCATTTCATCTAATCTGAGTGACCAATATTGCCATCTAACGGTCCGAGCGCAAGAAAGCAATCAATTAAATTTGACCCTTCTCCTCAAAATGTGCTCTCCAGTAACATTGAGAGGTTTTCAGAATTGTACTCGAAGAACAAACCATTTGATTAACAATCATGCTTTGATACAATGTTACTGTCCTCCAATGAGATTGATACAACAATAACTGGAAATAGGTCTTGACCATTATATATATATATATATATGTATGTATATATATGTATATATGTATGTATATATATGTATATATGTATGTATATATATGTATATATGTATGTATATATATGTATATATGTATGTATATATATATATATATATATATATATATATATATATATATATATATTAGCACTGTGAAACAAAAAGATATTTTTGTAAACTACACAAGGCAACTCTACAAGTACCCAATACCCAATCATTTAGTGAGGATAAGTCCAGCGAAGACAAAATACACCATACATCAACCACTCTTTACATTACATTTACAAATTTTGTTTCTTTATCTCTATATAGGGGCTATTTTTAGAGAATGATAGTAGCATGGTAATCTACATAGAAGAACAAAGGAATACAATTAATGTAACACAAAATGAATGTCAAAGACAAGTTCCGGTCATTCAACAAGGATATGCTCCATGGCTAGCACAAACAATAGCACCAAAGCCATATTCCCAAGTGACTTATTATGCATATGAACAGAAGTAGGAGCATTATGAATATAACAATTTTGCTCGTATATCCTTGTTAACTCTGAAATCATCTTCAGACGGGTTCTCAAAGACAACTAATTTCCTCGAACCCAATATGTTGCACTACTCACAATACTCATCAATTATGAGTTAACTCTGAAAGAAGAGTAAGATACTTTAAGAGGAAAACTACCATACTAACCAATCAAGTTGATGTAATCTAATAGCTTAGTCTTTAACATCAGTTCGCAAAAATGACACATACGGGCACTCGCACAATGATCCAATCAAACCATGTATCATAGGTCGCAATTGACATGAATTTCATAATGGTAACTATCTCCCACCTTGCATGAGAACTGCAATCTTCACCGACTATCCTGTCACCTTGGGCAAATTCACTTGCGCTCACCAAGACCAACACAAATCCAAATTAACACGCACAACAGGAAATAAACAAACATAGAAGAAGAACAGAAAGGAAGAAATGATACCGTGGCACGGAGCTACTGGTCATTGTACTTGGGGTCGAGGTTCATGCGGAAGTGCACCTCCGCCGACTCGACAAATTTTTCCAACACTAGGAATTAAAATTTAGCGATGAGAGGGGTTTGATTGCATACACAGTCACGCTTGAGTGGGAGGGCGGCCTTGCTGGTGCACGGCCTGGTGGGGGAGGTGAACGCGGAACCGCGGTGGCCCTCGTACCATCATCGTCGTCGTCGTTGTCTTCATCGAACTGGACCTGCTCCACCTCCTCCTCGAGCACGGTCCCTTGGGGATCAGCAACGGCACAGAGGAGGGGAACTAGACGGTCGCAGATGCCGTCGGAGAGTGGTCCTGGTCCCGATGTGGTGTCGCTCGCTGCTGCCACCATAGCCGCGCTTGGGGACAATCGAATCTAGTTGTGCTTCTATCGTCCCCAAGTTAAGAAGGGCTCCATCACATCCCTGCATGGGGGGAGGGCGGCAACGAGGTGGGATAAACCCTAACCACCCCCGTCTGCCCCCTTTAAACAACAGCGCTGGTGCCCTCCCACATGGACCGACAGGCCGAAAGGCCACCTAGGCTGGAGCCTAGGTTTGTGGTTAAACTCAAGTGATCAACACATCAGTGACTGATCTCTTTGTAACCCGTCACTAATGTCTCAATCATTAGTGACGAGTTATATTTAGACCTATCATTGATGGCTTGTGTCGTTGCAACCCGTCACTAATGATTATGTCATTAGTGATGGCTTGTCAAGTGACTCGTCACCGATATTATTAGTGATGGATGATTTTGTCACCCGTCACTAATGACATATTATTAGTGATGGGTCTAAGACGGGTCTCAACCCAGTGTCACATAAGTGTTGTGACCTCCTAGGATCCGTCACTAATAGAGTATTAGTGATGTTTACTTAGTAGTCATCACTATTGATGTGTCTATTTTGTTAGTTTCTTATCTAGTGTTTCGTTAGAATATGCATAGTATTACTACTACCTAGTAACCTAGCTTGGTTAAATCATGGTACTAGTATAGTTACCTAGCTAACTCAAGGTGACAAAGAGACAAATATTAATGGAGACAGTTCGGGACGGTCAACACAGTCGTCGTGAGATCCAGGACATGCAACGATGCCATGCACGCTGCCTTTGGTCCCTACGTGCATGCAGTCATGTCTAAATCGCATAAAAGCCCGTAATAAAGCATGCACGCAACGATCACCTCGAGGTGGTGATGGATATGGATGCAGCATGGATCGGCAGAGCCATCGTTGTGCACGTCGTCTTGCGACCAGAACGTAGGACAGCCTGCCCCGGGATGCATGCACTGGCTCTTTGTGCACAGTACTCCCGACGCATGCGCAGCTTGACAGCCCCACAGCCACAGGGGCACGTCGATCGGGTGCTTGCACACCTGGATGCAGTGAAGGAAAATAAACGCAATGAACTGCAAGCAGGGACGTGATACTCAGGAGAAAACAGGCGAGATCAATCATGTGCCCTTTCACTAATTTCCTCGGACTAATCATATCGGTCCGAATCGTAAGGACGGCAATGATGTGCAGCAAGTACTCCTGATTCCCACTGATTCCCAGTGCTAGCTGCAGTAACTAGTACTGTAGGAGGTGCAGTAGTCATGCGACAGCGTGCAACGGTGCAAGTAGTGCATGGGTTCTTTACTGATCATGATACGCACACGACCTCGCTTTACTGATCGATTCGACCTCGATCGACGGGGTTAATATGAGATTAAAGCACGGGAGAAATGTTAGCTAGGTTTGTGCAAAGAGTAGTACTAACAATAATGACGATGGTGACAGATAAGGTCACGGTAATTCTACTATGATGATGTAGCTATATATTATTTCTTCAGTATTAAATTTTTTTTATAGTTATCCCTGGTTGTTCTCTTTTTAGCTGTTGCTCTTTGCCGAGTTATTCTGTTAACGTAAAAAGCTCAATTCTTTTTAATGGATATATAATAGTGCTTCTACCACTGTTTCGAGAAAACTAAAGATGGCGATGTGCTTCTGAGGTGCCGACAGAGAGAGCTATAGCTTAGACCGAGCTGTCTGAACGTGGGATTAGAAGGACAGGCATGAGCGTCGAGCTAGATCTAAGGACTTTGGCGCAGAGAACACAAGCAGCAGCTCACGCGACGCCATTGGAAGAGGTAAGCAAGATGGACAAGCACGACGCACAGCTAGCTACGACTACGAGCCTGCCTATTGTCAAGCTCTAAGAGAACAGCTTCTAGAGAGAAGCTCGAGCCTCCTGCCCAAACACTTGAGCTACACACACCCTGGTTTCACAGAAGTCTAGCTCCAGATCTGCTGAGATATTGGATCGACAATTTCTGGGGGTAGATGCACAATGTCACTACAGGAAACCAGAGAATATCCCAAATAACAGGGTATTTTTTACGGGCCACAAGCAACTCACGAAATATGATTTTATTGACAGTTACGGTAGAACTCAGCTCTTTTTACCGGAGGTTCGAGGAAAACTCCTAGAAAGTGCAATTTCCCTGTCAGTTTGATAAAACTCTCAGGGAAATACAATTTTTATGTCGGTTACTAACTGTCAAATTTTATTTTGGTATTATTTTCCACGCCATGAAACAATTTCCCCCACTTGCAGCACTAGGGAAATATTTCCTTACCATTTTCCAGTCTTTCCCTGACAGCTTTTGCCATTAGGGATTTTCCAATTTCCGGTAGATTTTAACAGAAAATCTATACGCATTATGGTTGGGGCTGGGAATGAGGAGATGTTGTAGATTGATGGTGGAAAATTCGATTGTCTAATTCAGTAAAATAAACATTTTAATTTATGGAGAAACCACTAACAGAAAACTGCATTTAGTTGCAAAGCTTACAAATTTTGTAACCACCATATATTTTAAGTTGAGAAATATACTTTAAACATAAAAGATCGCATGTAGATATATACATGATAAGGTATCTAGTTGTCACCACCTTTACGTGTGCTACCGTGCTACTGATCTATGGTTACGAAATTTTTGGAAAAATATTGAAAACATTTACTTAAAAACAATCTGCCATGCCATAAAAATTTCAATCGTAAACAAAATAAAAAGAAAACCTGAGAAAAAAAAGACAATTTTCTGCTGCAAAGGAAACCTGAAAATAAAAAAATAAAAAGGAGATAAATATAAATTCTATTGTTTACCAACATTTGTCTTTTTTTCCTGCTAATGTACATGTGTTTGAAGTAGTGTTTTTTGTGGGATACTTGAACACATCACCAGTAGTTAACATAATGCTTTTAGATTTTTTTTCATAACCATTTCACTTGTAAAAGGAGTGGTAGCACGGTAGCACACGAAGATGTGGTAGAACCGGATATGTTCTGGTAGATATTTAGATCCCAAAACATGCAAAATGTTTCATTATGGGCTTTTAATTTGTCAAATGCAAACACATCAATATGTATTTTTTTTTCCATTTTTCCATTAAAACTGAAGGTCTCCCAAAGTTTACCGTTAGACCTTTACTAATTTATTGCGTATGGAAACTAAAGAAAAAGAACATATACAACCAACGCTCCATTATTGGGACTGAAAATTGCGGAGACTGAATATTAATGAACATAAGCGTCGGTAGATTGACCATAGGCTGGCTGGTGCATTTCGGGCAATACTTAGGCCTTGTTTGGTACACAAGAATTTTGCAGAAAATGTTCATGTAAGAATCTTGTGAGATCCTCGCGTTTGGGGCCTCAACTTAAAAATTCAAGATTGGTCTCCAAATCTTCATATGTTAGCTGTCCCCGCTTACTCTGACAAGGTAAGTCTTAAATCTTCGTGAGGCAAACTGCAATTATAATCGTAAAAATTTCAGTAGAACAATCACACATTGGACTTGCTAGTTATGTCTTCAATTGTTTTTGAAAGACATACGTTACATCAACTGTGTTAGGGTTTGCTACAGATCTTCGTTAATCATCATTCATCGCATCCCACTTAGCCTATCTTAGGCTGGCCTATGAATGTCCACTTGATGACAATATATCGATGTCTTAATTGCTTGGCAATTGAGAATCTCCCTCAGAGTTGGTTACCACCCAACCAACCAGGATTTGATTCCCACATTCTACCTATTAATGCTAGGTGAACATCTCTCCCCCTAATTGAGTTTTTTTAATTGCTTGGCAATTTTCCGGGATACTAGCAAATATTCACAAGTCCCTCCTAGTCCTAGCTTAGCCCTATAAGTCGTCAACGAACGGAGTGACAGATGTAATCAGCAAAAGTCTTGTCAAGAAGATCACTGAATAGAACTCAAAAGTTCACCGGTCGAATAGCATATCAAATCAAACCTTGCAACACTAAACCTGTTTGTAGTGGACGCACGAATTAATGGTCCAGAAATCAGTTTGAATGATCCATCTTTCCTGTGTGGCCGTAACTATCGGCGAGAGCCGGGATGTATATTTAGGTGAATTAGTAATTGTACACGTATTTTACACATGTAAAATTAATTCAGAATATAGTAACTTAAAGAAGTAAAAGAATATAATATAATAAAAAATATATTTATATTCACGAATTCATAATACGATCATATAATTTTAAGAAGAAAGAAAATGATGATTACATAGATGGAAAGGAGGAGAGTTGCCTTTAGGTGCATTGTTTGGACTTCATTCTCGCAACCGGACGTTAAAAGAACATTGTCCAAGTACATGGGCAGTCCTAGAATAGTACAACTACAGATATCCAATCACATCTCTGAATTTTACCATACACATTCATCCAGGCTGGATAAAGTATGATTATCAGCTTTACTATAATTTTCTATGGAGTGTGGAGTTACAGGGTTTAATTGGTGTGTTAGTTCAAGATCTTTTGTGACGATGCACTTACAACGGCTCAATAAGCAAGCTGTTGGTCGTCTCGTATTCGAGTGTTCGTAAGCAATTTTATCCTATGTACTGCAACGGTCTGGTTGAAAATTTATCCGTTGCACCGGTCGTCTTCCGGGCACATTCACTCCATCAATAAGCTAGCAAGGGACACGGATGCATCATATGCAGACACTTCTAGAGAGAGGAACAGAGAGATCTAGAGAGAGGAACAGAGAGATCTAGAGAGAGGGGGGGGGGGGGGAGGGGGAGCGCCGCTGACGACGACGGCCGCGACAGGGACGTCCTTACAGTAGAAGAGCAGCGTTCGTTGAGGTGTCAGCGTCATGCGCGCTACCAACCACTACAAAATAACCCCATTTCCCCGCTTCCTCCACAGCATTTCCATTGCACCTTTGCGCTCGCTCTTGTCATTGGCAATGCTGGACTCCGATGTCACCAGCCCGGCGTCGCCGCGGGGAGGAGGAGAGAGGCGAGTCAGGGGCGGGAACAGTGACGGTGGCGCTGGTGGCGGGCGGCATCCGACCTACCACGGCGTGCGCATGCGGGCGTGGGGAAAGTGGGTGTCCGAGATACGTGAGCCGCGCAAGAAGTCGCGCATCTGGCTTGGCACCTTCCCAACGCCCGAGATGGCGGCGCGCGCCCACGACGCCGCCGCGCTCGTCGTCAAGGGCCCCGCGGCCGTGCTCAACTTCCCCGAGATGGCCGCGGCCCTGCCGCGCCCGGCCTCCGCCGCTCCACGCGACGTGCAAGCCGCGGCCTCGCGCGCCGCGGCAATGGACTACCCCGTGGGCGCGACCGCGGCGCCAGTGCCGGCTTCGCCATCGATGGCGCCAGATCCGCGCCAGCACGGCCAGATGTTCGATCACGACGAGGAGCTCGAGGAGATCGTGCAGCTGCCGTCGATCGACGAGGACGTCGCGGCAGATCACATGTTCGGGACGACGTCGTTCCACAACTGTGCCTTCGAGCCGTGGTACGAGCAGGCGTGGATGCACGCCGGCATTGCGGCGCACGTAGAAGAGATGGTCGTACCCGGGTTAGACATGGAACAGCTCTGGACGCAGCAGGACGGTTCCGTGCGCTCTTGTGGGATCTGTAATGACCAATCAATCTCTCCCCCTCTCTGATCGGTGATCACTGTCTCTTTCTTGACTGCTGCTTGTTAATAGCCAAGCAGCTAGCCAGTATTACTTCGACGTCTCAACCGTTCCTACCATCTTGTCTAATCTCCTTTTTTGGCGAGCCTGGCACTCTAACTTCTGAATTTTCTTATCTTTGTTTTGACTTTTCAAATTGTTATTTTCATATCTATTTTTCTACAACAAGAAACATAATAAATAAGTACATTAAAATTATCTACACGAAATTTTCTACAACTTTTTTATTCACCATAAAAATAATTCTAGCTTTTGCTATAGCTAATAATAGTCACAATGTAACCATATAGCTTCCCTAATAGTTCGCAAACAACGCGATTCAGAAATTCATATCCTGATCTATTCATCCAAATTCAGCGTTAAAAAATCTTATACATAAAAAATTGTCTATAACTCTCTAGTACATCAGATTCTAAAATTTATTTTCTAAAAAGCACTAAACTTCGATTAGCTATCGGCAGCCACCGCCCTCTTACTCAAGAGTAAATGTATCTTTTCTATAGATCAAATAAACAGCAGTGACGAGAAGAAATAAAAATTAGAAGCGGTGGCAAATAAGAAAGTTTATTTCTAGATGAAAAATAGAGAATTAACCTATTTTCCGAGGGCAAATAAGAAATTTTCTTCAAAAATAATGGGCAAATTGAGCTAGCTAATAATTAAGTAAATACAGTGGCTGATTGGCATGGACATGTATCTGGCTGCAGGTACATGTCGTCGAAAGCAGCTATTGTGCATTCGATGCGATGCGAACGATTCAACGTCAGATTAAGTGAGACGATCTCCTAATGTATAATATTCCTACGTTGCAATAGATGTTAAAGTAATACTGAATTCACAGAGCAATAGTACTATTCAAAGCTAGGACAATGCCCTAGAATGCTACTCGTCTGCAGCAACTCCATCTGTTATATACAATTTTGCGCTCAAACATGAAGCACAGAGCTGGGGACAACGATGGTATCATGGTAAAGATTTTAAATATTGGTCTACATAACTTCATACAAAGGGAAATACATACATCAAGAGCTTCAGAAAAACACGCAATTATGCATATTCTTGGGCTTGCCAAACTCGCAATACATGAACACGTTGAACTCGCAATTAGTAAGTAGCAATACATGACCTTAAAGTTTGAAGAGTATGCGGTCAATACAAGACAAACTGAATCTCTTAATATTTACAATGTACAAACAAATTACCAAACAACAAAGGCAAGGAACGATTTCAAAATAAACAACAGAGCTTACAACTGGCAGCTAACATAGATGGTGAACTTCTATGCAATATCACAACGATCAAAAGCCTAAATCAACAGAAGTTTTGACTTCAATGAGAGGATGATACCCCATTATATTAGCAAAACGATGGAAGCAAGTTGAGTTGGATAAATATGCTCATTGCTGCTGCAGAACTTCAATCAATTTTCCTTACTGAACTTCTGAATCTATTCTCAAAGAGAATAATTTTATTTCTCCAAAAAAGATTTACTTTCACAGCTGACAAAGATGGATTTAGTTCTTCAGCAAAATGATCAATCCAGTCAGGAAGAGAAGCGAATGACAGGAAGCCAGTCAAGGCTGGGGTAAAATGTCTACCGAACAAACCCAATATGGGAACCAGACAACCTCCTTGCTATGAGATACCGATATAGGACCATGAAGAAACAAAGTACCACCCAGCATATGAGCCAGATGTTCCCATCGCCACCTAGAGTGTTGGCACAGAACCTACCGGCAAAGCCCCAAATAACTCCCAACAAAATGACGTTGAAAGTTACAGGCATATTTGACCCAGTCATTGCAGAATGTTGGAATGCTAACCAAGCAATTGCCAGAATCATTACTATGCCAAAGCACATACATGTTGCTGCTATTAAGTGACATCTTATGAACAAGAACCCAGAATTTAAGTTTGACACTGAATTTGGCGTCTGCCATGATTTAGATCCCTGCATGAGGGGAACAAAAGAGAAAGAGAACCTTTTCTGATTACTACACAGATTTGTTAAGAGTATATAATTCATTGATCATTGATAAAAAAAAAAGATGATGAGGGTACCCACGAAGTGACAGAGCATGCTGTTGTAACATCAGTTATCCTTTGGCGGCCTCCAGCAGCAGCAGGTCCTCCCAGCCGTGCTTCCCCTCGCCTAGCTGCTCAAACTCGGTGCAGGTCACACTAGTGTGCCACGGCACCGCGCACAGTACAGAAAGGAAAAGCCACAAATAGCAAGATAATTGATTCAGTCACAGTGCTACAGATGCATGAGGTAATGCATCATGCTCTACTCTATAAACTATTCCCCATGGATCAGTTGTAATCTAGCCTCATTACGTAAAACCGGCATCTCGTCAATTGCAATGATAATGAACAGAATAATTTACAAAGGTCAAATAAATAGTGTTATCCTTACAAACCAACATGCATTTACTTTGGATGTTACAAATTCACAGAGTTAGACATTATGCACTACATATATTGGAGATGGACCAGAATACAAACAAAACGAAGATCTTCATCAGGCACATACTTATCATGGCGTCACCATATCGTCGTTATGGCGGTGTGGCGGGATTTTTGGCCTTGCCACGGCGACGCCACGTCGCTGGCATCTATGGCGTCCGCCACATCTGAGTGGCGTCGGTATGGCGTCGCTATGGCGTGATTTGGCGTCCTAAAACATGTGGCGGGCGCCATAAGTTTCTATGGAGGGGATTAGAAGAGTCCAGAACTCCAACTTACCTGCACATCGTGCTCCACCTCCGCTGCGGCGCCGCTCCATCTCCGCTTGATTTCCGACGGCGCATCCACCTCCGCCGCCTCTGCTCCAGCCGGCGGCCGCCTCCACCCTCTGCTCCGGCCGTCGGAAGCCCTAGCCCTTTGCTCGGAAGTCCTCTGCTCAGGCCGCCTGCCCGCCTCCACCCTCTGCTCCGGCCGCCTCCAACCTCTGCTCCGGTCGCCTGCACCCTCTGCTCTGGCCATCCGCACCCCTCTGTTGAACTGCTCAGACGCCCTCCGCCTGGACAGCCATCCCGCCCCCTCTGCATTTGCTCGGACTCCTCACAGCTGCTCCTCCCTGGTAAGGTCCCTCTGCACCCCTCTCTGCTCGCGTGAATGCAGCAAAACAGCAGCTAATGTCGCCCCTCTGGTCTGCAGTCAGCAGTGCTATGAGCTCAGGGCTCACGGTCACGGCTCAAGGCCTCAGGCAGACAGGCACTAATGTTTCTTGCGCTGAACTACTGAAGTGCAAAGGAAAAAATAGAAAACTAATATTTTGTATAGTCAAGACTACAATTACATTCAAATACCAATGTAATTAGGAAAAAACAATCAAGATTCAAAAGTTAAATACCAATGTAATTAGGAAAAAACAATCAAACTAAGTTGTTGTCACTTTTTTTCAGAACATGGCTACTCAAGGGACTAGAAGTGCAGAGGCCTCGGACGCCGCATCAAATTATGATCCAAAGACTAATCCAAAGCGCAAGCCGAGAAGGTCAAATGATCCTGGATGGAAATATGCATTTTGGCCGACTATTGATAATAGAGATCTCTTGCAGTGTTGCTTGTGTGATAAAACTGTAACTGGAGGAATTACAAGGCTCAAGGAGCATCTTGTGGTTATGGAGATATTTTGAAGTGTGGCAAAACCACACCAGCTATTGCTCAGAAGATGCAAGCTGCTTTGAAGGGCAAGAAGAGACCACTTCTGCTTGATGATGATGGAGAGCTTCAAGGAGAAGATGATGTGCTTGATGTGACAAAGGAGTCCCAAGATGCTTCTAGAAGCATTGTGCATCATAGTTCAGAGACAGTTGCCAAAAGGAAACAATCTAGCTTTTTGAAGTTCAGAGCACCAAAAGAGCCTAACACCAAGTCAGTCGGTTCAATACTTAGGAGAACTCCAAAAGAGGTTGTGGAAGAAAGACATTCGAAGGGTCCTTCTCAGATTAGTATCCAAGCTAGCATGAGGACAAAAGAAGAAAGAGATGCTGTCAACTTGGAGTGGGCCAGGTTCTTTTATGAGCGTGGCATACCATTCAATGCCGCAAATTCTAAGCAATTTGAGATTGCTATAGAGGCCACTGCACAATATGATTCTGGGTACAAGCATCCTACCTACCATGAGCTTAGGGAGCCATTACTCGAGAAGGTTGTTAAGGAAACAAATGATTTGAGGAAGAGGCATGAAGATGCATGGAAGCAATATGGTTGTACATTAATGTCAGATGGATGGACGGATAGGAGAGGGCACCATTTGATCAACTTCCTAGTCAATAGTCTGGAGAGGACTTTTTTCTTAGAGTCGATTGATGCATCAAGTGAAGTTCATGATCAAGTGATGCTAGCTGATTTGTTAGAGAAGTGAATAAGCGACATTGGTGTTGATAAAGTTGTGCAAGTTGTCACTGACAATGGGGCTAACTATAAGGCAGCGGGCAAGTTTCTCATGAAGAGGTTTCCTACGCTTTATTGGATACCTTGTGCTGCACATTGCTTGAATCTTATGTTGGAAGATGTTGGAAAGTTGAAGGCATTCAAGAAGCCTATCTCACGTGCCCGTCATGTCACTACTTTCATCTATAGGCATGGAAGACTTCTTAGTGCAATGAGGGAGAAGACAGGTGGTAGGGATCTTGTGAGACCAGCAGCAACTCGGTTTGCTACCACATTTCTCACCTTACAAAGTTTGCACAAGCATAGAGATGCACTAAGATATTTGTTTACCTCTAATGATTGGACGAGTTGCAAACTAGCAAAGACAGAGACCGGGAAAAAAGTGTATGATATTGTGCTTTCTAGAGAGTTTTGGAACTCTGTTGAGGATTGCCTTAGAGCTTCTCTACCACTTATCATTGTGTTGAGGGTGGTTGATGGTGATGAGAGGCCTGCCATGCCAGAGGTTGCTTCTCTCATGAATCATACAAAAGAGAGGATAAATGTTGTCTTCTGTACTGAAAACAAGAAAAGCTTGCTCAATAATATCTTACAAATTATTGAGGGTCATTGGGATAGGCAAATAGACACCCCACTCTATGGTGCTGCCCTCTTTTTGAACTCAGGAAAATTCTATGCCATCCAAAAAGAGAATGATGAATATGTTGGGCACCTAAGGGGTTATTTCAATGATGTGCTTGCACGAATAGTGGAAGATGAGACCCTTCGAAACAAAATTGAAGAACAATCCATGCTCTACGAAGATCAACGTGGAAGCATCTTCAAGAATTGCATGGTCCTCCAAACTATCAAGTCAAAGAACCCTTGTAAGTGATTTGAAATTTTAATTACAGCATGTTATTTACAGCTTAACACGTAATATATGCATATTTATTGTCAATTTAGTTGATTGGTGGCGTGCGTATGGTGGTCGATCTATTGACTTACAAAGATTTGCTAAGCGTATTGTTAGTCTTTGTGCTTCATCATCTGGTTGTGAGCGTAATTGGAGCAGTTTTGAATTTGTAAGTGAAGTACTCAAGTTTCACATTTCAATTAGCAAAATTAATAATACATTTTTGTTAACTTTGCTTGCTTTTATGGTTGCTTGTAGATTCATACAAAGAAGAGAAACCGGCTAGAGCATAAAAGATTGAATGATTTGGTTTATGTTGCCTACAATCGGAAAATGACTAGTATGTTCCAAAAACGCCGTGAGGAAGCGGGTAAAAGCTATGTTCCTTTGGTTATGGAAGACTTTGATTGGGAAAATGAATGGGTTGACCCAACGGCCCAACCTCAATGTTCTAGTGCTTTGGACAGCATATGAGACCAAGTTGATGAAGCAATTGGTGCATCACATGAGCTTCGAGGTCGTAACCTTCCTAAGACCTACGCTCGTCGTGCAAGACATATATCAAGAGTGGTTGAAGATGATGAGGAGGAGGGAGAGGAAGAAGACATCATTGTAGATGATATTGATGTTGATGATTTTAGTGACAAACCAATGGATGCTACTGAAGATGATGCGGAGAACATGGATGCTTCAAACGATTTCGATGAGTTTGCATTGGATGACTTTTGAGAGATGAGAGATTTGAAACTTTGAATGATGATTGATGAGAGAGTGCTATGTCTTTTGTGCTATATTTACATTGCTATTTATCTTTTGTGCTACATTTACATTGCTATTTATCTTTTGTGCTACATTTACATTGCTATTTATCTTTTGTGCTAATATCCTATACTATAATATTTGTATTCACCACGTGTATGGCGTCGCCACACCACGCGTCATGTCGCTGTAAAGTTGTGAAGGTGGTGGGTCGTCACGCCACGCCACGTCGTAACAACTATGATCAGGCATAAATGCAGTTATGGCTAACGGGGTCGGCTGCAACTCAAAAAGATCAGCTATCACACTACATAATAACCAGAATGTTGTTGTGTTGGCTCATTGTGCATAACTCACATTGATCACAAGTCACAATATAGCTTTAAATTTTCATACACTGTAATTAATAAACACAAATATCATTGTAAATTTCCATACACTGTAATTAACAAATACGCCTAGGCACAGTCGCAGCAATGCAGTGAAAAACACCACATAGATCATACAGAGGGGCACAGTTGGATGTGAATCTTGGAATGTTTCTGATCAGGACAGTAAAATAAAGGTGGATTTGATTCTGCATGATAGTGGCATCTGCAGCCACAACTTACAATGCACTTTAATCAATACATCAGGTTGAATCCTATTTAAATGTGTCATGTTTGCATAGTACTTATTTGAGAGAGAAATGTTGAGTACATATTTGAGAGAAAAACAATACTCAATGAATATTCAGAAATCAGAAAGCAGTGCTCCAAAAGCCTAGCTAATCATCATTGCTTTATATAGTAGAGATAAACTGGCAATGACAATACGCCACCATGTAAACAATAAAAGGCTAAACCTCAGGAAAAATTGTTGTTAGATGGTTCTCCCAATCATTTAGAGTTGGCAACTCCCCAAGAGCCTGCGGGAGCTTTCCTTTCATAAAATCCGGAAAATAAATATAAACTAAATAAGATTCCATGAATTAATAACCAAGTGTTATGTACTGTAGATGGAAGCTTCATAAAAAGATTCAAAACTTTTCCAACACAGAACTACAGAAGTAACAGGACATAATTCATCAAAGACGGAAACAGACCCAAAATGACATTCCGATACAGTCAAAATACATTGGGACATCTAATGCATAATCCACATATCGGTCAAATCTGCAGCCAAAAAAGATTATAATAAGGACCGTTTTATATAGGAAATATCTTTGACCAAAATGAAGCCATCAATCAAATCACTGGCACTCAAGTGGGGGAGAGGAGGAGCTTCACAAGAATGCTAACCCAAATGAGTCATTGAAGTGGTTTGATGCAATTTGTGCATATTGCACTAAAAGGTGCCTGTGCATTAGATGTCCTAAGGGGACAAGTAGGCCTTTCAGGAAAACTTTAGAAACAACAGGACCATTTTTGCTAAATGATGAACTGATGATTGTAGATCAAGCAGTATGGATATTTATTTGTCCATTTTTCGAACCCGAGGAATTGCTGCAACATATCTGATTCACTTTGGTATCTTGAGTTCAAATTTGTGTCAAATGTTTAAGATTTAATCCGAAAAAAAATTGTTAAAGAACAAGGAATTGAAAGAAACAAGATAGAAAACCTCCGACTTACTTTTGCTTGTCTGTCAATTCTCATACTCTCGCTTCGAATGCAAAGCTAAAGATTGCTGGTCAGAAGTTGCAGCAATGTCCCTCAGTTCCTGAATAGAAACGACAAATGAATGAAAATTTGAATAAAATGAGGAAATAAACCTGATCGTTGGCATCTGCAAAGAGCTTACCAAAGCTTTTTCTCATGTATCTTCTGACAACTGCAAGAATATTAACAACACTCAGTAGACAATACAATAGAAACAGGTGTTCACAGTAAAAGAATGGAATAGATTGAAACAAACCTTTTTCTTAGGGCATGCAACAAGATGAGCATTGGCATCTGCTGAGCACTGGCACTCAAGCATCCCTGAGCGGTTGTTTTCAGTATCTGTCCAGAAATGGCTGCAGATGAGGGCAATGGTGTTAGCAGCAGCAGATAAGAAACAGCTTATGTGAGTTCTGAAGGGGTATGAAGCAAATACCTTCTTAAGCTGAGAAACCCATTTGGCTTTCCTTCTTTAAAGGGAGAATTAGCAAATATTACTGTTGCAATCTATTAAATGAATGAGCCAGGATTATGTGAGAACAGCACAAAAATGATATGGGAAGATAATACAAATACCCATAGGCTGCAATGCAAGGCCAGCACGAAATTTTCTTATCATATCCTGCTCTGAACTGAAGTCAAGATTAACCTGCATGCAGAAGAGTGAACTCTATATTAGTAAAGCTATTTATTGATGCACTTGTTAAATTCGCAAATAACAAGACACTATGTTCTAAGCATCAAACATGTGATGCGTATTTACTTGCGGTGTTGATAAAGGAAAACAAGTGAGCACGACCTTGCAAGTGCTGCCTGATGAAGACGACCAGCAGCAGCAGGGAGAAGGGCAGTATCTGCTCCACCCACCTCGCCACCTGTTGTATGTCGTACCTCTGATATGACGACGAGGACTCCCTCCTGCCCTCCACGTCGCCTGCAGCCGGCGCCGGCTCGGCGGGGTGCGCCCTCGCCGCGTCCCCCTCCTCCTCCACGACCCTGTCCTCCCCATTTCGGACGACGTCCCCGCCTCGCCATGGCGCACAATCTGGATTGGAAGCTCGCCTCCCCCTGCCCTGGCCCCCGCCTGGTGTGGCCCGCCGCCGGGGTCAGGAGGGAGGATGCCGGAGTACTCAAGCAGCGCGGAGAGCGGCGCCTGGATGAAGCTGGAGGGGGAGAAGTGCATGCCGTACCTCCTCAACGAGGCGGGGCAGATGGAGGCTAGGGCGGCGCGTCCATCGGGTGGGGCGCGCAGGGGGAGGGGAGCTTCCAGAGGCGGCGGCGGCGGAGGGTGGGCGGCGCTGGGTCGGAGGGTGAGGGCGGCGGGGGCGACGTCGGGGGAGGGGGGGCGGAGGCACGCGGCGAGGCACAGGCGGAGGCGGTGATGGGGCCCATGCTTGTCGCTGTCATCGTCGTGGCGAGGAGGATGGGGGCGGGGGGGCGGCGCGGAGAAGCCGGGGTGGGGCTGCACGACGATCTGGAGAGGAGGATGGGGCCGGCGGAGAAGGAAATTAGGCCATGTTTGATTCGGATTCTAAAAGGTTGATTCTGATAAAAATTTAAAAACTGAAATAAACAGTTATATTATAAAAGTTGAATTGTGATCATAATTCAAAAACTAAAATAAACAGCTGGTTGAAAAAATTGAATTGTTACACTCCAACACATATTATAACAATCTACAATCTAACTTTTATAATCCAAATTTTACAATTCAGATTCTTATAATCTACAATTTATAAGCTGTTTTTCACAATCTACAGTTCAAACCAATAAGACCTTATTCGAGACTCGTGTTAACTCTTTTTTTTATATATCACATGTTTTTTTCTCACTCTCAGTTGTATATATGCTAACTGTTGGATCAGAGAAAGACAGTATAGATTAGGATCTTATAAAGATTTTTCGGTGATGAGTTCTATAAATTTCCTTTTGACGGCAGGGTTGAGTGGTTAGATGAGGTAATGAGCGGTGATTCTGAACAGTTTTTCTGGTTCGGATGGTTTTTCTTTTGTCTGTTTTTTCATTTTTATTAGTGAGTGGAAAAGGGAGGTGGTGCGGTAATAGACTCCGGTTTTATATAGCTGAGATATGATTATTAAAAGATAATTTAAAAAATATAGGACCGTTTTAATGCTACACAACGATTGTGTAAGCTGGTCACGTATTACTTATTGAGTTGGCATTTGCAAGTGACATGACTCGCCTACTCTTGACAGCTTCTGAAAGGTCATAAGTTGATATGATATTACTTGTCCAAAACTTAATTTCAGAATGAAACAGGCTAAAGGTGGTTAAATGGGCAGCACGGCCCATTTAAAATTGGGTCGTGCTGTATCCGGGGATTGACATAGTAGGCTCCATGGTTTTTGTTCCCATCGGCTCTTGAAAAATTGAAAACAAATAATAAAAACTCACGCTCACCATGAGTCGAACACACGACCTTCCACTTAAGAACCAAAAATGCTATCATTACACCTCATATCTTATATGGTATTAGATTTAAACAAATTATATAAGATCTTAAAAGATATAAAAATTTAAACGGGTCATGTCGTGCTGGCCCGACGTGTCGTGGCTCTAGCCTAGACATGGCCCAAGCTGTCGAGCAGTGTTGGCATAGCCCGATAGCCGCCGTGCAGTGCCATGCCTAGATCAGGCCGAAATGGTCATGCCTTGTACCGGTCTATTTGGGCCGGCCCACTTGACCACTTTTACCAGACAACTAGCTCGATTTTCAAATAATAATCTTACAGTTTGTCAAAAAAAAGATTATGAGATTATATATATTCCAAAAATTTCTTTCACAATATAAGTCTATTAAGGAAGAATAGCGTGTATTTATTGTTATGTTTTCACTTACTACCCCTTCTTTAATAATGTGAAAGAGATGGAGATAGAGGGTGGTTGAGTACTATTCAACAGGGGCATGTTTGGTCATGTAAACACCTATATTTTTTATTTTTATGAGAGTGGTTGAGTAGTACTTTAAAAAATATGGGGATTTAGGAGATTTTTTATTTTTATATTTTTAAATAAAAAATTACAAATATATACCTCTATTTTAAAATATTTTAACTCTAGACTCCTATCTCTTACTGGAAAGGCAACAAGTCACCTTCCAACCGATGACAGATTGTGGTATAAAGTAGCGTGGCCGGCCTCACATTGGTTATTGTGCTCATTTATTGTTTTCACCTATGTTTTTACAATAATATAGAGCAATTATTAGATGTAGTTTTTTTATATAGTTGTAACCGTTGGATCTAAGATTTTTAGGATAGTTGTAACTGTTGAAGCTAGTTTTTTAAGAATAGTTGTAATTATTTGACGTAAATTTTGTAGGAATAGTTGTAACTATTGAACCTAGGTTTTTTAAGATAGTTTTTTTTAGAGATGCTCGTAACTATTGGACTTAGGTTTTTTAAATAGCTGTAATTATTGGACTTAAGTTTTTTAGGTAGTTGTACTGTTGGCCAGTGCACTCGGGTCGACTAGTGTAACTTCGCCCCTGTATGTACAACTGCATATTTAGTGTATGACTAGTTAAATACCCGTTCATTGCATCGGGAACAGAAAATTTCCACAAGAGAATATAATTGATTGAGTATCACACGACGAGCTACAACAGAAGGCTATCTTACACCACACAACATATATGTTCTATAAAGCACAAATAATGCACTGTCACTCAGTCAAAGTATGCCATTTTGAGCTAAGCATTTTTATTACATATGTCTCCTTTGGTCACATGACAGAGCAAAACCTTATTCTGAGCTCTAGACCACATGCCAAGATATCGGAGAACAACCCACCATTGCCAGTCATATGCATCTAGTAGTGTATCTCTAACAGTCATGAAGAGTGTTACCAATATCACAAGCTAAATACCATCTAAGCGCATATCCAGCTAATTGACATACTTATATTATCCTTTATCAAGATGTGGATGGCCTAATGTGAGAGAAGTAAAGAAGAAATGATTTTGTGAAAAAAGTTGGCATCCGAGCAAAGAAAAAAGAGCATTTTAATTGTTAAAGAATCAGAAAATATAAGGTTTCGAAGACCACCAAACATGGCCAATGAAAAACGCAAGTGAAGCTGTTCAATTCTACTCATCGACATACATCCTAATGCCTATTTCCAAGCATGTATCTTAGTCATGAAGATGGCAGACACGAATATGAAAGGACGGGAATTATCAGGAATCTCGTAGCCATGCACATATGCAAGAGATATTAATACCATAACCAATTGAGCAGCTACGCTAAAGGCTCATTTGGTACAACAATAGTAAAAGTGTAAAATTTATATCATTATATGAATTATTCAACTTTACGTACTTCAGAAATCAACTACAGATCGCTAATATATGTTTATTCTACAAGTTCTTCTTGCTTCACCATATACTCCATATCATATATCTCTCCTCTTGAGCTCTAAGACGACCATCATGTCACACCTGAGAGGATTCCCCTAGCAATAACAAATATTTGTAAGGAGGTTCATTTCATTTCTCCAATCATAGATCTTGGCTCTTGCCTAAGATTTTGAACATGAAACATCGATTTAATAGGGCATGTTGTGTCTACCTCTTTCTCCATGATTAAGACAACAGAACAATGGACAAAAGAAAACTCCCTTCATGTTCCAGACAGTTGCAATTAGCAGAATGAAAGGGGGCTTGACAAAAGCTATTTTAAGATAAACAACTAACCCAAACAGAGCAATTCTTTTATCTCGGAATAAAATATTAAAATAAAAGCATGAGACCACTTCAAATATATAAATAATAATTTTTACTCGTCTCAACATATGCTAATCTAGTTGGGTGACATGATAATAACCTTCCCGGTTGAGATTGCATCGAGGCAAATATTGCCTACAAGCTAAGAATTTACCTGAAAAGTAGTTTCCATACAAAATGGCATGAGTGATAGATTGACAGTGGAACACCTTATTTCATTCCAAGTACCTTCAAGGTCAACCTATCATGAAAATTTGCAAGTAGCCTATTTTTTTACCTTGCACATTGTATCAAAATTGATAGTTGTTTCTACAAAACTGGATCTTGAGATCACCATTTCAGTGAAACAATCACAACAACAACCTTTTTAATGGGGTCATTGGCTTATTAGATGTCTAGAGCATTTAAAATTACAGTTTAGACTAATACATGGTTGTACTTTAGTCTTATAGTTATTCTGGACACGGGACTCTGCAAGATGTGCAACATCTGAACTGGAGGTCACTCCTGGAGACCTAGTAAAAACAATGTTCAAAGAATCAAATGGTTACTCTTACTAAGAGAAAATATCTAGTAAATATTACTATAATTTAACGTGTACTACGTTGTGGCAACATGCTACAAATAACAGAACTCAAAATGGTTTGAACATTATTCATTGATGGCCAGCAACTGCATGCTCAAATATGCTTTGTTTCTTGGAAATGAACAACCACTACTTGTGGTATGAGCAAATTGAATAACAAAAGTTTCTAAGACAAATTTTTAGTAGCCTTTGATGAGCAATTTAATTGACCTTATTAATTAGTACCTCCAATGATGACCGGACCATTCAAATTTGGGTTGTGGCATGTTGTCATTGCAGTGATCACTTGCTTAGTCATACGGGTCAGATCTATACTCCTACCGAGCAAGTCGAACCCACCTTCAAAAGTTATGTGTCATTATTAAGAATAACATAAACTTGTAAAGCACCAAGTGAAAAAAAAATACCAACCTTGGTTACAGATCAAGAACATCATCTGTGATCTAAAATGCATTGTTTGCAAATAGTTCCTCGGTGACACCTATACAGAAGCACAGATTGCTATCATAAACATTAGAAACTATTCATTTCTTTCATAGGCCAAATCATGTCGAAAGTGTTCTATCTAGATGTTCACATCTATCGATGAAAGAAAGACCCAACCTCCCATGAAAATAGCATACTATTAGTTAGGTGAATGACTCAATCGTATCAAAGAAATTGGTTAGATAATTACCAACTAATCCGTACAACACCCGCGACATTTTCAATTTACCAGAGTGCTAGTCCATGATATTTCCATGCAAGTACTTGCAATGAAAATGCACTTTCTTTTGGGCAATTAGTTTAATGCAGGAAAGTAATACAAAAAGTAATAAGATAATATGGTTCTGGGTATCCTGAAATAATTACAATACTGATATTCATATATTCAAATGTAGGTGCCCATCAATTTACAAGCTTGCTAAAATAATGTAGAAACACTCACAACAGTAAAATAATTGTTTGGCGCATACCACTACTACAAAAGCCTAGAAATTAGTATTCTCTTATGGAAAATCTAGTGGGAACTATTGATAACGATTTTACAAACAAAATTGCATACAAGTTTTTGCAACCATATTCACGTACCGATATTGCATACAATAGTGGACGAGAACAATATTCTCTGAATCAATAGGCTTCAAACCATAAAAACACATATATCGGATGACCACTCAATATTGTGAGAGAGGAGGAGAATAGGTACAACCATGCTCTCCACGGGTAATATATCGATTGAGTGATACAAGAGAACTAACCATACCAAAAATGTGTGACTTTGCTTTAGGCAGTGAATTTTCCTGGTTCCAGGCTGGTGCATAACACTGTAGAAGTTTCAGAGGAAAAAATGCATGATAGAGGTAGAGGCAACTACAATCCAATGCATTTGGGAACTGAGAATACTCTTTATAATCTAGTGATATTGCGTTCATGTGTTGCAAGTGATGATCAATTCTACAGTGAAAAACATGTGAGAAACAAGAGAGGAATGAGACTACTTACAATAAAAACACTTGTAACATTCAGTAGCCACATGCTACTGTGCCCAGGCAAAAATGCTGAGACAACCTACATATTCACCAAGAAACATATGAAGCACGCTTTACCTTACAAAACCAATATAGTTAATCCAAATTACTGCGATTCATACACATGGGACGATTAATTGGTTAGGTAATAAAAGGCAAAGTACTAATTCATTGCAAAATAATATGCAATGAACTTGGGCTAACAAGAATAAAATTCAAATGCAAAGGGCGATAAAATAAAAAAATTGAAATTTGCTGGTAACCTAATACAAGCATCGCTCGCACGGTTGAAATTCAAAAATTGACCAAATCAAATAGTGCTCATCTTGGTGAGGCAATCGAGTCTCCATGTCCACAAAATTGAAGGCCATGGTAATGCAGCTAAAACCTGAAAGTATATAGGCACAAACAAAAGGCTCAAGACACCTTTGGCCTCCATCCTCGTTCGTAGCTCCTCAGACGTCAGTATCACTCGGCACACCACCATGTCGCACAAGGAGCTAGGCCTGCTCCAACCATGACATCTGCTGGCATGAGACCGAGCAACCAGCATCATCGCTAGGCATGTGCTGACAACATCAAGAAATAAATCAAGAAGGCAAGTATAATATTTAAAGTCAGTGTGGACAATATCAGAATTTTTACTAGAGTATAGTAAAGAAAAGTATTACGTCTAATAGATAACAAATAGTATTTATGCCGTAAAAAGGATCCTCTTTTAAGAAACTTCATCTACTCAAATATACCACATAATATATGAAGCAAACAGTTCTATACCCCTTACTGACCTACTCATAATTTAGTACCCCTTACTGACCTATTCATAACTTAGGACCCTAGACGACGGATTCAATGCTATGGGTCCAAAATGGCACCATTTTACCCTTAGCAAAGTTCCCTCCTACCCGTATTTTGCAATATACATACCGTCAGTTGGCACAATCCCAAATCCAAGGTTCACCTAGTTCAAATCAACCAATGCAGGTTTGCCTATTAAGCAAATAAGAATCATGACATCAGAAGACCATAACAACATTATGAACAATTTACCATGAGCAAATCTCCCTGACAGACACATAGCAATGAGACATGTAGTTTATAGTGCAAATCACATACCACATCTTCTCATAGCCCAACCTTTAGTGGGAGCGACGAGATCTAATAAAGTTGATTCTGAATCTGCATCACAGAAAAGCACTACAAATCTCTGAAGAAATTTGGAGATAGATAGATATATAGATAGATAGAGAGAGAGAGAGATCATGTACCCAACAGTCATCGAAGAACTGGAGGTTGTAGTGGTCGTGGATAGGCTGAAGGCGATGACAACTACGGCGTCGGTGCGAGCAACCTCGCACAGGGTGGTTGTGGAGAGGACGGTAGGGAATGGGTATTTGTCGGTGAATCAGGAACCGGAGGTCCCCGAACCCCGAGACCATGCCAGTAATCTGCCACGTGGCGCCATCCCGTGGAGTCTCATCCGCAAGGTAAGAAAGATTAAGTCCCGGGAGAGGGCGCTTGGGGCCACAGTCAGTGGTCCCCGAATACCCAAGTTCCCCGATGATCTGCGAAGTCTAAGTGCCGGGAAGAAAGTGCTCGGGGAGGTATACGGTGACCCCCGAGCACCCGAGTCCCCCGACGATCAAGAAAGCTAAGTACCGGGAGAAGTGTGCCCGGGGCCGCGAGCGGTGGCCCCCTGGGCACCCAAGTACCCCGAGGACCCATTGAAGGAAGTTCCGGGAGAGAGTGCTCGGGGCTGCGAGCAGCGGCCCCCGAGCACTCGGTCCCTTGAAGGTCCGCACAAGTGTGCCCGGGAGAGAGTGCTCGGGGAGGTGAACAGTACCCCCGAGCACTTGGTTCCCCGAGGATCAAGAAAGGGCATTATCGGGAGAGAGTGCTCGGGGACGTGAACAGTGATCCCCCAGGCACTCGGTTCCCCAACGACTCAGAGAGCCCCCTGACAGTGGCCCCCGCAGGGGCCCACTGATGAGGTGTCAGCCAGTCAAAGGTCCAAGGCCACATTTAAAGAGCGCGTGTGGCCTGCCACCCCCAACTGCTCCCGCCACGCTCGGTGTCAGTTCCTGCCACATTCTGGCAGAAAGGCGTGGGGTCATTAAATGCACGGGTCCCATCCCGTGCCATCTGTCCCGTCTCGGGATAACGTCGTAAGGGCCGAGGCGTTCCGTCTGCCGCGCTGCTGTGGCAGGAGAACAAGACAGGGCAGGCACGCCGGGCCGCTCTGCGGCTGCCCGGTGGGCCCTCTCCACGGCGTCCGTTGCCAGTGCATTTATGGTGACGGATGACCGGGCGTGGGGCACATTTTCCACCCCCGGTCACTTCGCACAGAGGCTATGATGACGCCCTTTCCATTTATGGTGCCTTGGAACTCATGCCCTTTCGTTCGGGGCACGCTGCTACCGGTGGGTATTTAAAGCAGCCGACAGCACGGACAAAGACAAGTTTTTGAAACTTTGAAATCTCTGAGCAAGCTAGACAAGTGAAGAAAGGTTGGAAAATCCCAGAGGAAGTAAGTAGCGAAGAGAAGAGAAGAGAAGATCGAGAGCACCCAAAGCCAACAGATACATGCAGACTGAAGAACAAAGAGCTTGAGGCTCCACGATAGACAAACATTCTTGTAACCAGCAACATCCTTGAGGGACATTCTCAGGGCATTTATAGTATCCATATAGGAGTAGGGTATTACGCCTCCGTGCGGCCCGAACCTGTCTAAACACCAGCGCATTTACTTCGTTCCGCACTAGATCGTTTCACCCCGCCGGCCATCGCATTTATACCCATTTATTTCTCCGACGAACATATTCAGGATCATCCCCCCGGCCGAATCTCTAAAAAGGGGTCTCTCAGGATCCCTGCGACAGGAGTTAACCCTCCGACAGCTGGCGCGCCAGGTAGGGGGGAAGCATCCCTGAATTTGTTTGTTTGTTTTCTTCTGCAGAAAAAATGGCCGGTGGTCATCGTCTCCAGCGCTCTGGCTCCAGCTCCAGTGAGGGAATGGAGCCCCTCGCTCCGGAGGCCCCAGTCGCTGCTGCGTCCCAGCAGCAGCCACGATCTGCACGCACGGCGTTCCCCTCTCAAGGGGACCAGGGCGCTGGGCCCAGCAGGGCCGCCGCCGCCATTGCCGGTGCACCATCCAACCCCCAGCAGGTGGCCGAAACTCCTGTCGCCAGGTCCGCGTCTGGTCAACGCCGGGCGCCGCTCCGGTGTAGGCTCGCCTTCGGCGAGGCCAGTCCTGGGAGCGCGCTACTTGCGGTGCACGCTTTCCTCAGGCACCCTCCAGTCCAGGCGGCGGGGGAAACCCCGGAGGGCCGCTGGCTCCAGGAAGTAGCCGCCCTAGTCGGCACAACCCACCGCCAAGTGCTGGCCGAAAGTTCCCACGCCACCTCCCAGCGCGGCGCCGCTAGGACCGGCCCATCATCAGGTGGCAGTCGCGCTGGCCGGGGGGCCTCCAGGCGGAGCGCTGCCCCCCTGGCCACTTCCGGAGCCCAGGACCTCCGCTTACACCTCAACGAGCAGAGGGGCATCGAAGACGTGCGCGTCACTCTCGAGCGCCAGCGGGAGACCCAGCAAGAGGCTGAAGCCGAGGACCAGGCCTCCTCTTTGCCGGCCCATGATCGCCAGGGCTCCCCAACTCGCCGGCGTTCACCGCCCAAGGGCGCTGCCCGCGCCGCAGGGTACGGCACCGGTTGCCATGCCTTCACCAGTGAGCTCCGCGGGGTCAAATGGCCCACCAAGTTTCGCCCCGAGCTGCCAGAGAAGTACGACGGGTCCATCGACCCCGTCGAGTTCCTCCAGATATACACCACCGCTGTCCAGGTGGCTGGTGGCAGCGAAAAGGTGATGACTAACTACTTTCATATTGCCTTGAGGGGCTCTGCCTGCTCTTGGCTTATGAACTTACCCCCAGGGTCTATCAGCTCCTGGGATGATCTTTGCCACCAGTTTGTGGATAATTTTCAGGGCACATTCACTCGCCCCGGCCTGGAGTGCAACCTCCACGCCGTCAAGCAGCAGGAGGGGGAGACGCTGCGGCGCTTTATTCAGCGCTTTAGCCAGGTCCGCAACACCATCCCGCAGATAACCCCCCACGCTGTCATTATCGCATTCCGGCAGGGCGTCTGCGACGAGCGGATGCTCCAGAAGCTAGGCATGCACGAGGTCGAAACCACCGCGGAACTTTTTGCGCTGGCCGACAAGTGCGCCAAGGCGGCGAAAGCTCGGGCGTGGCACGTTCCGCGCCCTGAGCACCCCGCCGCCAATCAACCAAGTCCTTCCCGCTCCTACAGGTGGGAAAAGAAAAAGAGAAGGAGGCACGAGGTTGTCCCCGTCGAGCTAGCCCAGGGCCCCGCTCGTGGGCCGGCCCAGGAGCCTGACCACCGGCAAGCACGCTGGGCGGCCGCCGACAGACGGCCTACGCCCGCGAGGGCTCTAGCCCGAGCCCCTCCTAGGGCTCCGGCTCCCGCAAGGGCTCCCGCTCCGGCAAGGGCCCCCGCTCCTGCGGGGCCCAAGCCGGGGAAGTGGTGCCCGATTCACAAGACCAGGTGGCATGACCTCACAGAGTGCCGCACGGTCAAGGGCCTCATCGAGCAATGCCAAAGGGACCGCGAGGAGCCCCGCCAGGGTGGCGACGATGAAGCCACCCCCAACAACCCAGAGCTCGGCTTCCAGGAGCCTGAGCACACCGTCGCCTTCATCGACGGAGGCGCGTACACGCCCTCCTCCCGCCGCAGCATCAAGACCATGCGGTGCGAGGTGTGCTCGGTGACCCCGAGCGAATAGGCCGTAAGGCCCCTGAAGTGGTCGGACACCCCGATCACATTCAGCTTGGCCGACCACCCCGCTAGTACTGCAGGCGTGGGGCGACTACCCCTGGTAGTGTCCCCCACCATCTGTAATGTGAAGGTCAGTAGAGTGCTGATCGATGGGAGCGCAGGCCTTAACCTCCACTCCAAAGAGGCTTTCGAGAAGCTGCAGGTGCCCTCCAGGCGCCTAAAGCCGTCGCTCCCGTTTTACGGGGTGACACCCGGGCACTCCCTGCCCCTCGGGCAGGTCGAGTTGCCCGTGACATTCGGGAGCCAGGACAACTTCCGGACGGAGAATGTCATCTTCGACGTCGTGGAGCTCCCCCTCCCCTACAACGCCATCCTCGGGCGCCCAACGCTCGCTCGGTTCATGGTGGTCATGCACTATGCGTACCTCACGGTTAAGATGCCGGGCCCAGCAGGCCCCATCTCCGTGTCCGCCGAGACCAGCAGCGCCGTCTCCTGCGCCGAGCAGTTATACTCGGCCTTGGTCTCAGCTCGAGCCGAGGTCGAAGGTCGTCCAGGGGGCCCGGGACCCTCTTCACCCAAACCCCGACTCGCTGTCGACGCCTCCCAGGTCGTCCGAATCGACGGTGACCTGGGCGGCAAATAGGAAAGCGCACTCGTCGCCTTCCTCCGGGCTAACGTCGATGTGTTTGCATGGCAGCAGTCCGATATGCCCGGGATCCCTAGGGAGGTGATCGAGCACCACCTAGCTGTGCACCCGGACGCACGCCCGGTGAAGCAAAAGGTCCGGCGGCAGGCGCCCGAGTGCCAGGAGTTCATCCTGGAGCAAGTGGGCAAGCTCGTTGACACCGGATTCATCTGAGAAGTCCTCCACCCCGAGTGGCTGGCGAACCCAATTATCGTCCCGAAGGCCAACGGCAAGCTCCGCATGTGCGTGGACTACACCGATCTAAACAAGGCTTACCCCAAAGATCCTTTTCCTTTGCCCCGTAAAGATCAGATTGTAGATGCAACCGCGGGATGTGATCTTTTGTGTTTTTTAGATGCAAACTCTGGTTATCACCAGATCCGCATGGCCATAGAGGATGAAGAAAAAACTGCTTTTACCACTTCGGTGGGGACTTATTGCTATGTATCGATGCCTATTGGTTTGCGCAACGCTGGGTCTTCTTTCCAGCGCGCTATCCGCATCACCCTTGATTCGCAGGTTGGCCGCAACGTCGAGGCCTACATCGACGATCTTGTGGTCAAATCCCGAGACCGCGCCACCCTGCTCAAAGATCTTGCCGAGACTTTCAACAGTCTCCGCACTACCCGCCTGAAGCTCAACCCCGAGAAGTGCGTCTTCGGGGTGTCTGCGGGCAAGCTCCTCGGTTTCTTGGTCTCCAACCGAGGGATCGAGGCCAATCCAGAGAAGATCCGGGCCATCGAGCAGATGCGACCCCCGGCTCGACTCAAAGAGGTTCAGCGTCTCGCCGGCTGCATGGCGGCCCTCGGGCGCTTCATCTCCAAACTTGGGGAGCGAGGACTCCCCCTTTTCAAGCTTCTGAAGAAGACCGGTCGTTTCGACTGGACGCCGGAGGCCGAGCAGGCCTTCCGCGATCTGAAGAAGTATCTCACCTCGCCACCCGTACTGGTGGCCCCATCTGAGGGCGAGCCACTACTGCTCTACGTCTCGGCCACTCCTCAGGTCGTGAGCATGGTACTGGTGGTAGAGCGCGATGAGTGCATGGGGTTAGGTGCTGGGACCCAGCTCCCGGCCGCCCCCAAGCACTCCCCTGTCCTCGCGGCTCCCCCCGAGCAGGGGGTTGAGCTCGAGCACTTGGCTCCCCCCGAGCAGGGGGTCGAGTCCGAGCATTTGGTTCCCCCCGAGCAGGGGGTCGAGTCCGAGCACTTGACTCCTCCCGACCAGGGAGTCGAGCCTGAGCACCCGGTCAGCCCCGACCACGTCGTCGAGCTTGGGGGCTGTAGCAGGCCCTCGGGTGGAGCCGCAGCCCGGGCCCACCGGGTATAGTGACCGGTGTACTTCGTCAGTGAAGTCCTCCGGGAGGCCAAGACAAGATACCCCCAGGCCCAGAAGCTGCTCTACGCCATGCTCATCGCTTCCCGCAAGCTGCGCCACTACTTCTAGGCGCACAAGGTCTCGGTGGTTACCACATACCCACTGGGGCCCATCCTCCGGAACCGAGAAGGCGCCGGGCGCGTCGTCAAGTGGGCGGCGGAGAAGCTAGAGAAGCGCTTCGACGGCCTGGAGCTGCGGTACATCCCTCGTCGCGACAATGCTCTGGTCGATGACCTTTCTCTCCTGGCCTCCTCCCGTGCGCGCGTCCCTGCCGGAGTCTTTGAAGAAATACTCACATGACCTTCCATCCTGCCTGCCGAACAGGACGAAGGGGAAACCTCGAGCTCAATTCAGGGGACCCCGGCAGCGCCCTCAGTGGGAAGCCCCAACAGGGTGCCGCCGTCCGGCTAGTGCGCTGCGCTTGCTGACAGTTCTCAAGATGCCTCGTGGATTGACGAGATCCGAGGGTACTTGAAGGAAAAGTTCCTCCCCGGGGATGATGCCTCTGCTGAAAGAGTTGCTCGGCAGTCCAAACGCTCTGCCATAGTAGATGGGGATCTCTACCGGCGTGGCGCAGGCGGCATCCTCCTAAAAAGCATCACCCAGGCAGAAGGCGGCGAGCTTCTCGCTGAGGTCCACGAGGGCGAGTGCGGTGGCCATGCATCGTTCTGCATGTTGGTCGGGAAGGCCTTTCGGTAAGGTTTCTACTGGCCTACAGCCCTCTAGGATGCTTCCGAGCTGGTTCGACGCTGCAGGGCGTGCCAGTTCCACGCAAAGCAGATTCACTAGCCAGCTCAGGCTCTTCAAACCATCCCCCTGTCATGGCCTTTCACGGTCTAGGGGCTGGACATTCTGGGTCCGTTCCCCCGAGCAATCGGGGGCTATGAGTACCTCTACGTCGCCATCGATAAGTTCACCAAATGGCCGAAGGCAGTTCCAGTTGTCAAGGTGACCAAGAACACGGTGCTCCAGTTAATCCGCGGTATCACCAGTCGCTTCGGTGTCCCGAACCGAATCATCACCGACAATGGCACTCAGTTCACAAGTGCTCTGTTTGGGAACTACTGCGAGGACCTCGGCATCAAGCTCTGTTTCGCCTTCGTCGCTCATCCTCAGAGCAATGGGCAGGTCAAGCGCGCCAATGCGGAGATACTGAAGGGGCTCAAAACCCGGACCTACAACGTGCTCGCAAAGCACGGGAAAGGGTGGATCGACGAGCTGCCTGCCGTGCTATGGGCCAATCGGACCACGCCAAGTCGCGCTACTGGGGAGACTCCTTTCTTCCTTGTGTACGGTGCTGAGGCGGTCCTCCCCTCCGAGCTCACTCTGAAGGCAAACAGGAACAGCAAAGGTGCGACGACGTCGACTATTTGGAAGAGCGCCGGTGGCATGCCGCTGTCCGAGCAGCCCGCTACCAGCAAAGCCTGCGACGTTACCATCAGCGTCACATCCGGGCCCGGTCTCTCGAGGTGGGGGATCTAGTTCTCCGACACGTCCAATCGCGCGAAGGGAGGAATAAACTGTCCCCTATGTGGGAAGGCCCCTTTACCGTGAACGGTGTCCCGCGAGAAGGCTCCTTCCGGTTGGCTGCAGAGGATGGGCAGCCGCTCCCCAACGCGTGGAACATCGAACACCTGCGCAAGTTCTTCCCGTAGATGGCCCTGTATGCAGGCTCAGGTCAACCAGGCCGGGGGCTTCCCCCCCGCCCAAGTTGACCAGGGGCTGCTACTAACTGGATAAGTCACCCAACCTTGTAAAAATTGTCAATACAATACATATATCCATGTGCCGTTCTTATGTCAAATTTTATTTTTTCTGGATTCCATATGTTTAATCTGTCTGTTGAGATGCTCTATTGTGCGAGAAAAGTTCGCTCTCTCATTTTCCCCGTTGATAAAAGAATCCCGATCGGTATGCGCACGGGCAGTTGCCGCTGACTTACGTCTGTCGTGGTAGGCTGTGGTGTTCGGTGTCGTGGCAGTCTCCCGGGCATCACCGAGTCCCTGGGGTTCTCGGGTAATCCTATCGCTCGAGCTGCTCGAGTAGTCCGGAGCCTAGGCCCCAGGGGCGGGCTATCGGTGCTCGGTCTGGACTGTCATACCCGGGCGCCACCGAACCATAGGATCTCTGGGTTATGCCTCTGCCTGTTTTGTCCGCCGGTCTGTGTATTCGAGAGGTCTCGGGTCAAAAATGAGAGCAGTCTACAATGAGTACCGCACTAACAGAGCGCACCAAGCAAAGAATTTTTCTATTTTTCTCAAGTCATAGATCAACAATCAAAAGCAAAAGCAGCTCGATCGCGAGGGCCTCAGTGTCCAGGTCGCTGCTCGGCCCTAGGGATCCTCGGGTGGTCCTACTGCTCAGGCATGAGTGGTCGGGATCGCCCGATCCTGGGCCCCCCTTGCGCCCCCAGTGCTCGGGCACCACGGCCATGGGAACCAAGTTCCCGGGCACCCCGAGCTCGGAGCGCATGCCTCTCCTGGATTGGTTGGCCGAAAAGCTGACAGCTGTCCGGTGAGTGGTTAAATTCACATGAATTTACATTCAGTAATATATTGTTCCCGAGTTGTCCTCGGGGCCCTCGTATTATAATCTGTTCGAAGAGATGGTCTCCTCGCGCACAAAACCCTGCCACATGTCCGCTTTTCCCGGAACAACAGAACGGACAGTAGAAAAGTGTACCGTACGTACGGTAATATCTGACCGAAGTCTTTCATGGTGGTCGTGGTGTTCAGTCCGCTTAAAAGGCCCCGGGCACTACCGAGCCTCTGGGGTTCTCGGGTTATCTCACTGCTCGGGCTGCTTGAGCGGTCGGGAGCCTAGACCCTGGGGGCGGGCTGTCGGTGCTCAGTCTGGTCCATCCTAGCCTGGGCACCACCAAACCGTGGGGACTCTTGGTCGCATTCCCGCCCACACGTGTCTCCAGTCTACCTGTTTGAGTGGTCACAGAGTGGGAAAGTGTTCACTGGTCATGGCGTGCCCCGTGCTGGATCGATCTATCTCCCGAGCAACGAAGTTCATGCCTTTGTCTTTTGACTTAGCCGTTGCGGACTCACGAGGGCTCGGGGGCTGAACGCGCAGAGAAGGCCTCACTGCTTGGGCGACAAGTGGTCGGGGCGACTTCATTCTCGGGGAGGGAAAGGTCGGGCTCGGTCCGACTGAGTACTCCTCGGGGCATCAAGTGAAAACAACAGAAACTTCATCAAGCACTCAGAAGAACACTGGAGTTGCGACCCCAAAGAAAGGCTTCCATTATATTCACAAAAAATGACAGCTATTCTGAGGGATCACTCCCATATTTACATCAAGTCAAAGAAAAAGAAAATTACAAAAGCCTAATCTAAGTCGGAGCCCTCGCTGCTGCTCCCCGGGTCCGGAGTCGGCGGTGCCTCTCGCGTGAAGCAGGCCGCCACCTCGGTGGCGGTGCCCTGAACTGCCTCCCAGGCGGCCTCCTCCTCGGCTTCGACCACCCCTTCCCGAGCTGGTTCCAGCGGAAAGTTCGGGTCCTGGCTTCGGTAGCAGGCCAGGACATGCTCGGCCACCGCTTGGGCCAAGCCTCGCCCTTCCCATTCAGTTAGCTCCTGGACGGCCTGGGGGAGTGCCTCGAGGCGCTGGCTGATTCTCTGGAAGCCAAGGGCGATGTGGCCGATGCCCGTCCCCTTTGCCTCCACATGGACTCGCCCGAGCCCGGCCACCCTCACGGACCTCTGCACCTGCCGAAGGATGTCTTCCATCATCAGCTTCACGTTGGCCTGTTCGGTCTTGGTGGTCTCGAGCTCCTCTGTCACACTCTGCAGCCGCTCCTCGAGGCTCTGTCAGCCGGCCGCGCCGGCCGAGGCGGCGCCGGGTGCCTGGGCTTCAGCCTGCTTCACCCGCTCTGCAAGGGCAGAGAGGGCTTGCTCGTGGGCGGTCAGCTCTGACTCCCACTTGGCGGCCCACTCCTCCCGAGCGGCTGAGGCCACCACCGCCTCGGCAGCCTCCGTGTCCCGGAGGATCAGCAGTTCCTCCCGCGCTTCCAGATCCGCCGCCGTGATGCCGATGTCGGTCTCACAGATCGCGACGTCCTCCTCCCTGCGCTGGAGCTCCTCCTCCCGACACTGGAGTTCGGCGCGGATCTGGTCAGCCTCGCCTTTCTAGCGGGCCAAGTCAGCCCGGGAGGCCTCCGCCGTCCTCTCGCGGGCCAGGACCGCCTCCTCCCGCGCCTGCGCTTGCCTCTCCCTGGCGAGCGCCTCGGCAGCTTACTGCTGTGATGCCTCGGCCAAGCGGACGGCTTCTTCCTGCTCCCGCACGGCCTTCGTGCGAATGCCCTCCAAGGCCTCCCTCTCCTCCTCCAGCACGCGCCGCTCCTTCTCGTTGGCGGTGCGCGCCACGGCGACGCAGGCCTCAAAAAGGCGCCTGCCCTTGGCAAGCTCCTCCCTCTCCACGGCAAGGGCGGCGCAGCTCGCCTCAAGCTGCGTCATCTCCCCCGCCACGGCCGCCTCCAGCCGCCTGATCACCTCCCGGGCGCTCCCTAGCACGACTGAGAGGGGGTCGGCAGGCCGGCTGGGCGACGGCCAGGCGCTGGGTCCCCGAAAACTGCCATGCAGGCACCGCCCATGACGAGGTCGTCCACCCCATGCTCGACGCGCTCGGGGCGGGCTCAGAAAGCGCCGATTGCTTGGGCGCGGCCGCCGCCACCCGCTCGGGGCTGGACGACGCCTGTGGCTCTGTCTCGGCCAGCACGCTCAGCGGCTCCGTCTCCACCAGTGCGCTCGGCTCGGGCGCACTCGGCTCGGGGGCTGGGGCTAGCCTCAGTGCCTCTGGCCGTCCTTGGTCTCCGGCGGTGCCCGTAGGCGGCCTGCAAAAGAAGAACGAGGTTAGTCTCCGAACTCACTCCGGGCAAGGCATGCTCAGGAAAAAGGGGGGGAAACTTACGCAGATTTGGGTCTTCGGTATTGCCACCTTGATTCCGGGATCCTGTACCCCGGGCCCGATGGCGTTGGTCCAGAGTCCTCCCTCCTCCTCTTCCGCGGGGGGCTCTGCGGGGCCGCCGTACGGTCTCCGGGCTCCAGACCAGGCCCAAGCAGATCAAGGTCTAGTTCCAGAACCGCAGATGCAGCCCCCGCCGACGGCCCCGCGCTTGATGACTGGCCGTCCCAGCCTCCCTCCTTCTCGCCAGGCGTAGGAATGAAAGTCCGGGGGCGCTTCCCTCTGTCCCCCGGTGCTGTCGCAGCCCCGCTGCTAGCGGCGCCTCCTCCTCCGGCCTGGCGGCTGTTGCCTGCAGCAGCCCCACCGCTGGCCTGCGGGACGCCGCCTGCGGCGCCCAGGCCACTGGTCTGCGCCGGATCACCTGCGGCCTCCTCGCCGGCCGCCTCGTCCACCCTGGGAATCTGGATAGTCCTGGGGTTCCGGCACCTTGGCCGGTCGACCAGCCCCTGGGCGTCGAACTCCGGCAGCTTCGCTTGCAGCGCCACCCGGTCAGGGTCGGCGCAGAGCGCTAGCTCCTTCCAGGGGAGCTCCGCCCAGCTCAGGTCGTCCACCCCGATCACCACCCGGAGCTGGCCCCTCAGCGCTGCTCTGTCAAGGTCCCACTCTGCGCCGATCTGGGTCCGGGTGATGTCCTGGGGGCCGGTGTACACCCAGCAGAGCCGGGCCCGCTACCGCAGAGGCGCCAGGCGGCGGCGCAGGTAGTCCGCCACCACCATCACCGAAGTAAGCCCGGCCTGGCGCAGGAAGTCGATGCGCTCCAGGACCGGCGCCATCCGTGCGTCCGCCTGCGGCGGCACCTCCCAGGTCACCTTCTGGGGCTCCGCCGCCATCTCCGGCAGGGTCAGACGGTCGTGGGGAATGACGTCGAAGTAGAACCAGTCGCGCCACCAGTCCTCCCACTTGCTCCACAGCACCTGGGGAATGTACTGCTCCCCCAGGCCATCTCACAGCCGGAAGTTGCAGCAGCCGGCGATGTCCACGGTGGAGAAGCCCCTCTTCTTCCCGGCCGACCGCAGCACGAAGAAGTGCCGGAAGAGCATCACCGACGACGGCACCCCCACGAACATCTCGCAGAGGTGGGCGAAGACCGCCGGGATGACGACGGAGTTGGGGCTGAGGTGCACCAACTGGATCCCGAACGTGTCGAGGATCTGAAGGAAGAATGTCGAAAATGGCAGCACCAGCCCGGCCGCCACGAAGGAAGTAAAGAGGACGATGCGCCCCGGCCGATCCGTCGCCGATGGGAAGTTCGCCGGCGTCACCACCGAGGCCCCCCGCTGGCCCTCGGGCACCATCAGCTTCCGCACCTTGTCCGCTGCCTCCTCGTTCACAAGACGGGACTCCGGCAGTACGCTGTCAGGAGTCTTGTCACGGCGGCTTCCTCCTGCTCTCGACATCTTGTCAGGGTAGGGGATGATCTGGATGGTGGGGGAAGAGGGGTGCTCTGATCACCTAAGAAAGGTTTAGGGCTTAGGAGCGCAAGGAAGACGAAGGCTTGTTCGCAGAGATGGCGTAAAGAGGGGGGTGGTTCGCTCCCCTCCTCCTTTTATACCCCAGGGAAATTCAAACGTCGCCTGCCGCGGCGCACTCGGCAGGATGGTTTCCTCGGCCAACGCAACCACCAGGCGAATCTCCCTCAGGCCGTGCGGTGTCAGCAGTTGCCAGGCGTATTTTCCATGATTTGCGCGGTTGCCACGCGCGCCGCCTGCCTCGTTATCACGCGCTGCCCGTCCCGTTATCACACGCCTCAGGAGTCGGTTGGACGCGCGTCCGTTCAGCTCTCCGTTGGGCCGTACCAGAAGCCTGGACCGGAAGGGCCAGTATCTAAGAGCGCGTCGCGTGGCGTCAGTACTGGCTTCGGCCTCATTGACGACGAAGGGCCCATCCGCAGTCTCTGGGCCATCGCCTGCCAATGGGCCTAGGGACTGCTATCGGTGAATCAGGAACCGGAGGTCCCCGAACCCCGAGGCCAGGCCAGCAATCCGCCACGTGGCGCCATCCCGCGGAGTCTCCTTCGCAAGGTAAGAAAGATTAAGTCCCGGGAGAGGGCGCTTGGGGCCACAGTCAGTGGTCCCCGAATACCCAAGTTCCCCAATGATCTGCGAAGTCTAAGTGCGGGAAGAAAGTGCTCGGGGAGGTATACGATGACCCCCGAGCACCCGGGTCCCCCGACGATCAGAAAAGCTAAGTACTGGGAGAAGTGTGCCCGGGGCCGCGAGCGGTGGCCCCTTGGGCACCCAAGTACCCCGAGGACCCACTAAAGGAAGTTCCGGGAGGCCCCCGAGCACTCGGTCCCCCGAAGGTCCGCACAAGTATGCCCGGGAGAGAGTGCTCGGGGAGGTGAACAGTACCCCCGAGCACTCGGTTCCCTAAGGATCAAGAAAGGGCATTCTCGGGGGAGAGTGCTCGGGGAGGTGAACAGTGACACCGAGCACTCGGTCCCCGACGACTTAGAGAGCCCCCTGACAGTGTCCCCCACAGGGGTCCACTAATGAGGTGTCAGCCAGTCAAAGGCCCAAGGCCGCATTTCAAGAGCGCACATGACCTGTCACCCCCAACTGCTCCCGCCACGCTCGGTGTCAGTTCCTGCCACATTCTGGCAGAAGGGCGTGGGGTCATTAAATGCACGGGTCCCATCCCGTGCCATCCGGCCCATCTCGGGATAATGTCGTAAGGGCCGAGGCATTCCGTCTGCCGCGCTGCTGTGGCAGGAGAACAAGACAGGGCGGCCACGCCGGGCCGCTCTGCGGCTGCCCGGTGGGCCCTCTCCACGGCGCCCGTTGCCAATGCATTTATGGCGACGGATGACCGGGTGTGGGGTGCATTTTCCACCCCCGGTCACTTCGCACAGAGGCTATGATGACGCCCTTTCCATTTATGGTACCTTGGAACTCGTGCCCTCCCGTTCGGGGCACGCTGCTGCCGGCGGGTATTTAAAGCAGCCGGCAGCACGGACAAAGACAAGTTTTTGAAACTTTGAAATCTCTGAGCAAGCTAGACAAGTGAATAAAGGTTGGAAAATCCCAGAGGAAGTAAGTAGCGAAGAGAAGAGAAGATCGAGAGCACCCAAAGCCAACAGATACACGCAGACCGAAGAACAAGGAGCCTTAGGCTCTAGGATAGACAAACATTCTTGTAACCAGCAACATCCTTGAGGGACATTCTCAGGGCATTTATAGTATCCATACAGGAGTAGGGTGTTACGCCTCCGTGCGACCCGAACCTGTCTAAACACCAACGCATTTACTTCGTTACGCACTAGATCGTTCCACCCCACCGACCATTGCATTTATACCCATTTATTTCTTTGGCGAACATATTCAGGATCATCCCCCCGGCCGAATCTCTAAAAGGGGATCCCTCAGGATCCCTGCGACAAGAGTTAACCCTCCGACAGCATTAATGGGCTCGAGGTGGCCCCGGCAGCCTTGAGTGCCTGATAAGAGGGGTTATCACCGACGCCGCACATAGCCACCATCACCTCACCGCACTCCCGTAGCTTCTCCTAGTCAAGGGAAAACACACCAAGAGTTAGCATGAGACCCATCTATTCTTGCAGATCTCACATTCTTAGGTTCTACTAGGTGATCATTAAGGGGCCTAACAGTAATTTGTCTAAATCATGAGAGTGTTTTATGATGATCGGATTGTTAATTCCAAAAGTGAGAAAAGAACAAGCTTTTATTGGGAGGTCAATTGCCCCATTCGCACCATTCCTTGAGGAAAATAATTAAAAAAAAAGATAACAGTGGTAAATAACTAGAACACCAGAAAGCCACCTCTACCAAAGGATCTGGAGTGTGTTTGACATGGCAGGGTTAATTGCATGATTTAATGAGTGTTAAGAGGGGTTTAGTGGAAACAAAGTGTATGGATTTATATAAATGTGCTCACACTATTTTCAAATAGGCAGGTGACAATGCCGGCTTGGAACATGAGGAGGTTCACAGCGGTGACCTCTCCAGTGGCGTCAAGCAGCACCACCGTGGCCGCAACGGAGGGTGAGAACTCCGCCATCTTCACCTTTGCAAAAAGGCACCAGAGCAAGAGTTCAGTAGAGCTCTCGCTGAGTTGGTATTTCTTGGTCTTGGATGCCATGCCATTCCATGGCATTAGCGTTGACATGGGAGGGCGTGGACGACGTACGTATCAGGCTGGGCACGGAGGAGGAGGTCGACGACGCGTGCTTGATCGCAGTGATGACCTGTGGCAGATGCCGTGGTGGTGGGTAGCACACGGAGAGGAAGAAGATGAGGAAGGCGAACATCGTGACAAAGCGCGCGCACCACTCTAGCGCACCCAGCACCACATGCTCTATGTACTGGACAGTCACGGCATCGAACATGAACTACTCGTCCTTCTGCAAACCAACCCACCATAACAAAAAAAAACACCACAGGTTTTAAACAGCAATCCCAAAACCAATCATCCACTACATCACAGCCATGAAACAACAAATATGCTTAATCTTGTACCTGAATGTAGACGATGGAGAAGGCGGTGACATGCTTCATCTTGGCGGTAAGGGAGAGACAACTGATGGCGAGGAGCCGCGACACCCAGGGCTGCTACTCAAACTGCATGGAACCACGGGGGATCAGATCGGAGCAAATTCTCGCACAAATTTTGGCAGAAAGACTCCCATGTTTCGCATTCTTATGGGCAATTGGTGCTTAGAGAGGAAGTGATCCACATAGTTGAGCGCGGGGTAGGTGACGTGTGGGTTCCCAGCGAGCTCGATGTCGAACCGCACCTGGATCGATTGAGGCCAATTAGGTCAAGAAACCAAGGAAGCCGCAAGAAAGAACCGGAGACAGATAGAGGGAGATAGGGAGCCGAGAGGAGAAATGTGGCACGCACCTGTACCTTGGAGATGAAGCCGTCGGCGTCATGGCAGGCACCGGAGGCTGCGGCAAAGGCGGAGGGCGAGTGGTGGCCCTCAGCGTCGAGGGGGTTGGTGATCAGCTCATCGATGGGGTTGGTGAAGGGGTTCTCGACGTCGAATTCATACTCAAAGGCGTCCTCCTCCTGCAGAGGGGTCAAAGACGATGATGACTGGAATATTGGGGGGGGTGGCTCGAGGCAACAACGGGGTAGCGGCAAGGGGATTTGGTGCGCTTGGAGAGGAGCTACGGGAGGGGTCCGGGGTGGGAGATCGAAGCAGGGGTAGGATGGTGGCGGCACGATTACATGGGGATAGGGGAGGAGGGGAGGGGGAGTGAATTCGGGATGACAAAGCTCGTACGATGAAAAGGTGAGGGGGATGAGAGTTGTGGCATGAAAAGGTGAGGAGGAGGTGTGCTTGAGATTCAGGAGACACGGGATTCAAGAAGACGCGATACTTATTAGAGACTTTTTAAATAGAAGAGATTAAAGCCTAGTATATGGCACACATTTTGCTTCAGCTTTTCCTAAAAAAACATTGAAGCGCACCCGTAGCTTGGAGATGAAGCTGGCAGCGTCACGGCGGGCATCGGAGGCCACGACGGAGACGGAGGGCAAGTGGTGGCCCTCGTCGTCGAGGAGGTTGGCAATTGGCTCGTCGATGGGGCTGGTGAAGGGGTTCTCGATGTCGAACTCATATTCGAAGGCGTCCTCCTCCAGTGGAGGGGTCAGAGATGATGACGACTGGAATATTTGGGGGGGGGGGGCGGTGGCTCGAGGCAACCACAGGGCAGCGGCAAGGGGATTTGGGGCGCTTGGAGAGGAGCGACGGGAGGGGTCTGGGGTGGGGGATCGAAGCAGGGGCAGGATGGTGGCGGCACAGTTACGCGGGGAGGAGGGGAGGGGAAAGTACATTCGGGATGACAAGACCCGTACGATGAAAAGGTGAGGGGATGAGAACTGTGGGATGAAAAGGTGAGGGGGAGGTGTGCGTGGGATTTAGGAGACGTAAGATTCAAGAAGACACGGGATTTATTAGAGACTCCTTAAATATGAGAGATTAAGACCTAATATATGGCACACGTTCTGTTTCAGCTTTTCCAAAAAAAACATTGAAGTGCTTATGTGTAAGCATAAACAAAGACCAAAGTAAGAAGAAAAAAAATATCTCCCACCAGCTTCTCCCATGAGAATTGTCTTCTAATACCAACTCTTCCCACCAGATGGATTTCTACACAAGTAGAAAAATTGTGTCAAACGGACCTAAACATACCATATCATACATATCCCTATGTGTAACCGAAGTGACAAATAATGAAAGAGGAACAGTCCTTCGGTTAGAAACACTTCTTTCTTTCCTAGAATTGCAGATGTACTGTTACTCAACTAATTCATTAAAGCTAGGTCCACCCCATGTGCTCATAACAATGAGTAAAATACTAGTACTGCTCAAACAGTTGTACTGTCCAGTGAAGTGCCCGACATGTGCTATTTTAGTACACCTGGCAACAAGAAAGCACCGTTCCATGGAAACGCATCGCGCTGTATCTCTCCGTACAGAAATAGACGCCATCCAGAATCTCAGAACACGACCATTGCTAAAACGCTTGCTTATAGTACCAGCCTAGCAATCCTGACGCAGATTTGTTCGTGTTGATTACGCCCTGTTCACCACATCGATCGGACAGGCAGGCAAGCAGCTCGCTGCCGCTGGCTATAACGAACAGCTAGTTGCTTGCCCCAGTACACTACACAACCGCCGCCGACGCGCGAGTCGGCCGGTGGGAGTGGGTGGTGCGCGCGTACGACGCTGCTCCCGCGCGGCGCTGGCAGCGCAGCAGTGGCATGGAAAGGGTCGCGCGCGAGGCAGGAAGTGACGAGCTAGCTAGCTAGGCGCCACACGGCGATCTGGTCAATGCGTCCACGTAAAAACATCACGTCGTGGGCGCGCGCCCCTCCGGCCTCCGCCGGGGCCGGCCGGCCGGCCATCCCTCGAGCGCGCGCGTACGGCCGGTGAGCCCGACGTTTTGTTTTGGTTGGAGACAGGTGAGTCAACATGGCGTGACGGGTCGGTTAGTTCACAGGTTGCTTTTGGGTCTCTCCTCCTCGCGCTGCGTGCGTGCATCCGCGACTGCGAGCCTGTCATTTTTTTTAGGGGAGCGAACCTCTGCTACTGGACCTGACTTTTATTCGCATCTGTATCTTTCCGTATCTGTACGTAGAAAGCGAGATATATATATATATATATAAAAGATGCTGCAGAATTAGCCTACAGTTGCCCGTTAGATGGACAACAATGAGGTGTCATCAATGGCGGCCCTTTGATATGGGACAGAAGATGTCGTCCATCAAACAGGTGACCTTGTTGTCGCTTGTTGGATGGGCAACATCTTCGTGTCGCCAATCAACAGGCGATATCTTCCTAGGGTTGTTGAACCTTGAATTAGTGTTTCACCTCGTGGTCATTTTGGTTTGTGGCAGAGTAAGCGTCGTTCATGCGTCACTATTTGTTGTTTTAGAAGTATTTTCAAGTCCATCGCCATTCGATGTTTTTGAGATATTTTTGACACATGGAATTGTCGGAAAAGTAAGGTTGAACATGGAGATTTTAATCAGAGCTGCAACATACACGGTGGCATGTATGATGCACGATTATTTTAATACATCCATATACCACCTAAACCTAATATGCCTTAGGAAATGTAAACAACATGATTACAATATTAACTCTACCGAGTGCAATGTAGGCACTTTCTCTTTCTCGTAGCTTTCGGTCTTACCTCATGTGCCCAATGTGCCCTCTCGCACTTCCTCTCCCTCTCTGTCTCATGGGCCTCCTCCTTCATACAGTTTTGCTCCTCCCTCATCTTCTACTACTACTCATGAATACATTTGTGCGTAGTCTCCCTCCTCTCATTAACTCTCATTTCATGGAATCGTCTCCAAGTAGTCCAGCTCCGAGTGTGTAGGAGGAACATATCTACTTGCGACTGCTCAATATCCAGCCACTATACGAAATCACATAGTGGTGGTGGAGACTGCAATGGAGACCAAAATGTTCAGTGGTAAATCCAAGTTGTATTTGGAGTAGTTTGGCCATAAGTGTTTACTTGGTAACGGTAGCTAACATGGATGTTTCCCTGTGATAGATCATACTCATAGTTCAGGCACATGAAGAGACTACTTTCGTAAGTGTCAGAGAATTCGGAGGATTTCATCACCCTACAAAGGTCTTCACACCAGCACATGTGACTTTGACCCTAGAAGATGTAGTATCCGGCAAGTATTTATTGGAGAGAGGATCGGACGCAATTGTAGTAGAAGTTGTGGAGGTTGAGGCTAATAGTTTGGTTTTAGATGTGGCCAGGGGATCCTCTATTTATACTGGAGTTTTGTGCTGGTTAATGGACTAAGTCCACATAAATTGAACATGAGAAATCAATTGATTTTGCTATAGGGAGTGGTCATGTCAACTAAAAAGGCTACTTCTAAAAAAACATATTTCTGAAAAGGCTAGGTCTGAAAAAGAATAGGTCTAAAAAGGCTACTTCTGTCCTTCTAGGTCTGAAAAGGCTTCTACTGGGTGGAGCGGGGATGTTTCCCTCTTCTTTCACATGATGCTTTGTGCTCAGCCTCTTGTTGTTGACGTAGGAGCGCTTCACACCTTTGTAGTTGTTCCTCACGCCTTTGAAGCCTCCTGTCTCCTTAGAATATCCTGTCAGACACGGTGTTCCTCCTCATGCCTTTGAAGTTCCTTGGCCTATCGCTTGTGTTCTTGTTCTCAGTGTTGACCTTCTTATTAGTGCTCATGACATGCCTCCTCCCGCAGGTGTCTTGACCTCGAAGGACGTCGACATTCAAGCTCAGTTGCCACACATGAATAATGGATGCTCATGCCATTGTTGCACTTTCATAGGGTGGTTCCTCTAGGAATCCATGTTGACCTATTTTGAGACTTCAGAAGTAAACAATTAGTAAGCGAAACGATGGAATGTGCAATATCTATATAGTTATAGATGTATGCATATTTATTCTATTCTTTTATATGCTACTTTGTGGAGTAATCTTGGTTGGAAAAGTGATTCTACGTGGTGTCAGCTATTCATGAATAATGCAATAGTATGCCAAGTCCTTTTGGTAAAAAATCAATTCCTATTTGGCGCAACAAAAATAATTTCAACATGGTAAAATGAGCTATGTTGCTCTCACGCATATATAAAAGGCTCATGTATCTTCAAAATGAAACCATAACAATCAATGGAGGCTAGGGCTGGAGGGTCCGAGGAAGAATGGGGGGGAGGGGGTAGGTGGTGGTTAGATGGGAGGGTTCCTTTGGTCCAACAGAGTACAATGAGCGTTTCCATAACTTCCCTTTGCAGGATAAGAGTGAGTTTCGTCCTCCAAGTCACCTAAGGCTTTACAACCACCCGAATGAGGCATGGCCCAAGTGCTCCTATGGCTACGACTGTGTTGTCCATATGTACAATGTGAGCACTCATAGAGAGGGGTCGATTGTTCCGATGTCCTCTTGGGAGGGTGAGAAGTATATTAGCTTGAATGTTAATATCATTTTTTTTTATACCAATGTAGATTGTGACCTCCACATTTACGCGGGTCTTCGACGATGACCACGGCAATTGTCAATACATGAGATGGGTCAATCCTCCTATTCTACAGCATATCCAAGATTACATCCTCCACATGCAAGACCATATCTTCAACTTGAAGAGGGAGGTGGATGTTATGCCAAGTCCTCCTGTCATACAACTCGGGGACCCTACTGTATGCATCGATCCATGGTGCCCCTTGTCGTGCCATAAAATGGCTCCTACTCCTCCTCCTCCTCCTCTGCTAGCACAATATGGTGGTGCAGCATATTAGGAGTTAGGATGCTCCTCTCAGTTCACTCTAAGTCAATATGATTAGAACGGCTGTTATTATATTGTTGTTATTTGTGTAGCGTACATTCGATATGTGTCTTTTTACATTCCCTAAGACATGTTAGATGAAACTCTGATATGCCACTAGGTGTATCGTACATGCCATTATAACTTAGATCGATCGTGTTTATTATGTTTGTTATGGAATGCTAGAGGTATGACTCTATGGTCTGAATAGCAGCACTAAAAAAAACATAGTAGGTGTCGGGACTGGGGGTGAAAGATGGCCTCGAGGGCTTGGCGGTGTATGCCGATGGCTGCGGCAGGGCAGTGAACATGGCGGAGGGGGGAGGGGCATGGTGGCAGAGGAGCCGATGTGTGAGGTCCTATCGTGAGGTCCATGGAGGACCTACAGCTAGCCATCCTGATGACCTTCTGGACCTTTCAATAGATCCAATCGAACGCCGCGCTGAACTCGCTACTACCGATGTCTAGGCCATTGTCCAAGCGCTCACGGTTCGTCCGTGCCTCGACCCCTATCTGGTTCAGTATGTCACTCTGCACACAAAAGTTTCATTGGATTAGACAAATTTTTGGTAAGCTAAATTGGTAGTAAAAGATAAGTTGCATTGTCCAGAATGTACCTCGTATGAACGTGCCATGTCCCTGTGCACCAAGTCTGTGTCACACATGTGCGCCACATGGGACGGAGGCTCCGACGGTGTGTATGTGACCTAGATCCATGTGCGAGCCATGAACCAAGATAGGTACTCGATGTAAGACTCGTTAGAGTGAGGCCAGTCCTCGTTCATGACGTCTTTGACAGCCTGATCCCATTTGTGGACCCACGGCTGCACACATGATGCAAACGTGCTTGTCGAATGCACCCTTTGCACGTCAACCTACATAAACGTAATCACATGACATATGGTTCCACAATGATAAAGTTTAAGAAGTAATATAAGGTATGAACCTGTGGATGTTAAGGGGCACCGTCCGAGTGGGTGGGAGCAAGAACGCTTGGAACCGCCTGAACTGCCGCATCACATGATATAGGGAGTACTCATCAACACAGATGCCAAACACGAGGGCACTCCTCATCAGCCAGTACTTCTGGTACCTTGTGCACATGATAGAAAGTTCATGGGGGGGGGGGCGCGTGTTTGTACCTCCTCATCAGTGTACGATCTCCACCGAACGTCATGCACCGTTAGCTCGTTGAACTGCAAAATGAAGTCCGGGTATGTGCGGTGCATCTAGACACTAGACCAAGTTGGCTATGAACCAAAAAAAGTGTCATACAAACATGGTAATAGAAGGAATTAATGAATACATTTATAGTTGATAGCTCTTACCCACCATTAGTAGCATAGAGAACACATGGTGGGCCCATCAACCCCGTCTGCTAGAACCATGTACGTGTTGTGGTTGACAACTGACCGCCTGATGGCGAACTTCTCGTACGACAACAGCTATAATAGTAAAGGACACCCGGTGAAGAACGTGTTCGCATCAGCCTTGATCCTAGAATCGCAAAGGCCCCTGTAGGTAGCAGCCAGCACAGCTGAAACCCAACTGTACTAGGGGACCTGGCATACGGGACCATGCTACGCGACACCGAGTTGTCGTGGGTCTCGATGAACATGATTCACACGAACAATCATAGCATGTACGCCTCCAAGTGGCGTGAGATGTTCTCATCACCTACTAGTGGGTGGATGTTCTTGGCCTGTGAATTACAATACAACAAATAATAAGTTAATCGGTGAGGAACATGAACGACATGAAAGAACATTACATGAATGACTTACCACAAACTATATGAGGTATGCCTTCGTTGCGCCGTGCTTTTCAGACCTAGGAATCGTCCTCAAGGGGACCAAGCCGTCCCATTGGACAACAGCTTTGAATTGTGCTAGGAACTCCTAGTGCCACATCCGCCTACGTCCTTCTCGCCAACTGCATTGTGTGCGCAAGGTAGGCCTAGCAGCTGGGAGATGTCCACAAGCATTGTTGACATCTCGCCACACGGGAGGTGGAAGGTGTGCATCTCACGCCGCCACCTGTCCACAAGGGCTACCAGGAGGGCCCTGTCATAGCTAAAGCGCCTTGCCGACTCAACGCCCACCGAAACACCACGTCTGCATCCTCCATCCTGCATAGAGGAAGAAGCTCAGTAGCATGCAACCTACAAACAAAATACACTTAGTGAAAGCTTTCGATAATAAGGCGTATACCATGACAGAGAGAAGTGTTGCAAACCTCAGGATCCACCGAGCGTCAATCCTTATGAGCTCATCTAGCACATGGGGTCGTAGTACCGGGAGCTCATTAGCCTGCACGATGGTCAAGTAGGACCGGTTCCTGATGTCGAGCTGAGGGTCAAGCAACACTGGGTGCGCTTGAGCCATACCTACAGCTTCAGGTGTGCTTGAGCCGTATATGCAAGTTTGAAAGTTAATTAGACTTTGTTAACCAAAACAAATAGAAAATAACAAATAAGAATGCAAAATATGACATGACAAATTAAAGTGTTCAATGCGTACAAACATATATTAACATAGTTCCGTACATACATACCACATGACATAACATACTTGACAAAATAGCAAACACGACTTAACACATTACAACAACAATCATAATAATAGTCTCACAACTAGAATAACAAACTACAATATTGCATACATGAATAGGCATCACACTGTGAATTACAACATGAATCAATCTCAATGAGCTGTCGAAGCTGACGATCAACGAGCATGAGGACATCTCCCATCTACAGCTGAGCCGGAAGGACTTGCTTCAGCGGGATTTGCACCTGGCACACAACGGTGCATTTCTTGTAAATGTGGCATGTTCCGTTGCACTTGCTGCACCATTTCATATGACAGTCGACTTATGCTTCATCCATGTCATTACGGATCATCATCTACTTGCATTGTCCCTTCTTCTGATTCATCTTGTCGAGATCAGGGATCAACACTTTTTCTGGCCCAAGGTCCTTCGTGAGTGAACCATAAATCTTAAAACTATATACCTCATGGTTCCATATGTTGAAGAGAGCTTCCTTCCTAAAGTAGTCTGTGACGTATCTTTGATTCCTCATGTCCATCATAGCACAAATAACAATCACATATGAGTATGGCTTGTGCAATAGCATCGGCTTGTAGTAACTGCAAACACACATATTCATCGAATAGTGTGCACTTCTGGATAACTATCTCATGCTCCCCCCCCCCCCTTCTTGCCTTTGTCCCTAAAGAGAACTTTGTATCTATGCTATGCAGCACACATGGGCTTCACCTGGTGCATCTTTGCCTTCTCTGTCTTGTCTTCCATGTACTTAGTGCTTTTCATCTCATATATCAGATGAGCATCATTTAGTGCCAGCCGAGCTAATGCATAACGGTCCATGAAATACTTGCAGGTTTCTTGAAGAATGAACTCAACATTCTCGACTAGTGGCAGGCCTCTCACACCTTTCATCACTTAGCTTTACACATCTGCTAAATTTGTAGTCATAATTCCATACATAGCCCCATTGGTGTCATAGAGTAGATCTCACATCTCCTTCGGTTCATACTCAATCCACTCACTAATTGACCTAGTAGATGATCTAGTCATCCTCATCGTTTCTTCATAGTCCATTGGCAAGGCTTCAAGAGGAACTAGTTCATCCTTCGGTCCCCTCACTGACCTCCGTGCACACTCCTGCATTTGTTTCTTCATCAACTCATCCAGTGTCTTCCATAGGGCATCAAACTTCCACTACTGGTTCTAATAACACATCCTCTTGAACATATTCATGAGGTTATTGTTATTGAATTACCGGAAGAAGTTAGCACCCAAGTGCCTCATGTATCACATACTCTACAAATCTGGTCACACAGAACCCATCATGCCATCCTCTGTACAATTATGTAGATCCTGAATTGCCTTCAGCATCCCTGCATTCGGTCATGTATAATGCATATGTCCGGCCAAGCACCCACAATTATCATCCTCACATGGTATAGGAACCAATACCAACTGCTAGTGTTCTCACTCTCCACAAATGCAAAGGCCAACGGTAGCACTTGGTTGTTCCCATCAACCCCAATATCAATAAGTATCTGACTCTTGTACATGTTGATAAAGAAAGTCCCATCGATGTAGAGGAAAAGGTGACAAAAGCTTTGATACATGCTCCTAAGGCAAAAAAAAAAAATACGCTTCAGGATGTACTTGCTAGGTTTAGAGAGCAATGGATCCTTATCACAGTCATAATAAGTCTCTGGGTTCCTTCGAGTAATGGTTTAAAGCAAACATGGAAGATTGTTATATGATGCTTTGTAGGTCTTAAACCTCATTTCAATTGCCTTCTTCCCTCCAAGCCTTGTTGTAGCTTATAGTGTACTGGTACTCCTCAATTGCCCTGATTTGTAGTTCAAGTTGTTCAAAATCTGGGCATCTATGAGATTGGCAACAAAGGCTGATATCAGGTTCTTGTGGATCGGCTCAAGTTCATCTAGCATCCAATTATGGTTCACCATAATCAACACTTCTCAATAGTTAACCCATTTCCCCTTGAAGTTGTGCATCCGTCACGGGCAACCCTCCTTCACACACTTCACATCGTACTCCTTCTTATTTGACTTCACAACATAAAACTATCATTTGGTTCGCCAACCTCATCAGCCGCCTCCTCCTTCACATACCCCCACCCTGCATCTCCTAATCTCCCTCCTTATTCTTACATTGCAAAAGCAACATAGGTGGTCAACCTCTTTGCACTACATCATGTAGTTACCTCCTCCAAATATGGTTTTCCCTGAGAGAATACACCTCCCAGTACACACCATCAGTCCTACGATTTCTCACAATGCTAATGGTCATCTCTTGAACCTCGAGGTCTATTTTGAAATCCCGCATCAACCAGTCGTACAAAAGCCCGACACTCTTCTGCGTAGGTCTGGATATACCCTTGTCCATTGACTCAAACACAGACATCATTACCCCTTCCGGACCATAAAAAAATTCACTATCACCATAAAAAATCCTAAACTATCACTTATCTAACATAACTGCCAATAATTAAAAAAAACTCTACTATTATTATGAGACAGACAACTATATTCAAAACATTTACACCTATAGAACATAAAAAAATAACATATGTAGACCTACATCTATTTGCTCTACATTGCTTAAAAAAAAGACCTAACAAGACTACATCTATTATCACTTAATCCTACATCTATTTGCTAAGTTATGTCTAACCCTACATCCGAACATAAATGCCAGCCATCGTCGAAGGAAAAATTGCGAAACTATATATAAATCGTGCATCTACTTCCAAACCTATACTAGATCTAGTTGCTAACATATGTCTACATACTAGATCTAAATTCTAAAATATGCCTACATACTAGATCTAAATGATAAACTATGTCTAAAGCTACATTTTTATTCTACACTATTTCTAAAAATAAATCTAGGTTCTAACCTATGTCTAAACTTAGATCTAGTGGTTACCTTAACTAGTTTGTAAACAATCCTAGGGAAAATTATTTACCTTTTTTTGACAGGGCTTCGCCACTTCAAAATCCCTCCCCTCTCCTCTCCTCCTCCTGTTCATTGTTCTCTATTCTCTCTCTTCTCAACCAACACAACTGCCAAACGAGGTGTGGGAGGGAGGGTGCGGCCATCATGTCATTTATATAGGAAAAAAATGTGTCATCTGTTAACTAGGTGACACCTTATCCAGTGGGTCCAGAGCGTTACGTTGTATAAGCTACTATCGTCTGTTGGAAGGACAATAACAAGATATCACCTAACCAACGGACGACACCTTGACTTGATAGCCAGGTTAGCGGTGTTATTAAATTCTCATCCATTTCTCAATGGGCCTTATAAGGTGTCGCCCATGGATGAGGCCCACCTTACCATTATCCATTCAGTGGACGACAGTAGACTATATCTTTAATTTTTTGAAACAGACGTGTGTATGTATGTGTGTCTGTATATACATAAAATTCCTTTTTTTTTAGAAGTATATATAAAATTCCTGGACTCTGGGCGGTGGTTGAAGCTGCACGGGCCGTGCGATCGCGGAGGCGTGGGCCATCGCACGATCTGCGTGGACCAACCAGGGCCGCAACTCCAGCCCACTTTACATGTCCTGCGAACGATGGGCTACAAGGGGATAGCCGTACCTCGAGCAACTACGAGCATCCGATTTGGACCGCAGCACGGAGAATCAAGGCTGCAGATCGCAGATTTTTATATTTTTATATTTAGAAAATAAAAAATTACAATACTAGACGTCCCTTTGAAATATTTTAAAAAATAGGCTACTTTCGTTCTTTAGACGAGCGACAAGCACGTGTCCCCCTTTCAACAGTCAATAGGTTTAAAAAATAAATCTGTCATCCGACAAGTTAAAAAATAAAAATATAACATTATAATACTCTTAAAATTCAAAACACTATTAAAATAGTAACTTTTGAAAAAAAATTACAACTATACATAGTTTGACAGACTGTGTACAATAAAATTTGTTTTTTCATTTCTTATTGTACAGATCATATTTTTGTCTAGATTTTTTAAGAGCTAGATCATAATATTCTTTACACCACCAATTTTCTTCAGAAATTTTCATGGTAATTTTGATATTGTTTTGAATTTTGAGAACAATGAAACACATTATTTTTTTGATTTTTAATCTATTGCTCGTTGGAAGGATAATATAATATTTTTTAAACCTATAGCCTTGAATGGACGACAAGTGCATGTTGCTGTCTTAACAGGTGACAGTAGATTATTTTTATAAGTTTTTGAAATGGATGTCTATTTTTATATTTTTTTTATTTTTGAAATATAAAAATATAAAAAGTTCTTGCAGAACGAAACCACAGCAACTCAAATTTCAAAAGAGCTCACAATAGTTTTGCAGTTCCTCTCTCTCTTAAAAAAAGATAATTTCTTGTAAGCCATTTAAAATTATCGAAATCCTCGATCTGCCACCAAAATTATTATTTTCCTCATGTGTCATTACTTAAAAATTCCATAAGGGATAAAAAATTTAAAATTTCCTTCTCATGTGTGCCACTGTCTACTTTATGACAGCAATTGTATATAGGGATGAAAAAAATTAAAGTAATGACATATGAGGAACGAAAACTTTTGTTTGACAAATCAAGAATTTTGAAAAAATTTGATAGCATACAAAGAATTATCTTTAGAAAAATAGTTTTGCAGTTTATCAGAGGAAATAAAAAGATGTAATGAAAAAAAGAGAAAAAAGGACCCCCTCAGCAGTATCGCTGCCACTCATTCTCCCGCTCTGCCGCGTCTACCCAGGTCTAATGGAACACTGCACGTGAATTATGGAACAAAAACAATACTCCTCTGTCCAAGAATATAAGACTATTTGTTTGGAAAAAGTTATCAAAAAGTAAATTTTAACTGTTAATTTCTCTTATAATATATTATTAATTACTATAAAATCAACATCATATAAAAAGTATTTTAAAATACAAATATATTGAAATAAAATTTGTGTACTAAACATAAATATAATTTGACTAATTGTCAAACAAAATATATAAAATTTTATTCTTTTAAATAAAATACGTCTTATATTGTTGAACGGAGGGAGTATATTGCTGGAACAAATGAATAGGTGGAACATCATCTGCAATCTAATAGAGCATCAAGTCGGTACTAATAAAGATCACAATTGAACAAATGGAGTTGACTCTAAGTTAGTGGAACAATGCTCATAAGCAACTTGAAACATGGAAACACACGTTTAATTATTTTTCTTACGGAAAAATGTAGTTTTTGAAGCCACATAGCCCATACCACAAAATAATTGGGCCCACTGCACTAGACAGGCCGATCTACGAGTGGACTTCTATAGAAAAATCCGAATCAGCCAGCCATGAAGACCAGCGCGGCCCAACGCTTCGGCTGGTTTGGTTGTGGGTAGGTGTGCAGGTGTGCGCTGCGTGATTTAAACCCGCGCAGGCGGAGTCCAACACGACCCGCCCTAGTGTAGGGAGCTACTGCGGTCCGACCAGTCGGACAGAAAACGAGTTCCGCCCACCCCCACACCCAGCAGGTAAAAATTAAAAAAAACTCCTAATGAGTTTTCTGTCATGGGGTCCGCCCGATGATCGGCGGCCCGGAGCCCTACCTCCACGCACGGCGCCTCGGTCTGCCTCGTGCTTGCTTCCCTCCCCGGCCGGGGGCACCTAACCCTTGACCCCGCGAACTCACGGATCACAGAACGCTTCCTTCCCAAGTTACCAATTTTCTTACGGAATTCCGTTTGGTTTTCCAATTCTTTTTTCCTTCTTCTTTCTGTGTGTGGCCGCGCGCGCCATATCGCACTCTACGATCTGCGTCTGTTATAGTCTTGTCAGGAGTCTGGCTCCAATGATCCGATCTGCCTTTCTCTTTCTGCCTGAGTAAGCAACCACCAATCCAAACTTGACCATTGTTAGTCAGACTGTTTCATTCTAGAATCGGATTTAGGATATATAGTGCTCCTACGATGGATGATTCGTTGTGATCGGAGGAATTGCTGTGTGTGTTGGTCGATTCAGAGTTGAAAACTCGGAGGTGTGAGATTCTGTATTCAACTGAAACCCTGCAAGATTTCTGTTGAGAAATGCCTGGTTTTACCTGAGATATTGTTTTTATTTTATTTTAATAAATGGATGCAAATTTGTTGTTATTTGGAGGCCTTTGGACCGTTCTCATTATTCCTCTTATCGTGAGCATGAATTGACGCTTAAATTAAACGGAGTAGGACCTAACCCAATTTAAGCGAGATAAGCATAGTGGTAAGCAAGTCCTTCATTTCAGAGTTCAGATCAGTAGAAAAGGTTAATTACTCCAACAGACTATGTCGTTTTACACCTTGATTTTTTGTTCCCATGATGACCTATTGCAGTAATTCTTATGTTTGTGGATTTTACGTGAGTTGAGTACCTGAGCATTATGATCAGATCTCTATGATAAGTTATCCATTATACAGTATGCACGTATAGTCCTTTCAATCAAAATCTGTCACATAGATAGTGAACAACATTAAAAAAAAAAACTGACAACGTTGTGGGCTGCTTGGATTTTGATGCATAGTTGATCTGTTTTTGATACAACGTTGTTGATCTCGTAAAACGATAATACTACTCAATTCTACAATGCCTACAAAATTAGCATAACTGTTGGATGACCAATACCTGGCCTGCCTTAAAGTTCCACTTTCTGAATATTATCGGTCCACCTTTTGACGACCAGTTTATTTTGTTAGGGTACCTAAAACTTTCTACCAGACCTTATTATAAAGTAAGTATAAAGTATAACTAAAGGTCCCCTGTTATGTTATATGAAAAAACTAGAAGAGCTTTTGTGCACGCATAATTGTTTTTATGATCGCTTGGAATTATTCTCCAGAAGTTTTACATAAGCATGCATATATTTATACAGATGAATTGATAAGAGTTGAAAATTTCTCTACATGGGAATATATAAATACAGCCGCTGCATATACTTAAAATACTTCTAACTTGTCTGCTCTCTTAGTTGTACCTAAATTTTCCCGTCTTACGCCATTCCCAATTTCAGCACAACACATTCATTTTGTAGCAATTAGCAGTCTGGTCAAGCTGGACAACTACATGTATCATCCTGCTGCAAAGTTGATCTTCTCAAGTAGAACAATGCTCTGTTTCCGGCAAAGTAGTTAACCCATGATTTGGGTCATTGAGACTTGGAAGGATTGTCCCTTGGGCTTTCCCAACATTGATCCCAAAGCTAACTTGCGCGAGCTGCATCCTCTTCGCAGTTGCAGGTTGCTTCACTCCGCCGTCATTCTCACCTCCGTAGTAGTCTTCTCCTACGGCACTCAACGCATCCGGGCGTTTGGTGCCCCCAGCCCTTACATAGCTCACAGCTCCGGACTCTTGCCGTTCCATTCCAGAAACGAGGAACCCGAACCTCTCGATGGAGCCGGTGGGATCGAACACGCCCTTCGCGGCGGCGAGCACCGCCGAGGAGGCGTCGACTCGGCGAGTTGCCAACCGCATCATCCGTGCCCTGCAGCACCAGCTCCGGCTGCTGCACCGCGCCGGCGCGGACTTCTTCGTGCTGGGCGCCACGGGGAACGTGTACACGGTGACGCTGGGCACCACCCCAGCGTGCACGTGTCCGGACCCCGCCGTGCCGTGCAAGCACATCCTCTTCGTGCTGCTCCGCGTCCTCGGCCTCTCCCTCGACGAGGCCTGCGTCTGGAGGCAGTCGCTGCGGCCGTGCCAGGTCGCGCGGCTCGTCGGCACGCCCACGTACCCGGACGTGCTCGCCGGCCCGCGCGCCCGGGAGAGGTTCCACCAGCTGTGGTCGGCCCGGCCGGCCAACAAGGTTGCCGAAGGCCGGCAGGAGACGTCGTCGGGGCGGCTCGACGGCGCGGCCTGCCCCGTCTGCCTCGAGGACATGGCGCCGGAGCCAGCACCGCAGGGCGGCGCGGTGGCCGCGAAGGCGCTGCTGACGTGCAGGATTTGCCGGAACGCGGTGCACGCCGAGTGCTTCGCGCGGTGGAAGCGTAGCCGCGCGAGGCGGGCGGCGACGTGCGTGGTGTGCCGGGCGCGGTGGAGGCAGCCGAGACAGGAGCAGGAGGAGCAGCAGTACATGAACCTCGCCGCGTACATGAACGACGAGGTCGACGCGATGCAGAGCGACGACGACGGCGGGCTGTGCGCTGGGTAGTTGTGGACCTTAGCTTATGAGGCTAATTGTGACATGAATGTGAAGCTGTACATAATAGCATCTCAATTCATTGGTTTCTCATCTTCCTTGTTTTCCTTAGGAAACTGACTTATACGACTTACTACATCATATGTACAAAACTGATGTATGTGTTAATAAAACAATTGTTTACTAATGTTTTTGCAAATCTTAGCGACATGTGTTCCGAAGAGAAGATGGCGTATCATTGTACATAGAAGTTTTTTGGCCTTCTTTTGTTCCTTGTGCACCCTATATATCCAAATCCAACCTAAAAGCTCGTGAAACAAATGAGTGCTATCATTCAGGGTTCCAATTTTTGCTGAAATTTCACCAAAAACTCTGTTTTATCGGTAAAAAGAGTACGGGTAAAATTCGAAAAAAAAAATCTGGCTGAACGTTTTAGAAATTTTCTACCACTTAAGGGTACATTTCTGTTATTTACTGTTTTAGACTAGAATCAACTTTTGATCTGAAACTTCGGACAGTAAAGGTGGAAAATTCCGGTTGCCATCATCAGCAGTAATCTTGGTTCACTAGTGAATTTTCTATTACTGTTACCATTCCATTCCTTTATAGTGTTGACATATGATTTTTTTTTTTCGAGAGAACGTGCCTGAGCACGCATTTGATTAAGAGAATAAGAGTTTGTTACAACACGCTGAGGCAAACACAAGACGCGCAGCCTCCTTACACACACGAACAGAAAGGGCTATTACATAAACAAACTACAGACCCACCACCAAAGCAAGCAAGTATTTGGGTTCTTCAACGAAAACTGCAAGTGTTTCCGCAAATAAAAAAGGAAGAAATTAAATTGTGAGCACTATTTGATATATTGCGAAACATTTGAATAAGACATTCAAATTAGCACGCAACAATTAAGCACCAAGATGCACACATCATTACATTTATTTATATAGATCATTAGGTCAGGAGTACTAGTCCTTCAATACATACTCCATGCACAATTAAAATTAGAGCATGGAATTAACCGAAGATAGGACCCGATCGTAACGCTGCTTGTGATGACAATACACCACAAGAGCGCCAAACAAAGCCCCATCCAAAAACAACGACGAAATCAACCACAATCTCAGAGCTACCAAAGGGTGTCCATCCACTAGCCAGCAATATGAAGAACAAGAACTGCACCCTGAAACACACTTGACAATCTCTCCATGCAACAGATTGCATGGACCAACTACAGCACTGCTGACTGCTCAAGCTAGGTGAACATGTGCACCCCTAGCCTAAAAAGAAGGCTATTAAAGCATCAAGCAAGCTGAGTAACATAAGTACTTATCATGCTTAAAACTAATCGACCAACTAAATTAGTTTTTGTTGATCGACACCCGGTCGTTGGACTCTTCCACTACTACATATATTCTTATCAGTGTCGATTTAAAATCGTCATCAGTGACGAATTTTGAACCGACACTGATTACTTGGCACTGATAGTCACAAACTATCAGTGCCGGGTATGGAACCGGCATTAAAAATTGTTATCAATGCCGGATTATTTTTACCAACCGATATTGATAGGTATTTCCCGCCCTTTTTCAAAATGTGGTGGTTGCCGCCAATACCGTGGCATTTTCAATTTTTGGCCGTTGTCGGCAATAGTATACGGTATATTTATAGACACACACATATAAATTTAATTTACGAGACGTTAAGTTTTACTGTAACAAATATACACAAGCACATATAAATTTCATTTCTAAAATATCAAGTCTCGTCACAATATATACACCGTATACATGTGAGGTTTTATCACAACAATGAAAAAAAGTTTAAGGTTTCTTGCCAATCGAAGGTTCTGAACTCTGCTTTTCTTGTTGGATGAAGGTAATGAGAGAGGAGCCAAATTCATGGAACTCGTCGATTGGACTGATGACTTGATCATTGATGAACTTGACAAGTTATTCTTGAAGTGCGTTGATTTTAATGGTCATGAGTCGATCTCTGGACTGCACGAGGAGCTACAATTTCAATAATTGAAGAAATCAATCCTTATGAACACGTGTTGGACCTGAAAATTAATCATTAAGATGTATGTCACATACCTCAGCATCAACCACTTGGTATGACACATCTCCGCTGAATCCGTGTATGAATTCCATTACATAAAAACCATATAAATTATTGTCCGAGCACTGCTTCTTACAAGGAAAGTCATGTCAGATAATCCATTCTTTCACGAATGATCGATGTCTAACACTCTTCTTGATGTATCATAGGTACACTCTGTATTTGTGTGATTATTATCGTAAGTAGACTTAGAATCAATTAAATCAAATATTACAAGAGTAATAATGAAATGGTTAGGTTTTACCTTTGTAGCAAGTCAATGACGGGTTGGTTGGTTTCTTTTGGATTATTTTGTGAGTAGAAGACAACGATCTTGTTAATATCTGGCATGATGACAAGGAGGATCCAGTGATAACGTCACATAGGTCACCATAGGTTAGTTGGTTCTAATTTCTAACTATGTATTGCTCAAAAAGAGTAGAATATTTATGGAGGGAAACTCATACCCAAAGTGGTAGGGAAAAAGTATGTATTTCTTCAATTGTAGATCTAGAATACACTTTAATGCATAGTCCTCAGCTCCTTTTGGATCGGATTGCATCATTGTTGGATTTACATGATGTGGGTCGATGAATCCCACATGGTAGATACCCTCTGTCCTGCATCTTTGTACCTCCATTCTACATAAGGAATAAGTTAAGACATTCAATATAATGGTACATAAATGTATACTGTGAATTATACGTATACGAACTTACAGAGTCCAACAACTCAAGATAGACATGTCGAGGCCATCTTGCTGGTATTCCCTCAAATAATATATAAATAGAGTCATCCCCGTAGAGAAAATCTCGATCTTTGTATCTGACCTCGACCATTTTTCTACCAGCCTGTGACTCCTTCATGTACCACGCATGGAATTTCTGAAGTTGATATGTCAGTTTGTCCCACACATTTGGCGTGACCAAGAGTTCACCCAACTTAAATTGCCATCTCTCGACTGCTTTTGGTGCCAGGGACTCGTCTAAAAATTGCTCTTTTATCATTTTAGCATGTTCAAGAAATCTTTCTAAATTTTGTTCTTATCATATCTATTCGATAGAAGACTCCTTTAAGTATTTCTTGCTTTTGATGCGCGTGTAGTCTGATTTACTCTTACGCTCAACAGGTTTGGCCATCTTCAAGAAAATCTTCTGTGTTCCTGCACGAATTGGTATTTTCTCCTCAGGCTGAAAGCATTTCTTGACACTGGCATCAACTATCGCTCTGGTTTTCTCCGGTATTCGTTCATAAGGCAACTTCTCAGGTGCTACCACCTTCTTAGGTGCCCTTTGCTTCTGGGATGAATCCGACTTCTGAGATGAACTCAAATTCTTAGACTGTGCAACTATTGTCAACTTTGGAGGGGAAGGAGTTGCCTCTTTTGGTGGTGGTGGTGCTGACTTCGGAGGTGGAGGAGTTGGCTCTCTTGGTGGTATTGGTGTTGACTTCTAAGGGTGAGGAGTTGGCTCCCTTGGTGATGACTTGCGTAAGGGAGGAGTTGGATCTCTTCTGGATGATGGTAGTGGTGGCGGCGACCGTGGAGGAGTCAGAGAAATTCTATGTGGTGGGTCCGACTCCGCATCAGATGACTCATATGTCTTATCTTCAAACACTATGTAGCGCTTGGGCCATAGAACGAAGCTACCCATGTTTGATCCGAGCCTCTTAGAACCCGTCTCTCCGGGGTAATCCATGTCAATCTTACGGTACGGCCTTCGCATGGAGTCCACGTGGACCTTGTCGTATCCCCACAGTATCGGAAGATCATTGAAGAGAGCTCCTTCCACACATTGGTCGACCTGCCCCATAGCCACCGTAGTGGTGATGTTCAAGGTGGGCATGACAAGTTTACACACTTTGCTTTCTATGATGTCGTTCACGGGGTAACATGCCGATTCTTCTTGTGCGAACCCTGTGGATGCGCAGCTGCTCCGACGACCGCCAGGGCTCACAACATTTTCTTCGCCTTACTGTTGCTTGTTTCCTTGCTGAAGTGCTTCTTTGATTTTTGCGTCTGTCATTTGACGCTCTTGTACAAGTTCTTGTCGTACTAAAGCCAGTAGCTCTTCCAGCTCTTCTCTCATTCTCTTCTGACTCCTGTAACTTTTGATGACTTCTGAGAATCCCTCTTTCCAAGGCACCACACCCTTGCCTCTGGTGCGACCTGGGTGCCCCTTGATTCCCAATTCCAAGGTTAGCTGGTCTTTCTCCCTTTCTGGCCTGAAAGAGCCTTAGGAAGACTGGGTGTGGGCATCTGCAATTCTTTGCGTCGCCTCCTATTCTCTATCACTTTTGAATATTAGACTGCCATCTGCCGACAAAGTTACTCTTCTCGCGTACAGATAGTGCTTCGCTTGTTCAATCTAGTCGATCGTCTGAGGTGTGGCACCACCGTAGGTTAATTGTTCTTCCATCTCTTCCCACTCGTCGTATTTCCTCACGTACCCACGTGAGCCAGTTCTATGGGGGTACAAGTTTTTGTGAGAGTTTCCCTTGTTTACCTCACTTAGTCGTTGTGCTTCCTCTAGCTGCCTGTACTCTATGAAATAGTTCTAAAATAGTTCCACCGTCGGATAATCATCCCATTTTGGTGTCCAACCCACCAAGTAATAATTTCTCCATAGCTTACCCTTGAAATTCTTGAACGCGATGGTCATTGTTGATAGGGCACGACGCTTTGCTTTGGTCATGTTGCATCCTTCAGGGTATTCAAACTTTGCCACCAACTTGTCCAACATAAGATCCTTGATGTTATCGGGAATCACCCACATGTCATCTCGTCTGCCTCTCCAACTTCTAAATGTGATTGCAACATGGTCCCTCACTAGACTCCCGATTGTTGTTTTGAATGGCCCCAAAACAACTTTAGGTCTCATGGGCTCCGCGACTGAATTGACCTCCGTGATGATGAAACATCCCTCGGACATCCTACTAGGACCTTGTCCACTCCTCTCTTCTCCTGTCATCTCGTCACCCTCCGGAGCATCAGCATCAGGATCGATCTGACCCTCTAGAGCATCATCTTCGGCCCTGCCCTACACAGCCTTAGCAGCTGTCTCCGACTCAAACGGATCCATGTTCAGGTATGCACTCGGGCTACCGCCTCCTGTCTAGTCTAGCTCCATATTTGCAGGCTCATCTTATACCAAGGTTGGAGCCAAATATGAGGAGGGGCCTTATATCGGAGGGGGGGGGGGGACAGGACAGGGTCGTGCACGGCGATTGGATTTTTTACATGTTATTTCTACATAAAAATTCTAGACACAAAAAGCACTTGATTTAGATTTAAAATTAATGAGATATGTAATCAAATTATGGTCACAATATATGCATCGATTCACATTTAGATAAAGGCTAGGTAAAACGAGCAGATGGTTAGTAAGTCTTTGTCTTTCTCAGGGACATGTGCTAGCTAGCTAGGTAGCTATATTTGTCTACATATTGACATTGATGAAAATTTTGATGGAAGGAGATCCCAATCTCAAAGAAAAGGACGCTTCAGATTTTCATATTAAGGTATATGTCATAATAGCTCATGACATATAAAGATGCTAGATATCGAACAATCATGCTATTATGTCTCATAAGTAAAAACATAATATGTACAATGCTACACATAATAGAGACATAAGCGATTTGAATCATTGTTACACATAATATGTACACGACTTGACCTTACACAATCCGAACTAATTTAGCGAAGCAGACAACAACTATATAGCCAAAAAACAAGAATTCAAGTTCACATTCAATTTGTGCTTAGAGATACATCAAGCATTGTTCAACTCCCCACCTCTCTTCAGCTATTTTGAGTTTCTGAATGCAAGTATTCTTCACTCACGAAACTGAATGCAAGTGTTCTTCACTTTCTGAGCACCAACATTTTTCTTTGTACAAATATAAAAATCAGGAAGGTCCACAAATATTCTCAAATGAAAGAACAAAAAAATAATCATCAAATTTTTCTTTGTAGAATAGAAATTCTATGCCATGGGAGAGTTTGTGAGGGAGAGAAAGCAAGAACTGGTATGTTAGCTTGAGCTAGAAGAAGGTGGGGTTAAGTACCAAGTCAATTTTTCTTTTTTTGCAATTAACAAATACCATTCATTTTAATCCCAATTGAGGTAGCTAGGCTTCACCAAAATTCATGAAAATATAGCAGAAGGAAGGAACTCCTTCGTCTCATCGAATATTTTCAGTAGAATATGCAAGAATGATTACTGAAAACATCCTATGTAGGATCTAGTAGACTTGCATTTTTCACAACAAGTAAGCAACTTTTGATTGAATTGACTCATATAATAAGTAGATTTGCATTTTTCAAAAACTTTTGGGAATTTGAAACAAAAAAATGAATATAGTGAATAGAAATTGGATCAAAAGAACTCAATAAGGAACAACATGCAATCTTATTATATGAACCAATTCAACATGGAGGGCTCGAGGTGGACAAAATAAAGTTCACTTTGCTTTTGCATAATGGCTAGGTTCAGACGATTGCTTCAAGTGCTTATTTGTTGAAGGCATGTATTTCAGTAAGCACTAGCACATGTGTTTGTTTGTATGAACAAGAATTCACATAAGGTTATACACATATGTAATGTATCAGGTTGCCCCCAATTAACAAATACCAAACTAACACAGTGGTACTAGGAATAGAAGTAAACCAATACAGAACTAACTAGAAAGGAAATAGTAATAGCAATAGTAGATTGGTTTCAGTATTCTAGGAATAGTACTAAACCAATACAAAGCAAAGGTTCTACATGGCAAGATAACAGTAGCAAAGAATTAGGGCTAGCCGATACAAACTGTACAAAATTTCAAAAACATGCTTTTTGCCAGTAGATCAAACCAACTGGCTAGCAGCTACAAATTTCAGAGAACAATTTACCTAACTTGCATCTTAGGAGTCGAACTGCTACAATAATTTGCTCCACAAATTCTGAAGACTTCATAATCTCTTGGCCACTCAATCAGAGAAAATTGCTTGCCTTTCACTGAACTAACATTACACATAATACATAGTCATATAGCATCTCGCACTACCATTCTCTAACCATAATGGAACTCGCAAGACAATTTCAGACAACAATTAACTGTTTTTGGAACAATTCTCTAACCATATCTAGAAGCATAACAACATTCAAAGGAATACAACAATATACCCACCTCAGGGTGGCGGCCTCGAGGAGTCAAGATGATGGTGGTGGCCTTAGAAGATTTGGCGGCCCCACTCCACGTCAACCCGCCTAACACCAGCAGAGGGGGCAGAGGGGGAAGGGGACGACAATGACTACGAGGAGGGAGTGCCTTTGGCGGTCGGCTGCAAAGAAGAGTCGACGAGTCGGGAGTAGGAGCAGTAGCGCATCGGGAGGAGGCGGCGGTCACGGAGGATGCAGCTGTCAGGAGGAGGCGATCGAGGAGGAGGCGGACGGGGAGGAGGCAGCACGGTTGGGGAGGAGGTGTCAGGAGGAGGCGCCGGCCAGGGAGGAGGCGGCAGTCGGGGAGGATGCAGCCATCAGGGAGGAGTGGCTCTCGAGGATGAGGAGCGTCAGGAGGAGGAGGAGCGGGCTGAAATGGTGAATGAGCGAACGAGGAGAGCAGCTAAGTGTTGGTATATATGTGTACATAAGCATTAATGCCGGTTCTAGTTCATAACCGACACAGACAAACTTATCAGTGCCAGTTCTATTTACTAACTGGCACTAATATATAGAGTATCAGTATCGGCTACTACTTAGAACCTCCACTGATAAATATTTTTTTCCTAAAATATTTTTCTATTGTTAAATTCGACTAAAAACATGAAAAAATACATAGAAAAATGATTAGAGTTGAGGAAAATATAAAATAAAATTTGTTGATTTTTTATTATTGTCGCCTACATGACAAAAATACATGCATACATGAAATGTGCATTGTATTATCTTTGTTTCATTAATAAGTATGTAATTTTTTTAATTCCGTAATGAAATTATGAAATATCCATATCCAAAAAAACATGTGAAACCATTCATGTTAAACTTAATTTTTCATACTCTTTACATAAAAATTAACGTTAACTAATGATTCTTGGTTAACTTTGTGATTTTTAGCTCTTCATTTGATTTTCTCCTTTTAATCCAATTCGAATTCTAACCAATTCACATAAGTCTGATCATATGGTTTGGCACTCAGATCAGAACTTTTAAAAAGTTACTCTTCACCATACATGTCCTCGAAACAAATATATGAAAAACTACTTTCATTAAACAATTAATGCTTCGTTATGGTCATAGCGTATGTAGTTAGCTTCCTCAGTGTCATCAATGAGAGAAAGTTTGACATTCTCTCCAAAAGTAGGCAGGTCATCAAATTTGTTGCAGTCTTCTTCATCGACAACATCCTCAATACCGATAATATTTCTTTTTCCTTGAAGAACCACGTGACGCTCCTCCTTGATAGATGGGCACGGGTCCTTTACATAGAAGACTTGTGCAACATCCTTTGCAAGCAAGAATGGTTGTTCTCTGTATCTGATGAGTTTGAGGTCCACAGTAGTCATATCGTCCTTGTCGGCCTTGACACCCCCTGGGAGCCTAACCTATTGGCAGTGAAACAGAGGGACCATCAACTCGCCATATTCAAGCTCTCAAATCTCCTCTATGAATCCATAGTAGGTTTCTCTGTTGCCAGCACGGACATAGGCATCAATATGGACACCGCTATTTTGATTAGTGCTCTTGTTGTCTTGTGCTCTCGTATAAAATGTATAGCCATTGATTTCATATGCTTGGAATGTGTGAATCGTAGTTGATGGGCCATTAGCTAGCAGTTCCAGAGCATAGTCTATATCCTTACACATCATGTATTGACGTAACCAATTACCAAAAATATCTCTGTGCACTCTTGCGATCCAATCATCTGACTTCGTTGGATTTCTGGAGTGTAGCATGCTCACGTGCATATTGATATACGGACTCACTACAAGTGATTGTTGCAGAACTACAAAGTGTGCTTGAGTGAATGAAACACGATTTTTGATATGGATTGAAGTATGATCTATCGTCTCTTTCCCCTTTAGCCTCCCCTCATAGCGAGATATAGGCTTACCAATCGTGTTTAGTTTCATCTAGTCAATGGAAAACTCAATGACCTCCTCCGTACTCCACCCTTGGGCAATGCAACCTTTCGGGTGACCTCGGTTACGAACATATTTCTTCAGAACCCCCATGAACCTTTTGAAAGAATACATCTGATGCAGAAACATGGGGCCAAGGCTATTTATCTTACCCACAATGTGAACAATTAGATGGGACATTATATCAAAAAATGTCAAAGGAAAAATAGTCTTAAACTGACATATAGTATGGACCACGTCTTCCTGCAGCTTTGCCAGTTTGTTTAGATCAATGACCTTCTGTGAAATTGTGTTGAAGAACTAACACAACTTGATGATTGGCTCTTGGACCCTATCCGACAGAATACTTTTAATTGCATCTGGAAGCATCTGCGTCATCATCACGTGACAATCATGAGACTTCATGCCAACTAACTTCTTATCTTTCATGTTTACTAAGCTCCTGATGTTGGAGGAGTAACCAGTTAGAACTTTGACATCATACAAGCAACCACACAGATGGATCTTCTCTTCCTTTCTCATAGTGTAGCAAGCTGTGGAAAGTTTCTTTTTGCAATTATCTAATTATATGTAATGTAGGTCCTTCCTTAGGTTCAGTTTTTTCAGGTCCAGCTATGCATTTAATGTATCTTTTGTTTTCCCGGATATGTCTAATAAGGTACCAATCAAGCTATCAAACGCATTTTTCTCCACGTGCATGACGTCGATTGCGTGTCGGACCATAAGATAATTCCAATAAGGCAGTAACCAAAATATTGATATCTTTTTCCACATAGAAACATGTTGCCCAGTCAGGATTTTTGTACTGTCTGGTCCCTTTCCATGTACAACTCTAAGTGACTTTACCATCTTAAATACTTGTTCTCCAGTGCAAATCTTCAGAGCTTGACAATGCTCCACTATCCCGTTAAAAGCTCTTTGGACGTGTTTGGATGGGTGGCTCAGCTCGTGCATGCATCTGCCAACGCAGTACGGTCATGAAGAGGTTCGTTTGGACGCCTGGATCCGTGCTGGACGCCTGCACCCGCCCATGCAGCTGCATCCGCCCAACTAGGCTCGGGGAAATGCCGGAATCGGCCTTTTCCTGCAGGCCTGGCTGGGGATACTGTGCGTACGATTTTTTTTTAACTTTTGATTTTATTTAGAGGTTCAAAAATTCTAAATATTTTCGTGAGTAAATTAGAGGTTATTAACAACCCATTTTAATTAGTTTGATCTAAAAAACTTAAGTTAATATTTAATTAAAATTCTCTAAAAATTATAAAAAATTCATTAATATTTTTATCCGGTGATGTACTAATTTATAAAAATATTTTCAACATAGGTTATTTGGTAAAAAAGTGAGTTCCTTTGTAATACAACATATACTCGTGCAGACAACCAAACACAATCTCTTCTCAATCAGACTGAACACATGCAGCCAACCAAACAGACCCTACTGCATCTCCCCAACCTGTCTCAACTCAGCCTGTATGACTCATACAGTCAGGCTGAGGACATGCGGGCAACCAAACAGACCCTTTATTCTTACAGTATGGGTGATCTAGACGAAGGAACCTACGATGACCCATGAAGATCATTTTCCGACTGTTCGTCAGTCACTGCCGCCCCCCCCCCCCCAAATTTCCTCCAAGCACTGAACACATCTATTATACCCTTTTACAGTCTGCCCTAATAGGTTACCAAGAGTGGGCCAATCTGAGATCGTTACGAACAGCATTGCACACAGGGTGAAATTCTCACGTCTGTACTCATCCTATACTCGTACGCTATCTTTCCACAATACAAGAAGATCTTGAACCAATGGTTTGAGGTACACATCGATATCATTACCTGGTTGATTCGACATACTAATCAACGAAGGCATCATAAGGTTCTTCCGCTTCATACACATCCAAGGTGGAAGGTTGTAGATACAGAGAGTGACGGATGAAGTGCTATGAGTACTTATCATGTTGCCGAAAGAATTCATCCCATCCGTACTCAACCCAAACCTTATATTCCTCAATTCATCTCTAAATTCCATGTATTTTGAATCGAATCTCCTCCATTGCATGCCATCAGCAGGGTGCCTAAGCATTCCATCTTTCTTGCGCTGTTCGGTGTGCCATCGCATCAACTCGGCATTCGCTCTGTTCGCAAACAATCGCTTCAAATGGGGGATCATAGTGAAATACCAAACCACCTTAATGGGGGGGGGGGGTCTTTTCTTATTTCTCTTTACCCCCATGCCATCGCTCTCGATATCATCAACGTTGTGCTTGTACCATGGTGCATTGCAAATGCGACATGCTTCAAAGTCTACATCCTCACCGCGAAACAACATGCAGTCGTTTCCACATACATGTATTTTCTCTACTTCCAATCCCAACGGGCAGACAACCTGCTTAATATGGTACGTATTTTCGGGCAACACATTCCCCCTTGGAAGCAATTTTCTCAAGAATTCTAACAATTCATTGAAGTCCTTATCGGCCCAACCATTGCTAGCCTTCATTTGCATCAGTGTCAGCACCACATGCAACTTGTTGTGCTCATCTTTACAGTTCAGATAAACTGGTATTTTAGAGTCTTCTACCATGCGCTGGAACTTTTGATGTTGTCTTTCACTGGTGAAGTCTCCCTCCCCATCGCGCAACATTTGCTCTAAGCCGTCTTCATTGTTGCTAACAAAAGTGTCTCCTCCGTCGTTCTCGATAAAAGTATCTTCAAATGCCGACATATCAAAGTCTTCATTAGCCGTCATATCGTCGCTTATGTCTTCTTCGACTGTTGATTGCCCTTCATGCCCAACATCTTCAAATTCACCGTGCTCAGTCTAACGCGTATAGCTAGCCCTGAAACCCCTGCGAATCAAGTGTGCACGGATCTGCTCTATGTTTGAAAATTGCTTCTCGTTCTTGCAGTTGACACACGAATAACATATATAGTGATCGGCACACTTCCTTTTTAGCTTCTTGTACACTGCGGCAGCCCTCAAAAAATTCTCAATGCCAAGAAAGATGGAATGCTTAGACACCCTGCTAATGGCATACAATGGAGGATATTTGATTCAAAATGCAAGGAATTTAGAGATGAAGTGAGAAATATAAGGTTCAGGTTGAGTACGGATGGGATGAATCCTTTCGGGAACACGAGAAATACTCATAGCACTTGGTCAGTAACTCTCTGTATCTACAACTTTCCACCTTGAATGTGCATGAAGAAGTACCTTATGATACCTTTGCTGATTAGTGGGCCGAATCAACCAGACAATGATATCGATGTGTACCTCAAACCACTGGTTAAAGATCTTCTTGTGTTGTGGAAAGATGGTGTACGAGTATGGGATGAGTACACACGTGAGAATTTCACCCTGCACACAATGCTGTTCGTAACGATCTCAGATTGACCCGCTCTTGGTAACCTATCAGGGCAGATGTAAAAGAGTACAATAGATGTGTTCAGTGCTTGGATGAAAGGGGGGCGGTGGCTGACGAACAATCGGAAAATGATCTTCATGGGTCATCGTAGGTTTTTTCGTCCAGATCACCCATACCGCAAGAATAAAAGAGTTTTTGATGGGACAGTGGACCTCCGAAGATTCACACTGGAGAACAAGTATTTAAGATGGTAAAGACACTTAGAGTTGTACTTGAAAAGGGGCCAGGCAGTACAAAAATCCCGGCTGGGCAACATGCTCCTATGTGAAAAAAGATATCAATATTTTGGTTGTTGTCTTATTGGAAGTATCTTATGGTCCGACATACAATCGACGTCATGCACGTGGAGAAGAATGTGTTTGATAGCTTGATTGGTACCTTATTAGATATATCCGAAAAAACAAAAGATACACTAAATACACAGCTAGACCTGGGAGAAATGACCCTAAGGAAGGACCTACATTACATACAATTAGACAACGGTAAAAAGAAACTTCCCACAGCTTGCTACGCTATGAGCAAGGAACTGAAGATCCTCCTGTGTGGTTGCTTGCGTGATGTCAAAGTTCCGACTGGTTACTCCTCCAACATCAGAAGCTTAGTAAACATGAAAGATAAGAAGTTAGTTGGCATGAAGTCTCATGATTGTCACGTGATAATGACGCAGATACTTCTAGTTGCAATTAGATGTATTCTGCCAGATAAGGTACGAGACTCAATCATAAAGTTGTGTTCATTTTTCAACGCAATTTCACAGAAGGTCATTGATCCAAACAATCTGGCAAAGCTATGGGAAAAAGTGGTCCATACTATATGTCAGTTTGAGACTATTTTCCCTCTGATATTTTTTGATATAATGCCCCCATCTAATTGTTCACATTGTGGGTGAGATAAAGAGCCTTAGCCCCGTGTTTCTGCATCAGATGTATCCTTTTGAAAGGTTCATGGAGGTTCTGAAGAAATATGTTCGTAACTGAGGTCGCCTGGAAGGTTGCATTGCCCAAGTGTGGAGTACGGAGGAGGTCATTGAGTTTTGCATTGACTACATAAAACTGAATGCGATTGATATGCCTCTATCTCGCTATGAAGGGAGGCTAAAGGGGAAATGGATGATAGGTCATACTTCGATCCATATCAAAGATCGTGTTTCATTCACTCAAGCACACTTTGCAATTCTGCAACAATCAATTGTAGTAAGCTCGTATTTCAATATGCATGTGAGCATGCTACGTTCCACAAATCCAACAAAGTGAGATGATTGGATTGCAAGAGGGCACAGAGATAATTTCGGTAATTGGTTACGTCAACACATGATTGATAAGGATACCGACGGTGCTATGTTGGAACTGCTGGCTAATGATCCGTCAGCTATGATTTGCACATTCCAAGCATATGAGATCAATGGCTATACATTTTATATGAGAGCACAAGACAACAAGAGCACTAATCAAAATAGCGGTGTCCGTATTGATGCCCATGACCACGCTGGCAATAGGGAAACCTACTATGGATTCATAGAGGAGATTTGGGAGCTTGAATATGGCTAGTTGATGGTCCCTCTGTTTTGGTGCCAATGGGTTAGACTCACAGGGGGAGTCTAGGTCAACAAGTACGGTATGACTACCGTGGACCTCAAACTCGTCAGATACAGAGAACAACTATTTTTCGTGCTTGCCAAAGATGTTGCACAAGTCTTCTATGTAAAGGACACAGGCCCAGCTATCAAGGAGGAGCGTCATGTGGTTCTTCAAGGAAAAAGAAAGATTGTCGGTGTTGAGGATGTTATTGACGAAGAAGACTGCGACAAATTCGATGATCTGCCTATTTTTGGAGAGAATGTCGAACTTCCTCTCATTGATGACACCGAGGAAGCTACCTAAATATACCGTGACCATAACGAAACATTAATGGTTTAATGAAAGTAGCTTTCATGTATTTGTATCGATGCCATGTATGGTGAAGAGCAACTTTTTGAAAGTTTTGATCTGAGTGCCGCACCATGTGATCGGACTTATGTGAATTGGTTAGAATTAAAATTGGATTAAAAGAAGAAAATCAAATGAAGAGCTAAAAATCATAAATTTAACCAAGAATAAGTAGTTAACGTTAATTTTCATGTAAAGAATATGAAAAATTAAGTTTAACATAATTGGTTTTACATATTTTTTATATGGATATTTCATAATTTCATTACGAAATTAACAAATTACAGACTTATTAATGAAATAAAGATAATTCAATGCACATTTCATGTATGCAAGTATTTTTATCATGTAGACGACAGTAATACAAACTTAATAAATTTGGTTTTATATTTTTCTCAACTCTAATTATTTTTCTATGTATTATTCAAGTTATCAGTCTAATTTAACAGTGAAAGAATATTTCCATGGAAAAAATATTTATTAGTGCCAGTTCTAAGTAGTAACCGGCACTGATACTCTACATATCTGTGCCGGTTAGTAAATAGAACCGGCATTGATATGTTTATTAGTATCGGTTACCAACTAGAACCAGTACTGATACATGTATCCATACCAGTTAGCTACTAGAACCGGCACTGATGCTTCTAAACATATATATGCCAACATTTAGACGCTCTCCTTGTTCACTCCATTCACCATTTCAGCCCACTCCTCCTCCTCCCAACGCTCCTCATCCCCAAGAGTCGCTCCTCCTCGATGGCTCGCATGCTCCCCGATGGCTCGCATGCTCCCCGATCGCCGCCTCCTCGACAGCTGCCTCCTCCCCGACCACACCGCCTCTTCCCTGGCCGCCGCCTCCTCCTGACGGACGCATCCTCCCCAACCGCCGCCTCCTCCCGATGTGTCGCCACTCCTCCTGACGCTCTGACTGCTCCCCGCAGGCGGCCGCTGAATGCACTCCCTCCTCATAGTCATCGCCGTCCCCTTCCCCCATCGTCCCCTCTGCTGGTGTTAAGCAAGAAATTTTTTCTTATTGAGTGGTCTAGAGATTATGAAGTCTTCAGAATTTGTGGAGCAAATTATTGTAGCAGTTCGATCACGAAGATGCTAGTTAGGTAAATTATTCTATGAATTTTGCAGCTGCTAGCCGGTTGGTTTGGTCTACTCACAAAAAGCATGTTTTTGAAATTTTGTACAGTTTGTATCTGTTAGCCATAATTCTTTGCTACTATTATCTTGCCATGTAGAACCTTTGCTTTGTATTTGTTTACTACTATTCCTAGAATAATGAAACCAATCTACTATTGCTATTACTATTTCCTTTCTAGTTAGTTCTGTATTGGTTTACTACTATTCCTAATACCACTGTATTAGTACCAACTCCTCCCTTACGTAAGTCACCACCAAGAGAGCCAACTCCTCCCCCTTAGAAGTCAGCACCAATGCCACCAAGAGAGCCAACTCCTCCACCTTCAAAGTCAGCACCACCACCACCAAGAGAGGCAACTCCTCCCCCTCAGAAGTTGACAACAGCTGCACAGTTTAAGAATTTGAGTTCATCTCAGAAGTCAGCTTCATCCCAAAAGCAAAGGGCACCTAAGAAGGTGGCGGCACCTGAGAAGTTGCCTTATGAACAAACATCAGAGGAAACTAGAGCGATAGTGGACGCTAGTGTCAAAAAATTCTTTCAAAAGCCAGAACTTGAGAAGAAAATACCAATTCGTGCAGAAACACTGAAGTTTTTCTTGAAGATGGCCAAACCTCCGAAGATTTCTTGAAGATACTAAAATGCCAAAAGAGAAACTGACATATCAACTTCGGAAATTCCATGCGTGACACATGAAGGAGTCGCATAATGGTAGAGAAATGTTTGAGGCTAGATACAAGGATCGAGATTTCCTCCACGGGGACGGCTCTATTTATATATTATTTGAGGAAATGTATCGACTGTATCAGCAAGATGCCCTCAACATGTCTATCTTGAGTTGTTGGACTCTGTAAGTATTGTATACATATAATTCACAGTATACATTCATGTACTATTAGATTGAATGTTTTAATTTATTCCTTATGTAGAATGGAGGTACAAAGATGTAGGACAGAGGGCGTCTACCATGTGGGATTCATTGACCCACATCATGTAAACCCGACAATGATGCAATCTAATTCAAAAGGAACCGAGTACTATGCATTGAAGTGTATTATGGAGCTACAATTGAAGAAATAGAATACTTTTGCCCTACCACTCTGGGTATGTATTTCCCTTCATGAATATTGTACTCTTTTTTAGCAATACATAGTTAGAAATTAGGACCAACTAACCTATGGTGACCTATGTGCAGTTATCACTGGATCCTTCTTGTCATCCAGCCAGACATTAGCAAGATCGTTGTCTTCGACTCACAAAATAATCCAACAGAAACCTACCAACTCGTCATTGACTTGCTATAAAGGTAAAATATGACTATTTCATTATTACTCTTGTAATATTTGATTTGATTGAATCTAAGTTTACCTATGGTAATAATCACATAAATGCAGAGTGTACCTACGATACATCAAAAAGAGTGTTAGACACCGACCATTCGCGAAAGAATGGATTATCCGACATGACTTTTCTTGTAGGAAGCAGGGTCCGAACAATAATTTATGTGGTTTTTATGTAATAGAATTCATGCACAGATTCAACGGAGACGCGTTATACCAGGTGGTCGATGCTGAGGTATGCGACATACATATTGATGACTAATTTTTAGGTCCAACACGTGTTCATAAGGATTGATCTCTTCAATTCTTGAAATTGCAGCTCCTCGTGCTGTCCAGAGATCGACTCATGCCCATTGAAATCAACGCACTTCAAGAACAACTTATCGGGTTCATCAATGATCAACTCATCAGTCCAACCGGCGAGTTACATGAATTTGGCTCCTCTCTCTCATTACCTTCATCCAACAAGAAAAATCAGAGTTTAGAACCTTCGATTAGCAAGAAATCTTAAACTCTTTTTCATTGTTGTAATGAAACCTCACATGTATGCGGTGTAAATATATTATGACGAGACTTAATGTTTTAGAAATGAAATTTATATGTGCTTGTGTATATATACTGCGATAAATCTTGGCGTCTCGTAAATTAAATTTATATGTGCGTGTCTATAAATATATTGTATATTATTGCCGGCAACGACCAAAATTTGAAAATATCACGGTATTAGCGGCAACCGTCATATCTTGAAAATGATGGGAAATACCTATTAGTGCTGGTTGGTAAAACAAACAAATCGGCACTAATAGTACACATATCAGTGTCGGTTGGTAATACCAACAGGCACTGATATGTGTACTATCAGTATTGGTTCGATCCACAAACCGATATTGATACGATTTTTAGTACCGGTTTTATGCCCAGCATTACTAGTCTGTGACTATCAGTACTGAGTAATCAGTGTCGGTTTAAAATCCATCAATAATGACGATTTTGAACCAACACTAATAAAGATATCTGCAACAGTGTATGTTAAGGCTCAGAGTACAATGGGATCTTCACCGGTTGTGCCGGCTCCATGAAGCAACAACACCGGTGTGCTGCTAATGAGTGACTTTTAGGAAGGCAATATTGAGCTAATGAATTTTGTGCCTGGTGCACCATTTGTAGTTGAATGTGTGTTTATCCAGACTTTGTAGTAGCAACAATTGAACAAATGGTGTATAATTCTTTGTCCAGGAAAAGAATACAATAATGCAATGAGAGCTAGCTTCTGATCTTTTTGGTGATCTGAATACAATGTCCAGGCAAAGAACTCGCCAGGCCGAAAGAGGATGGGTAGAAGGCGCAAAGATAGCGGCGCGCCAAAGAGGCGCCCCAACCACTAGTGTTATTGTGTTTTGGTTATTACTGTAATAGATGGAGGTGGATGTCTGGACATGGAGATAGGTCAATTGCATTGTAGTCCGGTTCCTCAGGGCGGAAGCTGATTCTTTTGCGAAGAGGTGATAAGTTCTGTGGAGGAAACATACCGGGCATACAGAGTCCTTGCTGGACGCAATGATCTCTCCTTTACCTACTAGGTTTAGTAAGTTGGTGCAATGTGCTTATTTTCCTATGATATTGGACAAGTCAATGTAAATCAAAAACACAATTTTCCATTACCAGAAGTGTTACCACTTTTTTTTCTAGGAGGACGGGGCATGTTCCCCCTTCATCTCCAGGCCCAATACCATTCGGTTTGATTGCCAGCTCGAAAGTCATCACCGGGCTGGCCTCTGTGTCGAGCATCGATTAGGTCTTTATTGTACTTGCCTTCTCAGCACCCAATACGGTAGGAGAACAGAAGAGAAATACCGAATGAGATACGAAAAATATGCAATATAGCAGCATGCATGCAAGAATAATTTAACTACCAATCCGAGCTGTTTTCTCCGGGCATCTAAACCAAACCAAACCATTCGTGGTGTCAGCTTATTCTCACCCAACCAAAGTCCACACCCAAAATGAGATCCAAACCATTGAACCCGGTTCCAATCCAAACCATTAGCAACGCAACCCGAATTACACATAATTAATAGAGTACCCGTGCGTCGCAACAGAAATTTAATCCACCCCTCCGCATCACTCACCACCTTCCAGCCCTAGCTTTTGTGCCAGGTTCGTCTTGCCTGCGATTCATGTTACCCAATAACCATATGCCGCCGCCTCTTGCATTGTCGCACCTCCTTAAACATCGACGTCCCCACATTCTAGTAATCTCGTGACAATCACTTATCCAAAGGAAACGAGAGAAGTGGTTGAGAGTGGTCGACTGTAAAGAGGGCTAATCTCGAGCGATTGAAAGCTTGCACCTCCATTTCTTCATCTCCATGTTCTGTAGGAGTACATAAGAGATCCTGAATGTTGCACCAAACTATTCTGTCATTCATCAGATAGTGCTAACGTTGTTTCAGCATTGACTGCCGACGGCAGGCTGCACATGCTTGTATGACTAGCAGCACCAGCAGCGGGAACAGGATCATGCATGCAGCCATGCACTTGAGCCTTGCCTTCCATGCATATCCGTGCAAAATGTTGCGGCGGCGCGCAGCGGGCGTAGAAACCGACGAGCTTGGTGATAATATAGGAGTGATGTGCCGGCGGCAGTAGTACCCCCACTCGACGGTGGCAGCCCACACGGCGCAGCTCTGGAGGAGTGAAACCGAACTGAATGTACCATACCGAAAATATCAAACTATACCGATCAACTAAGTTAGACTGGTATTTGGTATTTGGTACGGTTTCCAAAAAGAGTGATTTCAGGTGTTTGGTTTTATCAGGAGAAACCGGTCACACACCGAAAATACTGAAACAACTGATTCCTAGATTGGCTACCCCTCTGCTCGTAGCCTTGTAGCCTATCTCATCAACAATCTACGGTCCAATACACCAATAGTCTGGCCCACGAGGCCAACACTCCACGAGGGTCTAGGAAGGTGAAGCATCATACAACACCTATTCGAGTACTTGATTGTTCGTGTCTCGCTTTGGTAGATCGCAACAGCACCGCCTACCGAACCCTAGCCTGTGTCATGTGCTCTGTTCTGCACTGTGATCTCTACTCTGGTGCACTGTGCTGCCAAGGGCCGATTGCCAGGCGCCTATGCGTCGTGCTGTCCAGCGACCAAATTCGAGCTACCGACTGGTCCGCACAAGGTAACATCTACTATTCTCCTACTCTTACTCTTCTCCCTCTATACTAATACAACAAAGTCCATATATAGGATCCTATAAATTACTTGTTCTTTCACTCAAGGGAGATTCGCGTAAAGTTTGGTAAATATGGCATTTACCGATACAACATGGAAATACATTTGTATTAAAAAAACACACCGTACACAAAAATACTACCATACTTACCGAACAAATAACTTCGTATTAACTGAGCTACCGTATTGCCGGAACCAAAGAAACCAGAAAAACCGAACAAATAGTCCTACGGTGATGCATAGGACGACTAGAACTCAGCGCGAGAGACAAGGAGAATGGAGAAATAAAAAACCACATGCCCATGTGCACGTTGGACTTATCACAGCCATCTATTCCTCTTAGCATTCATCTATTTCTTTGATCGTCCCCACTTATTCTATGATTTTTCTTATCTACCTCTTCAGTACTAATCTTAATATAAATGAATGGTCTTGATACACCGGTGTGCAAATGTGCATAGGGAAATTTCGTGTTCCTTAATGAAGAAGAAAAAGAAAACAAGCTTGGTCTGAAAGTTGAAGAATTATGTACTGCGCGTACAGTTACATATCTGGAGGTATGCCCCTTACGAGATGGCAGACTCAAAGAAGTGAAGACCAGGTAATCATCTGTTTACACCAATGAAGATGAGTTGTGGTACCGTGGTGGTATACAACTGTACGAAAATAATTTAGCTATGTGCTTATCGACAATATCACAAAAATACACGACTATATATAGGAGCAAACATGAGCAAACAAACCACCAGCTACCAGGTACTGACTACTGAATCCCCTCATTGAGGTGCAATATTAACCCAGGCAGGCAATGTAGCAGGAGCACACAAAAAAGGAAGAAAAAGAAAACAGCAGTACATGAGTAGCAGTCATCCTATAAGATGGATGTTTCGCCCGCAGTTGGATTCCGAATTTCATACGACTTTGTCATTACACCAAACAATGAACAGATTACCATATAGAATGCAGCCAAAGTCACTTGAGTACAACTTGACAAGAAAACATGCTATAAGCGATAGCATTGCAAAGAACCGATCATGTGGTCTGCGGAATTGGCACAATTGTACATCGGCAGAATCAACTACAATTGATGAACCACAATCTGAAAAGTTTTCCTATGTGCACTGGCTTCTCTTCATGTCTAGGAACAGATGTATACTAAACAATGTTCGCGTCCAATAGGTGGTATCACTGGGTTTCAGTTGTGCCAGTTTGTTCAGATCCACTGCCATTTGAGTCATTTGATCCAGAACTGCCATCGCCGCCTTGAGATTCACTGTGCTCGTCATTGGTAGATGTGCTGGTTTCAATCTTGGCATCCACCTGCTCACCATTGTTAGACGCCTCTGTAGTTCCATCACTCTGGTTCTCCACAGGCTTAGTCTCTTCTGAAGAACCGTTGACTACTTCAGCAGCAGAGTCTCCTTGGGAGTTCTCTGTCTCCGTATTTGCAGCCTGGTCATTGGCAACTCCTGTTGCAGCATTGCCTTCCTCAGAGGTCCCTGCTTTGGAATCCAACACCTCATTGGCAGTACCTGCTTCTGCACCCTTCTCATCATCACCAGATGCAGTCCCAGTCTTTTCTTCTGCAGTGGCGTCAAGAGATGAGTTAGACTCCACAGAGTTACCCTTATCATCACCAGATGCAGTTCCAGATGATGTTGTTGCACCTTCATCCTCCAATCCAGTCTCAATATGAACAGCCTCACTGGTGCTATGCTCAGAAGAATCTGACGTAGTGGAAGCTGCATTACCCTGGTTTTCACTGGCATCATTTTGCGAATTATCATTATGAACCGATGGTATATTACCAGTTTCATCAGGAAGACTTCCGGTGGCATGGCCATCACTTGTCTCAGTCTTGGCATCGTCAGGAAGGGATTCAGAGCCAGTTTGAGTATCCACTGCCACCTTTTTCTCACCTTCTTCTCTGTCTGATCCATTGCCGCTTGCATTGGTCTGATCTGTATTAGTGGATTCATCACCTTGTACCACTGCATCATGGGACTTTCCATTCATCTCGCCAGTGTTTTCCTCTTGTGCATGATTGTTTTGGGACACGTCATCTCCAGTTGAATGGACTTCACTTTTACCCTCTGCGACAGAGTTGGATTCAGCATCATGCTTGTCTGCTTCTGAGTGACCAGTTGTTTCATCGGCATTGTTATTACTATGAGCTTCCGTATTGCCATCGCCACTGTTGGCTTGCCCTTCTTCAGCTTCTGACCTCTCAGTGTTTCTCTTATCATCTTCATGCAAGTCAGTATTGTCTTTCTCAAATACAGTTTCTCCATTCTTCTCTTCATTGTGATCAAAAGTATCTGAATGATGATCTACAGCACCTTCCTCTGTTTTGGTTATTAAAACTGAATGCTCTCCAAACATTTCCATGTTGTTATCGCTGTAACTACCTGCCTTTTCTTTCCTCCCCTGGAACATGCTTCTATCATTATGGGCAAGCTGGTCCTCAGGATCATCCAAGTACTCATTTTTCCTGTCATAGGAATGCTTCACCTGATACAGAAGCCAAATAACAACACCTAAAAGTAAGGTAGCTTGGAGTAGTGTTTTGATTCTTGATCCCCTGTTCCTTTGGTTCCGGCTATTTGAATGGTGAAGCATGTTTACAACTGCTGGATGAATGCATAATGAAGGTTAGTTTGCCAGTTACTGAGTTCCATTCAGCAAAACACAAAAATAACCTTAGTTCACACATAGTACAAAAACAGTTAGTATAGTAATTGTATTGTAGTAAGGTCTACCAGTAGTGCTTTCATGTTCCAGTACTAGAGAAGTAGTGAAGTACACTCAAAATTTTAAAGATATTTTTGGGGCAAATGCTCACCAATGCAAATTAACCAATACGACATGTCTTTTATACCTGTTCAAACTATCCTGTATACCCAAAGAACTTAAAGAGCTCACCATATCTCCCGCTTTTTCCCAACAAACCTAATATCTATCTTCTAACCCCACTCCTGCATGGCAGCATGTGAAAAAAGCTCTTTGATATAAACTATAGAAGTTTCTTGAAAACAGATCTGGATTCTGAGTAGGAATGGCAAACATGTTTGCAAGTCAGAAAGTTGCTTTGTATCCATACACTCAGGAAGTAGAAATATGAACAATTTTCACACAGATGGCTTTGAAGGAGCACAGGTTTGGTCACAGAATCATAGTTTTGTTTTCACTTGAAATACCCCTACAATGATAATTGTTAGACCTTGCTCACTCATATGCTTTATCAATTTTTTTCTAACAGTAGAGGCAGCGCATAGAAGCCCTTGCTAATTTTCAGATGTGGCGCCAATGAAAACACAAACAATAAGGATACTAAAATTCTTCCAAAAAATATGGCTTCAAAAGGGAAGTGTCAGTCATAGAGAAAAAAGATGTCCAACTTCACTGAAAATCCCTAAGCGTGATAAGAGAAAGTCACATGATACTCCACATTCATGTTATGTGCCAATACATGCAAACTATAAGAAATTTAACACGTAGGATGCAGAGATTACAATATGACGCACATAATGAAAGGAAATATCAAAGGACATAGTACAGTATGGTTCCGTCGCCAAATTTATGTGCTGCATGCAGGCAGGGATAGTAAATGCAGTTCTCCTTTCCCTTTTCTTCAGGCAACAAGCATAGACACAATAAAGCACATACGGTGGCAGTTTCCCGAGGAAGGCCTCTCAGCTCCAAAGGAAGGCCTCTCAGGTCCCGAAGATATATCAAATGGCGATTTCAGGCCAAGCAATTTCCAGATCAGTGTGTTGAACATAATTCAGAAACAAGCTAAACAGGGTGCACAAGACCATTGTTGAGCAGCTAATACCCGAAACATTCTTGTCAAGCTACTGCATCTAACAGCGAAAGAAGAATCTTAATCCTTAAGCTGATATCACGCTAACTCGAGGCTACCACTGGCTAATAGTGTAATATGCAGAATTTTCAAAGGTCAAACAGTCAATCAGTACATTCCCAAAACGGGCAGCTACTTCGAGGCATCAATTTCAACAAGTCACTGTAGAAATGTCACTTTCCTTTTCCGTTTATGGCTGGATTTGCAGCCTGGAAAGTGCCAAGCCATGCCCGTATAGTGAAACCTTCTGATCCATTTCGATGGAAGCAAATCCACTATACGAAGGCGCGGCGCTCTTGATTAACTAGATAGAAATCGTTTGGAGAGAAACTGGCCAGTCTATCCGTCTAATTAAGAACACCCAATTTAGCGCCATGAGCCCATCAAAGGGCAGAGACTTGGGAGACCAACGCGATGCAACATCAACTAGGCTCGTCGCGCCAGCAGACACATTGCTCGGTAGGCAGCACGCGACTAACCGCGCATGGAAGCGAGAGATTAGAATCCGCGCGAGAGCCGCCCCGATTCCCACCTACCAATCCAAGCGCACTCACGGGCAGTGCGCACGGCACTCGAGCAAATCAAGGAACGACAGAGGCGGAGGAGGAGGGGGAGACGGCGGAGGCGAACCTGGCCTGGGACGGGTGGTGGTAGAAGCGCGCCGCCAATGGCGCCGACCCCGAGGGCGGCGGAGGGAGCGATGCGAGAGCAGTAGCAGGGGGAGGGAGATGTGACCGAGGCGGATCCGGGAGGACTGGTGGTGACTTGGTGGTTGGGTTGGGCTGGGTGAGATCTGGCCGAGAGGGATTAATTAGAAAATTATTTATTTATATTTATAGTTTTAAATCTGTAAATTATAAATATATATGTCTGTCTTAAAATTTTGTAACTTTATAATCTTGTCGTCTGCTGAAGTGCCGACCTTTCAATGGTTGGATAGTATTTTAAATTTTGAGAGTATTAAAATATTATATTTTTAGTTTTTTTAAATATGTCATTTTCTTGAAAGGGTTATAGTTCTAGGATTATCGCTCTTGATATAAGTATAGAGTTGTAAAATTTTAAACTTAACTATGTATTTGTAATTAGCTAAGTATCTGTGTGTTATAATATGTCGGTATATAGAATAAGGGGTCCTCCATCAGGGGAGTTCATATTAGGAAGTGTTAGCTGACGTTAGATATTTTTTCAATGACCACAACCCTATTGCGCGACCAAGCAAGGCTCTCGTGATTAGCCCCTGATAATAGACGTAAGCTCTACGACTAGCCTCATTGGTCACAGGATAAATATTTCATCTTAAACTATCAAGTCGTATTAAATTCTATCTACTTAAGTATTTTCCTTTTCCTACGCACCTCTACAGCAAATGAAGTATTGGCTGATGTAAATGGACAGTGTCTCATCTCGTAGCATTAAATGCTATGTGATGGCATTACAGACAGACGTGGCGCAAACGACAGATGGGACGGCGTCGCAGGCGGACATGTGGTGTAGGGCGATGGGATAAGGCAGGTCGGTCGATCAGTGTATGGTGTACATACCTAACCTAACTAGGGGTAGTTGGTTTTGTCAGAGTTAAACCGGTCATGTCATTGGGATGATCTGTCTGTATATATACCACCCCTGCTATATAAAGAGGGGAGGAACGAGTTTGTAAAAAGAGATGAACACATCTGTAAACAGTTCATACTATTCATAAAAAATATACAGGACGTAGAGTTGTTATCTCACGGAAGACCTGAGCTTAGATAACTCTGATATTCTTGAGTTCATACACACACCGAACACGTCGATCACGCACCCATCATTCGGTATACCCCGAAAATATGCTCAGGGGCTAACTCTTGACACAATAAAAAAAATAAACATTGGATACGGTAATATTCAACACAAACTCAATATATGAAGATTTAGATGCGCTATGGAAGTACCGCCGACCAAACGAATACGTCGGAAATGATATCGTAGTTTGATTTCAGATGAGATTCGAAAAAAAAGAAAGAAATAATTCGCTAATTTTTCTACTAATTTTTTTATTTATTTTTATTAGTTAAATGGGTCACATATTATTAATCGGTAACGAGACAAAAATAATGAGAATGGGTAGTTAAAATAATTAAATTATTTGATTTTGGGATCAGAGATTGGAGCCAGTGGGGCGTAATCGTGGGCGACGCCGGTGGTAGTTTTCCTTGGCTTTTCCTTTTTCTTTTCCCCTGTTTTGGTTGGGTTGGGTTGATTGGTTTAGCGCTCGTGATTCCACAGCCTCGATCGCGGTCGGTGGGTGCGCTTGCCTCTTTGGATTCCTGGTTCTGGTGCGGGCTCGTGACCGCGTCCGTCGTCCCCGTTTGTTCGTACGCCAACACGACAAGATTCCATCGGTCTTCGATTATTGATAATGCATGTGCCCACCGCCACTATTGAGAAGAAGGTACTACGTCGGGGCGTAATTACGTTGCTAGAAACAGATCTAGTAGTTCACCTTTTTCCTTTTTCTTTTTTTCTTTTCCTTTTGCCCTCGGAATTCCTTGGTCGGCTAAAACAATATCTTAACAAAAGTAGTCTCCGTTTCGATTTACTTGACACCGTCGATTTTACTGTTTAAATTTTGACCACCAATAAATTTTCATTTGTTTGGTATCTGTGAATGAAAGTCATATCGTTAGATGCATCATGTAACGTACTTTAGTAACGTGGTATATTTTAAGTATTTACCAATTTATTTTTTTTGACAAAACACAGTCAAAATTTTGCACACTAAAGTCAACGGTGTCATGTAAACAAACACGGAGGAAGTAGCTCGATAATCATCTTATGATACGGAACGCACTCGAGCGCTTGTCTTCATAAAAAAAAAAACCACTTAATTAGCATGCATACTTGTCTATTGTGCTTGTAAATTTTTTCGGGGCAACACGAAACCCACCAGCATAATAAGGCCATCTCCAGCAGCTATCTCAAATTTTCATCCTCAAAAATACTATTACAGCATCCTCTATCACTATTACAGCGTCCCTTATTTTTTTATCTTCAGCAGCTACCCCATTTCCTATCTTCTACTCTCTTTTTCTCTCTCTGGGCCCGTCTGTCAGCCTCTGTGAACAGTAGTCCGCAAAAATACAGACCCTACTATCTCTCCGCAACACTGTAGCGTCACTGTTTGGCACTGTAGCACTGGATGAGATATCTGGTGGAGTGCATTTTCCAGTGCTACAGTACTTTGCGGAGTACTGTAGCACTGGATACTGCTGGAATTGGTCTAATGGTCTCTCGAGTGCGATTTGATTCTAAGGTGGAAAGACCATTTTGCCCTTTCCCGCATGTTGAAATATCTGTGGAAATCGGAATCATTGCGCCGAACGCGCGAGGCTGTCAAGATGGCTGCATCCTTGAAAAACATCCAAATATCATTACCAGGCTAGTTTTGGCATTAAATTAATTAGCAACGGGGCAGTGACGCCTAATACCACACAAAGAGAGCTTAACAATGACGAGTAGTACAATGTGTTTGTGGTGATCAACTATTTGCACAGTAAATATAATAAAAATTTGGGCCTAAGCCCAGCTTGCCTGGGACCTGGTTCCGCCCCCTGATTGGAGTACAGGGGTGAGGATAGAAAATTTTGAATTGGTTCTATAAGCTGTTGAATCGATGTTGCAATTGGCACAATGAGCTGTTGAATCCTGACTCTCTCCCTGCAAGTGTCACCGTGCAAAGTCTCACAACTTCCATCGAAAAGGAGCCTACCTTTTGTGCGCGGCGTTGCAGGCTCGATCCGCAGAGTTGTTTTCGACACGAATTGTCAGAGGTTGTACATCGAAAGGTGCTCTCTTTCATCCACATGACCTGATCGACTGGATGCGGCCGGGTCTCCTCTCTGCACGTAGAGGAGCCGTGTAGGTGCAATAATTGGACATTCCTTTTGAGGTTGGAATGCATGCATGGCCGACGTTTGCGTATTGTGATAGTCCCTTCGTGTGGACCTTTCTGACTACCTACGCGCAGCATGCCACTTTTGATCGGTGCATGCATGAATAGTGGACAAACAAAACCATCTATACTAGAGCTGGGACTTGGGCCAGGTCGGGCCAGCCCGGCCCGGCCCCTTCGGGCCTCGGGCCGTGCCAGGACGGCCCAAGGTTCTGTTCGTGCCGGGTCGGGCTAGCCCGAGTCACCTCCAGCTAGGCCCAGCCCCAGCCCAAAGGCACGACAGGCCTTATCGTGCCGGGCTGGCACGGGCCCGGCACGGGAGCTCGCGCGTTTGCTGTGTGTGTGCCTCGTCAGGAGTCTTTGGAGGCGACGACGACGCGCCCGACGTGGCGCTAGCGGTGGAGGGCTCAGGTTCAGCGCCTCACTCCAGTACCGCAGCAACATCTGCTACTGCTACGCGCTCTCCGGCGAACGACACGAAGCTGCGATGCAGAGCGGCGTCAGGCGCGCGCGCGGCGGCCGTGGCGGCGAAGTCGAGCGCGGACGACACGGAGCCGCGGCGCGCGTGCTCAGAGGCCGTGGCGACGTCAGGCGCTTGCGCGGCGGCTGTGGCGGCGAAGTCGAGCGCGGACGACGCGGCGCGCGCTCGGGCTCGCCCCGGACCCGGAGCAGCGCACCAAGCTGCTCTTCGCGGTGGACGGGCGCCGCCGGTTCGTGCCGCCACTGGCAAAGGGCTACTTCGGGAATCGGGAGGGGATGAAATTGAAGAGACGTTGGCACCGATGCATCCGCGTGTGGGCGCGGGCGATGGCGTGGCGCGGCTGCGCGAGAGGGTGCTGGCACTGGCGCCGCGTGTCGGCGCGGTGGCGGGGGTGGCGCGGGACGGCTCGGGAGGGCCCGGGCGCAAGCGTGGCGCGGGAACTTTTCACTTACCGTGCAGCTCACTTTCCGGCTTCCGCAGCAACTTTTTGGTACAAGTTGCAGCACGATTCATGGGCTCACGCACCAGCCGGATGTCATGACTCATGAGGACTTTTTTACTCTCGAAAGGAGAAATAACATGCAGAGTCACGTCACTGCATCAACCACAATAAAAAAGTAAAAAATTAATATAATACATAAAATAGATGTATCAAATATTTTTGGAGGAAAAAAAGAGAAATTTTATTATAAAATAATACAATATGACTGCCTCGTTAAAAACCTTACACCCCAGTATGGAGTTCCTCCGGTAAGGAAAAGAGTACAATACATCATTACACACATGATTTACTCATTATCATCTAAATCAAGATTCTCGAGGTCCGCTAATGCCCCCGCGATCTCCAGATCCTCAAGCTGATGTTGTGTGCCAACGTTCGGCCTCTCCCAGTCTTTAAGATAGGTGATTGCCTCTACCATTTCAGGAGTGAGCAATGATCTCCGTTCTTCAATAATTCTCCCCACCATGCTGAATGTTGCTTCCGACGAGACGGTCGACACTGGAACTAGGAGAACGTCCCGTGCAAAGTGTGACAACACGGGGAAGAATCGCTCTTTATCTTTCCACCATGCAAGAATGTTGACAGTATTGTTGTCCGCAAGCATTGGATCATGGGTGTAAAGATCTTACTCAAGGTAGTGGTTAAGCTCTGCTATGGGATTCCAAGATAACCTAGTTGTCTGCTGAGATGTTCATGTGGATCCCTTGCCTTTGATCTTGTTCCATAAATTGGCCGCACTCGACTTGCTTGCTTTGTGTTGCTGTGTAGACTTCGAGACCAGGGGGCTACATCCAAATTTGCCCTGGTATAACTAGAAAACCCAAAATACTTCTTCTTTGACATGATTGTAGGCATCTGAGAAATCAAGGTTGAGCAAGTCACCTATTTCCTGCAAAGCAAGCTCCAAACCACCTAACTTTTTGCGCGGGTCAAATATAACAGCAAAACAATAGAGATGTGGGATAGCAGAGAAATATTTTAGATATTTATCTTTCATTTGTTCAACAATGGGAGCTAAAACATTGTCATCCTTATTTTCGTTAAATGTGGATGCAATTCTCCAAAGCCACTTTATTACTAAGCAAGATGTAGGATAATAAACACCTGACAGTTGTACTGTTGCCTTGTAAAAGGGTTTTAGAAAAAGTCGTAAACGTGTAGCAATGTACCAATCAGTTTCTGTAAGTAGTAAACCAGCATTTTGAGCATTTACGAAAACAGTAATAATTCCCTCGTAACCTTTCACTTGCTTCAACATAGTATATGTTGAATTCCAGCGCACTTTCATGTCAAGTCCGAATTTCCTTGGCTTCTTACCTTGAGCCTTGCAGTAGTCCTTGAAACTACTAAATATTGTAGGAGAATTAGAGATGAGACGGATGGCACCACGAATATTGTTCAAATATCTACTTACCATTGTCATACCTGCCTGCACCATGATATTGATGATATGACACATACATCTTTGGTGGAGAACATACCCACCAATGTAGCTTTGTATGTGAGGTTCTAGGTCCTCCATTGCTTTTGAGTTGGCTGATGCATTATCTAAAGTTATAGAAATAATCCTATTTTCTATTTTAAATTTCTTAACAACCTTTAGCACACGTGCGGCAATGGCTTCTCCAGTATGTGACTCATCGATGATTCTAAACCCTATTACTCTTTTATTTAGGGTATAGTTGTTGTCTACATAATGTGCGACAACGCTAAGATATGATGTTCTTTGGTGTGATGACGTCCAAATATCAGATGTTAAAGCAAATGAGTAGGTCACGTTATGGAAGTTTTGCTTCAAAGCGTCTAATTGACTATGAAATAATTTTAAAATGTCATTCTTAGTAGTTTTTCTAGAGACATGTTGATATTGTGGACAAAAACCATGTTGGATCATTCTCTCAAAAGTAAGGCTTTCCCCCATTCTAATCGGTAGATCCTCAGAAACTATATATTTAGCAATTTCTTGACGAGCTACTGAAGGATCAAATATCCATGTGCTTATCGAACCGTCAAGCGCGAAGGTAAGTTGTGTCTGTATAGGTTGCCTGGCTATCCGCGCAGCTGCAGCAATCTTCTCCCGACACCGTTTCCAATGTCGATTCAAATGTCTGGTACCTACTGCTGTAGACGCAGATAATTCTCTATTACAATAATTGCAAATTGCGATATATACCTTTATACCACCCCGTATTTCCTCAACCAACTTCATGTGCTTCCACGCTTCTGACCGCCGTCCGATTGAGGTGGATGTGTTACCAACAGAGGCATGATTCACATCCTCAGGCTCTATCGGATTTGCGTCGGTATGGTCATCCTCGTACCCCTCGAGACCGTCCATGTGACTGTCATCCATGCTGTAATCTCCCATGCTCGGGGATAATTGGCGAGGGTCGAGAGCTGGAGGAGGGCTAACGGAGCGTTGGGCGGCTCTGGAGCGCTTGCTCCGAACAACACATGACTTTGAACGAGGTAGCATGATTGTTTGTTGTGTTTGATGACTTGGTGTGATAGAAAAATATAGAACAGACTGAAAGATTAAATAGAAGTAGAGAAGTAGCCATTTGCTCTTAGCCGTTGCTTGTTTACTCTTGCCCGTTGCTTTTTTCGCTTTGTGAGTTTGTGTCACTGGATGAGTGACAGCGTAAAGCGAAAGTCAATGAGTCATTCGATTGTGTCACTCAATAAGTCACGAGTGTGTGTGCAATACACTCTATGAGTCACGGGCTCATGACGTAAAGCTAAAGTTCATTCTAATTTCTTCACTTCAATTGATGCGATGGCCACTGCCCAACGATAAGCGCCACGCCGAGCCCTGCTCACCCCATCCTGCACAGTGTCACCCCTTCCTGTACACTGTCCTTCTCGTCTCACTGGCTCCGGCATCGAGGGCATGAGGCGACCTCACTGAACCAAGGCATAGTGTACCGGACACTTGTACTGCGGCAGTGCGACATCTGCAAAGGATTAAAAAACAGAGCACTGTAACAAGTCCATGTGATCGAATGAATGCCATGGCGACTAGAGTAATCAGTAATCACCATGCTACACAGCACCGCCGCCTCTGCAACCACGGTGCCCGGCCTCCTCCAAGCTTGCCCTGTCGCCTGAAGCTCGGAGGAGCTTCGTCTATTTCTCCTCCACCAGTTCCCTCTCTCCACCACCGAAGCCCCCGCCGGAGTTAAGCTTCCTTCGCCCTTCTTCCTCCTCTGCGACCGAGCGCCGTCGCCGGATTCGACGTGACCGAGCTCAAACCCGATGCGCTGTTGCAGGTTCCGTCGAGCCCCATGGTCGGATCTGCTCCTGCAGCCTAGGCGCGTTGCCGTTCCCCATCCTCGGCCTGCAGCCCTGCTGCCGACCTGCCGCCGTGAGGACGCCATGGCCGCCATGGAGCCGAAGCCGAACTTCATCTTCTTCGCGGCTGGTGACCACACTGCACGAAGCCACTGCATGTTTCCGCGACCAAATCAAATGGATTCTCCACGCCACGCTGATGCTCCTGGTACCCTTGCCAACCGCAGCCACGCCGCCGTCTCTCCGCCGGCGAGCTCGCGGACTACTGGGCCACCGTGCCATTTTCGTGCCTCGGGCCATTTTCGTGCCGGGCCGGCCCAGGCACGGCCCATTTTTCGTGCTGGGCCGGGCCGCCCATCGTGCCTTGTATCAAGGCCCGACCCGCCCCATAAATCGTGCCGAGCCGGCCCAACCCGTCTGTGCTCGGGCCGTGCCGTGCTTGGGCCAAGCCGAGCCGTGCCGTGCTTGGGCCAAGCCGGGCCGTGCCGTGCTTGGGCCGGCCCAAAAAATACGGCCCAAAGTCCTAGCTCTAATCTATACTGATGCTACAATGCGTGCATTCCTTTTGGATGAGGAACACTAATGTTAATTTTAACCAATAATATAATATATGCTACCTCTTCGTATCGTATGTATACTGACAAATTGAAGGATATGCGTACGTACGACGGCTATCTAGGTATATATATGATATTTCTCATAGGTATAATATGTCACATTATACATGCTACATATAGTTTCTGTTGAGCTGTATGTATCAATCAATTTACTAAAAATCTAAGTTGATACGGAAATATGGACAATTCACTTATACTTCAATACTTTTCCTCATGCCTTAGACGTGAAAATAGAAGTTGACTGTAATTTTTTATTTAATTATGTCCGTCAGAACTAGAACTCAAGACCTCTGACCGTAATACCATATTGTGAGCTATATACACAGACCAATACAGCTAAAAACCTAAGGAAATAAAAAAAATAAACAATTCACTAAACCTTCAACTGTTTCAGCGCCCATCCATACTAGATTAGTGCGGGGCGGGGGGTTGTGGCGTTGTGCTCGTATCGCAACGAGCTGCGCACTAGTTGGCGTTCTGTACCTGTCGATCGGTACCTTCTACAGATCAGAGCGTTGGTGGCTTGTCCTAATCCCAGCACGAGCACAGCAGAGCCAAGCAGAGGAACGCCTGTCCGCGCGATGCAATCGGACCATTCCAAGCGATTTTTTTTTCACGGACGACAATTTTATCGTAAAAGAATTTTTATTACTTTCAGTATTTTAACCATTTTATTTTACGATTTCTGTTCTGTAAAAAAATACTAAAATCATTAGAACGAGATTATTTCTTTCTTCATTCACTTTACGAATACTTTTAAACGAAAGTTATTGAAGATAAGAAAAATAAAATAAAATGAAGAGAATAATATTAGGATAGTCTGTGCAAAGAAAAAGAGGCGATTGCTCGAGCAAGATGAGTTCCGGAGGAGGACACGTCTAGCACTCTAGGTCTGTAGCTTGATTTGTCCGTGGCTTGAGGAGGATCCCTCTCGGCCTGCGACCTGCCGAGCCTTGCTCACTAAGCAATAGGGACTAGGGAGCACCCGTCTCTGCCCTCCTGAGCCCTGTAAAGGTGGTTTGGAGTTTGGTCTGATGTTCGTGGAATCGCGGTGGTTCTCTTTCCACCGAATTTTGGAAGATAACATTTGGTTTATATCACAAAATAAATACTCCGTAAATTTTTTCAGTCTTGTACTAATTTCAATTCGTTACGATATTCGCTCAATTTTTACGTAGTGGAGAGTGCGGGGTGGATGCATGTAAGATGACAAGATTTTGACTAACATATTTTAGGATGGTCGGTGGTATTAGAAATGATTGATTGTTTAGGAGAAAATACGAAATGTTTAGTCGTTCTCTTGATATAAGAAATCACAAACTTCCTATCCTTCATGCAACGATGATAATTGCTTACTTATTATTTGTTTAGGAGAAATCACGAGCGTGTTTAATATTTAGTGGTTCTCTTGATATAAGAAAGAACAAACTTCCTACCTTTCATTCAGCGATGATAATTGCCGACTTATTATAAGGGGCTGTTAATATCGCAGATGTACTGTGTTATTGTTGACATTTGTATAGGAGCAATATGTAGGCAGGGACATAGAAGAGACGAAAAATATCATTTGGGGTTGGCATGAGTCTTAGAATAACTAATGGTATTTACGAGGAGAGATGCACAACTTGATGTTTAGACGCTCCCTCCATTTCGGACAACACAAACTTTCCTAGCTTTTACCATTGAAAGAAGGTACTCTGGATCATAAATACTTAATGTTTTAGATAAGTTCTAGTTAAACTTCTAAAATTTTGACTATCGATCACTTTTAAAATTCTTGTTTACAAATATGAACCATATGTATATTTTTGTCTAAAAAATACTTTCATAATCCTATAAGTTTCTTGGATTTTACAAATATATTCTAGTAGAAAAAATGGTCAAAGTACATATCTATTGGAGACCGTGTCATTACCAAAATATCAACAGGAGCGAGTAATTGCCTAATTCCTGCATAAGGATTGTTATTTGACATGGGTGAAGGGGCTTTGATTGTCTTTGAAGTTAAACAACGGGTCTGATCACCGAAACACATGCATACTGTAACTTTGACCGACGCTCAAAGAGCATAAATCAAATTCAGCAAAATTTAGGTTGAGGGCTCAGTTAAAAATAAGGCACGAGACCGGTTTAACTGAAAAAACAATCAATTAAAGGGGCCAATGAGAAAAACTCAATAATGAAGGGGCCCCGAGTACATTTTTTTTCCTTGACAATAACCATATATCTTCTGCAGACAAAATACTGCCGAACTCAACTATTGCATCCCTTTCAAGACAATTGTGGTTGAAGAACACAATTGCCATTTACTCTTCTGCATTACTAAGGAATTGAGGGCAAGCAAGAACCTAACAAATTAACCATGCCACTCGCTTGTGTTTGACCTAGTTCTTCGTCGCAGAAATTAATGTTAGGCCTACATAACCCGAACATGCATACGGTCCAGGGCACGTCGTGGTGACTCGCTAATCACTTGATCTGAGGACGCTGATGGCTGACATCAATGTCCTAGGGCAATAGCTTGTACTGCTAAATATTAGGTTTACAATAATATCATGAATTGTCGTCCAAGGGAGAATTAATTGAGATTGTGATGTCAACTTGAAGAATAGAAACTTTTAGACACATCAACTCATCTAATAGGCACATAATTTAGTGGTGAAAATTCCTACACCTAGGGACAGCCTGTCATAACCCGGCATGTGGATGATATAAACAACCGCGCTGAAAGGGAGCATCATAGTAGTCCTTTTCGATGCATTTTTTAAAGTACAAGTAGATTGCACACATACATTGATACACGTGTACTACACTCTCGTCCACATACATTCACGTGGATGCATCTAAGTATTACTACACGAACCGACACTAGTATATCAGTGTTAGTTTTAGTCACGAATCGACATTGATAATTAGTATTAGTGTCGATTCTAGGTACAAATCGGTACTGAAGATTGTTACTGTTATAACTTATCTTAAAAAATTAATAACTTTTTTACACGAAGTTGGATGGAGAAAAACTTTATATAAAAATTTTAGCGCTCGATAAGATCTACAACTTTGTAGTTGAAATTTTTTTAATTTGAGGTTATTTAAATTCCTAAATAATTATAATAAAGTTGCAGCAGTGGTTGATGACAGCTCACATTAAAAAATTCATAATTTTTTCACACAAAATTGGATTGAGAAAACTTTATATGAAAATTGTAGCTCGTCAAGATGTACAACTTTATAGTTGATAACTTTTCCATTTAAGGTCATTTAGATATCCAAATAGACATTTAGATGTTTGGTTAGAAGATATCAAAAGAATTTATTGTGCTACTATACTCACGAATAGACGATAGCTGAGATGGTTAGAGGGGTCACGCTCACGCACATACTATGAGGTCTTGAGTTCGAGTCTTGGTTGCCGCATGCGAGTGAATATCGTGTGACTAGCGAATATTGGGCACCCTTTGAAGCTTTTTTGATCCAGAAAACATTGAATCGAGATCGAGACTATCAGTGCCGGTTGGTAGCTCCAACTGGCACTAATAGTGATTTTCAGTGCTGATTTTATAAACGGTACTGATAGTCAGTAACTATCAGGGTAATCAGTGTCGATTCAAAATCCGTCACTGATAGCGATTTTGAACTCACACTGATGATAATTTTTGCAGTAGTGTAGGAATATATAGAGATTGACAAATTGTATCAGACAATTTTATGCAAGCTATGGGGGTAAAAATAGAGATTGGAATCTTGATACTCATGCTATCAGACATAAAATTTCTGTCTGTATACATGATTATCTTATGTAAGACAACTCGATCATTCTCCGACAGCAAGCCGACCAAAGATCCTCTGAAAATTACATGTCATAATAGTTCTAAAACAATACGTACAAGCTCTTGTGGCCAGGACAAGACGAACCATACACAAAAAAAGAAAAGATTTTTTTTACGATAAGTATCACAAGTGTTTTTCTTGTGCTAATGTCTTCCCAACGCGCACGGTAAGTGCAACAAAGTAGTGAAAGTACAGGTCCAAGTGAATCACTACTGAGCCTTTCCGTTTCTAACTTGTTTCGATCAATCACAAGCTCAGCATACACAGGCATAAACAATGCAAGATGTACATAGATCTTTACCTACTAGTCTACATAGTATATGGCATAATCTCAAAAGGGAAATATACATATATATAATGCGTACATCATACTATACATGCATGGATCTAGCTTGCAAACATGATGCAAAATCTCTCGCTCACGAAGCTCAAGAAGAAGATTAGTAGAGTAGCTAGCCCTCTACAAACATGCTTGATCCATGCATAAACATGTACTACGTACTATGTACTATGTAGCACAGAGCCACAGACACACTTCACACTTGGACAGAATTAAGGGTGAAACTAACACGCTATGGACATATGCGTGTGTGGATGATGGCTCCTAGGCGATGCCGGTGACTGGCCGCGCGTACTCACCGTAGGAGCCGTAGCCGTAGTCTGGCGTGGCGGCAGAGAGGCTCTGCTGCGTGCGCAGCTTCTCGTAGAACTTCTTGATGAACTCCTCGGCCTCCTGGTCCACCTGCCTGCCGTCCCCCGCCGCGTCATCCCTCAACGGGAACGGCGAGTCGGTGATCCGCAGCTGCCTCACGTGCGCCGGGGTGCGGCCGAAGCTCGCCCACAGCGCGGGGGACGGCGTCGCGAGCATCGCGAGGGGAGACGGCTGCTCGACGCTTGCTGATGCATCGTCGCCGCCGCCGCCCGGCGGCTGCTCGTTGTTGTTGAGGATCTCGAAGACCATGGCAATGTGGGCCACGTCGTAGTTGTACCAGCCGGGCTCGGCGCCGTTGGCGCCGCGGTGGGAGCGGCGGTTGTTGCGGCGCCGGTGCTTGCCGGTGGGGATGAGGTGGAGGGACGGGTAGGAGGGGGTGTTGCTGCAGCTGAACTCCACCTCGCGGGCGCCGCGCTGGTCGCAGACGGCTATGTCCGGGTCGAGGGCGCGGCACGAGAACGACTGCTGCTGCGGTGGCGCCTCCGTGGCCGCCGCGTTGTAGTGGTGGCCGTGGGCGTTCACGAGTTTGCCGAGGGCCTTGCCGGCGATCTTGCCGCGGTGGAGGAGGAGGTGGAGGTCCATGGCCAGCTTCCGCTTGGACATGCCCTTGCGGAGCATGAACAGCACGGCGCGCACCTCGCGCCACAGCCGCCGCGCCATGCTCGGCTCCATCGCCATCTAGCTCGGTCCTTTGTTGCTCGCGATTTCTTGCGCTTCTTTTCAGTGTTGCTTGGTTCGTGAGCAAGTGGTGAGAGGGTTTCTTCGTGGCGATTCTTTGTTGCTTTGGCCGCGGTTTTAGCACGAGTAGGAGGGTGGAGGTGCGGGGGGTATTTGAAGGGAGGTAACAAAGGTGGGTGGTGGCTCTGCCTGATGGGGAAAAAAGGCTACTCAATCAGTGGAGATATATTTTAGGGTTTTTGTTCAGTGGTGGGAGCCGGGAGCTTGTGGTTTGGGGTTGCTGTTTATTTGGTTGTTGTGGTGTTGTTTGTGCAAGATCACATATATGCGTCACTTAACGAGCAATTGCAGTATCTGGTTAAGTTAATTTTCACGATTGAAGAGAGAAATTTGTTAATGAGTTCAAAGATTACAATCCTGCGCGATAAGCTGTTGTACATAAAAAGGAGAACGAAACCGCCAGACAGAAGAGTGGCAACCTCGTTATGCAAACAGCTCTATAATCCCTGCGCAACGGCATTTAATTTGCTCTCTCTTCAATTGTTGGACGCTTAAATTTGGCAGGCGTAAAGCAAGCTCGGCTCCCTCCAAGACGACGAAGTTCAGTATGTATATGGTTAAGACCGGAATAATCTATTCCATTATCTAAAAAAGTGTATATGGTTAAGATTAAACTCTTCGATGGGGTAAATCTAGCTAGTTCATGAAACTATCATATGCCATATTGGTCACTTAGTTGAAGTGTATTCTATAGCATGTTTGGAACTCAGGGATTTTATTAGAAACAGTTCAATTTGAAATGGGACAGAAAATTTTCCCATGTTCCAAGGGGCAAGAGCCTTAAATTTGAGTTGCATTTGGATAGTTATATACACTTGCCGGCATTTGCTGATAGTTGTGCGAGGCGTATGATAGAAAACAAATATGCATTGGTCGTGGAACTGGATCCCTTGCTGCCGTAGAAACAACAAGTTCATTCTCGAGAGAAATATAAAGGTCCTAAATATCTTCGACATAATTCCCAAGAGTCCATTCTAAACTTGAGGTCATCCATCCTGTAGATATGCCATTCGCTCTCGCTGAAATACATAAAAGCGGATCCAAATGTTGGGTTCCTAGGTGACAAAAGGTATTCCAAATCTTATTATAACGCAATATTTGGTGACGAACCAATTGATCATTGGCATACCAAAGAGGGAACAACAGACAGATATCTTGCCCACTGTCCTCTGCCTTAACCTATTTAACTTTTTACCATATACATGTATGGTACAGTCGCGCCAACATCATTGCACGTCACCCGCCTCCCTTCTCTCATGTAGAAGCTAGCATTATTGTGGCGGATCGATGAGGGCCAAGGAATTTATCAAACCACTTGCACTAAACCAAAAAGATGTCTGCCTAAGGTCCTATGCATGTCTCGATAGTGGTGTTGAAGTACTATCCTTAACACACATGTCAAGGGTGTATCCCTGACAGTATTTCGATATATCAGACACTAGGTGCGTGATCCGTGTTCTGTAAAATGTGCGCTATCTCGGTGAAAAACCTTTGTATTCTTTACATTGACAACACACTTTTACATTGTAGTACGATGGTATGTTGCCTATTTTAACAAATTCTACGCTGCTTCTACAGTACCATCCCGTGCTATATGATCTAAGCATCTATATATTGAGTACATTACCACTTCTGTTAACCAGGTATGTTTCTACAATAAACCATGACTTGTTCGATGTTTATTTCTTCTCACAGAAGAAGGCTAGTAGGTTGGACCCACCTCTTATTCTACGGCATAGCACTACTACAGAAAAGGTTCTCCGTGGCTTTCCTTTATTGTCAATTTGAAAATAACCAGCAGTGCTGCTTCTTATAAAAAACGATAGTAATAATTCATTCGGCAAAAAACGGTAGTGATACTTGAAAAACTAGTATTTGATACTGGATTATCACTATCGGTTCTAGCTATAAACTGATAGTGATAATGGAAGCATTATATTAAAATAGAGCAAATCTTTAGAAACTCATAACTTTTTTCATACAGAGTCGGATCGAGACAAATTTTTATGAAATTTATACCTCTACAACTTTATAATTGATAACATTTTTATTTGAAGCCATAAATGTCCAAATAATTATCTAAAGTTTTGTGCAGAAAAAATCAAAAGAATAAATTACCCCATAGCCATCATCTATAACTGTGAGGTGAGATGAAAAGAAAGCTTCGTGCGAGGGGTAATGTGGCGGTTCCATAATAAAAAAAACTCTTTTTTTAACCTTACAAACTAACTCTACAAAACTGTTGAAGGAAAAACCATATACTAGACCACAAAATAAATTGTCGGATATAGTGTAACACTAATTGGAATGATTGAAAAAGCCACACACATGATCACAAAGTTAAAAACTATCATATGACGAGTTGTAATCTTGACCTGTCACTAAGAACCGATGAATATTTTTCGTATTTTTTTATTAAAAAAGTCAAAAAAATATTTTTTCACCCGAGCCATCCCATATGCCTCACAAGTCACACTTTTTTTACATTATTTTCGAGTTTGCATTCCATGGGAATCGAACCCACGACCTCCTACTTGTGCATGTAGCCACCTTACCACCTTGTTATCACGTAGTTGTGATGGAAACCATATATTTTTATCTTTTTAACCTTTTTTTGCCAAAAATCATTAGTAACATGTCATAACCATTGCCCGTCACTAATGACTAATTTTGCCAAATTTCATATTCTAGTGCTGTTGAGATAAGAAAAAAAAAGTGAAAATAAAATAAAAATAAAAAATATTTGTGAATACCGTCGTTAGTGACTCGGGTTGGTCATTAGTGATGGATTACAAGTTAATCTATCACTAATGGCTGGTCTAGGATGACCCATCACTGATGATCTAGTCATTAATAACGGGTATGACCTGTCACTACTGACTGGCCTAGGATGACCCGTCACTGATGACCTTATCATTAGTGATGGGTCACAATTTGACCCATCACTAATGACTAACCTAGGACGTCCCATCACTGATGACTAATCAATAGTGACGAGTCACAACTTGATCCGTCACTAATGTCTGATCTAGGACGATCCATCACTGATGACCTTATCATTAGTAATGGGTCACAACTTGATCCGTCACTATTATCATCAGTGACAGATCATATTATAATATGTCACTAAGGACCACTCATTAGTGATGGGTCTATATCTGGTCCTGATCAGAAGACATATCAGTGACGCGTTTTTATTGAATCAATCACTAATAGGATATTAGTGACGCGTGTTGAATAGCCGTTATTAATATGGTGTCGCTTTTACTGGTTTCTTATGTAATGATTGATCACTCTAGTTTTCTTGGTTTGCATTAGCATATACAAAATAAGCTACCAATTAAATGAAAAGCGAGCTATCAATTGACTGTAATGACTTTTACTTGTACCCACTTGCATCATTGCGAAAACCGTTTTAAACATCTCAAACTTGAGTTCTTATTGTTTAACAAAAACATTTCCCATTTAGTCAGCCCATTTAATTTCCATCCGTCTTTAGTATGCAGGAGTTCTGTCACTGAGCTCCACTCCATGCTCCAAAGCTAATTAAAAAAGTGATTCCACCATCTTTTAAACCTTTCCTACGTTTGTCAGCTATGTGGTATCAACCCCACAACAACGCTCTAAGGTCATCTCCAGCAGATACTCTAAAATTCCATTCTCTATAATACTATTACAGCATCCCCAAATACTATTACAGTATCCCCTATTTTTTTTTATCTCCAACAGCTACTCTATTTTCCACCTTCCACTACTCTCCTCTTTCCCTCGGACCCACAGTCATCCACTCAGCACAGTAATATAGGTCCCTCACTCGATTGGCAAGTTTGCCTCTCCTGGTGCTACAGTAACCAGCGCATGTATTCCTGTTGATCTGGATACGGGATCCACTGGAGCTTGTTGCGGACGACTGGAATTGGCAAAGGACGAAAAAGCTAGCGGCACAATATTTTGAGGAAAGTATACGGTAGCTCCTGAAGAAGGCCTAAAGCAGACCTACTTACCAGCGCAATTATTGGACATCTCCATTTACTTTGGAGGGGACTCTTGTTGCGATGTGCTTCAAAGATTAAGTATGGTGGATCCAAAAAGCTAAAAAAAAAACTCCATATAAAAGCTTGATTTATAACTATCTATAGCTTTGATTTCTTTGTAAGATAATGGTTTATCCATAATTGAGTATTAGCACTATCGATTAGCTAGATAATTTTTTTTCCAACTATATGATCTAGAAATGTAACACAAAGGGTGAATTTTTTTTCCATTGGTACATATAAGCACATTCTGTGTGCACAACGTTTCCTTTCTCTCAAGTTGATGCTATTGCTTGGTAGAATAGCCGAATAGGTCAATACGATTAGCCAAAAAAATTGGACCTGAGATAAACCTTGTAGTTGACAAGTTAATACTTAATTGCACATTATTTCCCATGCGCAATCGGTTTGGTAATACCATAATGCAATGTTATGTTACTGCTAATTGGCCTATCAATGAAGTACACAGGGTTAAGAAACATACATATATGCTTGCCTTAGACTCATGCTTAGTCATGAAAGCAATTATTGCTTATAGTACAGGGAATGAGAACCACGAGACTTGCACTTCTCACTTTTCTATTCGATCTCTCCATCTTCTTTCCTTCTTGCTTTGGTTGCCTTTGTTCTTCATGTACTCTGAAATGATGCATTTGGCTGCTTTTTATTTCATATGATGGTTAGACGGATTCAAACCTCAGAGACCGCTTCCATAGTGTTATTGCTTTTTTGGACCAATTTCTTTTTAGATAAAGCTAGAAGTGTCACTTCCCTTTACCTGGCCGTCCCACTCGACCAACGGACAAAGATTGATAATGGAACTATGCATCTTTATATTAAGATTAAGAAAAGAGTACACATGGGATAAAACCCATGGTCAATTGTGTTACGGTGGACAAATCACTTCAACCATTTGCTACCGTGTAACTAACAGCACTGATTTAGGACTTATGCAATTGAACCTCTGTGAAAGTGTAAAACTACGATAAAATTAAAAATGCTCTCTTTGAATTAAAGCATGCCTAGCTCATTGTGGTAATATTTGGAGAAGCGAGTAATAACTCTAATATGCACATGACTGAAAGGAAAATGGAGAGGAAAAAGGAAAATATATGTTCATATATGTCTACTCATGCATATTATTTACAACAGAAAAAGAAAGTTTTATGTACACCAAAGGGGTGGTATCCACTAAATATTTTCCCGTCTAATAAACACCAAGTAAGCAACGTCGCTTTGAAGAAAAGTGATCGACAGGGGAGAGCTGAGTGAAGAAAGTGCAGATGAGGGAAAATAAAAGTATGAACTAGGTCAGTTAAGTGGACGGAGCCATGCTGGAACGCCGGATAAGCACCATGTACATCGTCTTATCAACGAGCCATTCGAGCCTAGGGGGATTTTACATCATAGATTAGTTGCAGATATTGAACTGGTGAAAAAGTAATTGCGGCCGTTATTTCACAAACTCTCAAAATTTTAACAATTTTCCTTGAGAGAACTGAACCTCCAACTAAAACATACTCGAGATATGAAACTTCCACATCGAGAGGAGACTCCTGGGGTGAGTTGGCTAGCACCATGGATGGTGGGCTAGCCAACCCAGGTTGCATTTTTAAACTTCCACCTTGAGATTCTTATTCTAAACACACAGCCTGATCATGATACCAACTCGATCATGTAGTCATAATCATACACCTCCTGTGACTTAGAGTGACAATCTCACACCCCCAATCTTTTGATAAGAGCTTGGTTAAAAATTAGTGACTATATGTGCTAAATTAATAATAACTGATTGAGGGTATGTCTAGCTATTTCGTGTGGGATCCAGTGTACTACTCTATTTCAGTCAAAATTACATGATTTTACACAAGCCAACCGTTGGCTAGTCAAGGGGAGTGGCACCTTGATTAGCTTGCTAAAGGCTAGAGCTCGATTGTCACTATCTTGTACACGTTATATTGATGGATTATTATTTGTGGAACTAGTGTGAGGGATTAGACGATTAATGTGACCTCTCTTGCTTTGACACATTGGGGTTTCAGCTATCTACGAAAGAAAACATGGGTGTGCACAAAGTTACGCACGCATCTCACAGAAACCATTCCGTCTTCTGCAACAAGCCGTGCATGCAAAAAAAGATTGTTTTTTCTTAGGCATTCATTCATACACATGAACGTACGTAATCTAAAAACTTGATGCCATTGGTTGCTGGGATTGGCTCAAATCACAGAACCCCCAACAAGTGTACAACGCCAAGAAAGTGACCGTACCTCCAGAGACTGACCGATAGGGATGTAAATGGGTATCTAATTGGTAGTTTTGAGTCATCACTTAATTTATTTTTTTCCTTAGTTTAGTTAGGTGGAAGTGAATCTTTAGTTTATTTTTTTTAGTTTTAGGTTGACTTAATAAACCAAAAAATACAAAACTTGCACCTCTAACGGGGTCTGCAAACTGCATGATTGGCACAAGGGGTCGCTTTTGTGCAGTGAAGAAGAAAACAAAGCCATCTATCATTCCCTACTGGCCCCGGCTGTCGACGTATACTTAATCAGCCAAATAACCAATCAAACTGCCGATATCTGAAACTCAAAGCGCTCGCTCTCCCGGCGCGGTCCACATGTACAGGTTCGGCGAAATTTGAGTAGTTTACGTCGAGATCTCGAAGAAGACTCACCCGACTAGCCCTGAGCTGGAGGCGTAGACTGAGATATTGTTTGCGGCAGCAAGATAGCATGCATTGATTTGATAGCGAAATCCTTCGATTTTTAACGTGGTTATGGTATGATTGGTGGAGTTTAGTGCCAGATTACTAGCACTAATGAGAACAATCTAGTGGTATTGGCTAGTAGCAGCGCTGCAGTACGTCAAAGCTTCCTCCCTTCATGTATGGCTGGAGGAAATGCACACGTGGTCAAGTACAGCTAGCTACCACACCTGTATAATTCGTCCTGTGCATTGTCAGTAATCCAAACGTGCACAGCACCGATGCAGATTATGATGGTTGCTTGAGACACATGTCATGTAAAGAACCGACTCGTAATTCATAATTTCATATGACAGCAGCTCAAATCCGTGTAACCCAAGTCAAATAACTCTTTCCCCGTTTTGAGAAATTACCGTCTGTTGATGTCACTGAATTATTGCTGCATTTTGGTCCTGAAAGTCCACCCTACGTTGCAAATATTATATTAGTTGATCGGTGCAATTATTGCTTCACAGATCGCTTTTTTCCCCTTTCGTTTTTTGGAGCGATATGTATGCTTGTGTTCTTAGAGTGTTCTTGCTTTGTTGCAGCCTGCGGTGGATCCACGAGCTCCCCCCACCTCCTCAATTTTTGAGCATGGAAGAGAAAGAAGAGAAGAAAAAAAGAGAAAATAAAAGGAAGAAGAAGAGGGAGAGCCCTCTACTTCATAACTCTAGATCTACCACTAGTTGCAGCTGTAGAATGCAGCAATCTGGTGCACTCTGTTAAAGGAGGATGAGCGAAAAAGAGATGGTCCCCTTTTGTTCTATGGATAAGAGAGTGTTAGCTGCTTTGTTATCCAATCCATCAGGCACTGTTGATGCATGGAATTCTCTAGAAAAGAGAACTGCTGATTCAATGGAGTAGCAAACCTTTTTTCTTTTTTAAACAAAGGCTTGCGTGTTATTAAATTGATGAAGTGAAGCTAGTTACACCTTAATATTGTTGGTGTGATCTCAGCTAACCACAATTGACCGAGTTTTTAGGGGTATTAGGCCCATCCTAACTGTTGCCCGTGATTGTAATCGTATGTTATTCCTATAGTTTCTCTAATCAAAATGGAACCATCGAGAAGTTTTGGTTAGAGATTTCATATTGATTTAAAGATTATATTTTATGGCTCATTGTTACATAATGATCAACGTTGTTTGTAACCATTTGCCATCTCCATTAACGAATCTAATTATTCTTCATTTTCTGCCAAAAGGTGATGCAAAGTTGGACAACTGATTCTTTTTCTCAAGTTAGGTTCTTCTTCGTTTCTACCCAATGGTGAAGCGAATTAGAATTATTAATGTTTGTCATCATCGTGTTATTAATCTGACCAACGTAGGGTTAATTTTATGGATGACAATTATTTACAGTTTTTGTGGATATTAAAGCAATGATCAGTGATATGTCTCTATTATCAATTTAGCCATAAGTTCTTTTGACTATTTGAAGTACCCTAATAAGGATTTGAGTAATTTATTAGTATATTATTTTTGAGGTTATGTATATTATTTATGTACACAAACATAATGATAATGATTGTCTCCCATTAGAGAAGCATCTAATAATTTAGATAGTGATGAAAATTCAATATTCTGATAACTAGTGGGAGCAACTCAAGCAAAAATACCTTATGATCATAAAATTTAGTATCTGGGGGAGCAATCCTCCAGTTAAATTATAACTATTTGGCAATAAGGAAAATCATTGTAAAGTTCATCAAAGTTTTTGCCAATACACTACTAATAAGAGTGCTCAAAGAATAATGAGCTTGGACATAAAGACTTATTGGAGCATTTTCTAATTCACTTTTCTATGACAACAACAAAGAATGAGAAGTGAAATATGAATGTGCCCTGAATTAGTGCATTCATAAGGAAAGTTGACGATATACTAAGATAAAGGACTATATTTATGCTGTCAATATTACCTCAGGAATATAAAATGTTTTAAAGTGAAGTCTTAGAGAAGGGATAGGAGGCTAATGTTTGAAGCTGTATAAAGTTTTCAACCAGTACTAAATTATGTTGTAACCCTTCATCCTAATGATGAAATTTATGTCCCCATTATGAGAAGTAATTTTCTTGTGTTTCTTAATGTTACAATCTTATGAATTATTTGGGAGCATTAAGCATGTTGCCAACTCTATTGACTTCATTTAGAGTTCATCGAAATTGTGGCATTGATGCTTGTGCCACATTTTGAGGGGGAGAATGTAACGTCTCATTAAGAAAGGAAATATTTCATTATGTGGGATATAAACCCCATGAACAAATTTCTTACTCTATTAAGTATATGGAATGATTAAAGATAATCACACATACATTTAGTTGGTATCCCAGAAATAAGTTACATTCCTAGTGGGATTGTCAAACTTCCTACTATTATTTTTCCTAAGCTATACCATTGGTTTGTAGAGTTGTCAATTCTAGTGGAAGCACTGAGGCATGGTTAACTATTCTTGAGGACAATCAGGATTATGTTCCAATACTGAAAGTCCAAGAGACCATAAACCCTTCATCTTTAAATGTTTTTCCTCCAGTTAATTCTAGAGTTTATGAATAATGTGAGCCTCACATATAGATACCTTAAGTTTTAACCTTAAGACTAAATTAAGATCAGTGGGAGTAAGTTTAACCTCTTAGCTGTTCATATAAATGATGTCTTGTTGACAATCAACAATAGGGACATTAATGTTTAAGACCCGAAGATTCCTTTTTTTTTTCTGGGTATTAAGATTGTCTTAGTGATGCCTATCATATTTTGACTATTAAGATTGATCAAGATAGGTCCAATACTAAGGGAGTTCACTCCAATTATTGAGGGTGATAAAAGTTTTTCTTACACTATCACTGTCATTAACATTATGTATAAAATTTGTATGCGCCCTTATGTAATATTTGTAACTGGAAAATTTGGCATATATTAATCCAGGACTAGACCACAGAAAAACTACTAAAGACAACTCTTTGTTACATGTAGGATTCTAATGATTACATGCTCACATATGAGAAGTCTCATAATTATAAAGTTGTGCGTTATTCAGACGTAAATTGTGCAAGGTGTGTTGATATTAAGAAATCCATATCAAGTCAAATTTTCACCCTTGCAGGAGGGGCCATAATGTGGAATGGTTCTAACCAATCTTTTAAGGTATTATTAATGATGCAAGCTGACTCGTGGCATGTTATAAGGCTATTAGATTATAAGAAATCCACAATAGGTTGTTGTGGTTTAAGAATCAGAAAGATTTTTTTGGCTTAAGATTCTATACTGGAATTTATTATGCAAGAGTGCAATTTTATTTCGAGTAACAACATGTCAAGTGTGTTGCCAAACACATGACATTGTGAAAGATGGATCCAGAATCAAATTATTGATGTTCAACATATAAGAATTAAGTTTAATGCTTTGATGATTGATCAATCTATAAGTATTAAGTATTATGGTCAATCTTATTGATTCCCTGACTAAAGGCTTAAAATTTTGCCGGCATAAGAATAATGGAAGCCTATAGTACTGGGACAAATTGAGATCTCAAATTGTTGATTCTGGAACTACAAAGTTTGTTTTCACCCTTTCAATGTGCACATGATGACAAATGAAAACAAACTACACAAAAGGACCATAAGTGTATGAGCCATCTCCCAAATAAGTATAAGTGATTATCCTATTGAGATGGAGTAGTACACTATAGATACTGAGGTTTCAATGGTGCCTTAGTAAATGCTACAATGCAGTATCTTGATGTGCTGTTCTGTGAGAGTGGAGCTTGTGTTGTTAGCCTTTCGATCAAGTTGAAGAATGTTGGTGTGATCTCGGTTAACCATAGTTGACCGAGTTTTTAGGGGCATTAGGTCCACCCTAACTGTTGCCCGTGATCGGTGGGCACGATCCCAACTATTGGCTTAGTCCCAACTCATGTCGCACCTATAAGAGAGAGGGTCCCACCGTCCAAACGGTTTTTTTGAGCGCAACTAATGGTCGGGAGGCCAAAATACCCTTACCCCTACCGATCTGGGAGACGCGGCAGTGAGTTGAAGGCCAATGCCCACCGCTGGCCATCTGTGCTGGTGATCACCCGACAACACCGAGTCACCGAACATCTACATCAACATTGACATGCACGCCTGCATCAAGCAGGCAGAGGTCTTTGCGGTCTAAAGGGGCATCTACAACTTGGTATGTCACCTAATTATGCATTGATCTTTAGGACTTCATGCCTGAGGCTAGCTATCGTGTGCACTAAGGATTGATTAAGTTTAACAAATATGAGGTAGTAACCAATGTCAAAACTGAAAGGTACTGTAGCCAGTCCGACAAAACCAGTATGATTACAAAATCAAATTAAAACCTGACAACACCTTAGAACCAACAGAAAAATTAAGGACTTGGGAAAACTAGTCTAATTGGTGCGTCTACGTCGCGCCCGTTTTTATTTTGCTGTACAGAGCATGACAAAAGAAGATTAAAAAAATTAGTTTCACAAATTTTATGCATTTCAATATTTATTTATGAATTTATTAATGTTTAACACATTCAATTAATTATAGAGAAAACAGTAGTACTTTTATGCATGCACATAGTTTTAACATGTAGATGAAAATAATACTAACATAAAAAACTTGTTTCATATTTTTTTGAGTTTTAGATATTTTTCTTTGCATTTTTAGATATTTTCAACTGATTTATCAATATAACTAATATTCATTAAGATATTTTTCTAGAATTTTCTAAAAATGAAAATTATATATATACATATACATATATGTATATATACGTATATTTATTAGCATATACATATACCTATATATACACGTATACATATATGTGACAAGTACTTAGGGCCTACTGCTAAGGTAACTACAGTAGTAGAGGGTTTGAGAAGCCGTCGAATCTTACTGGATAGCATATGTTGTTGATAACAAATCTACCACCACCAGCTTGAAAATATTCACGTGGCACCTGTATCACGGCATTGTCAATCTCAGCCTTAATTTGTAACGGAAACAATGACATCGATCTTTTTTTCTTCAAATGGGTTTTCCTCACCCCGTGCCCACGCCTGAGATCGAAATCGCCAAGTCGCACGCGGCAAGCTCCAGCACCTTAACCACCACGATCTTATGTTAATTCTTTCTTCATTTTTTTTCTATGCCAAGAGTTAGGCTGATATTTTTAAACTGGACGACTGCATCAAAAGGAATAACATAGCAGTATAATCGTCTTTCGGCCTCTCTTACCTACTTTTAACCGTCAAATCATTCAACATAAACAAATTAACTGATCCGCCACGGCAAGCAGCAGTGTTTCTAAAGCTCCTTTTCTTAATTGCCGAGTAGTTTCATCAACTAGAGACCCAGCACCTGAATGATCAATCAGTTCCCAAAAGCCACATTAGGTACATGTCTGTAACTTTGCTAGCCTCATCATCACAATTGCCATTCCCACTACCACCATCCTAACGCCTAATTCGCGCACACGTGTCGGTAACTCACAACTTTCTATTTTTAGAAAGTTTTTCTCTCCACAACTTTCTTCTTTAGAAAGTTTTCTAAAAAGATTATCAAGACAAGTTATCGAGATAAGTTTTCTGAATAAGTTTTTCAAAAAAGTTAACAAGAAAAGTTTGAAGAAAAAATTTCCTCAAAAAAGTTATTTGAAAAAAATAAAATAAATGTAAAATAGGCCGGTCAGGGAGGCGGCGTGAGCGGAGCAACGAGCGCGCGTGAAAAAGGATTTCTGCCAATTCCTCCCCTCTTTCAGCACAACTAATTCATATCGTGAAGACGGGTGCGCACGCAATCACTAATTAATCCAGCCACTAACCAACTCTCTAACTAAGTACAGAAACCTGTGATCCATGAGTAGGAGATAAGTTAGTTAAGTCGACCAATCCGCGTCCTTTAACCGGGTGTTGGTCTACACGTACCTCCGAATGCGCTTACGAGAGGCGTGATCTGGTGCAGTTTCCGCTGGTTCGGAGGCTACTGTGCAGACAGGCAAGGTATTATATAAAACTAGGTCTCTTTTGAGCTTTGAATCTTGGTATGTCTTGATGCTTTAATCAGCTTTGGAGAGAGCATGCTTGCTCGTGGCCTAATTGGGGGACGGATAGGTCTGAATGCATGCTCTTTGAACTGGTGTCCTTCTCATTGCTTCTCCTTTTCTTAGTTCTTTGTGTAATCAATGTGCAAGTTGATGAAAATGAAGTAGCTGAATTGGTTATGGCACTTGGAAGATCGTCAAACAAGCGTCTAGGACTTATGCACTGAAATATCTGTGCACTTTGTGCAAAGTTTTACGAGGTACTATTTGTATCATTGCAATGTTTAGCAAGTTGTACCACTTTTACAGTAACTGAACATTGGCTATGTGCACTAACTAGTAAGGAGTATCTTGGCGGGGCTTTTGCACTGAAATATTTGTGCACTTTGTGCAAAGTTTACTAGGTACTATTTGTATTATTGTAAAGTTATGAGTTGAGATAATATAATAATGAACGCCGAATGTATATATCATATGATGTAAAAGGCTGAAACTCTTTTTCACTGGGTCGATATAAAGAATAAGTCGATATAAAGAATAAGGGAGTCCTCTATCAAGCGGGGCCTAGGCTGGTAGATGCCAGCTGATGGTTGATATTTTCAAAACTATAGCTCCTCTGCACGACCCGGCAGGGCTCGTGTGACTAATTCCTTAGTCATAGATGGAATTTTCACGACCAGAAAGGACTGGTCGCGGGGCAGGTACTCATATAACTAATATAGTTGTATTTAATGACATCCACTCATGCGTTTTTTCCCCGACACCCTTTCGGCAAGCAAAGTCGTGAGTCGACATAGAGACAATGTGACCTGTCACGTAGCATTAAATGCTACAGGACGGCCTGGAAGGCGTGTGGGGCAGCCGGGCAGACGGGTGTGACGAGGTGCAATGGGCATAATGGTGGTTGGCAGATGGGACAAGTGGTGTAGGACGACCAGGCTAGACTGGGTGTGCCCGTCCTCCGTAATGATGATCTAGAAATAGCTATCTTTGTCAGGTATAAGGTATCCACCGTATTTTAGCACAGTCTGTTTATATATACACTTTGCCTCCTACTATATAAAGAAAAGAGGACTGGACTTGTAAAGAGGACATAGAGAAATTCATCATCTAACTCATAAGAAAATACATAGGACGTAGGATTATTATTCTGAGGGAGGCTTGAATCAGGATAAACTTTGTGTTCTTGAGTTCCTTCGACACACATACTCATCAACAGCCACTGAAAATATTGATCATGCACCTATCATCTAGTATACCCTAAATATATTGTCAGGGACTAACCCACGACACATTTTCTATTTTTTTTTATCATTGCAGTTTTTAGCAAGTTGTAGTTTTTTCTTTACAGCTGGTGCAGTGGTATCTTGTGGGCCTTCTGCACTGAAACAGCAGTGCACCTGCATAACTTTCACGGGGTATTTGTACTCTATCATTGCAACGTTTTGCTAAATGCATATGTTTATATAACAGAAGTTTCCTTGTCAGTGAGGAAGAATGCTGCAGCTTCTCAGAAGAATGTGAAGGTTCGGACTTTGCAATGAGTATGATTTATGTTTAGTGTTTACTCCACAAGGTTCAATTCAAGGGCAATTCTAGCCATACTTTCAAGAGCTTGCGTTGTGACACAGATACGATATTGCAGACTTGTTTTGAAAACCAGGACTTCCTTAGGGCCTTTTTTGAGAGTAATAAGTACATTCAAATTTCTGAAGAAGTGTATGATTTCCGACTAAATCGGTGTGAAATCCCCAATAAACTTGCCGACATTCCCCTCTTGCAAATCGCAACATCAAAACTAATGAAAGCTTGGAAATACTAGTGCCCTTAACGGGCCATGTAAATGGGGGGCTGTCTGATTTCAAGTTGATGTACTGCTATGATGACACTGTTCTTTGGAAAGTGCAGCAAGCCCAAATTAGGGTTTAAATGGGCCAAACTGTAGCGTTTTGAGCCTCGCGTGGTTGTGTCCATGCACAGGGCACCGGTCAAGGGAAGCCCACGTACCTTCCATATCTTTCTTATTTTCTTCATTCGCATGTGTCAGTAAGCATTGGCTGTGGGAGGATTAAATTTGAGGTACGGTGGGCTCACGGGGGCAGTCGGTATCGAATGAGCTTGCTGCTCACGGGCAGCTGTGTGCTGGCATGCTAGTGCGGGGTTACGGGCTAGCTGCAGTGTTGCCTGCAGGAGCATGGTGAGCGTCAGAGTGGGACTATTGCCGAATGCCGCCGTCAAGGCCACCGAGGCCAATCGCGTTGAGCACCGCCATTCGCACACTGTGTGCAAGATCAAAGGTAGTAAAGAAGACGAAGTCACGGAATCGATACTCGCCTTGGCAACCTTGCTGAATCGATACACGATGCTTGCATTATGACCTTGTCTCGCCTTGCTGAATCCTCACTGAATCAGTACTGGATTGCTGAAGGCCATATCCATACGAGGTGGGCTTATGGGCTGGACCAAAATCGAGGTATGCCATACCTCGCCATAATGGTCCATCCGCCACTGTCAATAAGTATGTTCCAACTTCCCAGTAGGTACGTGGTAGACCTTTTAATCTCTAAATTTAAATTGTTTGGTAATGAATAGATGACCTCTTCCTCTCTCATATTTTTCTTTCCTCCACCTCATAAAAAAATCCAACACACCCTAAGAACCGAAAGGCTTTCACGCTTTTTAAACAGGGAGTCGGTTTAGATGGGAGCATATATTATTGCAAATCTTTGCAACTACTTAACTTAGCCACTGGCATCAATGACAAATATTGTACGTGCGTGTAACTTTAGAGGTAGACTCATGCATGCACGCTTAGGTGATAAAGGCAAGCGCTTTTGCTCTAGGAATGGATGGCTCCCCTAGCAAGCCATCATCATCCATGGATCAACCTGCTTGATGTGAAACCTAGCCACGCTTTGCCATAATTTCTCTAAGGATTTTTAGACAGGTGTTTGGTTCCAGCCACAGTTTAGTCATGCTAAACTTTTTTCTAACAAGTCCCACGTGTCATAGGCACTAGATATGTGCAAGATTATTCCCTTAAGAATGACTAGGTTGTGACGCCGTTTTTCTTTGCCACAAGTTACGCAGGTTTGGCAAGATTACTTGGCATATTTTGACGACCTTAGGGTGCAAACCGAACATGCCCATAGTTCATGGTGCTGCAGCCGACCTGGGAGAGGAAGTGACCCTGAAGGCTCATTGGTCATTCGAGCTGTGCCCCTTCGACAGGAGCCTCTGAAGGGCATACAAGATCTTCCCTTCTCCTCGCTGAAGCCCACCTTTTTTGCACGCGTGGACCTTGCCACACTAATTCTTAGTGACGAAGAGGACGAACCTTTGGATATGCGCGTTACCGCCGAGCCAGCGGGGGGAGCTCAGGAGGCTGAAGGAGCAAAAATTGCCGAAGAAGCTGAAGCTGAATCAACATCTACCTCTTCATCTTCGAGTTCTTCCTCTAAGGACAATTCGTTCGAAGGCCACAGAGCCACAGAGACCGAAGAGGAGAATACCTCGCCGCCCATGCCTCACCGTGGCGGAAAGGGGCTAATGAGTCATAGCGGCTTACTTGACTCAAAGGCTATTGACGTCGAAGCCTTCAAGATTTCTTCGTTTGAGCTAAGCTCGGGGGAGGTCAATGACGTAAAGAAGATGTTTGGCAGCTTCGTTCTCCCCAAGCTTGAGATTTCTCTGGTGTGAAAGCCCGCTGCTGAGCTCATCAACGCCTCCAACGTGGCAATTGCAAAGGTATTTTGTATTGTCCTTAAGCTTTTCTTCGCTTACTCGTTCTCAGACCTCCGTGCTATCGCAGGCTATGCTTATTTCATACGCTCAGTGCAAGCAAGCAGAGCATTCTGAGGTCCGCACAAAAAATGTAGAGGCGCAAAGGGCCTTGTTTCAAGCCCGGGCAGAGAAGGCTGAGACCCAAAAAAGGGAGTTCGCACAACAAGCGAAGGAGGCTAATTTGCGCTCGTAGCAGCTTGAAAAAAAGTGAGCTCCCTTCGCTCGGGCAAAAAGAGTGCAGAAGAAGAAGTCACCTACCTTCGCCCAAATCTGACGGTGTCTGAAGCTCAAGTCTCGGAGCTGCAAGATATACCTGGTTTTAATAGACAAAACTAAATGCGGCTTATGTGTGCCCAGGATGTTCAACACACATAAGGACATCACAGGTGAAGTAACAAAAGCAATACTTTTATAGAATAAACGTTAAACTCTTACAGTAATTGATATATATTGTCTTCTATAAAGATATCTGCAGAGGAACGAAGCACTGGTGCCCAACAACACCGCAGGTAACCGACTGGGAGACACGCGTCTAGAACGTCATAACCTCGTTTTGATAGTCTTCAACATCTTCACTCACTGAGAAGCACCACACATGTTGCATGGCATAGGAAAAATAGCAAGTGTGAGCACATGATGCGCTCAGCAAGTGTGGAAAGATAATGATATGTAGGCTTTCAACAAGAATAGGTTAACACATGGTATATTTGCTTAAATACGAGTAATAAAAAGATTTTTGGACTCAAAAAGTATTAAATAATTATTAAGTGAATGTAACCCATACAGTCTAACACTCGGCATACAAGGCTTGTCACCTTGCATACCATAATCGTCTAGTACTCACTATACTATAACCAAAACCACAATCAAACCCATAACCACAACCAAACCTATAATCATAACTCACTAATCATGTGAGGATCCAAGTCTCCCATAACCTCAGGCACGTCTGTTATAACAGTTTTTACACTCTGCAGAGGCTGTCTAGCTTTCCTTACGAGTTAGTGAATTCTATGTTGTCGTGTTTGTGAAACACTTAACACACGCCAATGGTATGTTACCAAGAAATCATTGAATGGCATTTTCCACTAGCCAGAGCCTAATCCAGTATGCATCTGCCCACTAAGTTTCACCGCCAGGGTTTATGTGAGTCTAACTCCTACCCAGAAGTCTCTTTTTGTGCTGACACAACACAAACTAGATATACTCTAACTAGTATGTCATGTCTTACCCATATCAGCCTCGTGGTTGGTACGTTACTTCTTGGGTTATCGCTCCACCAACCAGTCCTTATTTAGGTTACTTGAGCAAACACTAAACCAACAACGTAACCATGACAACCACCAAAATCACTTTGCTCAAGGCCTAAGGTTCTATGTTGCTAGACCATTAACACATTAACGACCATTGTTGCATAAGTTCATTAATCAAGTATATGACACTTTCCAACATCCCAAAAGTATGGCTAAGCAATCTACCCAACAAAGATACCTAAACATAAACTATCTAGGATCCAAGGGATGATAAGGGAAAATCTAGGAAAAACCCTAACATAGGTGACTATCCATCATATTGACAGACATTGTATGTAATTTTGTAAAATAAAACAGTTTAAATCATAGGTTCAAGATGATTAATGACACTTTCCTTATCCCCAATGCTGCTTAGTGTTGTGAAAATCTTGGTCTTGAAGTCTCTCGAACTGATCCGAAGCGTTATCAACTAATCGCGAATTCTATCGACAATCAAACCAACATCGAATAAACACCAAATAAACTCCAAATTGCAAATAAAAAAGAATAGAACAACAGACTACGATCTTTGATTGGGCTGAACAAAGAGAATGGAATTGATTGGACTTCTCTCAAAGAAAGATGAAAGATCTAGGGTTTAGGTTTCACATGAAATGATAAGAAAGAATTCACAAGAAATGATAGAAAAGATTAACTGATTAATTAACGTAAGGGACTTACAAAGTTAATTTTTTTTAATATCATAAACTCATGTTTGTGACATAATGACATGTAGATCTGGCTAGGACTTATATGTCGATGTGGCAACCATAAATTTACTAATTAAAATAATATCTTCGTGTTACAGGGACTTAAATGTTAATGAGGGAAAACTACTACAAAGATAGGATAATTGATACTTGAAATTGGCATGGTTGAATATATTAGTATTTTAGAAAAATTTGAGCGCAAGAATCACTCAAATTGGAGTTAAAATGAATAAGTTATGGCTGAAATAATTTTAGGGATTAAATCTAAAAAAGAAAAGGACTAATTTGTAATTAACAAAAAGGTGTAAGGACCTTTTTTTAAAAATAGAGGGACCTATTTTCCATTATAGAAAAGTTTAGGGTTTGATCTGTAAAAAGACAACGGCTTATATGCAATTACATAAGAGTTCAAGGGCTAAATTGCCAAATTGCCAAATTCCTGGAATTATTGGAATTAATTTTGGACCAGAAAAGCTTGGTTTGCTGACTGGATATGATGACTAGGCTTGACTGGCTGATGTGGCTTGACACGTCATCAAATCTACTGACGTGGAAGGGTGATGTGGTGAGGCTATGCTGACAGGGATTTATGGAGGACACGTGGAGTTCGGCTATTGGTATATTGAGGATCTAATATGGACCGTTGTCTTTAGATCGGATGGCTTTGGTTTGCACCAGCAGGTATGGCCGGCGGTGGCTTGGCTCACGGCGGTGAGAGGTCGGGACGACGGTGAACTTCGCCGGAGCATGGCGAAAACCTCGTCGCTGGCTTCAAGGGTCAACGACAAGTGGTGGAGGAGCAAGAGAAGTGGACGGGGATCTCACCTCGGGTAACAGAGGTGCCGGAGAGGCGGCGAGACATCCGATCGACAAGCTGCATGGCGAGGAGCATTGGGGTCTTGTTGGGATCAGGTTTCGTTGAGTGGATGGCGACGGCGAGCAATGGATGGTGATCACGGGAGCACGATGAATCTGATTTGAAACGTCGGTGAAAATAGGAGACCCCCAAGGTGGCCAGACGGCATTGAACAGCGACGGCGGCTCTCGGAGCTAGGCGGGACGGGTGCTTCGGCGGCCGAAGAGAGCGGGACAAGGCACGGGAGCGCTCAGCGGAGAACGGTGGAGCTTTTGGGTGGCTTGGCGGCAGGAAAGCGACGCTGGAACGGTGATTCGGTGAGCTCGGGTGGCGAGGAAATGGCGGGCGGCAGCGGATCGGATTTGAGCCAAACTCGGCGAAATCAAGCATGGGAGGTGGCAGCTTTTTGGCTAGATCAAACTGAGGGGTGCACGCGCAAGACCGGCCTCTATTTATTGGCCTTAGGGGCGTGCGGAACATGTACTCTAAGGCGGTGGTGAGCTCGTGAACGAGTCAAACTCGGCGGGGAAGAAATGCGAAAGGAAGATGACGACCTGGTGGCCCACACGGTAGTGACTCGGCGGAAATGAAAAAGGGCGGGGCGCCTTCGGGAGTAGCTGCCACGGCGCAGCTGGGCCGTGGCACAAGTGCGCGGGCCGAGCGAGAAAGTGGAGCTGGGTTCAGGCTGGAAGAGAGCTGGAGAAGGAGGTCAAGCCGGTTGACGGGTCAGGCCAGAGGGAAAAGAGGGGCGGGCCGAAATGCGAATTAGATTTAGGTTTTCTTCCTTTTCTAATTCTTTTGAAAATCCAAATGAAAGTAAACCAAATTCAAATAAAACACCAAAAGAAGCTTAAAACTTTTAGAAAATCCCAACAAGCCTTTGAAATCATTTTTTAAGCTAAAAAGAATATTTTGAGTTTATGAAAACATTTGAAAACTAATGAAGATATTTGAACTCATGAAATCATTTTGAAACCCTTTGAAAATTAGCTTTAACTCAAAAGAATTCAAATAAATTCAAAGGAAAACCAAGAGCCAAAATAAAACCTGAATCCCTATTTCCAACATGAATGTATACAAACAAATAATAATCCTGATTCGAAATTTAAATTTGAATTAAGAAAATAGGATTTTTTTTTCTATTCTAATTGTTCAACCTATAATCAAATCTTTGAAAATTTTAGAAATTTGAGAAAATTGAAAATCAGGGTGTGACACTAAAATATATTGTAATATATATGTTTTTATTTAGTGTTAAATGTTTTGACTATCTTTGCTCTCTGCGCAAGTGCTCCCTTCGGACACTGCGCAGGTAGCCGAAGATGTTGTTCCCATCACTATGATACGGGATAATTTTATTATGTCTTGGTCTTGCTGGAATTTTCTAAAAGTTTGGGAGGTACTGGAGAGCAAAGTGGAGGTCCTATGACGTAATGAATGCCAACTGCAAAGCATTATGGAAGTCATTTAGCGCTTCGGTTTGAGAGACCCATATGGCTGAGCAAAGTCATCCAGCCTCCGCATATGTTCGTCGACCCGAAGCCTGAGCCGGAAGACGATAATCATGGATTCCTGCCCTGTCAATTTCAATTTTGCAACCGCTAAGGGCCTTATTATTCACAAATAGTGCGACATGTCGAAGGCAGGAGCGCTTTGCCTACATCTTTGTCTACCACTTATTCATCTAATTATATTGGATCCCCATTGGATCCAATGATGCCTTTTCATGCCAGTCAAGGCATAGTCTTTCAATTTGGCTTTAGTCGATGGCATAAAGATTTTATAGATCCTGATGTTGATGAATTTGCGGAATAAAGTCGTTAATGTTGAAATGATTATTATTTTTAGCCATTATATATTGAGCTTATCGACACGGTCTTTCATCGATTTGGACCTTCAGCCGCATCATGTCTGAATCGTGATCCAGAAAACGCCGTCTCCCCTGACTTTGAAGCTGTAGGGACCTTCGGCAGAACCGTGCGCGAAGCATTATTTGGAAAACACCGTCCCCCCAACTTTGAAGCCGTAGGGACCTTCAGCAGCATCGTGCGTGAAACATCATTTGTTGATGACTGCTTCTGACGTTGCCTTGACAAATTTACTTTTCGTTTAATTGCTTACTCGTGCTCGAAGGCCTAGTATCTACGGCCGATTCCTCAAGGGCAATGTATCACCTTTCTTGGTTTTGCTTCGTAATTGCTATTAACCATAAATGCGATTGCACATTTTGTGGCGATGGTTGTCCAGGCTTCGACTTTTGTTTGGCCGAATTTTCATTTTGTTTTGTAGACATTGTCCATGTTTCAGGATTAACATTAGGCTTCTTTGTTCGCTGCCTTTTTTTGTTTCTGAAGGTATCTTGTTTCTTCGGCACGGGGGAAAGCACTCTTAGTCCCCGACTTTGAGTCAAAAGGTGCACGGCCTTCTTTTAAGACCGAGTAGCACTTCAGTTTTTTCTTCTGAAGGTATGTTTTGCCTTCAGTGCAGGGGCAAGCACTCTTAGCCCCCAACTTTTAGTCGATATGTGAGCCGCCTTCTTAGAGGTCGAGCAGTAATAGTCGAGTGGTGCGCCATTTTTTGTGGTTAAGCAACACTTTGACTTTTTTTTAGCATTACACAGATATTCATGTGTGTAGCTGAATCATAATTACTTTGCGATAAGGACAAAGATGCTGCAGAAAGATAGATGCTTTAAAATATGGACAACTTCGAAGCGACTAATAAGCTTCAAACTATTGCTGCGTGTTTACGCCCTTCTAAAGTCAAAAGGTAAGATGCTTTTCTTTGACATTCCATACCTTGACTTTTATGGCGAGTTGTCAGCTTGCCTCTTGTCAATTGGTGTGCTTCCTTTTTTCAAAGGCTTGCAACACTTCGACGATGAATTATGCATAAATTCAACAAAAGTACATACTTTCTTTGGGTAATTCCATATATATTAGAGGGTTTACAAAGGTCGCTACCTTGTTAAAAACCTCACACCTTGACAAAGAGTTCTCCTTGTGAGGATAAGAGTACAGCACCAATACATTGTTTTGATTGAATTACAGAAAGAAAATTACATAAATTCTGTATTGATTCGTGTACTTCACCCACCAATGTGAAGACATCTTCTATGGTTACTACACATAAAACTTGTGAACGTTGTCGGCATTCCAAGTTTGTGGAAGCTCTTCCCCTTCGGCAGTAGATAGGTGATAAGACTCGGGCCTTAACGACCTCTTCACCAAGAAAGGTCCGTCCCACCTACTTTGCAATTTTTCCACGGCCGAAATATTGGTGAGCCTAAGCAGTACCAAGTCTCCAGGAGCAAACTCCTTTGGGGACACTTTCTTGTCTCAATCTCCTAGTTTCCTCCTTACATCTGGTCAGGTTTTCGACGGCCTGCATTCTCACCTCCTCCAATGCATCTTTTGATACAATTCTTCATTTTGGGCTGATTCAGCCATGACTCAAAATGATTTATTTTTATATTCCTCTAGAGTCATTGCCTCTTTGCCGAACCCAGTCGGTCTTGTTACCGTTGTTCTTACGAACCACAAGACCTTCGGCACCTCTTCCACCTACTTTCCTTTTGGCAGACCTTGCAGACGTCTTGCGACACTAGTTAAGACGATGCCGTTTGCCCTCTCCACAGCTCCATTTGACTGTGGGTGATACACTGATGCGAAATGGACTTTAATTCCCACGCCTTCGCAGAATTTTTTGAACCCTTCACTGTCAAATTGCACACTGTTATCAACGGTCACCTCACGAGGGACGCCGAAGCGGCAGATGATATTTTTCCACTAGAATTTTAGGACATTTTTTGAGGTTATGTTCACCAACGGCATCGTATCCACCCATTTTGAGAAGTACTTGACTACGACAACGGCATAACGCAAGTTTCCCAGGGTGACTGGTAACTGTCCGATAATGTGAATTCCCCACTGCATTAATGGCCAGATTGGCGGTATGAGCTGCGTCTTTGTCGAAGGCTTGTTTGAACCCTTGGCCAAATATTGGCACTTCACACAGCTTCAGACTATGTACTCTGCATCAGATACAGCCTTCAGACAAAAGAATACTTGCTTGAATACTTTATTGACGAGTGCTCGAGTGCCGATATGTGAGCCACATAATCCTCCGTGTATTTCTCTAAGCAAGTTTTGCCCCTCTACTTGGGATATGCATCGAAGCATCAGTGCACAAACTCCCATATTGTACAATTTGGCTCCCATAATTTTGTAGTTTTTGGCTCTTTGCGCCATGCGCTTCGCCTCAACATTATCTTTGGGCTCGTAGTAACTGCGAAGGTATGCCATTATTGGGGAGTGCCAATCTTCGCTCTCGATTATAGTTACCGAGCGTGCCTCCTGCAAAGGGGCCTCGAAAGCTAGCACCTTCAACCTCTGATAAAACACATCTGGCGGTATTGGCAGATTTTGCGCCGCGGCCTTTGCGAGGTCATCGGCCTTGAAGTTGTCATTCCTTGCTATGCTCTTGACTGTAAACCCCAAGAAATGCTTTTCCATGCTTCACACTGCTGCCATATACTTGACCAGTTCTGGCTCCTTCGCTTGAAATGTCTTTTCAATTTGGCTTGCGACCACCTTGGAGTCTGTCTTGACTAGGACCCTTAGGGCGCCCAATGCCCGTGCCGTACAAAGCCTGTGAAGAACTGCTTTGTACTCTGTAACATTGTTTGTTGGTTGAAATTCGAGCCTTGCGGCATATCGCAACTTCACTCCCGAAGGCAAAGATACTACTGCTGCCACGCCAGCACTCGAAGCCCCCCAGGCTGTCAAAATTCACGATCCAAACTGGGTCTAACGATACTTCTTTTGGAACTTCAGCCTGCGGCGTCTAGTCTGCCACGAACTTCGCTAATGCTTGAGACTTTTTCGCTATTCTTGCGACGAAAGCTAACATGAATGATGCAATCTCTGCAGCCCATTTTGCAATCCTCCCTATAGCTTCACGATTTTTAAACATGTCGTGAAGGGGTAAGGAGGTGGGCACTGTTATCTTGTGAGCTGTAAAATAATGGCGAAGCTTTCACGATACCATTACTAGCGCATAGGCCATCTTCTCCATTTCATATTAGAACCTCTTCGGCCCTACCAAAGCCTCCGATACATAGTATACCGAAAATTGCCACAATTTGTCATTTTCTTGCCTTCTTGCATAATTACTGCACTTACTGCCGTAGGGGATGCTGCTATGTACATCAACAACTCAGCCTTGGGATTGGGGCTGTTAGCTTCGTCAGATATTTCTTTAACTCGTCAAAGGCTTTCTACTGCTCCGCGCCCCATTTGAAAGGGTTGGAGCCTTTTAGCGTTTTAAAGAAAGGTATGCTTCGCTCGGCTGATTTTGCAATGAACCGATTCAGAGCTGCCAATCTCCTTGCTAGGCGATGTGCTTGTTTCCTGCTCTGGGGAGGTCTCATGTCAATTATTGCTTGATTTTTTTGAGGATCTACCTCGTGGCCCCTTCTCGAGACCAAGGAGCCCAGCAACTTTCTAGATCGCACACCAAACGCACATTTTTCTGGGTTTTGCTTTAGACCTGCACTTCGTAGGTTTTTGAAAGTTTCTCGAAGGTCATCGAGGTGTTTGTCCTCTCTGATGCTTTTGACCACTATGTCATCGATGTATGCCAAGACATTTCGCCCCAGCTGTGACTTCAGCGCTGTTTGTACCAACTTGGCGAAGGTGGCACTACCATTCTGAAGGCCGAAGGCCGTCCTTGCGAAACACTATATACCAAAGGAGGTTCTAAAACTTGTTTTTTTCCTCATCCTCCTTCGCCATCCAAACCTGGTGGTACCCAAAATATGCATCCAGAACACTCAACATCTCACAGCCAGCAGCCTCTTCCCTCTCTTTTGAAGCCTTCTGAAACTTTTGCTTCTTGGGCTTCACATTCGGGTCTACATTTAGAGTATGTTGAATGATTTCTCTGCTAACTCCTTGAAAATCCTTCGGAGACCAGGCGAAGATATCTTCATTGTTCGAAAGAACAATATCAACCTTCGCTCAGCTTCTTCTATGATTTTTGCCCCGATGACAACTTTTTTGTCTGGCCTGTCTTTAAGAGTGATGGGTGCCGTAACCGTCACTAATGATGGTTACCATCTGTCACTAATGTATTGTTCTGGTGCAGTGGCTGCCACTTGCTTCCATTTGAAGCAAGCGCTCTGATGATGACACGTGTCCTCCATCTTGCGATCTTGACCACTGGCAAGTCTCTCCCGCTCCCGATCCCTCGAGCCGCCATGTCACTTGCACCGGCATCCCCTTCGCTTGACTTTGTTAACATGTCACCTTCATCAACCTTCATCTCTTGCCTTGCTTGACCTCGACGTGTATTGCTAGGATCATCCTTGACTCCACCTAGCCTCTTTTATTGTCCGACACCAAGCAACCCGCTTAGCCCCGATCACCCATCGTCGATCGCCAAGTTGCATCCATCACCTGCACACCATGAGACGAGCAAACATGCATCTTCAGAACCATATCAGATCATCACATGTTAGTCCAAATCGGAATTAAGTTGAAAAAGATCAGACATAACAAAAATGTGAACACCGGATGGTCCGGTGTTCACACCAGTGCAACATCGGACTGTCCGGTGAGTACAACTCCACTGGAACCCTGTTTGCATTCCACTCTGGAAAAATCAGTCCGGTGATCACAAAATCCTAACATCGGACAATCCAGTAAACACCTCAACATTTTCCTCAGAACTGAAAAGCTCTGGTGATACTCTCCTGTGTTCACACGCCCATCACCGGACTATCCGGCGCCTTCAACTTTTCCTCTGTGCTGAAAAAGCTCTGGTGCTCAACATTGCACACACCAAACCATTCGGTGAGACCATTTTACCAGACATGACATTTTCAACCTTCTCTGGAAAAATTAGTTTGGTCCTCACTCTCACCCACACCGGACCTTTCGGTGAATGAATTTTTCTGTTCCTTTGCACTGAAAAGCTCCGGTGCTCACATCTGCCACACACAAGACTATCCGGTGAGGTAAAACCCTCACACCGGACTATCCGATGAGTGTAACCTTCCTGCACCGAGACAACGATACAAAATCCAATTCTTTTCAACTTTGGTTAGACAAAATCAAGATTGCAGTAAAAGTGTGCATGTGGCGTCTTTTACCCTAGCTTCTAGGGTTTCTCTCCTCCCTGGCTGTGACCTGGGAGTTCACCAAAAAACCTATTAGATCCCGTTCCATTTTCCTCCCTGGAATTGATTGGAAGGGTGTCTTTCATCCTATTCCTTGCTTCTCCGGGGGATAGTGGTGCGCTCGTGATCCATAGAGAGTTTGAACTCAGCGTCCTCGAAGGTTGGAGGTTTGTTGAAGGGAAAGAAGGTGGAGAGTGATGCTGGTGGTGGCGGAGGGGTGACATCTTCAAAGCAATCGCTAGATGAGTTGCTACGGAGTCTGGATCTCAGGGAAGATGAGGTGGAGGATGTGGTTCTAGAGGAAGGCCTGGAGGACCTGGAGGCAGATGCGAGGTGGCTGGCCCTTCTTAGGGTTCACACCATGAAGAAGTTTAGCCATGGAGCGTTATTCGGTAACATGCATTTTGTATGGTCATGTGCAAAGGATGTGGAATTTAGGGAGCTGAAGGATGACTTGTTCTCGGTCCAGTTCCATTGTTTGGCAGATTTGGAGAAGGTGATGGATGCTGGTCTGTGGATCTTCCGTGGATGTCCGGTGCTAATGGCGGAGTATGATGGTTGAGGAGGTAGAGGTTATGGAACTCAATCACTTCCAGACCTGGGTGCAGGTGCATGATCTAAAGGAAAGAATCCGCACAGGTAGTGTAGCCATCCAACTGGCGAGGCGGGTGGGTCCGTCATCCGTTTGGATGAACTCTCGGTAAAGGGTCACGATGATGGTGTTAGGGTTCGTGTTTGGATTGATGTTGACAAACCTCTCACAAGGGTGGCTAGAATGACCTTGAACAAGAAGAAGATGTTCTTTCAATTCTTGTACGAAAAGATGCCTATTTTCTGTGGAGTTTGCGAACGGGTTGGTCATGTTACGAAGGAATGCAGTGATGGAGTTCATTCGGAGGAGGAGATTGTGTTTCTGGTGACACTCATTGCACCGGAGTTTAGAAGAAAGGAGGATTGGATGGGGGGTGGGGGAGAGGGCATGGAAGTAGCTTTGGTCGTGGTGGAAGTGAGAGGCTAGGGCTGTCGAAGGACTGCTGTGAGTCGGAGGAGCTTGAGGGAGATGTTGACATTCGTAGCACAGCTTCTAGCCCAGCAAAATGCCTTGCTTTGAAGGCTTTGGCAGGTGCTTCGTGTAAAAGGAGGATTGGGATGGAGGGGGCATTGAGAAGAAGGTTGAGGGTCTGCTCACTTTGACAAATTCAACCCATGTTGAAGTGGAGAATACTGGGCTTGCAGATGTGGTAGTTGGAGACGATGCAGCACAGCTCTGTGGAGATAGCAAGAGGTAGAAGAAAGGACACAGTGGTGCTTCAAGTAATGACTTGGCAAAATCGGTGGGCTCCTCCGAGGGGCACCGCCGGGCCTAATGTATTGTCTAAGTTGGAATTGTAGGGGACTTGGGCAATCCTAGAAAGTTCAGGAATTGGTCTACCTTGTGCGGACCCACCGACCCAGAATCATTTTCCTGTCTGAAACTTGGCAGGATTGTGAATATGTGAGGAAGTTGCAATGGCGGTTTGGTATGAAGCATTGTTTTGCTGTGAAGGGAGAAGGGAAGGGAGGGGGACTTGCACTGTTTTGGGAGGAGGGTTTAGTAGTGGAGTTGTTGTCCTATGGCTTGCATCACATTGACGTTCATATAAAGGAGAGTGTGTCGGGGCTTCTCTGGCGGGCTACCTTTGTGTATGGCGAGGCGAAGATGCAAGACAGACATCATATGTGGACCTTATTGAGGAGAATAATGGGACATTCAGAGGTTCCTTGGTTAACGATGGGGGATTTTAATGAGGCAATATGGCAAGGGGAGCACTTCTCCCAATCACACAGATCGGAAAGGTTAATATTGGACTTTCGTAAAGTTCTCTCTCATTGTGATCTGCATGACATTGGCTTTGTGGGGCTCCCTCGGACATATGACAACAAACAGGAAGGTTTTCACAATGTGAAGGTGCGGCTGGATCGGGGGTAGCAAGTCCGGCATGGTCTGATGCCTTCCCGGAGGCGCAGCTTCACCCTTTGGTTTCCTCACGGTCCGATCATTGCCCTTTGCTGCTGCGGTTGAAAGCAAAGCCGGGACAAAGGAGAGGAAGAAGGGTAAAGAGATATGAAATCTTGTGGGAAAGAGAAGAGGGTTTGAATGAAGAAATCAAAACCAGCTGGGAGCATTCTCGGCCGGTAAACAATTTGGGTGATGTTGGCTGCAAGCTCAGGACTATGATGAGCACCCTTCACGCTTGGGGGAAGGAGCATGTGGGAAATGTCACGGCAGAAATTGAGAAGAGGCGGCGGAGGTTGGAGTATCCCAAAGGGCTTAATTTTGTTGACGCGCAATCGGAGGAGAAACTTTTGATCAAGGAGATGGATGAACTCCTCTACAAGGAGGAATTGTTGTGACTTCAAAGATCCCAAATTGCCTAGCTTCGAGAAGGAGACCGTAACACTGGGAATGCGTGGAAAGCCAAAAAAACAACATCACACGCCTGAAAAATGGTGATCAATGGATTGAGGAAATAAAAGAGATGGAGAAAATGGCAAGGGAGTACTTTAGGTCCCTGTATGCGAGGGATGAGACGGTGGATCCGACACCCCTTTTGTCGGTTTTCGACCGTGTCATCTCTGATGACATGAATGATGATCTATGCAAGGACTTCACTGACAAGGAAATTAGTGACGCCCTTTTCCAAATTGGCCCTTTAAAAGCATTGGGTCCGGATGGGTTCTCGGCAAGGTTTTTTCAGCGAAATTGGGAGGTGCTGCAGGATGATGTGATAAAAGCTGTAAAACAAATTGTTGATGGTCTGTTACCAGAAGGGGTGAATGACACTTCTATTGTGTTGATTCCCAAAAAAAAATGACCCGGAGACGCTTAAAGACTTTCGGCCGATAAGTTTATGTAATGTTATATACAAGGTGGTGTCAAAGTGCTTGGTAAGCTAGCTTAGACCGGTGCTTGATGGGATTATTAGCATGACCCAAAGTGCATTTATTCTGGGAAGGCTTATGACTGATAATGCCCTCATTACTTTTGAATGTGTGCATGCTATGCAGAAGAATTTAGATGAGCAAGGGCAGTTTTGTGCTTATAAACTGGATCTTGCATCTTAAGATCATCCGGCACATGTAAGTCCACTAGAGCCAATTTGCAACCTCTATGCAAAAAATGCTCCATCGTTCACTGTGCCCATCATTGGCCATCTAGCGTGTACTGCAATTTTTTCTTTTGAGTTGAAATACTTCGGCGTGTAGTATTCCTAGGCATTGGATCATCCGGTGTGTACAAAATCCCCAACGCCAGATCATCCGGCGTCTGCGTCTACAATTTTCATGAACTCGGAGACAAAATTGTCAACAACATTTTCTCTATAATTTTGGTTAGTCATGATCATAATTGCATTATACAAACATGCCTATGCAATCCTACAAATCAACAAACCAAATCCACAACCTTGTTAATCACTCATCACATATAAACCAATGCATATTTCAACTTCGTTTCACAAAAGAGCTCAAGGATTAAGGTGGACAAGAAGCCTCAATCATGACCGCGATCACAACGCCTCAAGATGCAAACCTAGAAACCCCGGGGCTTGGCTTTATGACTAGTCCCAAGCCAATCAAACAACGCCTACACTACCCCCAAAGGAATAAGCATCACTGCTTATCGGCTTAATCTAGTATGTGTCACTTAGGTGTAAGATAATAGGTTCACATAGTTCGTTGGTCGTCAATAAACTCTATAAGTTCAAAGTGTAAGTCCTAAAAAGTACCTTCTCACAATAATAAAGATCATATTGCCCAAGTAGTCGATCTATCTTCTTTTTCTGCCTTACATGTCTTTCCGTGCATCCTCATGCCTGACAAATGGGATAAGTCGCTTCTCAGGACCTTCATCCCAAATGCGCACTTGGGGCAGTGAAAAGTTTGTCTTGGCCCAAGGGCAATATGAGTTCTCTTTACTTTTTTATGTTTTTACTATTTGGACTGCTTACTTGAAACCACTATTTCCATGTAGACAATCATGGACTTAATAAGTACTAGGCGCTGGAAACTAAAAACAACATATTGTGTACCTTCTCAAAGCATATTCCAATGAGAAGAGAAGAAATGTTGTGTTGCAAACTCAAGGTTGCAAAAAGGTTACATGCCGCATTCCACAGGTGAGTGGGGGCTATGATGCCTCCCACTCAGGGGGACCAAAGGCCGATCATAATAAGCGCACTGACTAGAGATCAACATGTCATGAACTAATCGAAGGAAAATGCTAATATAAAACAATGATATGATGTCAAAAGAGTCCAGCACAAAGTAATCCCATCAAACATGAAAAGCGTCCAAGTACCCCAACTAAAACTAACAAAATCTACCAAGTAAAGGAAGAACTATGATGAGGGCAAGAAGTCCATTGCATCCATGAAGGCCTTGGCTATCCCAGCCACCTCCTAAACCTTGTTAATGACGACTCTTCTGGCTCATCCCCAAAACCTTCCAAGAGGATGCTTGAATTGAGCTCCAGTTGATGGGTCATCAGGACGGCCAGTGCATAGGCGAGTGCTAGCTCCACGCTCCATCGGGACTATCTTGACATGTGTTCCGTGAGCATCCCTTAGAACCCACTGAATGATTCAGCAAGCTTGGTGGCCCGGACAGCAAGCCCCAGAGAATTCTCTCTGCCGGTAGCCTCTGTCTCAATCCCAACCCCGGCTAGCACCTATTGGATAATGTTGAGCGCTACGATAAGTTGTTGGAGGACGACCGACATTTGGGCCCCTTCTTGGGCAATAGCCTCTCGGGCCATGGAGAGTTCTGCAAGGTGACATATTAGGAAGTCAAAAATGATTGAGCAGCTTGTTAGGTTACTAGAAGGTCACCCTTCATCCCTTCCTCTGGCACAACATTTGCCTTTTCCTACTCAGCCATCACCCGAGAGTGCTGCTGATGTAGCTCGGTAGCCTCCTTCTCGAGCTAAGCTACTCGAACGGGGGCCATCTCGGCATTGCAACGAGTATTTTTCAAGCGATGCAAGGTAAAATTAGAAGAACATAAACATTTTCCCCTAGGATGCATCCAGTGAAATCCCATACCCCTTTGGTGAAGGGGCAACGGTGACCTCATCACTGGCTACCTCCAGTCCCTGACTGGTAGCCACTGATGCTGGGGGCTCACCAAGCTTGCTACCATCTCCTTCAAAGGAGGGAGGGGTTGGAGGTTAGGGAAGTCGAGGCTTGGGTTCTATTGGCGGTATTCCGGTTAGCCTGTGGGAAAGATGAATTCAAACCATGCATTCCATCAAGCATAGGAAATAATTCTCAGCATACCTGAGTCATTTCCTAGTTAGCGAAGGCTTCACCAAGACTAGGAGGGGTGCTAGTTTGTTGCTCCCCGATGCTAGCTGGGCAATGTGAACATCGCTTAATGAACACAATGGGACTAATGCCTTCCCACACTGCTAGGCCAGAGGCTAAAACATACTCAATAAATTAAAGAACAGGCACGACTGCAAAAGATCTAGGTAAATGCTCAACTTACCAAGGTCGAGTCCATTACCGAGGTCGGCACTGGGTTGGTGGAAGCAGAAGGAGCAGAGTAGTCGGCGTTGGTGGCCCAATGCGACCCACCACTGAATCTACCCCCACAAAGTCATCACCCTCCAACACCGTGTTGCTGGCAAAGGATGTGATTTGCAGCGTGTCACTTCCACTCTCGTTCGGAGCTCTACTCCCCATGATAAGAACATCATCTAGGTCTGCAGCTGGGGGCCCTGTGTTGTCGGCCTCTAGATTAGGCCTTCCATGTCTTTGAAGCTATCCAAACCCATGATAGCCGTCACTACAGGTATGACTATCAAAAAGTAAAACAAGAATAAAAAAGGTCTAAGGCACTTACCAACATGATTCTTGCCTGAGCTTTGGACTCCATCTCCATGATGGGAACTGGGACATTCCCATGGTTAGAAGAAGGGATGGTCTCGAAAAGAACCCTAACCCTCTTGTCGGCAGCCTCTGGTGAAAACACTATGAGAATAAGCAATAGACAATGAGAATAGATCTTACAAATCCCTTAAATATGGCTACTTAGGATTGGGATGTACCTATCTCACCATTTTGGGCCAGATCTAATCCGGCTGGGAACTGCTAAGCCCCAATAATCCTCGACTTCAAAGGACTAAGGTGGCACTTGATGAAGTCCTTGGCAATGTCATACACTATTAGGTTCATCTCCTTAAGGTGCAGAATCTCCCCGATAAGGTTCCAGTGAAGGGTGGTCATCACTGGCTCCTCTGTTCAGGCAGGCCTTGACAACAGTGGCAAGCCCTGGTAAGAAAGCCCCTTCGGGCTAGGTTGGAAATAGAATCACTTCTTGTGCCAAGCCTACTAAGAGGACTTGGTGGTGAAGTCAATGTACTCCACTGACTTGCCTTCTTGGAGCCAAAATCCAATGTCACCGGTGACCTTGTTTTGGAGCCACGACAGGACATAGAAGTACCAAAAGAGGTCAAGGGATGGGTGGAAGCCGAGAAAGGCTTCACAAAAATGTATGAAGACACTCAGGATGATAATGGAGTTGGGATTAAGGTAGATTAGCTCCAAGCCGAAGAAAGCCAGCACCACAAGGAAGAACTTTGAAGGAGGGAAGTCAAAGCCACAATGGAAAAAATCAAGGAAGACTATCGAGCTATCGGTGTCCGGGCTCGGGATCGTCTACCCCGCCACAGGTGTGCAGAGGATCAAAACTTGGGGAGGAATCATCTCCTCACTCTTGGCTTTCTCCAAATCCTCCTCTGTGATCTTGGATTCCTGCCACTCCACGATCACACTCGCCATCTCGTCAGTGAAGGAGCTCTCTTTCTCAATCTTTTTCTTGCCCATGGATGTGGAGAGATTGAGGGAAGAGGGTTTTTAGGGGTTTCTGGAGTAGGGGCATAAGTAGAATGATGAGTGTGATAGAAAGTAGTATATGACAGAAGAATGGACGTTGAAGAGAGTATCCATTTGCCTTTATACAGAGCGTGGGCTCCCAGAAATGGTGGTTTGGCTGATGATGTGACACGACTTGAGGTCATGATCTCCCTCTTTATTTTCACATCACATTTAATGTCCAACGCATGTGGGTCAGTTGGCGACATACCCCGAGGAGTTCAATTCCTCACGTTGCTACCATAATCATGATATCATGGCAGGAAAAGATTCTCACCACTACTTGAAATTTCCACTGTGAAATTTTAATTTTCAAAGTTCTCAACTAGCAAACTTGTTTCCTTCAAAAGGGAAAAGCTAACAAAAAATATACCCGGATAGAACACCTTCTCCAGGATTCTCTTGAGAATTCGGAGACATTCGAAATATTGAGTAGGTGATCTGAGAACCCAAGAAATTTGGTTAGATGACTAATCAGAAATATGAGTCTACTCGATGACACAGTCAGACAAAAAGCTAATCTTTATTGGCTATGTATTTGAACCGTCGAAGCCTCATTTCACATGCTGATGGGGAGCTTGACGATAAATAATGGATAGTTACCATATCTGGGTACCCTAGGGTTTCCCGCAATCCTCAAAGCATATATTTATCTCTGGAAAGGGGATCCCTAGAAGAAAGGAAACTAACCGTAGATACCTAAGACGCCCCATAACCGGGAAGATTTATCTCTAGGAATAGGAATGAGGAGTCTAGAGGATGTACGACACCCCCAAATATATACGGAGCCAATGGGCCCTATGGAGAACAAGCCTAAACAAGTCAAGATAAGCATTAGAAGCCAAGGAGGAAGTCGCCAACTAGTTTTAGATCCACTAGGCTAGTTACACCCCCGCTGTAGGCTCAGATCAATACATGACAAATAGGATGTAGGGTTATTATCCTCAGGGAGACCCAAACCTGTCTAAAAACCCTTGTGTGTTCCCTTTGTGATTCATCTACTCAAAGTATCCCCTAATTCTTTAACAAGTTTGTTAGATCAGTGGTTCATAAATCGTTGACACATCCATAGCGACAAAACATACTTGAGCCGCTTTCCCTCCCAGAAGGACTTTAGCGGGACAAGGATGGAGGCCAGTTTTTAGCATGGGCTTGGTTATGTCAACCAATGCACTAGCGCTAATGATTACATTTCCATAATCCTAGTATGGCACCTGTATGCATGCAGAATCAACTATCATGGCTACATAAGCTTCGGGAAAAAATTCAAACTTACCGGAGTTGGGGCTAGTGCTCTGAGTGCTGGAGTCAGGGCCGAGTCCTCGGTGGTTGGAGTCAGGGTCAGGTCCTTGGTTGCCAAAGTAAATGCTAAAACCAAAAGGGTTAGACTCAGGGCAAGGACTCCAGGGGCTGTAGATAAGGCTGGAGCCATGGGGTCAAACACCAGCGGAGGTAGGGAATCACTGATTGGTGAGTTGTCATCTGCCATGAAATCATCCTCATCTTGCACGTCACTATTGATGGAGGGCGAGGACAGTGACATAACATTGCCACCCTTGCTTCCACTTGGACCGGTACTCTCCATAATCAGGACCTCATCTGAGTCCTCGTTTTGAATGCCCTCGTTCTCGGCCTCCGGGTTGGACTGCCCGTGTCCCAGATGCTTCATGATTTGCACCAACCACCACCATTAATTAGGACTACTCAGAAAGAAGAAAAAATGAAATGCAAAGGCTCATGAGGGTTATTGACAAGAGCCTTGCTTAAGCGTCAACCTCCATCTCCACAATGGGGATTGGGATGCCTTGGCGACTAGGCTTGGGGCTGAGTCAAAAAGGAACCTAGTCCACTTCTCCACCACATTTGGAATGTGATCTATAAACAAGAAATGACTTGTAAAAATAATCCCACAGATCCCCTAATGGCTACTCGGGATAGATCAGTATCTGGCTCACCTTCTCGGGATGGGTCCTCCGTAGCCATAAACTCCCAAGAACCGGAGATCCTCGACCTCATAGGGCATAGGAGGCGCTTGATGAAGTCCTTATAAATGTCCCATGCCATCAACCCCTGCTCCTTCAGCTCCCGGATCTTAGTGATGAGAGTTTGGGAGACGGTGGTGGGCCTCGTCTCCTCCATCCATAGTTGCCTCGATACCGGTGCAAGGCCTCGGTATTCAGGAGTTTGGGCAGGTTAGGCTGGCAATATAACCACTTCTTATGCCACCCCAATGAGGAACTCTTGGCAGAGAAACCAATGTATCCCGCCGACTTCCCTTCTCAAAGGCAAAATCTGGCGACGCCAGTGACCTTGCCCATAAAACCCTTCAAGAGGTAGAAGTATCTATAGAGGTCAATGGATGAGTGCACGCCAAGGAAGGCCATGGATAAGTGCGCAAAGACACTAAGCATGACGATGGAGATGGAGTTGAGATGGATGAGCTCAATGCCGTAAAAGTTGAGCACTTGGAGGAAGAAGCTGGAATGGGGCAAATGGAAACCATAGCGGAAGAAATGGAGGAAGACAATAGTCCATGTGGTATCTAGAATTGGGATTTTCTCACCCACCACCAATGAATAAGCGATCAAGGTGCCTAAGGGGATTACCTTGTCGCGCTTCGCATTGTCCAGAACCTCCTCTGAGACTTTAGATTCCATCTAGGGTGGGATCACGGCCGCAACAACACCGGCATCAAAACTCTCAGCCCTATCAACCTTCTTGCGCCCATGGCATCGAGAGGAAGTAGATGGTGGGTTCAGGTTTTTGGAGGCAGTTGCAAGTAGCACTAGAGAAAATGGTTTGATGTAATCAATTATGGAAGAGGAAAACATCAAGCAGGCTCCCCCAACTCAATTTATACAAGGATGGGAGCCGCTCTTCAACGGATGCCATGATGGTTCTGGGCATGACTCGGGGCCACATTCTTCTGATTTACCATCTCGTTGTATTTAATGCTCAGCACATGCGGTGACAGGTGGAGCAATAACCCAGAGAAACCGGCTCACTACTCCACCATGTGTGTGCAGTTTCCCAACATCATCATAACCTCTTGTAAGCTAAAGATTCTCACCACTACCCGAAATATCCATTGCGATGGTTCAAATTCCAAACTTAGCCAGCGGCAGGTCTTAACTTTCCCTTCCATTCAAAAGATTGAGATGATATTTTCTACATGAATCGGAATTCCTACTAGGAAGGAATACCTTTTTGAGGGCTCCCTAGAGTACTCGAAGGCGTTCAAAAACCTGGATAGATAACCCAAGGATCCTGAGAACCTGGTGTTGGGGGGAATACCCCATCCCTTACATATCACTAAAAGGTCGCCACCAGGAGCTTCATCAAAACCCTTGGGTTTCAACTCCATAGAAGAAAGCCTAGTTTCAGGAGGTCATGGGTCCCTCTAAAAGCTATCCCTAAGACGAGAGAAGAAGCCATCCTCTTGAGGAGGGTGGGGTCAGCTCTAGGGACCCTCAACACCCTCTGAGATACAGCCTCCCGGAGCCCTTGCCTCTAGAAGCCCTCGATGCCCCAAAGCTACAGCCTCCCAAAGCCCCTATCTCCTGGAGCCCTCGATGCCCCTGAAGCTATAGCCTCCAAATGCCCCAGTCTCTCAAAGCCCTAGTCTCCTAGAGCCCTCGACACCCCCAAAGCCACGGCCTTCTGGAGCCTCTGTCTCTTGGAGCCCTCAACGCCCCCGAAGCCATAGCCTCCCAGGGCCCCAGTCTCTCAGAGCCCTCAATTCCCCTGAAGCCACGGCCTTTTGGAGCCTCTGTCTCTTGCAGCCTGGGTAGCCTCCCCCGAAACCCAAAGGGAGGGGCCATCTGATCTTGGAGAAAGATCAACCAGAGAGGGTCAACCAGTTATCCTCCTCTGGTAAGGAAGTGACTGACATTCAATGTGATGCATGTGGGAGCCATCCTGACATCCCAAGTGCAAGTGGAGGCCAAACTGACACCTTGAACAGTTCCATGGTAGATAATACCTTCTAGATAGGGGTAAAAAAAATCCTACCTAGACCCATACCGAGTGATTCGACTGGTCCTAGGTCCCTGTGGGATACCGATGGTTTGTATCGCTATCTCTGTTAGGGTATATTTGTACATTTGCACCCTGCATGGCACTATAATATAGACCCTTGGCCATCAAACCAAGGACAAATCCTTCTTGACCACCACATATCTAGTGTTCCTCCCTCTCCACTTCTTCTCCAAGCTTGAGCACACTCATGTAAGTGTACTCTCACCGCACTTGTTCGTGCAAGACATATTCTTGCGCCAACACCCAGTTAGATGTACCATCCTATCCGAGGTCTCGAGTTCTACTCGATGATGTGATCGATTAAAATGTTTATCTTTGCTGACAAAATCTTTGATCCATCGAAGCCTCATTTCACGTTTGGTGGGGGGCTTGATGATGAGTAGTATAGAATTACCATATCTGGATACCCTAGAGTTTTCCATCATTCTCGAGGCATATCTCTATCCTCGGGAAAGGAATCCCAGGATGTATGGAAACTACTTACAGATGCTCAGGATATCTCATAAATGGGAAAGTTTATCTCCTAGAATAAAAAAGAAAGACTCCAGAGGTCATACGACAACCCCTATATATACGAAGTCAGGACACCCTGCGGAGGACAAGACAAAACAAGCCATTAAGTCAACACGATTTCATTGATGCCATTCAAGCCCATGGAAGCTCTGCACCCTCGAGTCCTCTGCAACTTAGATCTGTATTAGCTACCCACCTTACATACAAGGGATCCCTCCTACTAGGTTTAGATCTATCTAGGCTAGCCAAGCACCCTCCTTGTAAACAATCCCAGAGCTTAATACAAGACCAACAGGATATATGGCTATTATCCTTAGGGAGGCCTGAACCTGTATAAGATAGTGTGTGCACTGTGTGATTCATCTACTCGAAGCATCCCCTACTATTTCTATAAGTTCGTCAGATCGGTGGTTCACCAATCGTCGACAACTAGGCACAACAAGACCCAAAGTTGAGGATTATACCCCTGTGATGAATAGCTTTGAACAAAGGCTCACGGCAGCATCCTATCTCCTGGGAATGGCAGGCAAGTTGAAGCTTGTTAACACAGTTTTATCTGTGTTACCCACTTACACAATGTGCACTCTGAGATTACCCAAGAAGGTGATTGAGATAATCGATAGAGCAAGGAAACATTGTTTATGGAGGGGAAATACTGCTACAGCAAAGGAAATTGTCTGGTGGACTGGAAGCAAGTGTGCATGCCCAAGAACAAGGGTGGTTTAGGGGTAATCAATCTGCAGATTCAAAATGAGGCCCTACTTGTGAAACACCTCTATAAATTCTACAACAAGATGGACATTCCCCATGCTATGGCTTCTAAAGGGTCCTTCTGGTGAAGGGACATTATGGAAAGTTGTGATCACTTTAGGGGCATTGCTACTGGTATACCTAGCTCTGGGTCTTCTATCCTCCTCTGGCAGGATGTGTGGAATGGGCATCACCTTAAAAGTATGTTTCCTAGACTTTACAGCTTTGCGCTGAACAAGTATGTTTCAATTGAGCAGTTCAGAGCTGAGCAAGACCCTGAAAGGCACTTCTCCATTCCCCTCACCACCCAAGCATATGAAGAATTACATATTTTACAGGAGGCCATCAACTCAATCCAAAACAGCAACACTGAGAAAGATACTTGGATCTACTCATGGGGTTCCCAGAACTATTCTGCTTAGAAATTCTATGCTCTACCTTTCAAAAGCTTGTCCCCACCTGCCACCTTTTTTTGGATTTGGAAAATGAAATGTGCAGCAAAAATTAAAATCTTTATGTGGCTTCTCTTCAAGGACAGATTAAACTCAAGGAACAAATTAAAAAAGAAAAGAAAAAATTGTTGTGGAAGGTAACAATTACAATTGTGTGTTCTGCAGTCTGACCTTGGAAAAACTACTTATCATCTCTTTTTCTAGTGTAATTTCAGTGTTTGCTTCTGGGCTGCCCTTCCTTCTTCAAGATGATCCAAAATGCCAGAATAGCCTTTCAGCATTGTTTCTTTTTTTAAGATAAAGGAATGCCTTTATTCTGGCCTTTGCAAAAGGTTTGCACCTAACCATTCATTATTACAAGTTCTAGCCAAAGGCTGAGAAGGAAAAAACCATCAAAAAGCATTGGGTCATCCGCCCAAAACATGAATGAAAAGACATCATAAGCATAGCCTATTAGAAAACATCCATCCATGCTTGGCGAATATCTCCATGACTGTCGTCTCTAGGGTGCGGCATGCCCACTTCATCCTTACTCTCGCAGTTTCCTTTTATAGCAAGGACTAGAAGCGGATCCAATATGTTCCCCTGAAGATAATCTGCATGTAAGATAGTGATCGAACCTTATCAAAACAATGTCATTTCTACTCAACCATATCACCTAACATAAAGCACTTGTCCCAACCATAACTTGAGATCTCCATGCTGGGTCAACATTTTGTAGCCAAGTACCAAATAAATTAGCTACACTTGTTGGTGGTTGCAGCCCAAAAGCAATCTGAACCATTCTCCATATTAATTTTGCATATTGGCATTTGAAAAATATATGTTGGATAGTTTCATTATTACTACAAAAGCAACATTGTTGACTACCCTTCCCGTTACACTTAACTAAATTGTCATTCGTCAAGATCACACCTTTAATCAAGTACCAAAGAAAAATCTAAATTTTCAAAGGTAACTTGAGTTTCCATGAAAAATGAGTATGATGAGCAATATTTTGATTAACTATAGCAGAGTACATAGAATGAACAGTAAACAAACCAGTTTAGTTAGTAACCACTTAAAGTAATCTGATTGATCATTAAGTTGCACGAATGCTACTCTCTCTACCAATTCATTCCACTTAGTGAGTTTATTCCCCGTGAGCGACCTGCGAAAGGACACATTAAGAGGATCAGAACCAACGATCTTTGCTATTGATGCTTGTTTCTTTCGCTATGTTATACAAGGATGGGTATTGGTATTTAAGAGGAGATGAACCAAGCCATCTATCTTCCCAGAACTGGATTTGGGTACCATTATTCAAACAAAATGTCCCAAAGCTCAAGAATTTGTCACAGACCTTCATAAGGCCCGACCAGAAATGTGAGTCACCTGGCCTCCATTGCACTTCGCCAATAGTTTTGTTCCTTAAATATTTTCTCCTAAGAACATCTTGCCACACCCCTTCCTCATTGATAAGTTCAAAAAGCCATTTTCTCAAAAGACATTGATTTTGTATATCTAGATATTTAATTCCTAGGCCTCCCTGTTCGTTGGGTCTACGTAAGATTCCCCATTTAACTAGTCTATATTTTTTCTTATGGTCATCACTTTGCCAAAAAGAAGCATGATCTATAATAATCTAGTTTCTTTAAGATACCTCTAGGAACCTCAAAAAAGACAAAATATACATAGCAAGGCTACTAAGCAATGAATCAATTAAAACTAGGTGACCAACCACAAATAACAATTTTCCTTTCCTGCTACTTAATTTCTTTTGAAAGTGCTCCTCCATCACTTTCCAATCTTTATTGCTTAGCCTTTTATGATGCATAGAAATGCCGAGATATCTAAAGGGGGTGCTCCCCATTTCGCAAGAAAAAATCTTAGAATATTATTCCATGTATTCATTAGTCTTTCCATAACAGAATAATTCACTTTTATGAAAATTTATCTTCAAGCCAGACAACTGTTCAAATGCACAAAGTAAAAGTTTCATGTTTTTGGCTTGCTCAAGATCATGTTCCATAAAAAGAATCGTGTCATCAGCATACTGTAAGATAGAGAGACCGTTATCTACTAGGTGAGGAACCACACCCTGAATTTGTCCTCTCTCCTTTGCTCTAGAAATGAATACTGCTAACATATCCACCACTATATTAAAAAGAATGGGTGAGATTTGATCCCCATATCTTAGTCCTTTTTTTGTTTGGAAGTAACTCCCAATATCATTATTAACTTTGACACCCACGCTCCCCCAGAGACAAACTGTTGTATCCATAACACCAAGTTGGCAAAAAAACCTTTCATTCTCAAAGCCTATTGAGGGATACGCCATTTAACTTTATCATAGGCTTTCTCAAAATCAACTTTGAAAATGACCCCATTAAGCTTTTTCCTATGCATCTCATGAATCGTTTCATGTACGATTGTGACTCCTTCCAAAATATATCGCCTAGGCATGAAAACTTTAAGAGAATGTCTGATTACCTCCTGTGCCACTGCACCAATCCTATTATCTTAGTAAAAAATTTGCAACTAACATTCAGAAGGCATATCGGTTGGTAATATTGTATGTGTGTTGCTTCTTGATGCTTTGGTAGCAAAGTAATAATCCCAAAATTGAGGCTATAAAGTGGAAGTACACCCTTATGGTAATCATAAAAATGTGTCATTACATCAGCCTTAATGACTTCACAAAACACCTGATAAAACTCTGTCGGGAACCCATCCAACCCCAGAGCTTTATTGTGTTCCATTTGGAATATTGCTTCCGTAACTTGTTTCTCCATGAAAGAATCCACTAGAAAAGTATTCTCCACATCAGAAATTTGAGGAATATCCCCCCGTTGAGTCTCAATCATGGAAAATTAATTGCCTTTTGGGGATCCAAATAAGCCTCTATAATATGTGGTACTATGTTCCTTAAGCTCACTCTCCCTGCCAATGATGCTGCCATCATGTTCCAATTGAAAGATTCTTGTTTTTTGGTGTTTACCATTTGTGATTAGCTAAAAATAATTTGTGTTTCTATCCCCTTGTAAGAGCTTAGTGGTTTTAGAACGTTGGAACCATACTATCTCCTCTTCTCGCCTCATATGGAATCATCTCATTGAGGCAACGCACAATATCAATCTCATGGGGGAAGGAGTAAGATATGTTCGGCATTGTTTCTTTATGGAGGCTTTCTCTACTACTGCTTGGGAGATCTAGAAGTAGTGTAATGCTCAAATCTTTGAGAGATCGGATGCACACTTCAGCAGATGGATGAACTGCTTATTTTTTAACGATGCGACCTCAACTACACAGCCTTCATTGGAGGCCTGAGGCAAATGCGAAACGGGGGGATCGAACCCCTGTCGGGCTTGGCTCCACCGTGGAGTGTTGCCCCAATGCTCCATATAGGACCGCGTGGGAGCCCCGAAATTTGTCCGCCCGGGGATCGAACCTGGAGCTCCCGAGTGCTACTTGAGCCAACTGACCACTCAGGCCGCTACTCGTTCGCTGATGAATTGTTTTCTGGAGACAACTTTGTTACATTATCATAGAATGAACCTACCCTTAGTCCTTTTTTCATAGCTTGGCTTCAATGCTCCGTATAGTGCTACTTTGTACATGCCTTTTCTCTCTCTTTTTTCTTTTTGCCTTTCCTTCCTTGTACTTGTTCTGTTTCGCGGGCTCCTTGAGCTCTTTTTCCTTTTAAATAAAATTCACAGTGGGGCCTCCCTCACTGTTTTCCCATTCAAAAAAAAAAGAATGATTGTATTTATGAAGCAAAAATAGTTTTATCATGCTTATGCAATTGAACCTTCTGATGTCTCCATTGATGCATGGCAATATGCTATGGTCTGCATGGTAGGCTGGCATCTCCAAAATAAATGCATGTTGCTCCTTTGATGTATTTCGCCCAGCTATTTAGTTGGAAAAAGATCTTATTCCCTATTGCAATGATCAAGGACAAGTAGACTGCAAACCTAATCATCTTTATCACAATGACTCTCCATATGTTGCTGGTATTAAATTATTTAAAGACTAGTCCACCTGAACATGATATTAAAGCTTTATCACATTGCTATTAGCCAAGTAATTATGTTTTTTTACTTTTAAAAGACTAGCTTCTTTCAATCTAACTATGACAAAGAAATGTGACAGCATTAGGATGAGTAGTGGATGGACTGAAATGCTCAATGTTTTTTATACAATTTGTGCTCACTGTTTTCCTAGACCATAGAATATTATGATCATGTTTGGCAGAGCTCTAGCTCCGAGATCCATGCAAAATATGGAGTTTGTAGGATAAAATAAAGTGGTTTAAATATCTGTTTTCAGTCCAAAATAAGAACAAGATGCATCAACCAAAGACACTCAATCTGTCCATAGCTTCAGCTCCAAGAAGTTCTGGAGCTAGAGATGACCAGCTCCAAAAGTTCTGGAGCTAGAGATGACCAGCTCCAAAAGTTCTTGAAGCTGGAGCTCTGCCAAACATGCCCTATACTCAAGCAATTCATATCTGTAGAGAATTAACTTGAAGAGAATCATATATAGCTAATGAGGAATCATGGTTGCTAATCATAAACCCTAATTAACTAGAAGGAGATGCTATGAAGACCGCATAGTAACCATGCACTGTCCTTAGATTGAGCTCGAGCCCGACAAGGAGCAGGATGAAAGGATCGAATGGCCCAAGAGGTGGGTGAATTGAGCATTAATTAAAAATACTTGTACCAAAAACTAAAATAAGTAGCAACCTTATCCTATATGAAATTTAATGCAATTACACGAACAAGCTAGAGTAAGGCAACAAAACAAGCACGCAAAGACACTAAGCAAATTACAGAATTAAAGCTTGCAAAAAATATAAATGCTCAAAGTAAATGCAGAAAAGTAGAAAGAGGAAACCTATTTTTTTTATGTATCGAGGAGTTGGCACTCCCCTAAGTACTCATTGGAGCATCCACCAAGGATATCGCTCCCCTTTGAGTCATCAAGACTCAAGTGCTCCCTCAAGATTGCCACTTATCCATCTCTGGATTGACGGGCATCAAACCAAGTACATCGCACTTCCCAGGGCTCCCACAAGAACTTTAAGAACTCACTGCGACAACTCCAATCACCTAAGACCAGCTAGGTGCTGCCAACCACCATGAGTTACAAGTCAATAGCTTCACTTGACCTAGATCAAGCCTAAACTATAGCTAGATGCACACTTGCTACTCTCAAAGCACTAATGATGTCCTTAGTCTTCCAATTATGGACTTTTCAAATCACTTAAGTGCTCACTCTTGCTTCTTGATGACACATACAGTGTATAGGCTCCTCTGGGTTGCAAAAGATCTAAGTGAGACTGAGTGAGGGGGTATTTATAGGCTAGAGGTTCAAATCTAGCCATTGCTCAACTATCCCATTTTTTTTAAGCGCCAGAATATCCGGAGTGCACTGACTTACACACAACGGAACATCCAATGTGTATCCTTTTCAAACACTCCCAGCTGCCAACTTTCAATTAGCCGTAAAGGCTATTAAACACTTCGGCGAAGCCTCCGGGCACACGACGGATCATTCGGTGTGTAGAACTATGAAATTCAGACTTTGAAATTCTTCTGTGCAAGAAATACTCTGGCATATACTCCGATGTACACGTCGGACCATCTAGCATGCATAAACTTCAAACACCTCACTGAAATCTTCTATGCAAAAAATGCTCTGGCATAGCCTTCTTTACAGGCCGAAACATCCGATGCGGACTTTAACTTTTTTGTGCTACGTCACCACACAAAAATACTTTGGTGTTAATGAGTCTTAGATCACCAAACCATCTGGTGTGCATAAGATCTTTCTTCCTTGATCCAATAAACACTTTGGCATGTTCATCTCTGGTATCGCCGGACCATCCGGTGTGCTGATAAATTTCTGAGCTCATCCAATTCAAGCAATCTTCAGCTCTAACTTCCCGACATCTTAATCATGTGCTTCTTTGAGCTACCTAGTGCTTTAAGTTCATAAGTGTGCATCCAACCATATCTAGGCTCAACTAGGTCAAGCTACAACTCTTAACCCCCCTTTATAGTATGGTCAAAATACTAAGAAAAAAGACAAACTACTCTAAGTGTCCTTCATCTCCTTATGACACTTAGAAATAGAAGATCTTTAATCTTGATGCATATGTCCTTTGATCGTCTATTATATCACCTTAGGGACAAAGAAACTCACTCATCATTGTGAACTAAATTTCTGATACCCTTCAAAATGCACATATTAGTCACAATGATAGTTGTAATTAATCACTGAAACACTTATCACTTACCTGGGGGCCTAGATGCTACACAGGAGCCTGAGGTTGAGCCCGACAAGGAGTTGTAGCCCCAGAAGCATCTTGAGCCCGACAAGGAGGAGCCTGAGCCCATCCTCCGACAATGAGGTTCCAAAATTAGATGTTTTTAGTTAGTTTTAATGGTATAGATATTTATTTGAAATTGATAATTTCATTTTTCCTTTGTGGCACTCAGTTGTCCCCACCTCAGGTATTAGAAGATGAACCTCAACCATCGTATGAGAAATGAAAGTGGAGGCAGGGAGGTAAGAATACGAAACCTCAAGGCTGATATACTGTAACATAGGTCAATGCTAAAGGGATCCCTATTGAACCTTTTGAGGCCATGGAAAAATATCGAACGATGTGTGGGACAATTGTAAGGGATAATATCCCCATCACCATAGTCGATTGGAGGTTGGTGGATAAGGTGGAGCCTGATATGAAGGAAATGTTGTGAACTTAGGTTAAGAACATTTCAAGTTCTCTAGAGAATCACTTGGCAAAGTCCATCGACATGCTTTGATGACAATGAGCTAGTCATGGAGTAGTTGAAAATACAAGTTGAACTATGATTGCATGAAAACTTGGAGCCCTTCAATGAGTATGGCAAGTTGCAATAGGTGTGGGATGCTTTTGTGGCACAAAAGCTATCGGAGGAAGCCAAGAAATTAGGTGTGGACCACAAGGAGATCAAGAAAAAGAACAAGCACCATCGTAGGCTAGGCTCTGGTGGGTACAAAAGGAAAATACTAGAATGGAGGAGAAAAGAAGAGGATGCTCAGGTTAGAAAACCTAATCCATTAGAAGGGCTATATGATCGATGCAAGTTCTGGGTATATGCTCAGTTAGAAAAAACAAGTGGGGGTCATCCTTCAAAAACCCTATGGACCAAGAAGTGAATCAAAAATGGAAGAGCTTGCTGTTGAGTCTTCAAAAGGGTCTTTCAAACCTAACAGAGAAAACGATATGCTTATAGTGTCCCTTGGAAACAAGGAGCACCTGGGTCACACTCATGCCATGGGTTCTAGGGTTTGCTGGAAGGACGGGTTCTTAGAGCATGCATCACAACTCGTACAGGAGTCGAGAGAGATCCAAAGCTGTGCAAAGACATGAGATGAAGGAATATTTGGAACAGCTCGAAGCAAAGTGGATGGTGACTCTCAACCAAGTCGTAGAATAATGGCTAGAGCAATGACTCAATGATCAGTCGCAACCGGGCTTAATTGTTACGACCAGACCCCCCTGTGTTCATAGTAGTGTCAGTTCCACCCATGGTGAAGTAGACCGGTGTATATCTGGTTGGCCATATCCAAAAGGTAACACTGTGCAAGCTCCACGTGCCTATTAAAAACATTTCAGTCGAGGCTTCCATAGGGCAGGCTATTCCTTGGGGTCATGCATAATCGACTGATACCCCCCGGCTATGTAAAGGTCTGTGTGGATAGGGTAAATGAAGCATATCGTGGCATTAGGTTAGGCATACCCACAAATGATATGTATCACAACTTTAAGGGATGCCCTCCACAAGTACATTTTGTGGTGCAAGAAGCATATCATCTTGGCAGATCCAGTGCTGGCCTCTCAGGAACATTTGACACCAGCCTCTCCTGTTCATCTTCCGTTAGCCTCTCTAGTACAATCGCCGATGGTCTCTCCGGGACCTCACTTTTCTTTGCCTCTTGCTCTGCAAAGATCATATCCTAAGCATCAAGAATCAGAGAAAGTAACTAGTGTGAGGACTACATGGGAGAGGAAGTCCAGGTCCATAACCTCTCCTATGAAGCAATGGCATCGAACTCAAGTTGATAGGACGAAGAGGTCAAAGGGCGAATCAAAGCGTGAATCGTGCAACGAGCCTTCACCTAAGTCAAAGGGTGACAAAGTGCGGAAAACCACCAAGGTCACAAGAAGGAAGTTCCAAACGAGTACGTGCGAGATTACTCTTTCTGTGCAGAGGCACATCTAGCGATGATGCCATAGGAGTTGCAGTAAATGCATCAATATTACATAAAAGCAACCAATGAGTTAGGCATGTATTGTATCGTTGTGGCGTACAAGTATAAATATTTCCTACACCCAGAGGATAAATTACTGATATCTTTCAATGACTTGCACACCATGTTCTATTACGGCAAACTCAACACCCATCTTATGAGAATCTAGACACTATAAGTGTCTAAAACCTTATCATTCACATAACTCTCAATAAATGGCATGTCTAACTACTTTATTAATTATAGACACTTGTGGGTGCAATACAAAGCCTTCAAGGAGCCTGGCAGATTGCTTGACCCCCAATCATTATGCTACGCACAAGTCCAATAAGGACCTACTAAAGTTGTGGAATACATGACAAGTGCTATGATCCAATTGCAAGACAAGGAGTACATTGTTGGCGCTTGTGGGTTTAAGTAAGTGATTCAATGAAAATACTTTTGATTTGGCACTTGGTTGAGAACCTAACCAATCTCTTGTTGGCTATGATACATGTGCAACGATAATTGGATTATGGTTATGTTGAAGCCACATCAGAGCTTGATGGTGTTCTTTGACTCCACAAACTTCTCAAAGTCCTCATACCAAGAACTAGTAGACCTTTTGCAAAGGTAAAGCAAATCCTCTACAAAATATTTAGATATGGTTGGTGATAATGGTTTGAACACATTTATATACAGTGTCTTCGAGAATTACATCACTAGAGGTGGGAAGCATGACCAGAGAAAGAAAAAAATTACTATTCATGTTGGTTTCCTGGTAATTAATAACACATGCATTTTACTCGTAATTTGTAATGACAAAGACTTCGCAAATGATGATAATATTACTATATTATGTGTAGTGCAACAAACAACCACCAGGCTTTGTGCACTGTGGGTACTATGTGTGCCACTTTATGAGTAAAGTGAAAGTTTTCCATGATCTTAAGGAGGATCGTCACTGCACCAATACTTATACTAGTTTCAACTTCCAATGTGTTTATTTAATGTAGCAAATTTTTGTCATTTCCACAGTGTTGGCTCGTATCTCAAAGTGTGCTTCATGGTTCAGAACTCAACAGAATCCACAAAGGCATGTGTTACTTCATCTTGAGAAACATCATCAACTCAAACTGATTGTTTTATGACAATGACAAATAATGAATATGAGTTTCCAACCATTGTATATTGTCTATATCTTGCATTCGAGAATGTGACTTGTAATTTTAACTTTATTGTTGTCATTTTATTGCTTTTGAGGTGTAGCAAGGAGAAGGAAATGAGAGAAAATAAGACGTAAGGTGAACTTCAAATTTTTGTTCATACGATCTTTCTTTGAATGCACACTTTTGGATGTGAATGCTAATGTGAAATTCATGAACCAACAATGAACTTTAATGTGAATCTGAAGGTGTATGAATAACTTCAATTTTTTTAAAAAAAATATTATTATTTTATTGGAAAATTGCAAAAATAATAGTTAAATTCACAAAATCGCAAGAATAAGTACTTGTCGGCACAGACCTGTCGGCACGCGGAGTATTGACATGTCCTATGTCCCGCAGATGATATTCAAAGAAAAATTCATAACTTTGTCATATGATCTAGAATAGAGATAGTATTTATACAAAAATTATGGCAATAGATGAGATATACAACTTGATAGATGAACATTTTTCCATTTGAAACCATTTAGATACCTAAAAAGTGGTTATAAATTTCAGATTTGAAAAACTAGATCTAGAACTTCTAGCCACCTTTTAGGCAGGTAAATAGATTCAAATGGAGAAGTGTTCAGCTACAAAGTTGTAGATCTTATCGATAGGTATAGTTTTTATATAAAGATCATCTCTATCCGAGATCATATAAAAAAGTTATGAATTTTTCTTTGAATATCATCTGCGGGATAAAGGACGAAGTGTCGATAGGCCCTCGGGCCTACTACCATGTAAGATGTTGGCACGCAGAGTACCGACAAGTCCCTAGTCGGTACTCTGCATGCCGACATTGACCTATTCTTGCAATTGTATGAATTTGACTATTATTTTTGTAGTTTTCCAATAAAATAATATTATTTAAAAAAAAGCTCTGAATAACTTCATGATATTGTGTATGAATTCGGAATGTATGGCTATATATGTCTGTGGTGAAATGAATGTCTGGCTATATATGTTTTGTGGTATATTTGTGGTGCAATTTGTCGGTTCATTATCGGTTGATAAACAATAGTCATTCCAGTTATTTCATGACCGTAAACAACTAGGATAATGATGTTATCATAGTTGTTTTATATTTTAAACGGACTTGAATAACTATTATCCTAATCGGTTCCTGTACCGACTGTGATAATTATTTATTATCATAATCGATATGTTTTAGACCGTTGGAAAATCGACAGCAATGGCCCTTATGAACCGATTGCAAAAAAAACATTTTTGTGCTAGTGATTTGTCGATAAAGTATTTATAGCGTTATAATATTGCATTTATATTGTCAAAATATTAATATTTATTGATATGAAGCGACAAAGGTCATGCCAAAGTCATATCTTAGAGACTTTGAAAAACGAATAGCATGAAATAAACAAGCAGGAGGGGTGGTAAATCACGTTCATGTAAAGTAGATAATTTAGTTTCTAATTCAAGATATTGATTATCACGTGTATATCCAACTGCACGAAAAACAATGACTAATCGATGGCGGTATTCTATACAATGGTGTAGAAATAACTATTCTACCTACTACACCTGAAATTACTGTAGAAAATGTTGCAATTAATTACTGAATGCAAAGTTCAGGTTTACTGACTCGCATTCCAGTAAAACTTAGTTATCGATTTAGTTTTTTTTTGGGTGGCATAAAAATAGTTATCTAATTACTAATGATATACTCTCTCCAATCACACATGTGACTTTTGGACATCATCAGCAGGTTCTAGCACCACGTATGTTTGACTTTGCCGAGTGGGATTAGACATCGCAGGATTCAGATTTAAGAATTGGGAAGAGAGGGAGAGGGTCCCCGGTGAGTTTGGAGGTCTCAGGAATCGGTGAGTTTTGGAGGTAAGGGGGGGGGGGGGCATGGGCGCCCGTCGCCTAGTTTGTTCTCCAACCGATGCAATGCAATGAGCAGTACGCGAGACGGGCCGTCGTGGGACATGCTCAATCTAGAAACATTGCTCACTGTAACCAAGTGGCTAGTTCACAGACACGAGCGAGCAATCAAGCATTGGCACTCCTCTCAAAACAAAAAAGAAAACATCGACACAGTATATGCCTTGTGAACACACTCTCATGTTGTCAAGCATGATGAATTCCTTATGTTGTATATTCAATGTTTTGTGCATTTATTTCAGTTGAAACTTTAGAACTTGAACATTGATTATTAGTTATGTTTGATATTAATCGTATCGTGGTTCTATGTTTTCAATGTTTAAAGCTTGCCCTGGGTCTTCTAAATTCTTGAGTCCGCATGGGAATTGAAAGCCAATCTTGTGAAGTGAAAAGATAGAACTCGCGAGTATCAGAAAAAAAAAAATCACCATTTACAAGGCCTTATCGTTAACTGCCCATGAAGTTTTGTTGGATGAATAGGCCGTGAACAAATTCTGCTCGCAATAATGCTCTTGTAATATTTCACAGTAAAAAGGCAAAAACGCCATATAATACCTCGCCACATTTGGCGATGTATGTGAATACAACTACACCCATATTACACTGACAATACATAAATAGACCCAAAAATGGAAGGTCAAAAGAAGATTTGGTTCAAAAAAAATATCAAGCGTTCTCCCACCAGATCTTGTTCCTCTGCTCCTATCGTTGCTGGAAGTTCAACTTCTTGATGCAGACGGCGTACATGAACGCGAAGAACACCGCAAAGAGCACGATAACTGGCGCGACAACCACCATAAAATTCCTGTGGTATCCAAAATGATGTGTTATGTAGTAACTGATTGTTTGGTTGGGTTGGCCAGGAACTGAGATGATTTCTTCCAGGTCTCCGTACTGTGTCACTATGAGTCCATACACTGTCCATGCCAATGGGCAAATCCAGTAGTACCAGATCCACCATCCGGGAATTCTCTGAAACAAGAGTAGAAAAAAAATAGTGATTTGATCTTAAAAATAGGATTTGGGGAAATGTTTGATTGAAGAAACAACTAACCGGTCTTGGAATGAAGAAGCCCGAGAAGAGGTTGAAGAGAGAGTAGAAAGCAGCAGCAAAAATGGCTGCAACCTCATGGTTCGGTGAGATTGACACAGTCATCATTCCATAGTAGGTGAAGTAGAGGAAGGAGAAGTAGGAAACAAAGAAGAACCAGAAGAACTTGGCAGCTGTCCATTGGAAGCTCATCATGGCGTATACGATGAGGGTGTAATACGATGCTTGGACAAACACATAGGGGATCTCAATGACAACCTGCAAAAGCGTAAAATTTTAGTTGACTCCGAAAAGCATATGGCACCTTAGTTATCACTGTGTTTTGTAATAGCTCTTTGATATTTCTTTACCTGAGCAATGGCATAGGGCATGGCAGAGTACATCCCAGCAGCCCTCTCTCGGTAGAAGACAGTCCTCTCAATCGAAACAATTGGCTGCACAGTTGAGCAATTGTTGATGCCAACAAACATCACAGCTGTGTACATTGCTCCAATAACCATCCTGAGAGTGTTTGCATCTCCCCTGCAACAGGAAACACCAAAACTTTCAGATGCTAATACATTAGGAACTAGTGGTCAAAGATGGAGAGCTAGAAAATTTACATGTTGGTGCCTATTCTCCAAAATATGGAGCCAAGAAGCAAGGCAATGATTAAAGTGAAGGAAAATCTAACAAGGTTGTAATCCGGGCTGCGCCAATAGGTCCGCCATTGCTTCCAGAGGCAGGCTTTGAACTGCCCTATTGTGGATTTGCAGTACTTTGTAGGGAAATAAAGATCTGATATTCCTGGCTCTGGTTGACTCAGCTGGTTCACCAGTACCTTGTTTTGCCTGGAAAAATACCATCAAAACGTGCAAGGAATTAGTTATTGAACTCAGAAACATATTGTATACGTAGACTAGTTGATAAAGCATGATAGGAGACTATTTTAGGAAGAAAGATGTATATTACTTGTACAGATCTGATGTTTTGTAGTACTCAGCGAAATCCATCTTTAGTCGCACTTCTGCTGCAACCGAACTAGCCTCGAGCATCCACGTTGCAGGGTTGTACTTATCTTTGATTTTAGGTACTCCAGGAATTGCCTAGTTGCATAATTGAACAACAGATTAGTTATAGCTCATTTTTTTCTAGTTGCCACCATTTTTCTAAATTTATTGATTAACAGAAAAGTTAATCGTGGCATGGAGCTTTATGTACCTCAAAGTACTCAACCATTTTCTGGGAGTTGCGACCCAATTGCCCAGAGTAAATCACCTGGCCTCCTCTTTTTAGCAATAGCAACTGCACATAAATAATAACTCAAGCTAAGGTTTTATTTCTTGAAAAGATGGAATAACCACTTGTATATATTACTCATAGCCACCTCATCAAAAGCCTCAAATATGTCAATGCTTGGCTGGTGGATCGTGCAAACCACTGTTCGTCCGGTGTCTACGGTGTTCCTCACTGTTCTCATGACAATTGCTGCAGCTCTTGCATCAAGGCCTGATGTTGGTTCATCCATGAAGATGATCGATGGGTTGGCGACAAGCTCCACAGCTATTGTCAACCTTTTTCTTTGCTCCGTCGAAAGCCCTGTAATTCCTGGCAGTCCAACTAAAGCATCCTTCAGATTGTCAAGCTCCACTAGTTCCATAACTTCATCCACAAATTGCTGCAATCATTGAGACATACTACATGTGAGTTTGATAATTCATGATGTATAATTTTATTTTTAAAACAAAATCTAATTATATGTACTGTTTCTGGTCGTATATATCAAATCTCAAACATCTGACTGACTCACGCCTAGAGCTAAGAGATCTTAATGACAACAAGCAAAACAAACTGCTTAACTCGTTCTGTCTTAGTAGCAAACGATTTCATCTTTCAAGTAAATACAAGACTTACAATCTTGATATCATCAGTGATTTCTTGATCTCCAATGTTTTTAGGAAGGCGCAGGAAGGCAGAGTACATCAAAGACTCCCTAACTGTGACCTGAGGAGAATGGATATCATTTTGCTCACAGTAGCCAGAAATCCTTGCAAATGTTGCTTGGTTCTTGGGATAACCGGCAATTCTGATATCTCCTTCAATGTAACCCCCAGTCTTTCTTCCAGCCAAAACATCCATAAGAGTAGTCTTTCCAGCTCCACTGACACCCATGAGTGCTGTCAGCACTCCAGGCCTAAATGATCCTGTAACCTCACGCAACAATTGGAGCCTATCATCCTGCACTCCTTGCTGTTTCATTTCCTGGGAAAATAACAAAATGCTCCATCAATATTCCATGTTTGAACATACCAACACATTGAGGAGGAAAAGGGTAAGGAATGGGACAATAAAAGCTTCTGAGAATAGTTGAAGGTGAACTCACCACAGGCATGTCAACATAGTAGTTCACATTATCAAAAGACATGGCAAGAGGGTTGAATGGAAGAACCATTCCTCTTCTTGGAGCAGCTTCGTTGCTGCCAACCGACATGACTCGTGAAACCCCATTTGACGAACAATTGCTCAAGCGAGCACTCAATCTCATCTCCTTCATTTCCTCTGAAATATTAAAGCATTAATCCTCAGGTTAGAAACTGTCACTTGTTTTCTTAGATACACTTTTGAGCTATGAGCCTATGACTTTTATTCAGAGTTGCTTACTGTTATGGCCACCGTCCTTTGATTTTGTGCTGTCATTTCTTGCTGACTCTCTTGCATGCCCATTGCCTTCCGCTTCCTTTGCAGTTTCTTCTGATATAACAGCTTGTGGTTTGCCGAGAGCTAACAATTAAAGCTCAAGTGAATTAGACATCGACACAAAAACCATGATCATCAAGGTTTGTTTAAGGATGATCGGCAAGGAATTAAGATTTTCGTCTTGTTACTTACGATTCAGATACATGAGTGACAGAGTGAAAAGGACATTGAAGAAGATGCTGAAACCTAAGAGTGCTGCTGCTCCAATCCAGTACCAGTTTTTGTCAGCAAAGATGTTGGCCCCTTCAAGCATAGCTATGCCTAGTCTTTTGGGAACACCATTTTTGTCCTATCAACATGCGCACGCGCACCTTGTCAACAAAAATATATATGTCAAGTAGTGAGAAATTAGTGCAGTAGTAAGCTTACCAGTACAAACTTGTTCATCCACCGAGGAGCATAGAATTCATTGACTGCTAGAGCATTATATCCATACATCAGAGGTGAAATCCAATAACCCCAGACCCACCATTTAGGGATGAAAGCTGTTAACAGTGGGATGGCAAAGAAGAAAGAACTAGTCAGCAAAACTACAATATTGATCTGCAGAAGAGTGTGAATGAATCGGGAAAAGACAAGCAATGGACCTTTTGGCAGGAGAAAGCCTCCAAGAACAAAGAAGATAAGAAGAGACAGTGCTCCACCAGTGTTTGCAACGATCATGGATCTGCAAAGTCCAGCGGTTGCTCTGAAAAGCCCACCTGCCATCTGCTGGATCAAGAATACGAGCAGCAAGTGCTTGAAAAACCTGCACACAAATACCACAACTAGCAGTTACAAACTGATGGTTCCTGAAACAGAAAATAGGAAGAAAAAATAAAGACATCAGCTTCATGTGTACCTGTCAGCCTCTGGAGCAAATCCTATGGTGTAGTATGTGACAAGAACCCAGACTACAGATTCAATAATGGAGAATGGGATTCTGAGAATGACATTCGGTAGTGTGTAGACCCAAGCAGGATAGAAGAGGAGGTCCCGGTGCTTGTAGAACACTGGCAACCTTGTTATGACCAAAGAGAGCTCAGCAAAACCATTGAACATATTCACAATCAGACTAAAGAGCAGCGCTCCAATGTAGACAAAGCCATCATCCACATTCCTCGTATGCATGTGAGTCCTCAGAAACACCGTTGCCGACACAAGGGCTACAATGATGAGCTTCAGAAGTTCACACCGACAGACAATGTAAGTTAATTATGTTGGGACTTTTGAAAAGTGGAAAGAATAAGACTTCCAAAAAAGTTTGCTCACCTGTACGGTCTTGAATATGTACACAAATGCATTGCGCTTGATGAGGAGCCATTCCTTGTCAAAGGATGCCTTGAGGAGCTCTGTTGTTGACACCGAGTGCTTTGAGAATACAAGAGCAGCCTGATGGCAACGGCTCTTGTCAAACGGCAGTGAGAGGTGATTCTCAAGCTGGAGCCCAACATGGAATCGTTTAAACTGATGTGCAAATTCTGAGACCGAAATGTATCGGTACGGCCTCTGCTTGTCTGCCCAGTACTGCTCCTGATCCTTTTTTGATGTCACCTAAAAGTATCCAAAGAAAAAGGTTTCATGTAATTCATTGGAACTTTCAGAGGCATAGCGAGTGTTACCTCCTGAAGAAAGTCTGCAGTGCCCTTGCGCTCGGGGCAGCAGAATCCGCAGGACTCGAAGAACTCGAGGACATATTCACGGGGTCCCTGGTAAACAATCTGGCCTTCTGACAGTAGAATGATGTCATCGAATAGATCGAAGGTCTCAGGGGCTGGCTGAAGGAGGGACATAAGGATGGTGGCCTCGCCCAAGTGAACAACCTGCTGCAAGCATTTGACAATCTGGAAGGTCGTGGAACTGTCCAAACCAGTTGATATCTCGTCCATGAATAGGACCTTGGTTGGGCCAACGATCATCTCCCCTGCATTCAAAAATAGGAAAAGAAAAGGACAAGTCAAATTTCATGCATCCTGACAATTGAAAAGGTAAGAAAATTCATATTTATCAGTTGGAAATGATATTTTTGCATTGCTACATCATTTCATAAACTGGAATTATGCAAAAATTGATATCAACCAATAAAGGTTTAACTAGCATGATCAGCTTAGCTATTGTATCAGTGATCACTAAACCTGTCTGTAGTGCAGTAATCCCTGTAGAATTTTTTAATCATTTTCATGCAACCCTGTAATGCGGTAGTTTCTTATTGCATGTCATTATGTCATAATCATGAGAAGTGCACTGGAAATTGGATTGTAGTATACGTTGTTTGTACTCTTCAATAGGAAAAGAGTGGTCACTATTTTCATAAGTGACCATCCAACAACTATGGAATGCCAGAACCATAAGATGCAACACTACAAACTGCTGCATCCCAATCAAACGCTCATGTCCTTCGTGTGTGGACCTGAGGCACACCACGAAAGCGCAGCACCTTTTATCTGTCGGAACCACCAGATGTGACACTGACACCAGAACTGTACTGTCAGTTAAATTTCTTTCAGGATAACCACATGATAAAACTCCGAACAGGACCTTCTAATTTTCGCATAAATCCAAATTCGTTGTCAATTCGGGCATCTGCACCCACCAGGCCACCAGGCTATAAAGCCTAAACCAGAAAGAAACAAAGACACAACCAGCTCCACCTCTCTTTTCAACATCAACATGCGATGAGCATGACATAACGCTGAGCAAAGCAATTACCTGTGGTGACGCGTTTCTTCTGGCCGCCGGAGATCCCCCTCTGCATCTGGTCGCCAACGATGGTGTCGGCGCATATGTCCAGCCCCAGTATCTGCTCTCGAAAACAATCCAGTCAAACATGTCGTTAGCACCTCGCGTGCACACATCGCAACCAAGACAATTACATGGACACTGGTAAAGCCCCATTAGCCGGTGTCAAGCTACGGTTAATGTCTCGAAAGCTACTGTTACCCGCCAAAATTCCCTTTTCAAACCTCACTAACCATCCATCCTTCCTGGCCATATAAAGATTATAAACTGTGTGAAGAATAAAGCTAGAAAAAGTAGAAACATTTGGCTTGGCATTTCAACAAACACGTCGTGGGCATGCGCCCAGTTGCGCTGCTCCTGTTACGCCAGTGTGCTATCGCAATGAGGTCAGGTTGTTGCACCAACCCCCAACCCCAAGGCTGCAACAAGACCTCACCAGGAATGAAAATATGCCCCCAGGTAGGTGAAGAAGCTGGCGTGGGTCTAGTGGTCAAAGAGAGGGAGAAGTGAGCAAACCAACCCACTTATCCTGATTTCTGCTCTCAGGCTCAGCGTCAACTCTCGCTAATGTGCCAAAGTAGTGGACTTGGTGATTGAAAAAAAAAAATTGGTTCCAATTTTCTTGTTCACCTAATCATAGCATTACAATCCACAAGGCCATACTAATCTTAGCGTTTAAGTGTGGATGTTGCGCAATGCGATCGTATCTCTCTACCTTCTCGTGCCTAATATTATATGCACATGAATACGGGTGTTTAATTTGACAAAAAAAAAATTAAATATGTGAAATATAACTTAAAATCCGATGCGGGTGTCGAAATTCGACTCAAATTTAAAGTGCTCAATTTGACAAAAACATTTACACATGATAGCCAGATAATACTGCTCTGTCCATGATTGATTGGAACTTGAAGTAGCATTGGGACGTTGCTGTGGAAAACAAACGTTTTGGTGACCTAATGCTGAGGAAGATGCTATTGTTGGAATCTTGTATCAGTGACTCAATGGTGACTTAATGCTGACGAAGATGCATTGAAAAAAGTTATTCCTTTTCCTTTTGCCGGGAAATAGAACAGGTGATTCGACCCAAAGGTCCTCAAAAGGAAAACTTCCATTGTGGATTTCAATAACCCTTTTATACCCCCGAAGAAAATGAAAGTTCAGAAAAGTAATAAAAAGAAAACGAGAGAGAATAAGTTTATAAAGTCATAGGACTCGTACCCTGAGAGTGTAATCCGTTTGGAGACTGCTCTCGACTCCTTCCATTGAAGTGGCCTGGTAACGGTATATAAAATAAATCAGCACATGTGTTAGAGAAACGTTAGCTTCAAAACAAAGAATGGTTGGGTACCATATATATTACAAATGATGTACTTTGATTATCAGATTTCCTGTTACTAAAGTACTTTCTACGATGCCTCACTTACTGGGACCACCAGACCAGATGATTTTAGCTGTAGCAACATGTTTCGTCGTTTACGAAGGAACAGATTCCATGGTTAGAAGCAGTGTATGCCCACTTCTTGGGACCAGATGATTTATATGCTGCAACTAAAGATTTTGATAGCTTCTTCAGGTCAATTTCTTAACGGACATTTTGCTGCGAAAAAGCTTGTGCTGCTCATTATAACATCTATGTTGTGTGTGCCTTCGAAAATGCATCTCTACAATTTAATATATATACGCTATCTGTCTCGACCGTCTATTTCTCTCATATATTTATTAATTCTCTTATCTATTTAATCCTAATATAAATATACTATTAAGATAAAAAATACATGATCACGTTCCTACCTTCATAAAAAGGTCAACTTCTGGCTCCGGCCGGATGCCGGCCTCCTTCTCCCTCCTCGCCAGCTCGGTCATAAGATCTGCTCATGGTTACTTCCATCGTCAGATGCTGATTCACGGTAGACTGAATGAAAAGCAATGCGATGTACGCAGTACCGTATTTGGTGCCGACGCCCTGGCACCTGGCGGAGAAGTCGAGCGTCTCCTTCACCGTCATCTCGCCGACGTGCACGTCCGTCTGGCTGATGTACGCCGCCGTCTTCTGCGGCACGAACTCGTCCAGACCGAACCCGTTGTACGTGATCTCGCCGCTCGACTGCACGCACGGATTTAGCAGTTTTAGTCCATAATTAAACTTGCGTTGCGACACCCACTGGCGAGTGGCGACACCCAGCGGCAATAGGCTAGCCAATAGGGTGATGCTTGCCAGAGATAAATAAGTCGAAACAGCCTATCGAATCGCTGGGTCCGCCACTGACGACACCATTTCATCCATTTGGTGTCATTGCGAATCAGCTGGTGCTCTGGGACAACGTACCTTGAGCGTCGGGTCCAGCTTGCCGGCGAGGGCGAGCAGCAGCGTGGTCTTCCCCGACGACGGCGGGCCCAGAAGCAGCGTCATCCTGGCCGGCCGGACGACGCCGGAGACGTCCTTGAGGATGGTCAGCGTGGCCTGTCGCCCCAGCCGGACGCCGACTAGGCCCAGGGCACCCTCGGCGATGTTACGCGCCGTGTTGAGCAGCGTCGGCAGCGCGCGGCTGCCGATGTAGCACTTGGCCTGCACCTTCAGCTGCTCGAAACGCACCTCCACCGTCGGGAGCTCGATGCCCACCCTGCAACAATTTTTTTCCCGTTCTTAAAGATTTAGCAACACAGTACTGCTGAACAAGTTTTTTTTTACCGGTAAACATAATTTATCGAATATACTAGATAAAATATAAATAAATTTCATAAAATTCAAACAAAATACTGATAAACGTAATATTTTTTATATCGGGTCCACCGGTAGACATAATAAACCGGATATATCATACCGGAATTTTTTCCCTTCTGCTGAATGGTATTACCACTGAAAAATCGAAATCAATTTTCTGAAAGCAAAATTGAACCTTTTTAAGCTTAAAGTAAAAATAAACAAACTTGAAATCATCCATTTTCTTTGGACTTGGAGTACGCGTAGCTACTCTGTAGGTTTGGATGTCAACTTCAAAAAAGCTTTGGGGACGGAGACCAGACACAGATTGAACTTTTTTATGCTGCAGTTGCATACAAGTTTCGCACAAATCCTTAAGGAAACTAATTATTTATCAGTACACTCCAGAATTATTCGGCCAAAAATCCTCGTTGCCGATGCCATGTACATGTCGGATGACCTCGTTAATCAGTACTACGATTTGGAGTTGTTCAACTGCAATACGGCCTTGTGGCACTAGCACCTGGAGTAGTTCATTTGCCCCTCGAGCCTCTTGCAATTGGGGCTTTCAAGAGGAAAACATCTTGCAATCGAAAGATGGAAAGGGAAAGAAAGGGAGTGGCATCTGCCGATCCAGTGATGCACCACCAATCAATTAAATCGCTTTCTTGGTGCGTACTGGATACGTAGTTTAACTGAACCACAATATTCTAGAAGCATACTTAATATTCTGAGAGAGGAATCCTCGGGCCATATTCTAACGATCCAATACATATGAATTGGTGAAAAGGACAAAAGTAGTTTCTATCTGAAAACAGGGTAAAAGTTAGCGTGAATAGAAGATTATTTCGTTGTACGATATCTGAAAAAGTTCAGGATATATGTTCTTTCTTTCTTTTTTGTGTGTGTTCTACCGAAATGTGTCTACGAAACACGCTTGGAAGGACAAAGGTCCCTCTCCAATTGTTTGACCACCTACTAAAGAGAAAAGGAGAGAGGGATAATGCTTGTGCCTTCGGCCACACAAATCGGCACGTTTGTTGGCTGTAGGGATGTGCATAGATACCTCTATAGGTATCCGTTGATCCACTCTAATTTAATTTAATCAATTTATTCATCCATAAATCGCTCTATGAATGAATAGATAGATTCATATCCATCCCTAACTGGCGGTGTGTATCGGCGGCCTCTAGGAATGTAAGTTAACTATACAGGGGCATGCGCACGTCCATCTAACTCGGCAAAGAACAGCTCGCTTAAAGCGGCGACTTGTGTTACTGAAAAGTACTAATTAATCTTGGGTGATTAAAGCAAGAGAAAGGTAATTAAGGATGTGGCTCGTAAGCTAGCTAGGTGGGGAGTGTTGCGTACGTGCCTGTCAATGCGGTTGCGGAGCTTCTGGAGGAAGCGCTGGTTGTCCTCCTCGGCGACGCGGAAGACGCGCTCGATGAACTCCTGCCGCTCGCCGACGCCCAGCTTCCGCACGTCCACCTCCTTGTACTGCCTTGGCTTCCCGCCGCCCGCCTCCGCGGCCTCGGCCTCGGTGGAGGAGGACAGTATGGCGGTCCTGACGCGGTTGTAGGTGGGGAGGCGCTCGATGGCCGCCCACCGCAGCGCCTCCTCGTCGTCGTCCACGCGGCGGCCGCTCCTGCCGCTGGCCCCGCCCCGGGACCCCCACTGCTGCGGCATGAAGGCCTCGTCGACGCCCCAGGCCTCCATGCCCATGCCCCGCCCGACGCTCCGGCTCATCCGCCGCCCCGACTCCCACACCTTCTCCATCGTGCTCTCCATGTTTCCCGGCCGAGCACTTGTGTGTGATCCTCTTCTCGGTCGCTCGTTTCCTGCACGCATGCGCGAGAGGTGGACAGATAGCTAACTAGCTTAGGCTCTGCTATGCTGCTTGCGCATGCGCGTCAGTGCTGCAGTTGTTGTTCGCGTGTCATGTCATGTGGAGTCCTTGTAGTGGAGAGAAGAAGAGAGGCAGAGAGGGGAGAGGAAGAGGAGTGAGTGGGGGTGGTGAAGCAGCGCGAGCCTTTATATGCGGCTAGCTTGCTGGCGCGCGGGGGTGTAAGGGACTTTTTTACGCGCGGTGTGTGAATTGTGATACCCATGCTCTTTCTGGGTTGGTAGGGGCGGGACTCAGGATGAGCGCGGCACGGTTCACCAGCGCAGACCGCGATGGCTGGGGGCATACCGCCCGCATACGTAGCTCGTTCAACTTGGCAGGTGCGGGTGGCTGGTGGGCTGTGCGCGATAGCGCGGTTTCCACGGTGGGATCTGGCCTGTTTGGACGTGAACGAGGGATGATAAGGGATCAGGTTCAGGACAGGTGGAGTAAAAATCCGTATATAATGAAACCCACAATACTAACTTAAAATTATATCTGTGGGCGCCAGATGTCCTTTAGATCTAATCATATCTTGCTCGTCAGATCTACTCCCACTAGACCGCTTCACTAGATCTACAGTTGTTGCATCAAGCGGAGGAGCATGTTAGCATGATATGTCTAGCCGGAGTTGATGGTGACGTCTCATTTTACGGATCTCCTCCCGCTCCACGGGATAACCTGTGTTGGGCATAGGGGAGGAGGGGCCCACACGGCCGGGTGTGAGTCTGCTCCAAACGACTAGTGGTGGGGCTCCAGCGGGCACGACTTGACACCTAGGTTCAACGAGCTCCGTACAAGGCATGTTGCAAAAAGGGACAAAGAGGAGTCCCTATTAATCCATCACTTCCACCTGCCAGTCTAAGTAGGCGTAATAGAGGAGAGGAGTGGAGGCTAGCGGCTGATTTGAGGATGTAGATGAGGTGGCAGCATGGAGACTAGAGAGGAGTGATGGTTGGGTGTAAGGTTCGGGTTTCGTCAGCTGTGGCGCCACTGCTCCAAACAAGGTGTGGTTGGCCGGTGGTGGTGGGTGAGAGAAAAGAAGGAGAAGAGGTCGCCGTCGAGGGAGGGGGAGAGAGAGAGAACTGGGCGGGTGGGGAGTGGGGTGAGAGGTGGCGCAAAGAGAGGGGATGGGGTAGGAGTTAGTAATTTTTTAGTTGGACAGGGCTACAGATGCTCAATATTTGAAGGCCTTACGTAATTCGAGGCTCCTAATGGGCACCTTTGGGTGCACTCTAAAACCCACACCCACATCCACACCTTCTCATGGCCCTATTTGATCACATCCATGGCGCAATTCTACATCCACACCCACTGGTCTAGAACCCGTCATGGGTCCGGACCCATGGGTCCAATTGTCATGATCCCTATGCAGAACTGAGGAGGCTGATTGGCGACAAGTGACCATCAAGTGTTCCATCTGTTGGGTTCAGGATCTCGGACACAAGGGCTCAGACCGACCTAACATTCGGGCAATCGCGCGGGATCTTGGGTCAAGGCTGGCTCAACTAGCTGTGATGTGCCACGGGAACTCACATTGTGGCGCCGTGCCACCGTCATGTAGCGCACACGTAATTGGGGCGTACGTTCTTGCTGGTAAGGTTCATCTCAATGGTGTGTCTACCTTTGCTCTTATCCTCCTTCGATCCAGTCAAATGATTACTATGATAAAATTTGGATTAGTTCCCCACCTTATATGATGAAGAACATATTTAGCATAGCTTCAGCTCTCAGCTTCACCACAAGCACAATGCATACAGGAAAGTTAGAACTTAGATTTTTCATTGTGTGCTGGGTTCACATGAAAAGGGAATTGAACCATGGTTTTATGTATGATTTTTCCTTTTTGAAATATGTTATGTATTGACTTTTCTATTACTGCCTTAGTTCTCTTTTAAATGTCACTTTAGATTTTGTTACTTAGAACAAAGTTACAATAAATTATTATATCCATGATATATTTAACTCTCTCGATTTGTGTCATATTCAATCAAAGACTCCTAAATCACCAATCCACCGTACTCATTTAAAATTCCACTTCCCAATAACATTTAATATGATCATTTTATTAAAATATCACTTAAAAACCTGAAACGATATCTATTTAAAATTAAAATCAATTTTTCTGGAATAATATATGTTTGACAACGGAGACAGTATGTGCGACTAGGAGCTGAAAACGTAGGGAATCCAGCTATACCAACGCACCGTTGAGTGAGGTTACTATGCATTAATCTATTAAGGCTATAGCTAGATACTCAGACCAGGAGGAATGGATTTACTTCACTCGTTTATATAGAAAAGAATAAATTTTACAAACATATAATTATTTGTATTTCGGTAATAGAAAATCACACCTTCTGAGATCTATTTTACAATACTATAATTACTTGTGCCTTTAGTAATTTAAAATTATAACCTTTTGGTCTGGCCTCACCCATCAGCCACACAAGCTGAAAATATTATAGTTTTGTGAAAATATGTGGTTGGCGGGTGGTACAAGCTAAAACATTTTAGTTTTATGTTACTAAAGATATAAATAGTTATAGTTTTATAAAAATATTTGTTACAAAGGTATATATAGTTATAGGTTGTGAAATTTACCAAAAAAAGTAAGCTTCAAACAATGGCTACTGTAGAGCAAGGCATAAAATTTTTTGGGCTACGAGGTCATACCACATAGTACAACAAGATCTCACAAATGACTTTCAGCAGTATGGGATTCATTTTCCAAATTAGCTCGTGTAAGGGACTAAAGACTGATACATTAATTTCTTAAATTTGCTCCTGTAGGGAGGCGATTAGGAGTGCTAAGTTTCTGAAATTATCCAAACATATTGGATTGTCATCAATCCCTATCCTTCACTCTACTAAATAGGAAACTCCGTACGAACGTCCACTAGTAAAGTCAAACAATTTGTTATCTGCAAGAAAAACGTGATCACAGTATGTTCTGATTTTTTTTTTTAAGCAAGAGGACAGGTGCACTGTCTATTTATTTTAGAAGGATAGAGTTTATAAAAGTACCAAGTAGTTCACTGCTAAACATAGCTAGCTTACTAGCTACAAGCACGAACTAAAAGCAAGAGGGCAGGGAGAATGAAAAAGGAGAAAATAACATTCGGGAGTAGGCTGGCAACCTAAGGTTCGTCTGTCATCGCCATCCTCTAATTGTTGATATTCATCTTTGCTCTGTATGTCACCTTCATATGATCCTCTTCGCATCCTTCAAACACAGTCAATTTCGTTCTTTTCAAATATTCCACCACGCATGCATTATTGCCCTAAGCCTGGCTTTGTGTTCTCCACTCAGCCCAGACACCGCAGCCTCATGCAACCAATCCTTGAGTGATTCATGAAACACACCCACCTCAACAGTAATATCGAAATGTAGCCAAAGGAGAACATGTGAAGTGACCATTTGGGCAAAAGGGTATTGCAGGAGAAGATGATCTGTCATTTCGGGCTGTTGGTGGCATAGGGCGCAAACTACTCCATTATCCATACCTCTCACTCCAAGTTGTCAGCTATAAGAAGTTTCCCATGCATTGCCATTCACGTGAAGAACCTCACCTTTGGTTCCGCGTTGGCCTTCCAGAAGAAAATGTCAAGGAATGGGAGTCTTGTACCATTGAACTGCACCTTATATGTGCACCTCGCCGTATAAGAACTAGTGGCAGTCCATCTCCAAGTGGTCGTATCCCGTTGGCCTGGTAGTAAGACGACCCCCTAAAGAAACATCAAACCGCCATAAACTCCTGAAGCTATAGCATGTTATCAATGTTCTTAAATTAGTGATCCACCGTAAATTGTTTAGCTCATGAGCGATTGTTCGCGTTTGAACCTGGAGATGTTGTATAGGTTTGGCGCAAGGCAAGTGAGGCTGCCTTGTCCAAGCCATCGATCAATCCAAAACTTAGCTTTGGTTCTATCACCGATTGAGATCACTGTTGACATCGCAAAGAGGTCATGCTCAGTTTCATCTAGGTGTACTAAGAACTTATTCCATGGCTTATCAGAGTTACACCAAGAAAACCAAATCCTCCGCAACAAAGAGTTCTATCGAAATACTCCAGGTCCAAAATACCAACCCCACCGAGGCTTTTCGGCCTACAAATGACCTCCCTGTTTACAAGATGGAGCCCTCTTTTATCATTCTCTTTAGCTCTGGACCAAATGAATCACTTCTGTATTTTGTCAATAGCCTTAATTAGCCGTTTTGGAGGCCTGAAAATAGTGGCAAGGAAACATACTGTTGATGTCAGCATCGACTTCGTGAGCTCAATCCTTCCTACCTTTGTCAAGTGCATGCTTTGCTAACCAGGAAGCCGACCTGCTAACTTGTCAATAAGAGGCTGATAGTCTACCTTCCTAAGATTTCACAAATGCAAAGGGAGACCCAATTATTTGCACGGAAATCTCTTAATTTTCACCAGGAAATCAAGAAGCATCTGCTCCAAATTGATGCCATTGTACCTGATCGGATATAACTCATATTTGTCCAAGTTTGTATGCAGTCTGGACACCTCACCAAAGAACAAGAGGATCTCTTTGATTGATTCAGCTCTTGAGCCCTTGGATTTAGCATAATAGCAACATCATCTGCGTACATAGCATGCTCAATGATCCTTGATTTTTTGTGCACCAAAGAGATGAAGTTCAAATGAGAAGCTAGGCTCAGGATCTTGTGAAGAGGTTCCATCGTCAGAGCAAAGAGCATTGGTGATAGTGGACCACACTATCGGGAGACCTCTTTTGTGCTTGATAGGTCTGCTCGGGACACCATTAAGCAGAACTCTTGAGGAGCTAGTGCCCAAGGTTAGACAGATCCACTCCCTCCATCTCGAGCCAAAACCAAAATGCTGCAAAGTCTCAAGGAGATAAAGCCATAGCACTGAATCAAAAGCTTTACGAATGTCCAACTTTAGAAAGAGGGCCAGCTTTCCTTTCCTATGCAAGTATTGTAAAAGGCACCGCATGTGAATAAAGCTATCTTGTATGCACCTCTAGCGAACAAAAGCATTGTGGCAACTTTAGAAAGTATGTTCTGATCTTAAAATGCTTTTTGGAATCATGTTGGATATGATACTTGCAAAGAAAAAGTGAAGAAGCTCGATCGGACTGAAGCAGGATGCTATCCTTTGTTCTCCAGCAAATGGCGCGACACATTTGTGTTGAGCTAGTTTACATGTCAACTTTTTCTGTAATCCTTACATGAGTTTCTGGAGTAATTCCTATCACTAGAAGGGACTTATGGTCAATGCATGTAGGTTTCACTGTGCATAAATTAAGTGATGGTATCTTTACATGGAAGTTCCATGTAATCGTGTGGAAGATACTTATCGAAAATAAGAGCGAGGATGAGGAATGTTCACATAGTAAAATCGGCAAGAAGTACGTTGTCTTTGTGAAGAATTTTCATCCATGTGGTTGTTGGTACACTGAAGTCTGGTTTTCAAAGCCGTAAGTTCAAAGGTCACCCATAAGTTCACTCTGCTGAGACCTTTAGTAGGGTTATGTTATCAAGTGTCTATTATATAAAATACAAGTTGGTTTTCCTGTCATCTTTCTCTACTATTTTCATCTAATAAAAATCTTTAATTTTTTAAATAATTTATCCACTTTGCTATCCACCATAGTCCTCCAACCTTCCTGCTACGTTACTGGCTAGGGATATGAGACATGTTTTACTAATAAAAATAAATAAATAAATTAGTGGATAATATTATACTCTTTTTTCAGATCCTATCTGAAATTAAACTACAGAATCACTCATAACATATCATTTGGCAGCACTCACATGTCTGTAGCGAAAATGACCCTATGAGGCTATGATTGTGATTTTGGTGATTAATGACAATATAGTCAATAGGACTAACATGGTTATCAAGAATATATGTTAGTAGGTCTCATGGATGTAATACATGAAGAAGCCACCATAGCTGGAACAAAGTTGGACTGAATTGGAGAAATCCCAGGAAGATTTGAACTCACCGGAGCATATTTGGAAAAGGGGAGAGAGGCCTGAAGACCTCACCGGAAGGTCCGATGATTAGAGAAGATGCACACCAAAGTATTTTATCTAGAGAAGGTTGCAACCATTGAAGTTAAAGATCAAAGCATCGGATGGTCTGGTGGTCAAAGTGTTGCACACATTGGACAATGAACAGTGCAAAGAGGCAGAACGAAGTTCAACACAATGGGTGATTCGATGATGAAGGTTGTGTACGCTAGAGCATTATTTCTAGAGAGGATTGTATTGGCTCGGTTGACTGAAGTCAACTCACCGGATAGTCTGGTGATGAAGTGATATGCACCAGATGCTTACATCGGAGCAATTTATACAGAGAAGAAGGAAAGGCTTGGATAGTTCAGGATAACTCACCAGATAATCCGGTGATGGAGATGAAGTATATACCAGAGTGTCCGGTGTTCACAGAGACTTGAGAGGATTCCAACGGCTAGTTTGTAATAGTGTACTCACCAGATGATCCGATGTTAATACTATTGTTTTCACTTGACCATCCGATGTTAACAAATTTTCTGAGTCGTTGGGTTAACAGCTAGTGCGCAAGTTTGAGGCTATAAATACCTACCTACTCGACCATTTGAAGGTGCTAGAGTCCAGAGAAGTTCATGAACACCTGAAAAGACATCGAACCCATCAAAGTACTTAAAGTGATTATCCAAGGTGATTAAGCACAAGATTAGTGAGTGATTAGTGCTTATAGGCCTAGAGAGAGTGTTGCTAGGTGATTGCTATCTAGAGAGTGGATCAATGAGTGGTCCAACTTTGTACCAAGTGATACGCCGACAGCTTGAAGTATTGGTCACTCGATGATAAGCTTGTTAACCCTTTGACTTGGTGTGGAGCGGCGGCACGATGATTGTGCGGGGACGTAGAGACCCTTGCCTTGGTGACTCAAGCTCCATAGTGATAATGGCGGCAAGGAATTAGAAGAGAGGCTAGTGGTGAGACCTTGTCTTGGTGGCTTGGTTGCTCATCTGGGTGAAGGCCATATCTTTGTGACTTGGTGGCTCAAGAGTCGTGACCAGGTGCCGACCGGGAGCATATCTTTTGTGGACCTCCAATGCTGACTAGGGGTGGCATTTATGCTATTGATACCACAGGAAAAAATCGTTATACCGAGTTTGCTCTCTCTACCTTATTTATATTTCCATATTTACATTCTTACAATTTACCTTCTTAGATAGGTTACAAGCGTTTTGATTGATAAAGTAGACATACTAGATAAATCTAAAGCATATCTAGATAGAATTTGATACATGTTTATCTTGTATTGTTTTTGGAGCCGAAATAGTTCTAAGTGTCCTAATTAACCCCCTCCCTCCTAGGACGTCACCGATCCCTTCAATTAGTATCAAAGAAATGACTCACATCTAGCTCTATAATTTGTATTAGTGTTTCACACCTTTCACAAGGTTTCGCCAATTCAAGTGGCATTTGAGTCTTAGTCTCATTGTGATCGGTTAGGTTTCATACCTTAGTGAGTTGTGGCGTTCGGGATTAAGATGGATTCCTATAGTGTTCTACTTTTTGATGGTACAAACTTTCCCTGGTAAAAAATTCTAATGACTTGTTATTTGCAAGCCCGATGGTTGGATGTTTGGAGAGTCACTGAGGAAGGAATAAGATCTCGCATCACCAACAAGGAGAGGCAATTAGATGTATTAGCCAAGAGTATTCTTTTATTATCTATATGTGTTGATGCATTTAATCATGTTTATTCTCTCACCAATGCACATGATATTTGGATTAGTCTCATTGAAATACATGAAGGCATAAAGGATGTGCGCAATGAGAAATAGCATATGCTTGTTAATAAGCTCAATGGCATCAATCAACTACCCTATTTAAGTGCTAATGACATGTACTCTCATTTGAACATTCTTAGCAATGAGATCAATGGGTTAGGTTTAATGCCAATTGAAGATGATCAAGTGATGAGAAGAATACTTCAAGCTCTTCTTTCAAAGTACAAGTTGATAGTCTCTATCATCTATGACAACAATGACATCAAGAAGATGACTCCAAATCAAGTGCTCAGCAAGATCACCACCCATGAGATGACAATAAATATAGGGGTGGAAGCTTCTTCATCATCCAATATAAAGAATATTGCTCTCATAAGCAAGCAAACTCAATGCCAACACATAAAGGCAAGGATGAGGAGACAAGAGCAAGAGTTAAGCTCAAGTGAAGATGATGGAGATGAAGATGAAGAGAGTTATGAAGAAGATGAGTAAAGCACTTTAAGTGATGAAGAGATAGATCCTGAAGTCACCAAACTCATCTCACAAGTGGAGAAGAATATCAAGAAGATCAATGTCAAGATTGATCACCTAATCTACATGAAGGACTTCGTCAAAATGATTGATCACATCAAGAAGAGAAGAAGAAGACCAAGAACAAGAGGGGACAAGGGAAAGAGCCAAGGCACTTACTAGCACAGGAAGATGGGTGAGTGATGATGAAGATTCAAGCTCAAGTGATGAGAGCATCACCATCCATTCTACTAAGAGAAGCTCTTCCTCGAGATCGTCATCACTCAAGTTGTCATCGCGCAAGTCATCTCGCAAATGCCTTATGACCAAAGGTATGGATACCGATGTAAGTGATGATAAATATGTTGATGATTCTCCTTCCTATGATGAACTTCTTTATTTGATCAATGAGTAACAAATGACCTTTAAGAAATAATTAAAAGAGCTTAAGAAATTCAATGCACTTAATGACATTTATACTACCTTTGTTTCTAATTATGAACAATTATTGTGCAAATTTAAATTATTAAACAAGGAGTTTGAAGATCTTAAAGTTAAATTTGAGTGCATTGAATCTCAAACTAAGACCTCTTTGAAGCAATCTATCCCTCTATTTAATTTTAAGTCTAAGGTAGATGCTTCTACTTCTTATGATGATTTAATTACTTTATCTAGCTCACTCTTTTGCAATGAGATTTATGTTGAGAATATTATTGTAAAATCATCTAACAACCTTATTACATAAGAGAATGATGAGCTTAAGCAAAAAGTGGTGAAGCTCAAGAAGGACTTGGCGAGTTTAAAGAGCAAATGATATGTCCAACCTCCTCAAGATAACTGTGCTTTCATGCTGAAGAAGCTTGTGAAGGGGTCCACCATGACATGCTTTAAATTCCATCAAGAAGGCCACAAATCCTTTCAATGCAAACAAGTGAAAAAGGAGACCAATGAGCAGAAGAAGATGGCGAACCTCTACAACAAGACCTCCAATCTCTACGCCAAGCCCAACTACAAGATCAAGATCAAGAACAATCACTATAAGCTCAAGAAAAATGACAATGGTAAGGTGGTTGCACACATAATTGGGAGAAAGGATTGGAGGTAGAACCAACCCATTTGGGTGTCCAAGGAAATCATCACCGATATGAAGGGGCCCCAATTAGTTTGGGTTCCAAAAGAAGACTTAGAAGCCCGAAGCGGCTATGGAGATTTTGAGACTTGGCTCACAAGATGAAGTGAAGGCTCAAGTAAAGAAGCCAAGTGTACAAGATAGACGCATTGATAAAGATCATAATCATTATATACCCAAATCCCCATTCATAGGTAAAGAGGTAAATGGTAGCTAGACTTATGTTCATGCATCTTATTTTTTTGCTTCTAGTTTATTTTCCCCGTTTAAGATTTGCATATGCTTATTTCAATTTATTATAATGTCTAATGTAGGTTTTCATATGGTAGATTATTTGTGTTTATCTCTAACCCATAAGCAACCTATATTGTTTATTAGTTGTAGGTTCATTTCATGATACTAGTTTTTACATTTGGTATCTTTTATGTGCCATGATCCAATCTATAGGATAAATCTCTATTGTTATCGATAACAAGTGCATATATATATATCTCACAAGTATTCAACACTTATGCACATATTTAGGGGGAGTATATCATATAGTTTGTGATTTTGAGACTAACATGTGTTTTTAGTGACATCTTTTGTAGTCTCATAGAGCAATCAACATATCTCTGAAAGTATCCAATGCTTAAATACTTTAATTAGTAATATTGTCAAATCTTTAATTTATTTAAGCTACCTCCATACATAATATAGCTTAAACTTTCTAACTTGATATATTATCTAATTGTGCATATATTTCTTTCTCATCCTATGTATGCACACATATAGGGGGAGTTTAGACTCTATTATATGAATTTCATAAATTATGATCTATGTGCTTTCACAGTCTACAATTAGTATCATTCATTTGTAGTGATATCCATATAATTGGTATCCTTTTATTGTATTATGATTTGTGAAGCTTTCTTCCATATGCTCTGATGTTTTTTCCTTAAGTTCAACATGTGTTTATAGCTCTTTTGGGGAGATTGTTGACAAAGGGGGAGAGTTTGATGACTAAAGCAAGATGAATAACGCGAAGAGATTGTAGCAACAAGCAAGATATCTAGGAATGCTAAAGTTGATAAAGGGGGAGAAGAAAAGATGCTAGGCGCCTAGATTGACAAAAAAAAATCTTACATAGGTTTTTCAAGGGAGATAGTGGCAATGGAGAAAAGAAAAGCCACAACAAAGAGGGACTAAGTGGTAAGAACATGTATCTAAGCAATGTGGTAAGACTTTGTGCTTGTTTATGATCTTTACATTTGATATCATTTATTAGTTGCCACTTGTTTTGGTTGTGTTGTCATTAATCACCAAAAAGTGGAATATTGTAGCGAAAATAGTTTCATCAGGCCATGATTGTGATTTTAGTGATTAATGACAATATAGTTAATGGGAATAACATGGTTGTCCAGAATATATATTAGTAGGTCTGATGGATGCAATACATGAAGAAGCCACCACAGCTGGAATAAAGTTGGACTGAATTAGAGAAATCCCAAGAAGATTTGAACTCATCGAAGCATATTTGGTAAAGGTGAGAGAGGCCTGAAGACCTTACCAGAAGGTTATGTGATCAGAGAAGATACACACTGGAGTATTTTGTTCAGAGAAGGTTGCAGCTATTGAAGTTAAAGATCAAATCACCAGATGGTCCAGTGATCAAAGTGTTGCACATACCGAATAATGAACAATGCAAAGATGCAGAACGAAGTTCAGCGCAACGGATGGTTCGGTGATGAAGGCTGTGTACACCGAACCATTATTTCCAAAGAGGGTTGCATTGGCTCCGTTGACTGAAGTCAACTTGCCGGATAGTCCGGTGATGAAGTGATGTGCATCGGATGCTTACACCGGAGCTAATTATATAGAGAAAAAGGAAAGGCTCAGATGGCTCAGGATAACTTACCGGATAGTCCTGTGATGGAGACAAAGTATACACCCGAGTGTCTGATGTTCACAGAGGTTTGAGTGGAATTCCAACGGCTAGTTTCTGAGAGTGTACACTCTAGATGATCTGGTGTTAGTACTATTGTTCTCGTCGGATCATCCGGTGTTAACAACTTTTCTGAGTCGTTGTGTTAACAGCTAGTGCGCTAGTTTGAGACTATAAATACCCACCCATTCGGCCATTTGAAGGTGCTGAAGTCAAGAGAAGTTCATGTACACCTGAGAAGACATCCAAGCCATCAAAGTGATTAAAGTGATTATTGAAGGCAATTAAGCATAAGATTAGTAAGTGATTAGTGCTTATAGGCCTAGAGAGAGTATTGCTAGGTGATTGCTACGTAGAGAGTGGATCAAGGAGTGATCAAGCCTTGTATCAAGTGGTACGCCAGTACCTTGAAGTTTTTGTGACTCGCCTGCAAGCTTATTGACCCTTCGACTTGGTGTGGAGTGGTGGGAAGACAATTGTGTAGGAATATGGAGACCCTTGCATTGGTGGCTCAAGCTTCGAAGTGATCACGGCGGCAAGGAATCAGAAAAGAGGCTAGTGGTGAGGCTTTTACTTGGTGGCTTAGTGGCTCATTTGGGTGGATATCTTGTTTTTTGACTTGAAAACTCAATAGGCATGACCGGGTGCCGACCGGTAGTATATCTTTTATGGAGCTTCAATATGGACTAGGGGTGGTATTCATATCATCGATACCATGAAAAAAAATCCTTATGCCGAGTTTACTATCTCTAACTTATTTATGTTTCCGCATTTATATTGTTGTAATTTACCTTTTTAGATAGGTTGTAAGTATTTTGATCGGTAGATAAGACATACTAGATAAATCTAGAGTACATCTAGATAGAATTTGATACATGTTTATCTTGTATCGTTTTCAGAGCCAAAATAGTTCTAAGTATCTAATTCACTTTCCTTTTTAGAACGTTACTGATCCCTTCACATATCACATATATATCTTATATTCTGAGTTTATGATGATTATTACCACATCTATATTTATGTTGTTGTTGCAACGCGCTAACATTTAACGAGTAAAACTAGAACTAGTCTCAGCAAAAACCCAGAATGACTCAAAAAATACCATGTGCTCTGTGTGTACGCAGAACAAGAACATTTCCCAAGTTCCAGGCCAGAGTCCAAAACTGATCTATCTAACCGAGAAACTTGGCCAAAAAAAAGGTGAAAACAGCTCCACAGCTTTTTACTCCTGACAACATCAGAAGGACAACCAAGATTGCATCAAGGAGTAAAAGAAATCAAGTAACCAACCAGTGTCCAACTCCTGTACATAGAGAGACACACGACATGGTCGCATCTATTTGTCTAGCTCTGATTCTATTAGTGACGCATTCAAAGCTAGAGAGACCTCAACTTCTTCTTTCTCTTTACTCTTTACTCTTCTCTTTTTTCTCTTTGATATTAAGAAATTATAGAGGAGCTTTCTAAGTGTTTCCGGAGGTAGGGGCTTGTCTTCTATGTGCTAACGTTTGAATCCACCCAGTAACTCGGTCGAGGGCCTTGATTGGTCTTAGGCGTGGTGCGGATTTTCTTCAAGTGGCACATGTACTCGGATCCACGTGTGTTCCTGCCCCGTACGTCGCTCTCGGCTGCAGGCAGTGCATGGATCCACCAAGATACGTACATGCGTCGCAGGTCATTGTATTTTACGTCGTGAGCAGCTGAGCACAGACATCAGTCTCGTCGTACATAGACAAGTCATAAAGCTAGTAACTTTCGGGCCGATTAAGCATCAGTAAAAAAACACTTTGCAGAATTAAGGCCGGGCGGCAAGTGCACATGATTGGGGTGTTTTGTTTTGTTCTTACGACCAAGTAAAGGTGTGGTGTGGCGACTTGACAGTGAAAACTGAAACAAGTGTACATTTGCATGCATGTAAATTATGGGCGGAACTCGCCTCGACCCGGAGCTGCTGTCAGTCGCCGTTCGTCGCGGGTAAGCGATGGAACGAGCAAGTAGCCTGGTTACCTTCTCGTTGGACTTCTTTGATCTTTCGTGCAGGGCAGTGCAGTGCAGTGCCGGCTTTGCACAATTGGCTGGCGAGGCAGAAATGATCGTTGGTTAGTCAGGTGGGGCAGCTGCAGGCGCAAATCGGACTGGTATTGCTGTCCCTCTGTCAGTCACAGTCGCGTGCTCATCTCCATGTAGGAGTATACTGAAGCAGTCTGGAAGGACCTTCCAAGTTCAGGCTCCTGGATCGTACATGCTACTTCCGCCATTGGGCGCGATACGGAGCTTGACTATTGCTTATGGAGCTTTGAATCCGGAGCGCGCAGCTAGCTAGCTGTTGGGCAGGACGGCAGGCCACCATGATTGAGCTTGATTGGGTTCGTATTCTGCAGGCAACTTTTCAAGCGCGATCGAGCTGTGAGCTTCAGTTTGGGTTGGACTTCTACATGCTAATTTTCCATTTAGGGAAGCATCGAGCTGCGTTTACAATTTAATTAGGCTGTTGTTATGTTGTAATTTCCTGTGCTTTGCTGAGTCTAATTAGTGGAATTAATCTTCGCTAGTTTCCACTAAGATGCACTCAGCTAATTAATTGCTAAATAAAAGAATAGAAAAATAAGTGATTTTTTTGTTTGAGATCATCAGCTCGTTCATTCAACCTCCAAAGAAGAGACACAATCTCGCCTTATAACATCGGCAAGGAAAACAGAGGTGGACTGCAGCCACGTACAATTAACGATATTCAAAGCTTCCTTCGTGCATATTTGTGCAGCTTGATTCGCCGAACGTCTCACATGTTGTATGTCAAAGCCCTAAAAAGAATTACTTATCTCTGATATCTTCTTAAGAATATTGACCATCGACGACCCCTTTGAAGACGAATTCTTCCAAAGGTTAGTCAAACTCATACAATATATCTCCACAAGCACATACTGCAGCCCCCGGTTAGCTGCCAGAAACACTCCATCTCGACAAGCCAGAACTTCAATAGTGAATGGATCATTGATATACTGATATTTCTTTGATTGAGCTGCTACGAAGTTCCCTCTTTTATTTCAAATAACAACACCTGAGCCCGAATGCTTGCCATTCATGTGAACAGATCCATCAATAGTCATCTTAAACCCATATGCATCAGGCCGCCTCCATTTTTGTATACCTGTCACAAAAATATGATTTCCATGCGCCAGATCAAGATTGGTCGTCATCTCCTCGATCCATTCAGTCATTCGTTCAGGCGTGTATTGCTTCTCTCCATGAACTAGATTATTTCGTGAATTCCAAATCGCCCACATCATCGTAGCCACAACAGCAACCTCTTGGTCTGATAAGAGCTTACCATCAGTTAAGTCTACTGACCAAAAATCTGAATGAAGCTGAGGTAGCTTGATGGCATAGTGACTTTTGAGTGCCAACCAAAAGGTCTTAGCATGCTCACACTCCACTAGAGCATGGAATAAGTTTTCATTGGTTGCGCCACAAATAATACAGTTGCTCATAGTACTGACATGGCACCCATGAAGGGAACTCCGGCATGGTAACAAATTCTTCAGAACACGCCACCAAAACACCCTTATTTTTGGCAGTACCCTCAGTTTCTACAATTTCTTCCATAGATTTTCCGCGGAATATGAACATCCCTCCTGAAAGGCAGATGAAACCTTCTGCTCAATTAATGCCTTATAAGCTGATTTGACTGAATACAAACCTGACTTTTCAAAGGCCCAAGAAACAACATAATCTGAAGGTATTGATGAAAGAGGAATACTCCTGGTGGGATAAAAACACGTCTTATCAATTCTTCGTTCCAATCTCTTATGGCAGTGTTGATCAAATCACTGACAACATTCACCGGACCCTCCCCAATTCTCCCCATCGGCTTCATTGAGGTATTATTTGGTAGCCATTTATCAGTCCAAATATTTGTTTGCTCTCCTATCCCAATTTGGTGGAATAATCCCAATTTCACTACTCTCATTCCCCATATTAATGCAGTTTGTGAAGCTGATCTTGGGCAGGCAGACATCACAGTCCCATTTGGATAATATCTTGCTTTAAGAATCCTTGCACACAACCTTGTTGGAATTTCCATCAGCCTCGAAATCTGTTTGCCTAGCAAAGCACAGTTAAAATCTCGCAGATCCCTAAAACCCATTCCCCCTTTGAATTTAGGAACAGCTAATTTGTCCCATGATTGCAAATGCATGCCCCTGCAATCTAACACTCCCGTCCACTAAACCCACTGAGAGTTTAAAGCAATTCATTGAGAAATTTGGAAGTGATTGTACTACTGATTTTAGCAAAATTTCCTTTCCAGTACAGGACAACTTCTTTTCACTCCATCCTTGAACTTTGGACACAGCTCTTTGCACAATATGTTCAAAAACTAGATTGGTGATCCTTCCTGCAGCTATCGGCAGCCCCAAGTATTTTTCTGAAAATACTTCATTATCAATGTTCAGACTGCTCTTCACTCCCTCTTTAGTATCATCTCCACAATTTGGGCTAAAAAACACTGAGCTTTTGTGGGTATTTATTCGCTAACCAGAGCCCAAACTATATATCTATAGAATCTGTTGTAAAATAAATGATTTGAAAAGGTACAATAGTTCCAAAAATATCCTAGTGGTAGAAAAAATTTACCTCTTGCAAAAGGTTTGCCATGGATTCAAAATAAAGGTTGAAAATAGTTAGTGAATTGAAGTTGAATTAGTAAAAGCAAATCCTCTAAGATAGTATTGAAATGCAAAGAACACCCGACTTCGATTGAGCATGTACTATGTATGCCACAGCATCAAGAATACAAATGAGAGCTCGAGCTTCCATACAAACGCCTAAAAGATGCTAAGGTATTGTTTGTTTGGGCTTCTACGAGCCGTGCTTCTCTAAAAGCCTGTTTTTGACAAAAGCTCCTCAAAACTTACTTCTGCCTTCTCAGAGTTTTGTAGTAGTAAAAACTGTGTTTTCTTCTCATAAACCACAGCCAGAAACTAGCAGAAACATGTTGTTTGTTTAGGCTTCTAGCTTCTGAGAAGCAGAAACTAGCACAAGCCCAAATAAATAGGGTCTAAGACAATTTCAAAAGCTTAAGATACTATATAGAGAACCACAAAGGACCGTGACCTGAACTTAAAAGGTCTCACCGCCAACTGACATGCGATAGAGAGATATGTGTTCCCCATCTACAATACAAACAGGCAAAAAAGGGTGATTTTTTAATTGAGCATTGATCTTGCCGACTCCCCTCCTCTGGCGGTCTCTCCGGCTTTGGAGGAGGTGGGGCTTCGATGGATTGACGCGCGACATATGTTGTAGTTTAGTTAGTAGTTGGTAGGCTATAGATTTGATAGGCCACGTTGGGTTTCCCGGTGGAGCCATCGGCGACGACGCCATGAGGGCTTTTGTTTCTTGGAGCTACTTGCGGTGATGGTGCCATCTTCGGCGACATCCAGGGAGAGCTACGTGAGGTATGTATGTGTGTGCATGATGTGATTGGGTGAGATGTTCTTCATCCCCTGTTTTGCAAGTTGCTGTCTTTGGGTCGTTGGTTCTCAGGTGCTAAAGCTATCTTCTGGGTCTCCATCTTTGGTGCAGTTAAGGGTGGAGGTGCTAGTAGTGAGTTTCCTCTACTGGATGTGGCGAGGAAGCCGTCGATGTTCTTTCAGCGTGTAAGATGTGCTCCGACAGGAACTCTAGGGTGTTGGTTCTTGCAGCTTCACAATGTTTGAGCTTTTTCATCAACACTGGTAGGAGGAGTGGAAGAAGGAGTGCTCCTTGCTTTCATCGATCTTCGCTGCTCTACTCTTGCACGTCCGCTGGCAAACTGGCAGAGGCCATAGGAGTGGAAGAAGATTGTGAGGAGAACCATGATGTACTCTTCTGTAATTTATTTTGTTTTCGGGGTGCTAAATGTAATTTGGGATGTATCGTGCTGCCAATTTAATATAATCTCCCTTTCGAAAAAAAAGTCTCACTGCCAATCGTCGCCGTATGGAGTCCTTTTGTGCAGGGTGGGAAAAGGCCCAGAACATGTCTGTTGGATTGTGATTCGAATTCCTGTTAGGCAATACAAGGAATGCTTTCAGCCCATATTCCGGAACAGTCTGTATTAGACTCGAGTCGTATATGTCCACCCCTATAAATATATCTTGTAAGCTACAAGGAGAGCTTAGAGGCTCATTGTAATCCTCTGCATTGTACACATCCCTGATATAGTGAAGATCGTCGATTGGCGCTCATAGTTTTTTCCCAAAAGGGTTTTTCACATAAAAAATCGTGTCTCGTATTCGATTCTGTCGTGCTTTATTCCTAACAAGTGGTACCAGAGCCAGATTAGATCTACACGAGAAACACTTAAAAAAAATAGATCATTCTTTTTTTTCCTGCCACCTCGGATTCTTCTCTTCTCAGTGAATCGGCTAAAGCCCTTCTCGTCGAATCCACCGAAGCCGTCGCGGCGCACACATCTGCCGGTCACTAGTGAAAAGCAGTACCAGAAGGCATCGATATCGCCATCACGCAAAGATCTGGAAAAAACAATCCAAACAAGTCCCGAGGACACCCAACCGTGACCTCAAAAAGAAAAAAAAAAATCAAATTTGCTAGGTGCACACAAGAATCGTACCAGGAGATTGGTTTTGGCTTCATTGCTAAGCATACACAAATTGTAGCAGGACTTCTTCAGTTTGTTGCTTGGTGCACACAGGCTGTACCAGAGGCATTGTAGATTATTTTTTTGGTTGCTGATTATTCTTCATCATAATTTCTTTGAAGTATGATATTCCGCTGCTAGACCGAGATACAAGGTTTTCTCTATGGCAGGTAAAGATGCGGGCTATTCTTGTGTATTCTGATTTGGATGGTGCTCTTGATAATTTTGGGAACAAGGATCAAAAGTCTTGGTCCGATGAAGAAAAGAGAAAGGATCGTAATGCTTTGTCACAAATTCATATTCATTTTCATTTATCAAACAATATTTTGCAGGAGGTTTTGCAGGAGAAAACTGCTGCTGCTTTATGTCCAAGAATTTAACCAATAAAATGTATCTGAAGATGAAGTTGTTCACGCACAAATTACAGGAGGGTGGTTCTGTGTTGAATCATCTTTCGGTCTTTAAGGAGATCGTTGTTGACCTACAGTCTATGGAGGTAAAATATGATGATGAGGATTTGAGTCTTATTCTTTTGTGCTCATTACCCAGTTCTTTTGCAAACTTCAGAGATACCATATTATACAGTAATCATACACTAATTTTGAAAGAAGTTTATGAGGCCTTGCATACCAAGGAAAAGATGAAACAGATGGTGTCTACTGATGGCTCTACTTCCAATGGAGAAGGTTTGATTGTGCGTGATAGGACAAAGGAGAAGAATTCGCATAATAGCCAAAGAGATAAAAGTTTGAATGGTTACATGGGTCGTTCAAAGTCCATTGGCAAAGAAAAATTCTACAGGTATTGCAAAAAAATAATCATGACATATCTGAATGTTACAAGTTGAAGAATAAAGAAAAGAGGAAAGATAAATCTAATGAAGAAGGTAAATGTTGGGACCGAAGTCCCAGACAGGGAGGACCGTCACTCACGGAAAAGCCGAAGGGTCCACAGGGTGACACGTGCTTGGGGTAGAACTATTTTTCACCTACCTCTCGGATACAATATGGCCCTATTTATAGCCCGTACTCGACCACTCCAAGTGTGGTTTACAATTCCTACCCCCTTACCTGCTACATCCTTGGAATATTCGGGGGCATTATGGTACAATTAAGCATATTTACATAATCACAACTCTGCCATGGGCAGTTAAGGTGGGCCCCAATATCCAGTCATGGTCTTCGGCTCTGGAAACCCGCCGAAGCCTTCTCCACTCCGTAGCCCCGAGCTGGCCTTCGGCTCCAAAGCGAAGACTGGCTGCTACCTTCGCCCGCTGCAGTCAATCAGAACCGTTGTCATGGACTTTGGCTTTCGGCCGAAGGCTCGCCAACGTCTTCGCCGACATGGGAAGCCGAGACTGCGGGCACGCCTACATCATTCGACCGATGGTACTTCGCGTTCTTCGCAACCTTCACCTGCAGTCCTTGAAATGAACATGTAGTGACAAGCAGGTGGACCTTCCGGCAAACTTCGAGCTATCCTCCGAAGAAGGGGGGGGGGGGGAGGCGGGAGATCATCCCCAACAGCAGCCCCATATGGGTAAGGTTTATCTTCGATGGGCCGAACCTGTAGTCCTTAAGATGCATCTCAGCGCCGTCCCCTTCGGCCTGTCGAAGTCTGCTGAGGCGGATGCACTTTGGTCAAATTGCCTATATTTATTATATATACAGTGTGACCATGCGGCCCCTAGGTAACTGTATTGCTGACATGCATTTAATGCCTTCGATGTATACCGAAGCGTCATTTTTCTCGTCGATTCAAGTTCCGATGCGTCTCGTTTTAACCGCTGGGCCCTTTGCTATAAATACCGCCCCTCGGTTACTAGTTTTTATTACGCGCCTCTGCTCAAGCTTTCGCTCTCGTATGAAGCCTCTTACAGCCCTCTGAGTTCTTCTCAGACGAAGCCCCTTATAGCTCTTTGAGTCTTTCCTTGTTCAAGGCTTCTCTATTTATCCCAATGGCACCGAAGGCCAGGTCTTCTCACCTGAAGACATACTGGATTGGGTAGTCTAAGGTGGACGACGAAGTGCTGGCCAGCCTCGTGAAGGAGGGATTGATCAACGATGTATCCAAAGTTCGGCTCCCCGGCGATCAGGAGACACCGAAGCCTTCTAACGATGAAGCAGTTGTATTCGTTCATTATTTTCGGGCAGGTCTTCGCTTGCCATGCGATGACATGGTTGTTAAAGTGCTGAAATTGTTTGAAGTTTATCTTCACCAGCTCACGCCCAAGGCCATAGTAAGGATGGGGCTTTTTACGTGGGCCGCTTGGTCAGCGGGAGCGAAGGCATCAGCGAGGGCCTTCGCTGCTGCTCATCGGCTTCATCACCAACCAAAACCAGTCTTCGCCCAGGGAGTCCAGAGCGAGGTGCATTATGGATGTTTGAACTTCACGTATCATGCTGGGTTTTCCACGCCCATCGTCGTATACAAGAACAAATGGCCGAGCGACTGGACGCAGTGGTGGTTCTACGACAAAGTAGATCCCGAAGAGTTTCTTGTTTCGAAATGCAAGGAAGTAAAGGGAAACCACGCTCCAGACGTGCGCTTGAAAGCATCCCAGCAAACAACTCTCGAAGCCTTCGCCAGGTGTGCGAAGTATCTATCCACTCGCGACCTCGTAGAGGAGTTTGTAGCCGCTGGGGTGTGGCCCCTTAGCCGGGATTGGAATATCCCAGAGTTTGGGGAGAAAGGGCCCGAGGGGCTTTGCTGTCCTCATCCTTCCGTGCACGGCTTCACGGGTATACATTTTTCTACCTTTAATATATATATATATATATATAACTTTGCTGGCACTTGCTTACGCGTCTTGATCTTTTCTAGATTTTTCGGTGTCCGAAGTCGAGGCCAAAGCTACAATGCTTGTTGGGAAATTTACACTGGGCAAAGCCCAGTTATGCGCCGAACAAGGCCTTGTTCGAAGACTCAATCGAGTCTTGGAATACAGGGGCCTTTCATACCGGGAGAGGCCGAAGGCTAGCACGATGCTGCAGGGTCCAGGGGAGGGCTCCCTGGCAGAAGACACCGGCGAAGAGGTTCCCACGGGCACCCTAAAGAAAAGAAAATAGCCCGAGCGATCACCGCAGGGAGGCCAGAAAAAGAAGGCGCTTGCCCTTCGGAAAAGGCCGCACGAAGTTGCCTCCGATGTTGTCCGTGAAGAAGCGTCTCCGGAGGGTTCAGCCGCGCCGCACGACGTGCCAAGGTGAGAGACTCCAGAAGGCACCCAGGATCTCCGTCCTTCGAAGTTGGGGTTTTGTTCTCGCGTGGACCTTCCCACGCTAATTTTAAGCGACGACGAGGAGGAGTTAGCGGAGATGGGAACCATCATTGAGGCTACTGCCCAGGAAACCGAGATCGAAGGATCCAAAATATTGAAGTGGTAGCCTACTCTTTGCCCTCGTCGCCTTTGAGCTCCTCCTCCGGGACTGAAGCATCAACTCCAAGCGCGCCCCACCATAGTGGAAAAGAGTTGATGGGCCACGGCGGGCTACTTGACGCGAAGGCCATCATGCCCGAGGCGTTCAAGGTTTCTTCCTTCGAACCAAGCACTGGGGAGGTCAATGACGCGAAGAAAATTTTTAGTACCTTTGTCCTCCCCGAGCTTGAAATTTCGCTCGCCCGGAAGCCCATCGGCGAACTTTTCGACGCTTCTGATGTGGCGATTGTGAAGGTATGCCAGTATGTTCCATTATTATCATCATTATTATTTTGTCCTTATAATAATCGCTCGTATCCGTGCGATGTCCCAAGCTTTGCTTATATCGCGGGCTCAGCGCAAACAGGCAGAGAATTCTGAAGCCCGCGCCCGGAGTGCAGATGCGCATATTGATATGCTGCAGAAGCGTGCTGAAAAAGCCGAAGGCCAGAAGCGTGAATTTTTGCGCTGAGCAAGGGAAGCTGAGTCGTGCTTGGAGCAACTCGAGAAGGAACTCAGCGCCCTTCGCTCAGAGAAACAAGTGGCCGAAGAGGAAGTCAAATGCTTGCGCCAAAACTTGCAATCCTTTGAAGCGCAAGTGTGTGACCTGCAAGCGCTTTGCGCCACAGAGAGTGCTAAGACACAACGGCTGTAAGGAGAGCCGAGCGAGGTGAAGGCTCTTTCCAAAGATGCTTTGAACACTCTTGGGGAGCTTGAGCCGAAGGCTATCGCTGCATGCGAAGCTATCAGCAATACCTTCGAAGGTATTGGTGCCTCGACGACGCCCCCAATGCTCAACATTGTTGGGCTGGGCGGTCTTATAAGTTGGATTAATGAAACCAGCGGGAGCCTTCTCCCAGCCGCTCAGCTATATGGCGACTTCTGTGCAATGGTTGCCGCTTGGAGCCTTGTCCAGTCGATTGAAATGACAAACTGCAACCATCATACTGCGCTTCAAAAGTCCACCTTCCGGTACCTAACGGACATGTCCACTTCGGCCGTTACGAGGGCGTCGAAGACCACTGCCCAATCGTTTACCACCAATTATTGGTGCAGACACGGTCGCGAGCTCGCCCTCCGAGAGGCGGAGATCAACCGCCAGCGAGTACATTGCTTCATATAAATGGTATTGTTGTGTTCTTGGTTGTGCACTCTTTTAAGAAATATTTCTTTTGCAGGCAAAGGTGAGGGATGATCCCTCGTCTAAAGCTACAACCGCGGCAGTCGAAGAAACCGGGAAGGTGGGATGACTCAGCGCGAAGCGTCATTTTTTTTATTGAGTTTTCCTTATATGATGGGGCGATGTAATATACATTGATGATGTAATATATAATATTATATTTGTTACGAAATGTTGTTTACTTGTTGTGCTCCCTGCGCAGGTCCTCCCTTCGGACACTGCGCAGGTAGCCGAAGAGGCTGTCCCCATTACCATGATGAGGGACAATTTTTTTGTGTCTTGGTCTTGCTGGGAATCATTTCTCCGCCATCATCCAGATGTTGAGTTCGAGCAGTACTGGCATGCGAAGTGTAAGATGTACGATGCCTTGAATACTATGACTAAAGCATTTTGGAAATCTTTTAGCCCTTTGACATTAGTTAACCGCCGAGCTAAGCGCAACTTGCGCTGTACCGCGCGCGGAGACGTTGAGCATCCGCTTATGCTCATCGAGCCGAAGATTGAGCCCGAATACAACGACGGGCTCCCACTTCGCCAGCCGTAGCTTTGCTATCGCCGTGGGCCCTCTTCGCAACTAGTTGAACACATCGAAGGCGAAGATACCCTTCGTGCGTCTCCATCGGCTTCGACTCATGTTGGGTCCCCTTTGGACCCAGCCATGCATTTTCACGCAAGTGAAGTCATAGCCTTTCAATTTGCTTTTAGTCGATGGTATAAGGATTTTATTGATCCTGATGTTGACCGCTTTGCGGAATAAAGGTTGCTTTTACAATTACTATTACTTTTTTTTGGGCATTTACTTCGGCGGCACCGCGCTTGAAGTGACATTGTGGTGTTTTGTAATGTTTTTGGATGTTAGGAACGATTTCTCGCTTACTCGAGCGAAGTCTTCTTTGGCGAATGATATTCTTGATTATTTATCTGGGGCGTCACTTTGGCAACGATGAATTTTTAAGATTGGATAGCGCCTTTTCCCCGATTTTTTGCTGCAGCTACCTGTGACTGCCAGAGAAGTGCTTTTTCGAGAACGCCGTCCCCCCCCCCTATTTTTGGTCGCAGGTATCTTCGGCTGATAGAAATTTATTGTTTTTGTCCGAGAGCGGGCGCTCTTAGGGCAGTTTTTGTCTGAAGGTTCATTTTCGTTCATTGCGGGGGCAGGCACTCTTAGCCCCCGACTTTTTAGCTCAAAGTGCGTCGCCTTCTCTTAGGTCGAGCAACACTTCGGCTTTTCTTCTGAAGGTTTATTTTTCCTTCAGTGCGGGAGCAGGCGCTCTTAGCCCCCAACTTTTTAGCTGAAAGTGCGTCACCTTCTCTTAGGTCGAGCAACACTTCGGCTTTTCTTCTGAAGGTTTGTTTTTCCTTCGGTGCGGGAGCAGGCACTCTTAGCCCCTAACTTTTTAGCTCGAAGTGCGTCGCCTTCTCTTAGGTCGAGCGACACTTTGACTTTTCTTCTGAAGGTTTGTTTTTCCTTCGGTGCGGGAGCAGGCGCTCTTAGCCCCTGACTTTTTAGCTCGAAGTGCGTCGCCTTCTCTTAGGTCGAGCGACACTTCAGCTTTTCTTCCGAATGTTTGTTTTTCCTTCGGTGCGGGAGCAGGCACTCTTAGCCCCCGACTTTTTAGCTCGAAGTGTGTCGCCTTCTCTTAGGTCGAACGACACTTCAGCTTTTACTCCGAAGGTTTGTTTTTCCTTCGGTGCGGGAGCAGGCACTCTTAGCTCCCGACTTTTTAGCTCGAAGTGCATTGCCTTCTCTTAGGTCGAACGACACTTCGGCTTTTATTCCGAAGGTTTGTTTTTCCTTCGATGCGGGAGCAGGCACTCTTAGCCCCCGACTTTTTATTTTTAAGGTCGAAAGTGTACATCATTTTTCGTTGACACTTCGCACCTCTATTTGTGCCGTCTATTTGCGGCCATTCACTCGTCGATTGGTGTGCCACCCTGCTCTGAGAGGCTGGCACACTTCGATGACAAGTTATCAATACTCAAAACAAGCGATATTTTTGGGGGTATTTCTACTATATCGATGTTTACAAGGGTTCCTGCCTCGTTAAAAATCTCACGCCCTAACGAAGGGGTCCCCCTGTGAGGAAAAGAGTGCAGTTCCCGTACAATTTGATTACATGAAAAGAAAAAATTGCATAAAGAAAATTACACAAGCTTTGTTTTGGCACAGACTCGTTGCCGATATGCGTGAAGGCCTCCATTGCTGTTAGGCGTAGAACTTGCGAAGGTCGTCCGCATTCCAAGTATGTGGAAGCTCCTCGCCCTCCATATTAGCCAAGTGATACGAGCCGGGTCTTAACGACCTTTTGACTAAGAAGGGACCGTCCCATTTGCTCTGTAGTTTTCCCACTTGTGAGGCATTACCGAGTCTTCGCTGCACCAAATCTCCGGGGACGAAGTTCTTTTCGGATATCTTCTTGTCTCTCCACTTTCTTGTCTCCTCTTGATACTTGCCTAGATTTTCGACAGCTTGCAATCTCACTTCCTCGAGGGCATCCTTTGACGTTGACTCTTCGCCTTGCTGTGGTTCATTTACGACCCTAAATGATTTGTTCTTGCATTCTTCTGGAGTCATTGCCTCCTCTTCAGAGAGGAGGCGAAACAGTGTGAAACCTGTTGGTCTTGCTACCATTGTTCTTATAGACCATAAGACTTTGGGAAACTCTTCGACCCATTTCCCTTTTACCAAGCCCTGCAGGCGTTTTGCGATGCCAGTGAAGAAGATACCGTTTGCTCTTTCTATAGCTCCATTAGACTATGGGTGGTATACAGATGCGAAATGGACTTTGATCCCCACTCCTTTGCAAAACTGTCTGAATCCTGCACTGTCAAATTGGGTGTCGTTATCTACTGTTACTCGCGTGGGACTTCGAAACGGCATATGACGTTCTGCCATAGGAATTTTTGGATATTTCGTGATGTTATGTTTACTAGCGGCATCACCTCCACCCATTTGGAGAAGTACTCGACCGCAATGACGGCATATCGCAAACTTCCTAGAGCGGCTGGCAGCTGGCCGTCAATGTCAATGCCCCAACGCGTTAACGACCAAACTGGTGGGATTAGCTGTGTTTTCGCCGAAGGCCTGCTTGACCCCTTTGCCCAGAACTGACACTATTGACAACTTCGGACTATGTAATCCGCATCACTGATTGCCTTCGGCCAAAAGAAGCCCTATCTGTATACTTTTCCAACTAAGGCTCGTGTACCCACATGTGAACCACACAGTCAACCATGAATTTCTTTTAGTAGATTCTGTCCTTCTTCTTGGGATATGCATCGCAACCATGGTGCACAGACTCTGACCTTGTAGAAATTGTTTCCTATAAATTTGTAATTTCTAGCTCTCTGGGCCATACGCTTCGCCTTAACATTCTCCTCGGGTTGGTGATAACCACGAAGATAAGCCATTATCGGAGAGCGCCAATCTTCGCTTTCGATCATAGCAACAGAGCACGCTGGTCGTGAAGTGTCGTCGGCGGCTGGCTCGGTCAGCTTTTGGTAGAATACATCTAGTGGCATAGGCAGATTCTACACGGTGGTTTTGGCTAGCTCATCTGCTTCGAAGTTGTCATTTCTTGATATGCTCTTGACCGTGAACCCAAGGAAGTACTTTTTCATTCTTCGGACTGCTGCCTTATACTTAACAAGATCTGGTTCTTTTGCCTGAAACGTCTTGTCGATTTGGCTTGCTATTACCTTTGAGTCTGTTTTAACCAGCACCCTTCGGGCGCCCAAAGCCTTCACCTTGCGAAGTCCAAGGAGGACGGCTTCATACTCCGCGGTATTATTTGTAGACCAAAATTCTAATCTAGCGGCATATCTTAACTTTGCGCCCGAAGATGAGGATAAAACCGCCGCCACACCTGCTCCTGTAGCTCCCCACGCCCCATCTCAATATGCGATCCAGATCGGTTCTGACGGTTCTTCTTCTGGGGCTTCGGTTAGCGGAGTCCATTCTGCTACGAAGTTTGCTAACACTTGCGATTTCAGTGATGTTCTTGCCACAAAAACGATTGTGAATGGGGCGACTTCTGCTGCCCATTTCGCCATTCTTCCTATAGCTTCTCTGTTCTCAAACATGTCGCGAAGGGGCAGGGAAGTTGGTACTGTGATCTTGTGAGCTATGAAGTAATGGCGAAGTTTGCGAGATGCCATGACGAGTGCGTATGCTACTTTTTCCAGTTCGGTATAGAGCCTCTTCGGGCCTGGGAGAGCTTCTGACACATAGGATATTGGGAACTATCGTAATTTGTTGTCTTCGTGTCTTTCTTGCATGAGTACAGCGCTCACTGCCGAAGGGGATGCCGCTATGTATAACAACAAATCTGCGCCTGGATCGGGGCTGGAAAGTGCTGTGAGCTTCGTCAGATAGTTTTTCAATTCATCGAAGGCTTCTTGTTGCTCTGCGCCCCATCTGAATGGGTTGGAGATTTTCAACATTTTGAAGAAAGGTAGACTTCGCTCTGTAGATTTTGCAATGAACTTGTTTAGTGCTGCCAACCTCCCTGCCAAGCGTTGTGCTTGCTTTCTGTTTTGTGGGGGTTTCATGTCTATTATCACCTGTATCTTTTGGGGTTCCACTTCGATACCTCTCTTCGACACCAAGAACCCTAATAGCCTTCTGGACTGTACTCCGAAGGCGCACTTTTCTGGATTCAATCTTAGTCCCGCCCTTCACAAGCTTCCAAATGTTTCACGCAGGTCTTCGAGATGTTGGCTTCTTCGGGCACTTTTGACTACTATGTCATCGACGTAAGCTAGGACATTTCGCCCTATCTGTGAGCTTAGCACTGTTTGCACCAACTTGGTGAAGGTTGCGCCAGCATTTCGGAGTCCGAAGGGCATCCTCACAAAGCAGTATATGCCGAAGGAGGTCCGGAAACTCATCTTCTCCTCATCTTCCTTTGCCATCCAGACCTGGTGGTACCCCGAGTATACATCTAGGAAACTTAACATCTCGCAACCAACCGCGGAATCCACCAGCTGATCGATTCTAGGTAATTGGAAATCATCCTTCGGACAAGCCCTGTTAAATTCTGTGAAGTCGACGCACATTCTCCACTTTCTGTTGCTTTTCTTGACTAACACTGGGTTAGCTAGCCACTCTGAATGCAACACTTCGTGTATCACTCCGGCATCGAGCAGCTTTTTTACCTCAACCTTTGCTGGTTCCTCCCTTTCACTTGAAGCTTTTTTAAGCTTTTGCTTCCTTGGCTTCGCACTGGGATCTACATTCAAGCTGTGCTGAATGATTTCCCTACTTACTCCTTGTAGGTCCTTCAGAGACCAAGCGAAGACATCCTCATTGCTGCGGAGAAATGTTATGAGTTGTTGCTGGTCCTCCTCTGAGGCCTCCGCTCCTATGGTGACTTTTTTATCTGGTTTTTCTTGATGTAATGTCACTATTCTTGTTTCTCCCTCCGGTACAGCCTTCGCTGCTTTGTTCATCTTTGGCTAGATATCGCTCTCCTCTCGATTTACCGAAGGTTCTGTCACCATGTGGATATTTCGCCATCCTGGAGTGATTCCTACTTCGATTCGTCGGGCCACCCGCTGGTCTCCTAGCACCGTTATGATGCCTTCAGGACCAGGCATCTTCATGCACAAATACGCATGGTGCTGTATCGCTCCGAATGTGTTCAAGACTCCCCTAACAAATATCGCATTGTATGGGTAATTAATGTCAACCACATCGAAGGTAATATCTACCATCCGAAAATTTGTCCCTTTGCCAAACGACACTGAGATTGTTATCTTTCCCAAAGCGTTGATTGCATTTCCGCTGAAGCCTAGCAATGGTGCTCCAGCTTGATTCAGGTCACTTTGACGGATACCCATTTTGTCGAAGGCATCCACGAAGATGATATCCGCTGGGCTTCCTCCATCTATCAAGATTCTATGCACTTCGTTTCCCGAGATGTTTGCTGTGATAACGAAGGCATCTGTGTGCGGGTAATCTAGGACCCTCATGTCTGCTTGCGAGAACGTAATGGGAACGTTTGACCATCTTGAATGAATGTACGTTGGCCCCACACCGACATTATTGACTCTTCGCATGTATTCTTTCTGCAGTCTCTTAGATTCTGTCTTTTGGTTAGATCCTCCTGAGATCGCCAACACCACATTGTATCCACGATTTACCATGTTCACGGACTTACTGCTCTTTGGTGGTGCTTCGATCGCAAGCCTTGGTGGTGGCGGAGGTAGCTCCCCTTGGAGGGTCATTTGCCTCTTTTGATCCAGCTGAGCCGAGGCTGCAGGGGCATATTGTGGTGCCAGCATCGGTAGCCACTGGTTGGCAAACGTCGTGCTCGGATTGGGGTTTTCCCATGGTTCACTTCTCCTGAAGCTTGCTGCGTGGTGTATGGTTCTTGCTTGATCGAATGATTGCTTCGCCAAGCTCTCTTTCATGGCCATGACCTGCGGGCACTGCTTGGTCCTGTGGCCGGCTCATTTGCCATGCAGCTCGCAGTAAAATGTGGCCGGGTCCTGCGGGACTCATCCACCTCGGCCTCTGCGGCCCCTTCCTCTACTGGTTCGGCCTCATCGAGTAGCTGCACTCTGAGCTTCGCCTGCCACTTGAGCGACTTCAAATGGGCCAGAGTCTATCTGATTGACTTCTTTTTGCCTTATATAGTCAGATGCTTCGGATTTCCTCGCGTGCCACAATCTGTCTCTAGGGTTGCTAGTGCCTGCCTATCTGGTTGATGTATTTGTTTTTGCTGTTTTGGAGGCTACCATTTCATTTTTCCTTCGAAGATGATCGAGCTCAGATCTCGTGTATTCTTCCATCTTATTGAGCGGCTCTTGTACACTCCCGGGTCTTTCTTGTAAGCTTTCCTGCTAATAATCCCCCTTTGATGCCCTGTATTGTCGCATCGATGATTGTATCTTCGCTTAGCCCCTTCACTTGGCAACGTATGTGCACGAAGCAGCGCATATAGCTCTGCAATGTTTCTGTTGGCTGTTGCTTCAGTGCGAAGAGGTCACTCATGGTGTACAGTGCATTACGCAATTGCTCCCATGAGTATATGGATCCCGGGGGCAACGCGGAGTACCAAGATCTTGCTATCCCTTTTACGGCCAATACGAAGGCCTTCGCCAATGTTGCACCGTCTCCTTCGGCAGACTCGATAGCTGCTTCGAAGCTCATTACGAATTCCCTTTTGTCTTACTCCCCGTCAAACATTACTACTCTGGGCATCTTGAAGCCCAGTGGCCATGGCTGGTTCTGCAGATCCATGGCTAGTGGAGATTCTGGGTCTCCCGCGGACGACCGTTGCCGAAGGTCCTGTGAAGCTCGTGCCATGTCTTCGGGCGGCATCACTTGGCGAGACATTCCCTCCGCTCGGTGTAGCATATCAATTTCCTCTTGTATTTTTTCCAATGTTTTCCTAGTTTCCTCTACCCGTCTGCGATATTCTGCAGCTTTTAGGCTCGCTGCCAGGCTATCTAACATGCGCTTCTTCTGCGTAATCTACCTTTCCAGCTCTTCAGCCTCTAACCTGGCTGTCCTTTCCTCCTGTGTTTCATCTTTGTTTTCATATTCTGCAAAGTCATCAAGGTCTTCCCACTCTTCGTCACACACCTTCCCCCTTCTTTTGTCGAAGGCTCGAATCATGCGCGATCGCTTGTTTCCGTGACCCGCACCGGCTCCGCATTTATCTGGACGGCTTCTCCGTGTCTATCATCATTGCTTCCTAGTGGCGCTACTTCAACGCCATAGAATTGCTCGCATCCACCCGAAGCTCGGCCGGTCGAAGCATTGTTCGACCCTGGCAGCGCCGAAGGGGGTCTTTCGACCGAAGCCCCAGCCGCAGCCAAAGGTTCCAGCAACACCTCCACTATACCGGCTGGCTTCGTCTTCTTCTTAGGTGGCATGGCGTCGTGGGTTCAATCCCCGCACGGACGGCGAGCAACTATTGGGACTGAAGTCCCAAACAGGGAGGACCTTCGATCACAGAGATGTCAAGGGTCTACGGGGTGACACGTGCTTGGGGTAGAACTATTTTTCACCTACCTCTCAGATACAGTATGGCCCTATTTATAGCCCGTACTCGACCACTCCAAGCGTGGTTTACAATTCTTACCCCCTTACCTGCTACATACTAGGAATATTCGAGGACATTATGGTACAATTAAGCATATTTACATAATCACAACTCTGCCCCAGGCTGTTAAGATGGGCCCCGATATCCAGTCATGGTCTTCAGCTCCGGAAACCTGCTAAAGCCTTCTCCACTCCGTCACCCCGAGCTGGACTTCGGCTCCAGAGCGAAGACCGGCTGCTACCTTCGCTCGCTGCAATCAATCAGAACCGCTGGCATGGACTTCGGCTTTTGGCCGAAGGCTCGCCAACGTCTTCACCGACACGGGAAGTCGGGACTGCAGGCACGACTACATCCTTCGATCGATGGTACTTCGCGGTCTTCGAGATGGTATTTTGAAGGTGAAAAAAGATTCCCTTATTGTAATGAAAGGTGATTTAAAGTCTACCAATTTATATCATCTCCGATGCACTACGATCATGGGTGATGCCGCTGTAAGTTCATATTCATTATTAGATTCTGATGCTACTAATCTTTGACATATGCGTCTTGGGCATATGAGTGAACTTGGTTTGGCAGAATTGAGCAAGAGAGGTCTTGTTGTTGGATATGTATCGGCAAGCTAAAATTTTGTGAGCATTGTATTTTTGGCAAGCATAAGAGGGTGAAATTCAACACTTCGGTTCATACAATAGAATGTATTCTTTATTATGTGCATTCTAATTTATGGGGACCATTTCGTAGGTCTTCACTATGTGGTTCTCGTTATATGTTAACTATTATTGATGATTACTCGAGAAGAGTTTGGTCTTATTTCTTGAAGTATAAATCAGAAGCATTTAAAGCATTTAAAGAGTGGAAGGTTATGGTTGAAAGGCAAACCGAAAAGAAGGTAAAGAAGCTTCACACTAATAATGGGATGAAATTCTGTTCCGATGAATTTGATTCATGTTGGAAGTCTGAAGGTATTGTGAGACATTACACTGTTCCTGATACTCCACAACAAAACTGTGTAGCTGAACGTATGAACAGAACTATAATCTCAAGGGCCCGTTGCATGTTGTCTAATGTAGGTATGCATAGACATTTTTGGACTGAAGCCGCTTCCACTGCTTGCTATCTTATTAATCGATCACCCAACATTGCCATTGATAAGAAAACTCCAATTGAGGTATGGTCTGGTTTTCCAACTGATTATTCAGAATTGAGAGTTTTTGGTTGTCCTGCTTATGCTCACGTTGATAATGGTAAATTGGAGCCTAGAGCTGTTAAGTGCATCTTTCTTGATTATAAATCTGGTGTTAAAGGTTATAAATTGTGGAATCCTGTAACACAAAAGGTGGTGATAGGCCTACACAACATTCTATTGCTGTTGATAGGCCTAGAAGGCAAATTAATCCACCCAAGAGGTTAATTAAGGAGTGTAATATTGCTGCTTATGCTCTGAGTTGTGCAGAAGAAGTTGAGTAATACAGAACCTTCTAATTATAATGAGGCTATTACTTCTGCTGATTGCAATAATTGGATGACTGTAATGTAAGATGAGATGGAGTCACTTGAAAAGAATGGTACTTGAGATTTAGTCAAATTGCCAAAAGAGAATAAGCCTATTCGTTGCAAGTGGATTTTCAAAAGAAAGGAGGGTATTTCTCCTAATGAAGCAGTAAGGTATAAAGCAAGGTTGGTTGCTAAAGGCTATAGCTAGATTTTAGGTATTGATTATAATGATGTCTTCTCCCCTGTTGTAAAGCATAGTTCTATTCGTACTTTACTTAGTATTATTGCTATGCGTGATTATGAACTTGAGCAATTAGATGTTAAAACTGCATTTTTATATGGGGAGTTAGATGAAGATATTTATATGGATCAACTTGAAGGTTTTGTTATTCCTGGAAAAGAAGATTTTGTCTGTAAATTAAAGAAATCTCTTTATGATTTGAAGCAGTCTCCTAGATAGTGGTACAAGAGGTTTGACTCCTTTATACTCTCTAATGGTTTTAAGCGTTCTGATTATGATAGATGTGTCTATTTAAAGACTGTTAATGATTCAGCTATTTATTTGCTTCTCTATGTCGATGATATGTTGATTGCTGTAAAGGATAAACCAGAAATAGCCAAATTCAAATCACTGTTGAGTAATGAATTTGAGATGAAGGATTTAGGTGCAGCAAAGAAAATTCTTAGCATGGAGATCATTAGAGACAAGAAAGCTGACAAGTTATATCTTAGTCAGCAAGGTTATATTGAGAAGGTCATTCGTCGTTTCAATATGCATGATGCAAAATCAGTGAGTACTCCATTAGCTGCTCATTTCAAGTTATCTTCAGCTCTATGTCTTGAGTTAGAGTATGATATTGAGTACACGTCTAGAGTTCCATATTCTAGTGCAGTTGGTTCACTTATGTATGCCATGGTCTGCTCGTGTCCTGATTTATCTCATACACTGAGTGTTGTTAGTAGATTCATGACTAATCCTGGTAAAGAGCATTGGAAAGCTGTTCAGTGGATTTTCAGATATCTACATGGTACTTCTAATGCTTATTTGCAGTTTAGAAAATCTGGAGATAGACTTGTTGGTTATGTTGACTCAGATTATGCTGGTGATTTGGATAAGAGGAGATCTCTCACAGGTTATGTTTTCACCGTTGGTGGTTGTGCTGTTAGTTGAAAAGCGTGTTTGCAGGCTACTATTGCTTTATCAACTGCTGAAGCTGAATATATGGCTATTTCTGAAGCATGCAAAGAAGCTGTTTGGCAGATAATTCTGTGATAGTCAAAATGCTATTTGTCTTACAAAGGATCAGATGTTTCATAAAAAAACAAAGCATATTGATGTGAGGTATCATTATATTCGAGATGTTATTGCTCAAGGTGATATTAAAATATACAAGATAAGCACTCATGATAATCCTGCTGATATGATGACAAAGTCAGTTCCTGCTACTAAATTTGATCTATACTCAAGTTTAGTTGGTGTTACAGTTTGAGTCCTAGAGACTTTTGGCGTCGGTAATATTTATTATTGAAGGGAGTTCATTGATGATTCTTTATTTGCTACAAGATAAAATTCATCTCAAGGTGGAGTTTGTTGGATTGTGATCCGAATTCCTGTTGGGCCATATAAGGGACGCCTTCGGCCCATATTCTGGAACAGTCCGTATTAGACTCGAGTCGTATGTGTCCACCCCTATAAATATATCTTGTAAGCTTCAAGGAGAGCTGAGATGCTCATTGTAATCATCTGCATTGTACACATCCCTGATATAGTGAAGATCGCCGATTGACACCCGTGGTTTTTTTTCCGAAAGAGTTTTCCACGTAAAAAATCATGTCTCGTATTCGATTCTATCGTGCTTTATTCCTAACAATGCCCACTAGTAATAAAGATTCGTTTATAATTACAAGGAAAAGTACAAGCAAGTAATCATCCAATCAACAGTTGGTGTGGCACTTGACTTTGCCCTATGCAAAACAAGAAAAATAGAAAAAAAACGAGCATATGGATCCAATGTATGTAGGACCTAGACGAATCCAAACGTTCATAGACTTTCATTTCTCGTTCAGAAGAAAAACATTTTTTTTCTCATTAGCAACAACGATAGACATGTCGGACTTACTCTTTGAGTGCATGAACCGAATCAGACGGACCCGAGGAATTGAAAAGGTGTTAGCTAGCGATCAAGTACACTGCTCGATTCCAACGGCATCAGCCACGTCCATACTAACACACGCAGGGTTCCCGTCAAATCAACAGCACGCGGTTGGTGGCGCAAGCGATGCGAGGGCGACCGGCGACGGTGACGACGCGAGCTTCTTTCCTCCTTTAGTGTTGAAATAGATCTCTTCAACCCTTCTCCACCACTATAAAAGATATATAAAAAAAAAAAAAATTAATAACATATCATAATATAACATGTCACTTATAATAATAGTGATATATCAAATTACGACTTATAAAAATAACCAATTTATTAGTGACGAATCATCTTATAGTTATTAATGACGGATCAAGTTGTGACACATTATAAATAACCATTTTAATAAACCAGAGTAGATAAATTTTTCATTAATTAATTATTAGATATATTAGTCAAGCCGTTTCATATCTTAACTAACTTATTTTTTTAATATCGTAAATATATATCTAACATAGTTTCATATCTTAACTAACTTATTTTTTAATATCGTAAATATATATCTAACATGGTGCTACAAAATTTTTTAATTTTATTTTTCTCTTATTTTTTCTCATCTCAGCAGCACTAGAATAGGAATTCTTGTATATTTTTGCTCAAGTTTGATGTAATACACGTTTTAAAAATAGTGCAGAAACTTCAGGGAATGAGAACTCAATCTTCTGTGTCCTTTTTTTTTTCAAAAAATTAGCCGAACCTAACAAAGTTGGAAAGAAACGAAAGTAACTTTTTCTATAGATATACGTAGAGTAAAAAAAATCAAAATCTGAGTTTGTATGCAAAAGTTATGCTTATTATACCGAATGTCACTTCAGGTCATCTATCAAATATAATTCGACAAAAAAATAGTCATAAGTAACGGGTCATGACCCGACTTCTTTCAGAACACACATGAGAGCGTGGTGGTAAGGGACGACATATGCGAGTGGAGGTCGTGAGTTCGTTTCCTATGGAATGCAGAGTTTAAAAATAGTGTAAAAAATTTATATTTTAAAAATATAGCATATGACATATGACGAGTGATGATGGCCTCTGCGTTGGTATGCCTAGGGTGAAAAAAATATTTTGTAACTTTTTTTCATGTCTGAAAAAAAACGTTCATTTATCATAAGTGATGGGTTATAACTGTGACCCGTCACTTATGATTTTTTATAAGTGGTGAGTCACAATTATAACATATCATTTAAGATCTTTATTAGTGACGAATTAAATTCTAATCTGTCACTTATGACTAATTATCGGTGACGCTATTAAGCTGACGGGTGTGAAACTGTCTCCTATGATAGTTATAACCTGTCACTAATGATTTTTATTAGTGATGAATAAAGTTATAATTTTATCACTTATAATTAATTATCAGTGACTATTTAAAATGATAGGTAGAAAATCCATCTCGTATAACAGTTACATCATTATTTATTACTTTTTTTCAAATAGTGTACTGAACTGCACCGGAGCCACCCAACTGAAGAATTGTCGGCACACATCGCCATCATCTCGGCCATGACAATATGACATCGATCGCCAATGTCGCCGATTTTCCTTGTTCCTGCCTTGAAAACGTCACCCGGTTATTTGATTTGCATGAAGGTCGTTGTTTCTTCTCATAATGTTTTCCTTCTGCCTTGGAAACGTCACTAGTAAGTTAACTTTTCAGGGAATGGTGTGCAGGATCTCGTCAAGGTGCGTGATCTCATCGTGACACTGTACTTACGCAAGTGCCACCAGCCGAGGTGAAATGCATGATGACTAAGGGTACGCATGGTTGTCCGCGTAAGAGGTATCTTGATTTTGTTCCTACATATATTCTTATGAAAAGATGTTTAGTTGTTTAGATGTATTGTTTCTTTATGTATTTATAGATGCAATTATATGATTGGAGTCTGATCCGATTGATATGTCTAAATTGAGCTTCGTTTTTAGTCTAGCTCGGTGAATATATTGTATCTGCTACAGTATTGTAACATACCCACTCGTTAGTCTCAGGTATATGGTCATTGTATCCGTCCATGGCAGTCAATTAAACACCTTCATATGACTATTACATCTACATATGCAGGGTTATTGTATCCGTCCATACAGATAACCAAACATTTTTCTTTTTAGAGTCACTACATCTGCTTAGCCTGCTTCTACTCATTCAGAATATACACTGCAACTCAACAAAAATCCATATAGCAACCAAATGTTGATAAAATATGAATTTTGAATGTTTCTTGGGCTTTCTCTTTCTCACCTGGGCCGATCGGCTCACTTGCTTGGGCAGCCCCGGCCCATACGGGTGGGGTGTGTCCCTGCCTTTGGTCCGGCTAGGGCAGAAGGAGGAGGAGAGATCGAGAGCACGAAGGAGGGAGGAGCGGCGGCACATGGGAGGTGGCGGCGCAACCACCCTTCGCTTTCTTCGGGTGCGTGGGGATTTGGATGGCGTCGTCGTCCCCTATATGGTGGAGGCTGGCTCTTTTTCTCGAGGCGCCGATAGAAATATGATTTTTCTCCCTTTTCCCATCTCCTTCCCATGGTCTTTCTCTGAGTTGCTTCATTATTCTGATATTGAGCCGAGTTCAACTCGGTTCTAGTGGTCAGAGCCCCGTTGTTTGGGGGATTGATTGGTGAAGGTGCTGTGTTGGTGCTCCTCGGAGTTGTATTCGCCGAGGCTCGCCTGTATTGCAGTGGTGGTACGGTTGAGGTGTTGTATCTCCGTTCCTCTCACCGGTGGCAACTGGCGGGTGATCGGATTTCTGGGATAGCAGCTGTGAAGCCGTGCTTTGCCTCGCTTATTGACTCATTTGATTATTTATCATTGTGAGTATTCAAGCTTTTTCTCTCTTTATTTGTTTTGGACTACACATATGCCTGATGATGATTAGATGGTATAAGATTGGGCATATTCGTTGAGTACACTAGCATATAATCTGTATCTTCTCTTGTTGTTTGAATCTGTTAGTTCCTAGAGTTGTTCAGTGTGTATGCCATTACAATTCCTGTATACCGAGATACACATGGTATTTGGTTCCCAGATTCTACCTGTTAATCCATTCCTGGATTGGTGTTGCAATGATATTTAAATACACATAATATTTCTATCACAAGATGGATCAATAGTTCAATTTTACAATCACTGTCTTTAGCAATTTTATGGTTCCTTTCTGTTGGTGGATGAACACCGCGAGCAGGGATCCTGAGGGACCCCCTTTGAGATTCGGTCAGGGGGCTGGTCCTGGAACTACCTTGTATGTGGGGTTAATACGAGTGAAACTTTGGCAGGATGGATCATCGTCAGCTAGTAGAAATGAATGCACCAAAAATTTAGACAGGTTCAGGCCGCACGGAGGCGTAATACCCTACTCCTGTGTGTCCAGTATGTTTTCAATGCTCTTCGGATGTCTCTCTCTTTTCTTTCCTATCTTTTTCTGGATCTCTCTCCTCTACAAAGTGCTCCCCCCACATTTTATCTACCGGGGGGAGGCCCTTCAGGGAGTGCCCAGAACGAGGGCACAAGTTCCCGTAAATAATAAATGGAAAGTGACCATCATTGGTTTATAGTTGATGTTACAGAGGGTTGAAAATACATCCCTCGAACGGTTCCATTGGTCTTCGCGTTCTAGCTTTAGCAGGCACAGGGGCGCCCACCGGCCAGCCTCTGAGTACTCTCTCATACCCGTTTGGGCAGAGTAGGTCTGACGCGGTCGATTGTGACAGGACGATAAGCCTCGTACCCATCAAAGATATCTTCAAACCGTCTTTCTTCATGGGCCCCGCGAGGGGACATGCGATGGGACCCACTGTATTTATTGTGCCCACGCCTTCCTGCCAGGCGGTGGCAGGGACTGGCATATTTAGTACGGCAAGCGTGTGGGAGAGTGGTTGGATGTGACCGTCCACGCTCCCCATTAAATGTGGCATTGGGCCTCCCACCGACCGACACCTCATCGTGGAGTCCCTGCGGGGTCCATTGGCATGGGGCTTGCTGGGTGCTCGGGGACTAACTGTTCTTGGTCCCGAGCACCCACTCCCAGACCTTACTTCCCTCGGGTCCTTGAGGCTCTCTGGGTACTCGGGGACCAACTGTTCTTAGCCCCGAGCACCCACTCCCGGATCTTGCTTCCCTTAGGTCCTCGGGGCTCTCTGGGTACTTGCGGACAAACTGTTCTTGGCCCCGAGCGCCCACTCCCGGACCTTGTTTCCCTCGGGTCCTCGGGGCTCTCTGGGTGCTCGGGGGCCACCTGTTATTGGCCCCGAGCGCCCACTCCCGGACCTTGCTTCCCTCGGGTCCTCGGGGCTCTCTGGGTGCTCGGGGACACCTGTTCTTGACCCTGAGCACCCACTGCTGGACCATGCTTCCCTCGAGCCCTCGGGGAGGTGGTTCCCGAGGGAAGGCGTCACGTGGCACCGCGTTGTCCTGGCCTCGGGACTCGGGAACCCCCGGATCCCATATCACCGACAGCAGCCCTCAGGCCCATCAGCAGGCGATGGACTAGAGACTGAGGGTGGGGTCCTATTTCTTCGAGGCCGATCACAGCATTGGTGCCATGTGGCTTTCTATCGCCTGGTGCCGAAATCTTTGCGGGCCTTGTAATTTTTAGGCCCAAGCTCTTGGTATAACCCAATGAGGAGCCGAAAGGGCGCGTGCCCTTTTGACTTTCGAGGAAGGCGATGATGAGGCGGGAGACGCCTAGGCTTCCGCGTGGACCAAGGAAAACATGCCTCGCTTACTGCGCTGAGGAATAAGGCATTTGAATAAGAGTGGACGCATGTTAAGGCGATGATGCAGGATGTCCTCCGGCAGGCACGGGGCTCCATGGAGGCGGTGGGGCTAGGGTCCGTGACAGTGGGTTCCCAAGGGTTGGACACGCTAGGTCATCTCACCCTTGGGTTCTCGGAGATCGCCTGGCGCCTCGAGGCTCTCCCTGCCATGGTCCAGGAACTGGTGCCCCGAGAGGGGCATGCACTAGCCCAGGGTGTGGCCGAGAACATTATCGCCTGCTATCGCAGCTGAGACCCCACCTTCCCGCTGAAGCTAGCCCGGCAGGGCGTGGTTGAGGCGGAGGAAACCGTCGCTCGAGAAGCCATCCGTGAAGTTGCCACCGAAGTGGCAGAATTTTTTGTGCGAGAGCCGGGCCTAGGCAGCGATAGCGGCAATGACGCGTGATCTCCTCCGTAGCCTGTAATAAGTTAGGGGTTTTCTCTTCTTTTTGAAAGTTATAATTCTGGAAGTGATTCCTTGTTGATTGGCTCCCTTCAGTATATTAGAAGCCGTCCTTGGAATCGTACTCCATTTTGTACTTTTCCTTCCTTAATTTTGTTTGTATTGATGTCCCGGGTGGCACTGACCAAGTCGAGCACCGGCAGTTTACCCCCCGAGAACAAGGTTGCCCCGGCCACTCATGCTCGAGCAGCAGGACCATCAGAGACCCTCGGGTTTCGGTAGTGCTCGGGGTACTCGGCTCCCGAGCATCCAGCCCCCGAGCCCGCGCGTAGGATCCTGTGCTTAGGGCGCGCAGCCCCCGGGCGCTCGCGGGTACGCAGCTGCTGAGCCAAATAGATAGAGATAGACACAAACTCTTTTGCTCGAGAAGTGAGTCCACCTAGCACGGTACCCACCGTGACTCATGAACACTTTTTGCCTCGCGATCTCTCAAGCAAATAGACCGGTGAAGTGCACAGGCGGAAATGCAACCAAGAGTCCCCATGGTTCGGTGGTGTCCGGGGTAGGACTGACCAGGCCGAGCACCGACAGCCCGACCCCGGGGACCAGATAGTCCCGACCACTCATGCTTGAGCGGTAGGACTACCCGAGAACCCCAGAGTCTCGGTAGTGCTCAGGGTACTACCATGCCAGTCGGGCACCACAGCCTACCAGAAATGACTTAGGTCAGTGATCGCCGCCTGTGCGGTACACCGACTATCGTTTGTCTTTGTCGTTCCGGAAAAGCAAATACGAGGGCGGGGTTTTGCGCGCGAGGAGATCTTCTTGCCGAGCAGATTAGCACAAGAGGGTTCCGAGAATAACTCAGGAACAATAGTTTATTATGTATGTATGAACGAAAATTCACATGACTCTTTTATGAAGATACCCCAAGTAGTGACTTACCGAGTCGGTGTCAGCCTCCCAGCCGACCAAGCCAGGAAAGGGTAGATGCCCCGGTGCTCAGGGCGCCCGGGAATGTGGATTCCCTTGTGGAGAGCGTTTTAACCCCCAGGTCGTCCTTTTAGCACCCGAGCACTTCCCGCGGGCTAGGTGATCCCGACCACTCATGCCTGAGCAGTAGGATTACCCGAGGACCCCATAGGCTCGACAGCGCCCTGGGGACTGATGCCCCAGTGCTCGGGTCATTTGGTTCCCGAGCATTTCCCTGCAAGCTCAAATGGGCAAGGTTTCTTTGCTTGGTGCACTTTGTCGGTGCGGTACTCATTATAGCTTGCTCTCGTTTTTGACCCGCGACCTCTTGAATGCCCAGACCGGCGAAGTGCACAGACGGAGATACGACCAAGAGGTCCCATGGTTCGGTGGTGTACGGGCTGGGACTAACCAGGCCGAGCACCGACAGCCCACCCTGATGGAGTCTTGGTCCCGATCTTCACGACGTAGGATCCCGGTCTTGATAACTAGCCGAAGAACGGCCGATAACTTGCTGCAAGCAGCGATAACTAGTGCAACCTGACGACGTGCACAAGGAGCCAACCACTGTCTCTATACGGCAGCCTGAACCAAGGATTCGCCCAACCACACTCTCAAAGAAACCAACCTACGCAACCTGGAATCGATGGACCAGGAGCACGGATTGGGTGCCGATGACGCGGCCGCTTCTGTAATCTCCGCGAAGGAAAACACAAGAGCTAAGGGGTAGAGATCTCTCTCTGGATTTGTTAGCACACAGCTGAACAAAGGGGTTTATATTTCGATTATCAAAAGTCTATCATTGCTATGAAGCAATGGAGTATTTATACAAGGAACAACCCTCCTTGATAAGTGAAAACACGAAATGGAAATGAAAAGATAGACTATGTGAAAGGGTCTCTACGAAATCAGCTTCTGGAGAGTTTCCGCGTAGCTGTTGGTCTTCGGCGCAGTCTTCAGTGTTTAGGCAATAACTCCACCTTGGAAGCTTCAAATGACGTGCGGCTGGATGCGTTGGAAAGCTAACTTGATAAGCTTTCACACCATGTATAGTATGCATCTCGGAACTTTGTAGAATGCTACAGTTTTACACGGCAACTTTAGCTTCATGCAGACTGTTGAGCTTCTGACCAGTATGCACTAAAACTGGTCGGGCGCCATAACGGTTTCTCCAAACTGGTCGGGGTTGGTGTCATTGGAAACTAGACTTCAAGAGCTTTCCAACAAGTACCCATTGGCCTTCATAGCTTTTGGGAATCAAAAGTTATGATTATTTCTTTCAGACTGTTCTGCAGGACTGGACGAATTCGAACGTGGTTCTTCTTTGTATTCATCGCCTTGTGTGTTCTTGTCATCGACTTAGGCAGTATATAATTCTCATTAATATTTAAATGAGCTTCACAAAGTAGCGCGTTCACCTCTTGTTGTAGTTCCTTTGCCTGACTACGTGTAATTGGTCCTTTAAAGACTTGGGCTGGTGTAGTTGTGCTCGGCATGGTCGGTGTGGAGGTCGGCGATGTCGGAGTAGAGGTCGGTGAGGTATGCGAGGAGGTCGCCGAGGTCTGCATGGTTGGGATGTCCTCATCATCCTCCCCCTCTTTAATAGGAGTCGTCCTCGACTCTGATCCTTCTAGTCCGAAGAATGGTGTTAAGTCATCAACATTGAAGGATCTGCTAACACCATAATCTTCAGGGAGCTCAATCTTATAAGCATTATCATTGATTTTGGACAGCACTCTGAATGGACCATCTCCTCGTGGCATCAATTTGGATTTGCGCTTCTCTGGAAAGCGGTCTTTACGAAGGTGTACCCACACTAAATCTCCAGGCTCAAATGTCACCTTCTTGCGATGCTTGTTTGCCCATGCAGCATAGTACTTGGACCTTTTCGCTATTGCTTCTTTGGTCTTCTCATGAATCTTCTTGACATAAGACGCGCGCTTGGATGCTTCCATGTTACTCCTTTCCTGCAATGGTAGAGGCAACAAATCGACAAGAGCGAGTGGTTTGAAACCATATACAACTTCAAAGGGACACATATTAGTTGTAGAGTGTACTGCCTTATTGTACGCGAATTCCACATGTGGCAAGCACTCTTCCCATTCTTTCAAGTTCTTCTTGATCAAGGCTCGCAGCAGCATAGAAAGTGTTCTATTCACTACTTCAGTTTGCCCATCCGTTTGAGGGTGGCATGTGGTGGAAAACAGCAGCCTTGTCCCTAGCTTGGTCCACAATTTCTTCCAGAAGTAGCTCAAAAACTTGGTGTCGCGGTCGGAAACAATCGTTTTGGGCATGCCATGTAATCTCACAATATCCCTGAAAAATAGAGAGGCTATGTGGGAAGCATCATCGCTTTTATGACAAGGTATAAAATGTGCCATTTTAGAGAATCGATCAACAACAACAAATATTGAATCCCTCCTCCTCTTTGTCCTAGGTAATCCTAAAACAAAATCCATGCTAATATCTTCCCAAGGAGCATTAGGAACAGGCAAGGGAGTATATAATCCATGGGGGTTTAGTTTTGACTTAGCTTTGTGACAGGTGACGCATCTTTGCACAAGCCGTTGAACATCTCTTCTCATCTTCGGCCAATAGAAATGGTCAGCAAGCATCTCATATGTCTTTTTCCATCCAAAGTGACCCATCAGACCACCTGAATGTGTTTCCTGTAACAACAAGAGTCTAACAGAGCAACTTGGAACACATAATTTGTTAGCTCTAAACAAAAATCCATCATGAATATGATATTTTTCCCATTCTTTTCTAGTTGTACATTTGGCATAAGGTTCTGAAAATTCATGGTCAGTGGGGTATAATTCTTTTATGTTTTCAAGTCCCGGCACCTTTACTTCAAGTTGATTTAACAAAACATTTTTACGGGACAAAGCATCAGCAACAATGTTTTCTTTACCTTTCTTGTATTTCACAACATATGGAAAAGTTTCTATGAATTCAACCCATTTGGCATGTCTACGGTTCAGTTTTGCTTGGCCCTTTAAATTCTTCAAAGCCTCATGATCTGAATGAATAACAAATTCTTTTGGCCATAAGTAATGTTGCCAAGTCTCAAGTGCTCTTACCAAAGCATACAACTCCTTGTCATATACCGAATAGTTCAGTTGTGCTCCTCCCAACTTCTCACTGAAGTATGCAACGGGCTGTCCGTTTTGCATGAGAAGGCCTCCAATCCCAATCCCACTTGCATCACATTCAACCTCAAAGGTTTTAGTGAAATCCGGCAACACAAGCAAGGGGGCTTCAGATAATCTTTTCTTGAATTCTTGGAAAGCTTTCCCTTGTGGTTCACCCCATTGGAAGGCAACACCTTTCTTTGTCAACTCATTTAATGGAGCAGCTATGGTGCTGAAATCTCTCACAAATCTCCTGTAAAAACCAGCAAGTCCATGGAAACTTCTCACCTGACTTACATTTTCAGGAGTCGGCCAATCCTTGATTGCTTTCACCTTTGATTCATCAACTTGAATTCTTGAACCTGAAACTACAAAACCAAGAAACACAACCTGATCTGTACAAAATGTGCACTTCTCGAGGTTAGCAAATAATTTTTCCTTTCTTAGCACATCCAAAACTTGCTGAATATGAGCAACATGTTCCTCCAATGTCTTGCTGTAAATTAGGATATCATCAAAGTAAACAACAACAAATTTTTCAATGAATGCTCGCAAAACATGGTTCATTAATCTCATGAATGTACTAGGTGCATTAGTCAATCCGAAAGGCATAACTAACCACTCATACAACCCAAACTTTGTTTTGAAAGCAGTTTTCCATTCATCTCCAAGTTTCATTCTAATTTGATGGTAACCACTTCTTAAATCAATTTTAGAAAATATCATAGATCCACTCAATTCATCTAACATATCATCTAGCCTAGGAATAGGATGACGATATCGAACAGTGATGTTATTTATGGCTCTACAGTCCACACACATCCTCCAGGAACCATCTTTCTTTGGCACCAAAATCACAGGTACAGCACAAGGACTTAAACTTTCACGCACATAACCTTTATCTAAAAGTGATTGTACTTGCCTTTGAATTTCCTTTGTTTCTTCAGGGTTGGTGCGGTATGCTGGACGGTTCGGAAGTGCAGCTCCAGGGATGAGATCAATTTGATGTTCAATGCCACGCAAGGGAGGAAGTCTAGCAGGTGTCTCCTCTGGAAAAACATCTTCATATTCCTGTAACACACGTGCAACAACACTAGGGACAGATGTTAAGTCGTTAGCTGAAAGCAATGTGTCCTTGCACACAAGTATGATCAATACTTGGTCTGGGTTTTTCCTCACATCTCTCATTTCAGATTTGGTGGCCATCATCACTAAATTCTCTCCCTCTCGTTTCTTGTTTTCTCTCATGTTTAGCTTGTGGCTCTCACTCACCGATTTGTGGAGGGCACTCGAATTCTTTTTCTATCCTTCTTTTCCACTCTCATTCCTCACATTGGAGTTCTTTTGTAAGTGCTCAGCGAGGATTTGCTGCGGTGTCATGGGTTTAAGAATCAACTCCTTGCCCTTCCACTTGATGGTGTATTGATTGGTCCGACCACAATGTAGAGAGGACCGATCATATTGCCATGGTCTTCCTAGCAGCATATGACACACTGTCATGGGTGCCACATCACACTCCACGGTGTCAATATATTCACCAATCTTGAAAGGAATTTTCACTCTATGTGCAATCTTAATTGAACCTGAATTATTTAGCCATTGCACATGATAAGGATGAGGATGTTTCAGCAGCTTTAAACCAAGCTTTTCAACCATTTCCTTGCTAGCAAGATTGTGGCAGCTTCCACCATCAATGATTACTTTACACACCTTGTCTTCAACCTTGGCTCTGGTTTGGAAAAGATTGTGCCGCTGTCCATTTTCAGCTTCACTCATTTGCACACTCAAAATTTGAGTTACAACAAGAGCAGCTCCAGTTTCAAATTCACAGATGTCCTGCTCCAGATTACCTTCCTCTTCAATCTCTTCATGTTCTTCATCACTAGCAGATTCATACTCTCCTTGGTCATTTACAATAATGGTCCGATTATTTGGACACTCCTTTATAACATGACCACGACCACCACACTTGAAGCATTGAATCCCACTACTCTTGGTGGAAGAACCCACTGAAGTAGATGATGAGTTTGCTGATTTGTTCCTCTCATTTGGAGCAGCCAACTCTTTACCACTAGAAGCACCAAAATTGCTTGAGCGTGCACCACCACTTGAGTTGGAAATTGAACCTCTACTTGCACTACCTCGTGGTGTGAATTTGCTTCCACTTGGGGCACTTCTCGAGCTGAAAGATACTCCTCTATTGGTCTTCATGTCCTGCTGCAACTGTCGTTCAGCTTTGCTTGCTTGATGGACCAACTCAATAAGATTGCGGTACTGCTGAAATTCAACAATACGCTGAATATTACGATGCAGTCCTGACATAAAACATGCAATTGATTGCTCTTCATCTTCATATACATTGGCTCTAATCATTGCCTTCTCCATTTCTTTATAATACTCATCAACACTAAGGCTTCCTTGCTTCAGATTCTGTAGCTTGTCAAAAAGATCACGACGATAATGTTTGGGGACAAATCTTGCCCTCATTTCTCTCTTCATTTCAGCCCATGAACGGACATCACCTTGGCCAGCTTCTTCTCTATCATTTAGCATTTGCTCCCACCAGATTAGATAATAGCCATCGAACTCAAGAGCAGCCATGGCCATCTTCTTCTGCTCAGAATAGTTGTGCAAGCGAAAAATTTTATCCACCTTCAACTCCCATGTAAGATATGCTTCAGGATCAGACCCTCCATCAAACTTGGGCATGGTGAATTTTAACTTGCCAAACCTCTCCTCGTTGGGCTGATTACGCCCACGATTCCCGCGGTGACGTCGACGGTCTTCATGATGGGGCTGATCAACCTCATTGTCTTCTTCCTCTTCACTCCCACTTTCCTCTAGTCCAAGACCTCTCTCATGGTCACGACCAGCACCTCTACCACCATTTCCACGTCCTGGAAGTGGAGGTCTTCTTGCATTTGCAGCAGCTCGCTCTCTACGTCTTCGCTGTTCTCTTGCACGTCGAGCAGCAGCTTCTTCTTCCGTTTCATCAACTTCATCTTCATGATGACTTCCATTTGCGTTATCACGAGGTGGATCCTGCAAACGGGCCATAAGTGCTTGAAAATTGTTCGTTAGCTCTTCCATGCTTTGCTTCAACTCGTTGAATTGTGCCATGGTGACACAATCATCAATCTGAACTTCGTCACTCATCTTCCTGTGAAATTAGTGACAGCAAAGCAACAAATATATGTGGAATAGGAAATTATATGTGGAAACTCACAACCTCACCTCTCTTACCAACCGAAGCTCTTATGAATTCCTGCGGATTACAGAAGGGCCAAAGCGCGGTGGTAACACGAAAGTGATGGTTAAGCGAATACACGATCAGCGTTCCTATGACGGTGGCTTTTAAGTGGAGCTTGGTGGGGAATAATTCACAAGGAATGCAATCTGAATTCTAGATATTATAAAGCTAAATCACAGTCCAAACTAGAAGATCAAAGTCTAGTGCTGATCACAAGATATGAATGATGTAAATGGATCAAACACACGCGCAAAGATAATTTCAGATTTGATACAAACAAGGAGTATGCTTAGGATGCAAGTGTTGCAATCAAACCCAAGCAAAATTTTGCACCAAAAGATGGATAGCAATCTGGTTGTGCAACTTAAAAAAAATTCAGAACTTGTGCACATAAACAAACTGATCTTTCTACTTTTTCTTTCACAACTTTTCTCAACTCTTTTCTTTCTTCTTCTTTTTTGGACACTTTTTTTTTATAAATAGAACTAAGAACAAGATCAGATATAACACTTGCACACACTTTTTTTTTAAACAAGACACAACCGTCAGCAATAACTTGATAGGATCAAAGTTAACGCGAAGGATGATACCGGTTTCAGATTTTTTGTGTAGGGATTTCAGATAGACAAAAGAGGCACAAAGGACACGCAAAGGATAATATGATCAACAACTAAAACAAGGACTCTAATGGACTGAAACTTAACAAAACTCACTAGGATAACAGATTGAAACAACGGGCTATAACAAAATATTTTGTGGCTTTTTGGTGGATAGTATGAACACGAAATATATGTAGCTAAGGGTAAAAATTCCTACCGTGGCAACTGAGGCTCTGGTACCAGATGATGGAGTCTTGGTCCCGATCTTCACGACGTAGGATCCCGGTCTTGATAACTAGCCGAAGAACGGCCGATAACTTGCTGCAAGCAGCGATAACTAGTGCAACCTGACGACGTGCACAAGGAGCCAACCACCGTCTCTATACGGCAGCCTGAACCAAGGATTCGCCCAACCACACTCTCAAAGAAACCACCTACGCAACCTGGAATCGATGGACCAGGAGCACGGATTGGGTGCCGATGACGCGGCCGCTTCTATAATCTCCGCGAAGGAAAACACAAGAGCTAAGGGGTAGAGATCTCTCTCTGGATTTGTTAGCACACAGCTGAACAAAGGGGTTTGTATTTCGATTATCAAAAGTCTATCATTGCTATGAAGCAATGGAGTATTTATACAAGGAACCACCCTCCTTGATAAGTGAAAACACGAAATGGAAATGAAAAGATAGACTATGTGAAAGGGTCTCTACGAAATCAGCTTCTGGAGAGTTTCCGCGTAGCTGTTGGTCTTCGGCGCAGTCTTCAGTGTTTAGGCAATAACTCCACCTTGGAAGCTTCAAATGATGTGCGGCTGGATGCGTTGGAAAGCTAACTTGATAAGCTTTCACACCATGTATAGTATGCATCTCGGAACTTTGTAGAATGATACAGTTTTACACGGAAACTTTAGCTTCATGCAGACTGTTGAGCTTCTGACCAGTATGCACTAAAACTGGTCGGGCGCCATAACGGTTTCTCCAAACTGGTCGGGGTTGGTGTCATTGGAAACTAGACTTTAAGAGCTTTCCAACAAGTACCCATTGGCCTTCATAGCTTTTGGGAATCAAAAGTTATGATTATTTCTTTCAGACTGTTCTGCAGGACTGGACGAATTCGAACGTGGTTCTTCTTTGTATTCATCGCCTTGTGTGTTCTTGTCATCCTCCTTGGTAAACCTAAGTAATAGCAATGTACTCGACTTAGGCAGTATATAATTCTCATTAATATTTAAATGAGCTTCACAAAGTAGCGCATTCACCTCTTGTTGTAGTTCCTTTGCCTGACTACGTGTAATTGGTCCTTTAAAGACTTAGGCTGGTGTAGTTGTGCTCGGCATGGTCGGTGTGGAGGTCGGCGATGTCGGAGTAGAGGTCGGTGAGGTCTGCGAGGAGGTCGCCGAGGTCTGCGAGGAGGTCGCCGAGGTCTGCATGGTTGGGATGTCCTCATCACACCCCCGGGGACTAGGTGGTCCCGACCACTCATGCTCGAGCGGTAGAACCACCCGAGAACCCGAGAGGCTCGATAGTGCTCGGGGTATTGCCACAGTAGCCGGGCACCACAGCCTACCACAAATGACTTAGGTCAGCGATCGCCGCCTGTGTCGCATACCTACTGGCATCCGTTTTTTATCAGCGGGAAAAATGAGAGAGAGCGTGTTTTTCGCGCACGAGTCGAGCATCTCACCAAGCAGATTAACGCATGGATTCCAGAGGAAAACTCGGAACAAGAGCAATATAGGCCTATAGTAATGATTCATACATATGTGATGAATTTAAATAGCAAGTGATAACTTACGTGGTTGGCAGCCCCCGGCCAACTTGGGCATGGGAAAGACCCCTAGCTTGGTTGGCCCGAGCACAGACATGCTTACATATGGATAAAATTTGTGAAGCTGCTCGATGTTCCATGCATTCGGGAGAGGCTTCCCATCCTCTGTGGCCAAGCGAAACGAGCCTTGTCGTGGGGTACTGGTCACGACGAAGGGGCCTTCCCACATGGGGGAGAGCTTGTTCTTTCCTTCGCATGTCTGAGTGCGTCGGAGAATCAAATCCTCAACCTTGAGCGACCGGGCCCGGACACGGCGCTGATGGTAGCGCCTCAAGCTCTGCTGATATCTGGCGGCTCAGACGGCAGCTCGCTGCCGACGCTCTTCCAAGTACTCAACGTCATCACGTCTTCGCTGTTCTTGTTCACTCTCCGAGTATGCATTCACCCGAGGTGAGCCGAGCATAAGCTCGGAGGGAAGGACAGCTTCAGCGCCATAAACGAGGAAGAAAGGCGTCTCCCCGGTGGCTCAGCTTGGCGTGGTCTGGTTGGCCCGTAACATAGCGGGTAGCTCATCGATCCACCCTTTCCCATGCTTTACAAGCACGTCGTAGGTCCGGGTCTTGAGCCCCTTCAGTATCTCGGCATTCATGCGCTCCACTTGTCCGTTGCTATGGGGATGAGCAACGGAGGCAAAGCAAAGCTTGATCCCGAGGTCCTCGCAGTATTCCCCGAACAGGGCACTTGTGAACTGGGTGCCATTGTCGGTGATGATCCTGTTCGGGACGCCGAAACGACTTGTGATGCCGCGGATGAATTGGACCACCGTGTTTTTGGTGACCTTGATTACTGGGACCACCTCCGGCCACTTGGTGAACTTGTCGATAGCGACGTACAGGTACTCATAGCCCCCGACTGCTCGGGGGAATGGACCCAAGATGTCCAGCCCCCAGACCGCGATGGGCTAAGACAGGGGGATGGTACAAAGAGCCTGAGCTGGCTAGTGAATCTGCTTTGCATGGAACTAGCACGCCCTGCAGCGCCGAACCAGCTCAAAAGCGTCCCGGAGGGCTGTTGGCCAGTAGAAACCTTGTTGAAAGGCCTTCCCGACCAGAGTGCGGAACAATGCATGGCCACCGCACTTGCCCTCGTGGATCTCAGTGAGGAGCTCACTGCCTTCTTCTCGGGTGATGCATTTCAGGAGGACACCGTCCGTGCCACGCTGGTAGAGATCCCCATCTACTAAGGCATAGCATTTGGACTATCGTGCAATCCTCTCTGCAGAGGTGTCATCCTTGGCAAGGATGTTTTCTTTCAAGTACCCTCAGATCTCGTCGATCCACCAGGGTTCCTGAGGACTACCAGCAAGTGCAGTGCACTCGCCGGGCAGCGACACCTTGATGGGACCTTCCACTGAAGGTGCGGCCTGGGTCCCCTCGACTGAGCTCGAGGGTTCCCCTTCATCCTGGTCGGTAGAAAGGACGGATAGCTGTCTGAGCCTTTCTTCAAAGGTTCCGGCCAGGACGAGCGCCCGAGCAGAAGCCAGGCGGGAGAGGTCATCGGCCACGGTGTTGTCGCGGCAGGGTATATGCCGCAGCTCCAGGCCGTCAAAGTGCCGCTCCAGCCTCCTGACTTCTGCCACGTATGCCGCTATCTGCGGGTCCACGTACTGGTATTCTTTTGATACTTGGTTGACTACTAGTTGGGAGTCACCTTCGACAAGCAACCGCCGGATCCGGAGACCCACCGCTGCTTGCAGTCCAGCGATGAGGCCTTCGTATTCCGCCATATTATTTGTTGCTCGGAAATGCAGCTACACAACATACTGGAGTACTTCACCTGTCGGAGAGGTGAGCACCACTCCAGCCCCCACGCCCTTCAGCGTGAGGGAGCCGTCAAAGTACATGACCCAGTACTCGGGTCCGTCTTGCCTGGGGTACGCGGACAATTCTCCGTTGTCGATCTCGGGGATCGGCGTCCACTTTGCCATGAAGTCGGACAGGGCCTGGCTTTTGATCGTGTGGAGACTGATGAAGTGCATATCGAATTTGAGCTCGACCGCCCATTTGACTATACGCCTGGTACCTTCTCGGTTTCGCAGGATCAATCCTAGTGGGTACGTGGTCACCACCGAGACTTTGTACGCCTGGAAGTAGTGTCGCAGCTTCCTGGAAGTGATAAGCACTGCGTAGAGCATCTTCTGTGCTTAAGGATATCCCGTCTTGGCATCCCGGAGGACTTCACTGACGAAGTACACCGGTCGCTGTATCCGGCGGCCTCCGACCACGGCCTCGCTTGAGACCTTGCCACAGCCCCCCAGCTCAAAGCAGAGTTCGGAGCCTGCCGAGGTCTCGAGCTCAAACCCCTGGTCAGGACCGGTCACGCTGCATTGTTTTGACATAGCAGCGAGAGGAGGGCATGTACGCGTCCCCATCGATGAAGGCAACGGTGTGCTCGGGCTCTTGAAACCCGAGCTCTTTGTTCCCGGGGGCGCCTTTGTTGTCATCACCCTTGCGGCACTCCTCGCGCTCCTTCTGGCACCGCTCCGCGAGACCCTTCACCGACCAGCACTCGGTGAGGTCGTGCCAGTCAGTCTGGTGGATTTCACACCATTTCCCTGCCTCTGGCCTCGCGGGAGCGGGCTTTTTCTTGACAGCCGCTCGGCATGCCGGCCTACGTGTGGCGCCTTCCGCCGGCAGGACGAGGGCGGCGTCGTGTTTTTTCCTCTTCTTGTTTTCCCACTTATCGGGGTGGGAAGGACCTGTTTTATCGGCTGCGGGTTGCTCAGGGCGTGGACCGTGCCACGCCCGAGCTTCTGCCGCCTTGGCGTACTTGTCGGCCAGCGCGAAAAGCTCCGCAGTGGTCTCGACCTCGTGCGTGCCTAGCTTCTCGAGCATCCGCTCGTCGCGAACGCCCTGCCAGAAGGCGACGGTGATGGCGTGGGGGGTGATTCGCAGGATGGTATTGCGGACCTGGCTGAAGCGTTGTATGAACCGCCTCAGCGTCTCTCCCTCCCGCTGTTTGACGGCATGGAGGTTGCACTCCAGGCAGGGTGCGCGAAGGTGCCCTGAAAGTTTGCCACAAACTGGTGGCACAGATCATCCTAGGAGCAAATAGAGCCTGGGGTAAGTTCATGAGCCAAGAGCGGGCGGAGTCCCTCAGGGCCACGTGAAAGTAATTTTCCATCACCTTTTTGTTACCGCCCGCCGCTTGGACAACGGTGGTGTAGATCTGAAGGAACTCGATGGGGTCGATGGAACCATCGTACTTCTCCGGTAGTTCGGGCCGGAACTTTATGGGCCAGTTGACCCGACGGAGCTCGCCGGTGAACACTTGGCAGCCCGTGCCATATACCTCGGCGCCAGCTGTGCCCTTGGGGGGTGAACACCGGTGCGCTGGGGAACCCCGACGGTCGCGGGCCGGCATAGAGGAGGCTTGGTCCTCCACCACCTCAGCCTCACGATGGGACTCCCGATGGCGCTCGAGGGTGACACGCGCATCCTCGATGGCCCTCCGCTCATTAATGTGCAAGCGGGGTTGTTGAACTCCTGTCGTGATCAGGGGGGCGGCACTTCGTTTGGAGCCCCCCTGGCCGGCTCTACCGCCACCCGAAGATGCTCCAACCTTAGTTGTACCGTAGAGGGAGGTGGTACAGGAACTCTGGGAAAGTACTCGCCGATGAGCCGTGCCCACCAAGTCGGCTACCTCCTGTAGCCAACGGCCCTTTGGCGTTTCTCCCGCTGCCTGGACAGGCGGTGCCTAAGGAGTGCTTGTGCTGCAAGCAAGGCACTCCCAGGGCTGGCATCGCCAAAGTTAAGTTTGCGCCATATCGGTGCTCGGCGGTGTTAGGAGGCCGATCTTGCAGCAGGGATGATCGCTACTTGCTGCGGGTTCAGCGACCCACCCGCGGCAGTTGCGGCCCTACTGGGCCCAGCGCCATTGTCCCTGACGCAAGGAGGTGCCATGTGAGCCGGCTGTCCATGCCGCTGAGGACGAGCAGGAGCCGGGGCCCACTAGGCCACGTTTTCCATCTCCTCGTTTGAGTCCGAATCAGCGTGCTGAGGACGATGTCCACCCGCCATTTTTTCTGCAAAAGTCGAGGTGGATTCAGGGATACAACCCCCCTACCTGGCGCGCCAGCTGTCGGTGGATGAACACCACGAGCAGGGATCCTAAGGGATCCCCTTTGAGATTCGGCCGGAGGGCTGGTCCTGGAACTACCTCGTTCGTGGGGTTAATGCGAGTGGGACTTTGGCAGGATGGATCATCGTCAGCTAGTAGAAATGAATGCACCAAAAATTTAGACAGGTTCTGGCCACACAGAGACGTAATACCCTACTCTTGTGTGTCCATTATGTTTTCAATGCTCTTCGGATGTCTCTCTCTTTTCTTTCCTTTCTTTTTCTGGATCTCTCTCCTCTACAAAGTGCTCCCCCCTTTTATCTACCAGGGAAGAGGCCCTTCAGGGAGTGCCCAGAACGAGGGTTTTACAAGTTCCCATAAACAATAAATGGAAAGTGACCATCATTGGTCTACAGTTGATGTTACAGAGGGTTGAAAATACATCCTTCGGACGGTTCCATTGGTCTTCACGTTCCAGCTTTAGCAGGCGTAGGGGCGCTCACCGGCCAGCCTATGAGTACTCTCTCATGCTCGTTTGGGCAGAGTAGGTCTGATGTGGTCTGATGTGACAGGGTGATAAGCCTCGTGCCCATCAAAGATATCTTCAAACTGTCTTTCTTCATGGGCCCCACGAGGGGATATGCAATGGGACCCACAGTATTAATTGTGCCCATGCCTTCCTACCAGGCAACGGCAGGTACTGGCGTATTCAGTACGGCAAGCATGGGGGAGAGTGGTTGGATGTGACCGTCCATGCTCCCCATTAAATGCGGCATTGGGCCTCCCACCGACCGACACCTCATTGTGGAGTCCCTGCGGGGTCCACCGGCATGGGGCTTGTCGGGTGCTCGGGGCTCTCTGGGTGCTCGTGTAACAACTGTTCTTGGATTTGAGCACCCACTCCCAGACCTTGCTTCCCTCGGGTCCTCGGGGCTCTCTAGGTACTCGGGGACCAACTGTTATTGTCCTCGAGCATCCACTCCTGGACCTTGCTTCCCTTGGGTCCTCGGGGCTCTCTGGGTACTCGGGGACCAGCTGTTCTTGGCCCCGAGCGCCCACTCCCGGACCTTGCTTCCCTCAGGTCCTTAGGGCTCTCTGGGTACTCGGGGGCCACCTGTTATTGGCCCCGAGAATCCACTCTCGGACCTTGCTTCCCTCGGGTCCTCAGGGCTCTCTGGGTGCTCAGGGAAACCTGTTCTTGACCCCGAGCGCCCACTCCCGGACCATGCTTCCCTCGAGCCCTCGGGGATGTGGTCCCCGAGGGAAGGCACCATGTGGCACCGCGCTGTCCTGGCCTCAGGACTCGGGAACCCCCGGATCCCATATCACCGATACTTTCCATCTCTTTCTTGGTTGGTTTTGCATTCACTGTGCCGACTTAGTGTATTTTGGTTTGGATTGTAGTACTGTCCAAGATAACTTTTCAGAACATGTGAAGTTAGGTCGATTATAATTTGCTAGCTAAGATCTTAAGGACATTGCCCAATCTATAAAAAGTTTTCTAGGACAATTAGGGGCTAGGATCATACAGGTCCTAGGGCCAATTGTCATTCTATTTCTGAGAGTAAATTTATAAAAGTCTTTTGAGTGCAGTTCAATTCATACAATGCACATGTTCTCTGTTATTGTTGACAAAGAATCTCTATTATTATGTTTGTTGTTCATGTGTAATGATTTTCATTGTTAATCTCTTATTTTGATACTTTTGGAATAATATTAATGCTCATATTATCGCATTATATACAGCAATCTAGAAATCCGATTGCTTCTGTGATGGCTAGCTCTGGTTCTTCTGTCCTACCACCATCGTCCTCGGACATGATAAAGCCTGAGAGTTTCAATGGAACCAACTTTAAGTGCTGGCAGGCCTGGACGAGGCTATGATTGATGGAGCTAAGACTATTCTGGGTCCTCACTGAAGAGCCGCCAGCCCCTCCGGGGGAAGCCATTCAAGATGAGGTCGAAGGAATACGTCTCAACGCGTTAAGGGCCTGTTCAGAGAAGGCAAATGCCTCAGCCTTAGCATGTCTGTTAGCCATCCTATTGAACAGGCTCTTCAACGTCTATGTGGGGTTCAAGTGTGAACAGAGCTAAATGACAAGTATGCTGAAAGCGGCAATGGCAATGAGTCCTTCATGGTGGCAAGCTACCTAAACTTTCATATGGAAGATGCAGATCAATCATGGAACAAATCCATGAGTTGTAGCTTATCGTGCGAGATTTAGACCAGTACGGCTATGTCCTCTCTCAGAATTTTCAGGTTAATGTCATTCTGGCTAAGCTGTCTACTTCTTGGCGTGACTTGTCACTCTACGTTAGCGTAGCGACTGGCTCTTAATGAGCTCATTGCTACTGTTAATGTCGAGGAGAAGTCGAAGGCATGCTATGGTGGGGTGAAGGCGCTCGCTCAAGCTAACCTTGTCGAGCACAAGAACCATTCTGGGAAGAATGTGAAGAAAAAAAGGCCATGCCTGGTTTTTCTAGACCGAAGGCTAATGCTATGAAGAAAAAGAAGAAGCCCAAGATTGTCTGCTATGTCTGTGGTGGATTGGATCACAAGGCCAATAGATGCCGTGATCATAAGGGCAAGGGGCCAACACCTGAGCAGCAGAAGGCAGCCAAAGCCCAAGTGCATGTGGCGGTTGCAATGGCCGATGGTACCGACAAAGGTGACTCCACAAGTGGGTATGTACCTGAGACCTTTATGGCAAGTTCACTAGTAAGTTGGTGGGTTGATACAGGTGCTACAAGGCATATTTGTGTTGATCAGATGTGTTTCAGTTCCCTACAAGGTGCAGATGGTGGATCCATATTGATGGGGAATGGGGTCTCGGCAGTAGTACGCGAACTAGGACAAGTGAGTCTAAAGCTGACTTCCGGCAAGACTCTTGTCCTCAAGGACATGCTGTTCATGCCTGCCATGACCCATAATCTACTCAATGGATCAATGTTGTGCCGGTAAGGAATAAAATTAGTCTTTGAGTCATAGTAGTGTTGATCATGTGTGGGTCATTTTTAGGAAAAGGCTATGATTGCGGAGAATGTTCCGCATTTCTATTCTTGATAGCTTTGCAAACATTTTTTACACTTCATATTCTAATAAGAACATTGATATATGGTATTCTTGCTTTTGTCATGTTAATAATGGAGCAATTGTGTGTTTGAGCAAGATGGATCTTTTCCTTCATATAATTATGATAAGAGCCATACGTGTGATGTGTGTGTGCAAACAAAGCAGTCCCGCAAACCATTTCACTCGGTCGAGGGGAGAAGAACCTTGCCACTTGGGCTGATCCATTCTGATATGTGTGAGATGAATGGAATATTAACTAAGGGTGGCAATGTACTTCTTTACTCTTATAGATGAGGCTACTAGATTCTGCTACATCTATTTGCTTAGAACAAAGGATGAAGCATTAGAATACTTCAAGATCTATAAGGCTGAAGTGGAAAACCAGCTGGGGAAGACAATATTCTCAGGGATTTCTCCGAGTTCTATGAAGAAAGTGGCATAATCCATGAATTTACGCCACCATACTCACCAAAAGCTAATAGAGTAGCTGAGAGAAAGAACCGAATAATTTGTGACTTGGTTAGAATAATTTATAACTTGGTTAATGCCCTATTATGAAGTTCTGGTATAGCTAACTCATGGTAGGGTGAGTCTATTCTTACAGTTAACTATGTCTTGAATAGAGTCGCTCCTCGAAATCACGAGGTAACCCCTTATGAAGGATGGAAGGGGAGGAAACCGAATATGTCCTTTCTTTGCACTTGGGGCTATCTAGCAAAAGTACATGTTCTCCTATCAAAGAAAAGGAAATGAGGACCAAAGACTGTCTATTGTGTCCTCTTAGGGTATGCACACCAGAGTACCGCTTATAGATTCCTAATTGTCCATTATGAAGTCTCAGACATTGCCGTCAACTCAATAATGGAGTCTCGAAATGTGACATTCTTTGAGCACATCTTTCCTATATGAGCGAAAGAGGCTGATATCTCTGATCTTTTAGTTGATGACTTGCTCCTCAGAGTGTCAGTGACACAGTTCCTGAATTGGAACTTAGGAGGATCAAGAGGAAAAGAACTGAAAAATTATTGGGATATGACTTTGTCACCTATGTCATTGATGATAAACAACGAAACCTTTCAGAGGCATACGCTTCTCCAGAAGCAGAGTACTGGAAGGAAGGAGTTCGTATGAGATGGAATCAATCATTACTAATGGAACCTAGGAGTTAGCAGACCTCCCAGTTGGCTGCAAGCTGGTCGGCTGCAAATGGATCTTCAAGAGAAAGCGCAGACCCGATGGTACTATAGAAAAGTACAAGGCCCAATTAGAGGCTAAGGGTTTTACGCAAAAGGAAGGTGAGGACTACTTTGATACGTATTCTCATATTTCTAGATTGCCCACTATCCGTATGCTCTTAGCCTGGCAGCTTCGCATAATCTCCTTATGCATCAGATGGATGTCCAGACCGCTTTCCTTAATAGAGAGCTGGATGAGGAGATTTACATGCAATGGCTAGATAGATTCGTGGTAATAGGACAAGCGAGTAAAGTATGCAGGTTAATCAAATCCCTGTATGGTCTCAAATAGGCCCCTAAGCAGTGGCATGAAAAGTTTGATACACTGACATCGGTCGTCTTCTGTGTTAATGAAGCCGATAAGTACATGTATTATCAATATTGTTGGGGGCGAGGTGTCAGCCTATGTCTATACATGGATGGTATATTGCTGTTTGGGACATACCTGGAAATGATTAACCAGACCAAGTCTTTTCTATCTCAGAACTTCGATATGAAGGACCTGGGAGAAGCTGATGTAATTTTAAACATCAACCTGCTAAAGGGCGAGAATGAGATAACACTAAGTCAATCCCATTATGTGTACAAGGTGCTTACACGTTTTGGAATGACAGGCTGTAAACCTGTAGCCATGCCCTATGATCCAAATGCTATGCTGAAGAAAAATATAGGCCATGGAAAAGACCAGTTAAAATATTCACATTGATAGGTTCTCTAATGTATTTGGCCAATGCAACTAGGCCTAACATCTCGTATGCAGTATGCAGGTTGAGTCGTTATACATTCAACCCATGAGATGATCATTGGATAGTACTAGAGAGGATACTTGAGTATCTGAAGGGGACAAAGAACCTAGGGATTCATTATTTTGGTCATCCTGTAGTCATAGAGGGATTCAATGATTCTAACTAGATCAGTGACTCGGATGATATGAAGGCTATGAGTGGATATGTTTTCACTCTAGCAGGTGGATCTGTATCTTGGGGGTCATCTAAACAGACCATCCTTACTTGCTCCATGATAGAGGCTAAGCTAGTGGCACTAGACTCAACAGTCGTAGAGGCAGAATGGATCAGAGAACTTCTTTTTGACCTGTTGATATTGGATAAACCAATTTCAGCTGTTCTCACCTACTGCGATAACCAAACCGTTCTGGTTAAGGTGAAGAGTAGGAATAACAATATGAAGACTTCGAAGCATATAAAATAGCGACTCAAGTCACTAAGGCATGCAGTAGAAAACAGATATAATCGCTATGGATTATATTCAGTCCGAAAGGAATCGTGCAGATCCTTTCACAAAAGGAATGGCTAGAACAGTCATTCAGACAACATCATGAGTAATGAGGTTATTACCCACTGATAAGGTTCACACTAGTAGTAACCTATCCTAGGAGATTGGAGATCCCGTGAACTAGGCTCTAGGAAAACAAGTTGTGTGGATATAAGAGCAAATCAATCCCATTTGCTGCTTTGCTCTTCTGTAGGAGAGGGTGAGCCATCCGCTCTTAATGAATTCTGTGTTGTATAGCAATAGATATCGTCCTACAGGATGTCTAGGAGAATTCACCTATGTGAGTGTGGTTGTGTGATCACAATCAAAGAGAAGCCGAGTACTTCCCTAGGTGACACCCATGAAATAAGGTACATGGACATGACCATAAAGTCCAACCCGAGAGCTTAGGCAAAAGCAGCCTCGTATAGGGTGTTGCATATGAGGAGGCTCTTGCACCAAGGTTAAGGATCAAGGTTAGTCCTTCTCATCTTGTGTAAGTCAATTCTTACGCAACTAGGTAACTTGTTCAAACCCGAAAGGTACTTGTTACTCAAATCCTGTATATCAAATCGATAACTCCAGCATTAAAAATTTGGTGGGGATTGTTGAGAAAATATGAATTTCTAATGTTTCTTAGGCTTTCTCTTTCTCACCTGGGCCGACCGACTCACTTACTTGGGCAACCCCGACCCATGTGGGTGGGGTGATGTCCCTGCCTTTGGTCCGACTAAGGAAGGAGGAGGAGAAGAGATTGAGAGAACCAGGGAGGGAGGAGCGACGGCGCATGGGAGGTGGCAACGCAACCACCCTCCACTTCCTTCGGGCGCGTGGGGGTTTGGATGGCGGCGTCGTCCCCTATATGGTGGAGGTCACCTCTTTCTCTCAAGGCGCGGATAGAAATATGATTTTCTCCCTTTTCCCCCATCTCCTCCCCACGGTCTTTCTCTGAGTTGCTATGTTGATCTGATATTGAGCCGAGTTGAACTCGGTTCTGGTGGTCAGAGCCCCGCTGTTTGGGAGATTGATTGGTGGAGATGCTATGTTGGTGCTCCTCAGAGCTGTATTCGCCAAGGCTCGCTCGTATTCAAGTGGTGGTACGGTTGAGGCGTTGTATCTCCGTCTTCCTCTCACCGGTGACAACTAGCGGGTGATCAGATTTCTAGGACAACGGCTATGAAGCTGTGCCTTGCCTCACTTATTAACTCATTTGATTATTTATCACTGTGAGTATTCAAGCTTTTCCTCTCTTTGTATGCTTTGGACTACACATATGCTCAATGATGATTAGAGGGTACAAGATTGGGCATGTTCGTTGAGTACACTGGCATATAATTTGTAGCTTCTCTTGTTGGTTGAATCTGTTGGTTCCTAGAGCTGTTCGGTATGTATGCCTTTTCAATTCTTGTATACCAAGGTACATGTGGTATTTGGTTCCCAGATTATACCTATTAATCCATTCCTAGATTGGTGTTGCAGTGATACTTCAATACGCATTGTGTTTCTGTCACAAGATGGATCAATAGTTCAATTTTGCAATCATTGTCTTTAGTAATTTGGTGGTTCCTTTTTCGTCTCTGTCTCAGCTGGTTTTGCCTTCACTGTGCCGACTTGGTGTATTTTGGTTTGGACTGTAGTATTATCCATGATAACTTTTTAGAACTTGAGAAGTTAGGTCTGGTTATAATTTGCTAGCTGAGATCTTAAGGACATTGCCTAATCTATGAAAAAATTGCTAGGACAATTAGGGCAGGATCATACAGGTCTTGGGACCAATTGTCATTCTATTTCTAAGAGCAAGCTTACAAAAGTCTTTTGAGTGCAGTTTAGTTCATGCATTGCACATGTTCTCCATTATTGTTGACACAGAATCTCTGTTATTATGTTCGCAATTCATGTGCAGTAATTTTGATCTGTTAAGCTCTTGTTTTGATACTTTTGGAACAATATTAATGCTCATATGATCACATTATATACAACACCAAACACACTCTAAAGTCTTTTGACAAGCCGTGCAGGAGTGAACTCGTACACTATTGCTAAGAGAGAGTGTGCGTACACACCAGTGACGGAGCTAGGATTTCATTGTTGGATGTGCCCATTGCAAATTTTTGAATCTAATATACAAGTATAAAATTTGTAACAAAGCCATGATTTAACTATAGCAGTGCTAAAAATTTTACATTATTTTAAGAAATTATAGCTAATTAGTTGCCATTATTTGAACCACTACCAACTAAGGGTATAACAAATTGAATATTTTAAGATATCAGCTGCTTGAAATCCTTACCTGATGAGAGAATAACAACTCTAAAACATTTTTGTAAAACTTTATTTTGGTAACAAAATGCAACATTAATAGGTAGTAGTAGATACTAGCACAGAGCACTTCATAATAAAAAAAGAATAAGACAGTTGTTGGAGCAAGAGTTCATCTTGCCCCAGCAAGTACAGCGAGAGTTTCTTCTAAGGAGGAGACTCAAGCTTGGAGACGAAGTTTAAGAGGAAGGAACACCACAATTGTATTGATAGTAGAAAAAATAAATCGAACTGGGAGTATCACAGCGTGACTTTGTGTTTTTTCACCTCTGTGTCTTTCTACCATCTAGCTCATGTCGCTAGCCCAGACGACCATGGCTCATATTTATAGGGCCGTGCGTAGCTTGGCATACAAGTTATCATAATGTACAAATATTTGGGATCTAACCGATTTACAGGGCCTTATCCCGGATAACTATTTTCTACCCTATCTGAGAGATAAATATCCACCGTAGTAATTATCGTGATGCATGCCCCTGAAGAGAGCGAGCCGGTCGCCAACTGTGGCCCGATATCGCACTATCAGGGGTGTCAGGATAGCCTCCACCAGCCTAGGCATTTAATGTCGGTCACCTCCTTGCAGGGAAAGTATGACTGGTGCTCCCCTTCTAGCAGATCTTTCCTGAGGCCTGATGACTCACCCTGTAGCCTCCGGGAAGCCTACCCGAGCAGCTGGAGACGGGGGCCTCAGGACGCATGGCTCCGGGGGGTGAAGTCTTCAGGAGGCAGGACTCCGGAAGGCCGGGGCTTCAGGAGGCCGAGGCTTCGGGAGACCGAGGCTTCGGGAGGCTGAGGCTTCGAGAGGCCGAGGCTTCGGGAGACTGAGCCTTTGGGAGGCTGAGCCTTCGGGAGGTAGGACTCCGGAAGGCCGGGGCTTCGGGAGGCTAAGCTGGTTATGCCAAGGGGCCGTCGGGGGTCCTTAACAACGACCCCTAGCAGTAGCCCCTCACGAGGGCGACCAGCGGAGCGGTCGGGCCCGTAGTTCCTTCGGAGCAAGGCCTCTGGCAGTCCCTGGCTTGTGGTTGATGGCTCATGGTCCAAGTATTGCTTGGCTTATCTTGGAAGGTTTGACCCGGGTGACTAGAACAACACACTGGATGACGTTAGTGACAGGGGGCATTGAATGTGCCCTAGGCAAAGGCACAATCTTGCCCTATCAGGCGGGCGTGGGACACGTGGCATCTTGTTATTGGGGGGTCATGGGGGTCGGTTCCGCTCCCCCATGATTTTGGCCTGGCAGGCGAAAGGATTGAGTATGTGCCCACCACCTAGGGGGGCAAGCTGCTCCTTATTTTTAGAAGGAGAGGGATTGCCCAGAGCGACCCTTTTGCCAACTCCTCGTTCTCATCTGCCTTTTGTCTTCAGCGTCTTTTGCTTTGCGCGAGTCATCCTTTGATCCCTGCTCTTCCTTTCTCTTGTAATCCAGAGCCTTTTGCATCCTCCTGTGATTTGTATGGCTGGTTTGAGTACCCCGGGTGGGGCCAGAACTCGGGCGGCAAGTGAGATCACCGGAGTAGTCGCGGCGGGGGACCCTTAGGTGGCGTCGGTTTTCCCATTGTTGATGGGGCCGCCACCAGGGGTGAAGCTCCGACGTGCTAGCAAAAGTCACCCCCAGCAAACCACCGTGCTGGGGGTGTCTATCATCGGTGAAGAGGAGCTTGACCGGATGGTTAGGGAGGGGAAGATTCCCTCCAGAGCTGTCGCTCGGCCTCCATTGGGTGAGGAGGTCCCGAAGCCTCTGGCCCATGAGGTCGTGGTGTTTGAGGCCTTCTTCGAGGTGGGCTTGGGTTTTCCCTCGATGCCGTTGCTCGAGGAGGTGCTCCGTCACTTCTATGTGGAGCTTCCGTAGCTCCACGCCAATGCCATTGCTCGCTTTGCCACCTTCGAGTGGGCCATGTGGGCGGAGGGGTGTGAAGGGAGGGCGGATTTCTTTGCAGCCCTCCACTTTGCCAGCTGCCAGCCGAAGCTGATCATTGTGGAGCAGACGAAGAGGCCCCTTAGCTTCGGGAGTGTCAACTTCCAGATACGGGCCGCAGTATCGCGATGCCTTCCCGACCAAGGCTATTAATGGTCGATGGTATACCGGCTGGTTGCAGTGGTGATTCTATTACAACATCGGACTTGCATCGCCCCTTCTCTCCATAAACCAGGATATTGCATATGTTCCGGATCCGGAGACGAAGATTACAGACGACCAGTTCGCCTCACGGCTAGCCCTTCTCTGGAGGGTAGCCGAAAAGATGAGCATGCGTGACCTCGTGGAGGAGTTCACCATGTTGCGCATTCGGCCCCTTCAGATGGGCTGGAACTGCGTCTTTGAGCAAGGTTCGGAAGAGTGGTCGAAGGTGTATTTTGGCCCGCCCGATGAGTTCTCCATGTAGTTTGGTTTTTTATCTGCCGATGTGAGCCATCTTTTTCTTCCAGAGAGCTACCTCCTGCTGGAGCGCGCGGTGGAGATCACGGAGGTGATCCTAGGCCCCCCTACTTACGCGGAGCGGGAGCGGTGGGTGACCCTAGCACGGAGCTGGGAGCGGTACAACCGTGTCTGCTTTTACCTCGGAGTGGGGGCTCCGGCATGGCAGGATCCTCCAAATTCTAAGGTTGCTGGAAAATGAGCGCGTGCAGCCCCCCAATCCGTGCGTGGACAATCCAGGCCCAGCGGCCTTCTGTCTCCGGAGGCTCGCATACCGGTTCAACGATTGAGCCGTCGGAGGTGCCCCTGGTTCGCAAGAAGCGTCTACGGTAGGTTGGGAGCGTGAGCGACCAGTTTGGAGGCAAGGGCCAGTTTGGCGGTGATGACCGAGGGAAGGGTCGGGTCTCCCCAGATATTATGGATCATGGCCAGAGCCGATGGAGAGGTGTGACCACCGTGGACTATGATTTTGGTATCGTCAATTCGGACGTCGAGAATGTTATGGGGGTGTGGTTTACTTCGTTAGCCATATCCTGTCTCGCTAGTGCACCGGGATCTTGATTTGTGTTTCCTTGATTTTTTTTGTAGCGATCCTCGAGGTGGATGCGTCCTTGACTCCACCCCCCGAGGCCCCGGAGGCCCAGTAGGGATCAGGGACTCCTCCGGAGGGGTCTCTAAAGGCCTCCTGGGGGATGTGGCTTTGTTTCTGTGGAGCCCCGAGCCAGCTGGTGACCTTTCCTTGGCGGCTGGTACTGGAGACACCGTGCCATCCGTCGAGGCTCCCTTTGGAGACGTCGAGAGGGTGGCCCTGGCCTCGGGGTCGAGGGGGGCCCGAAGGCATCAAGGGCCTTTGCTGCGGCTTCCTCTCCTCTCCGGAGTGGAGAGGTCGAGCGATTATTGGCCCAGCATCCTTTGGAGGAACTGGAGGCGCAGTTGGAAGCGGTGGCCCTTTAGGTCAGAAGTATTGGTTACGATTTGCCGGGTCTGGTGTTTGGTCAACCAGGCCTTTGAAATGACAGAGGGTGTTATGCCTGTCTGATATGAAGGCACTACCTTCAAGATGCCGGAGCAGTCTTTGCTTATCCGCCATTTTAGGTTTGCTTGGCCAAAAGGATGATGTACGGAATGCCTGTCCAGCACGGTGACTTAGGTCTTCAAGATGCTAGAGCGGTCTTTGCCTATCTGTCACGTAGGATAGCTAGACCTTAAAGATGGCGGACGGAATGCCTGTCCAGCACGGAGGATTATGCCTTCAAGATGCTGGAGCGGTCTTTGCCTATCCACCACGTAGGTTAGCGAGACCTTAAAGATGGCAGACGGAATGCCTATCCAGCACGGAGACTTAGGTCTTCAAGATGCTGGAGCGGTCTTTGCCTATCCACCACGTAGGTTAGCGAAACCTTAAAGATGGCGGACGGAATGCCTGTCCAGCATAGAGGCTTATGCCTTCAAGATGCTGGAGGGTCTTTGTGGGTTTTGTTGTCGAGTTTTTTTTGTACCTTCAGAGAGGACAGAGCCTAGGGCCCCCTACACATAGTACTTGCGAAAGGTCTCCGCATTCCAACTGTGTTCAAGGGGGGTCCCTTCTGTATTGGCCAGGTGGTAGGAGCCAGGCCTATTAGACTTGAGGACCAGGTATGGGCCTTCCCATTTGTTGCGCAACTTTTCCGGAGCTAGGGCACATCGAAGTACTAGTTCACCGGGTTTGAAGTTTCACGGCGCAACCCTTGGATCGTACCAAGCCTTAGTTTTCTTGATGTAGTGATCGAGATTCTAAATGGCATGGAGCCACGTGCCTTTGGTGAGCTCAAGGGGGAGCTCCCTTTCTCCGTCAGTTTGTGCAAGTTGTACCCTGAGTGAGCAACCCTTGACCTCGGTGGGGGTCATGGCCTCGTCTCCATACAGGAGGGGGAAGGGTGTGAACCTGGTGGCCCGTGTGACAGTGGTGCAGAGGGACCATAAAACCTTGGGAAGTTTCTCAACCCATAGGCCTCGAGCTAAGTCGACGAGGCGGTGATTTAGACCGGAGAGGATGTTGTCGCTGGCCCTTCCGACGGCCCCATTGGACTGAGGGTGTAGAACTGCTGCGAAGCATAATTCGACGCTAAGGTCATCGCAGAATTGTCTGAAAGGCCCGGATCGAATTGTGTGCCGTTGTCCACCGTGAGCTGTCGTGGGACGCCGAAGTGGTAGATTATGTTCTTCCAGAAGAATTTCTGGACAATTTTTGATGTGATTGCAGTGAGGGGTTCGGCCTTAACCCATTTGGAGAAGTACTGCAATGCCACCACTGCGTACTGAAGGTTGCCTTTGGCACGGGGAAATGGACCGATGAGGTCCATACCCCAACGAGCCAGGGGCCAGACGGGGGTGATTAGTTGCAAGGGAGTTGGGGGTCGGTGGCTTCGGCGTCCCATCCATTGGCATCCTTGGCAGGTGCGGACAAGGTCTTCTGCATCGGACATGATGGTAGGCCAATGGAGCCCCTAGCGAAGTGCCTTACCGGCTAGTGCACGAGGCGCTAGATGATTGCCTCAAAGGCCTTCGTGTATCTCTCGGAGGAGGTTGGCTCCTTCTTGTTTAGTAATGTAGTGAAGGAGGGGAGCGCAGATACCTGTGTTGTAAAGGGCACCATTTATGAGACAGTAGCCCCTGGCGCGATGTTGGATGCGACGGAGTGCAATCGGGTCATCCGATTCTTCCGTTCCTCTCAGGAAGGATAGGAGGGGAGCCCTCTAGTCCATGAGTTCGATGGGGAGGATGCCGGCGGCCATTTCGTCAAGAAATCTGAAGGTTGGCTGGTGTAGGGTCTCAAGAAAGGTGCCTATTGGTGGGTCTTTGCCCATGGTTGTAGCCTTTTCTAGGGCGTCTGCCAGAATGTTGTCCGCCCATGGTATGCTTCGTATTGATATGCCGCGGAAGTGTGCCTCGGCCTTGCGAATGGCCTCGAGATATCTTGTCATGTTCAGATGCTGAACTTGGAAGTTCTTGTTGATGTGACCGGCTACGACCCAAGAGTCGGTACCGATGATGACTATCGATGCGCCCAAGGCTCAGGCCTTTCGGAGGCCTAAGAGGATGGCCTCGTATTCGGCTATATTGTTGGTCGTCTTGAAATCCAGGAGAGTAGCGTATTGGACCTGCTGACCTGTGGGAGAGATGAGGACCGTGCCGGCTCCGACGCCCATGGAGCCATATGCTCCGTCAGTGTAGATAGTCCATATGTCTTGGGAGGGTTTAGTGGTTGGTTCGGTGGGTGTCAGAGTCCATTCGGCGATGAAGTCTGCCAAGATTTGGGATTTGATGGTGGTGCGGGCCACAAACCTTACCGCGAAGGGGGCTAACTCTACCGCCCACTTGCCGATGCATCTCGTTGCCTCCCGGTTGCGAAACATGTCGCCAAGTGGGTACAAGGTTGGGACAGTGATGTCGTAGGCAAGGAAGTAGTACTGGAGCTTACGTGAGGCCATCAGCAGGGCGTAGGCTATTTTTTTTTAGCTCGGTGTAGCGTGTCTTGGCCCCGACTAAGGCCTCCGAGACGTAGTATACAACCATTTGAGTGGAGCAACCATTACTCTTTTCCTCTTGTACCAGGGCGGCGCTGACGGCAGATGCAGAGACGGATAAGTATAGGAGTAGTCCTTCGCCAGGGAGGGGCATCGCAAGTGTTTTGAGGTGGGAAAGGTGCCTTTAGGGCCTCAAATGCCGCCTGGCATTCCAGCATCCAGCTAAATTGTTCGAAGCTCCTCAGCGTTTTGAAGAAGGGGAGGCTGTGCTCAGCAGATTTTGCTAGGAAGTGGCTGAGGGCCGCAAGGCGGCCGGCCAGGCATTGTACTTCTTTTGGATTGGTGGGAGGTGACATTTCTACGATGGCACGAATCTTTCCTGGATTGGCCTTGATACCTCTTTGGGAGATGAAATATCCTAGCATCTTTCCACCCTTAGCGCCAAATACGCATTTCTCTGGGTTCAGCCGCATGCCAGCGGCCCGGAGGCTATTGAACGTTTCTTGCAGGTCGGCAACAAGGTTGGCTTCTAGTTGGCTTTTTACCATGATATCGTCTACGTAGGCCTCGACGTTGCAGCCCAACTGCTGCCATAGCACCTTGTGCGCTAGGAGAGAGAAGGTGGCCCCAGCATTCCGAGGTAATGAAGCTAGTCTTGCTCTCATCCTTCGTTGCCATCCACACCTGGTGGTACCCGGAGTAGGCGTCGAGGAAGCTCAGCAGTTCGCAGCTGGCAGTGGAATCCACTAGCTGGTTGATGCGAGGAAGGGGGTACAGATCCTGGGGGCATACTTTGTTCAATGATGTGAAATCGATGCACATACGCTATATTTCGCTGTGTTTCTTGACTAGGACGGTGTTGGAGAGCCAATTGGAATGGATGAACTCTCGAATAACACCAGCTTTTAGTAGCTTCTGGACTTCTTCCTTTGTGGCTTCCGCCTGCTCCGGAGAGAGTTTGCGAAGCCCCTGGCGTATGGGCCTTGCCTTCGGGTCGACCTGAAGTGAGTGCTTGATAATGCTATGGTCAACTCCTAGGAGGTCCTGCAGGGACCATGCGAAGGTGTCGAGGTTACCCTGCAAGACAGCCAGAAGTTGGCCTTCTTGCCCAGAGGTGAGGTCTGCCCTTATTTGGAAGGTCCGGTCAGGTTGGTCTTGGTGTATGGGGACCAGTTTTATGTCCACCTCCGGTGTTGGCCTCAGAGGGCAGCGTTGCCTGGGATGCGCCAACGGAGGGTCCTCTGAGTCCTCCTATGTCATAGCGTGGATGTGGCAACTAGGGAGCAGAGCAGGGTGCCCATACTCGATGTGTCTAGCCAGATCTTGGTCGCCATGGACGGTTATTAGCCCCTAGGGTCCGGGCATTTTCAGGTAGAGGTAATTGTGATGGGGTACAGCTCTGAATCTGTTCAAAGTTCCCTGTACCAGTATGGCATTGTAGGCATATGGTACATCCACAATATCGAAGGTGATGACCTCGGATCATGATGCGGAGCCCTCGCTGAAGATGATCGGGAGTTCCATCTGGCCTAGGGCGTTGAGGGGGGGCCCATTGAATCCCTGGAGGGGTCTGGTGCTTGATGAGAGCCAGCTTCATGGAATTCGGAGCTGGTCGAAGGCATGCATGAATAGGAGGTCCGCCGAGCTGCCTCCGTCGACCAGTATTCTTCGGACCTCGACTTCGGCGATGTTGGCTAAGATGACCAGGGCATCGGAGTGGGGAAATTTTACCCCCTTAGAGTCATCGACGGTAAATGCCACAGGGGCATCGGCCCAGTTGTGGGACTGTCGATGGATGCTAGTTGCTCTGATGTGGTGTACCCTGCGTGCGTAGTCTCACCGTTGTCGTTTCAAAGTGCAACCGGAGCTCCCTCTGCTGGTTATGGCGAGGACGATCTGTTTGCCCTGCACCCTTTCGTCGTTGTACCGCTCTAGGTATGATTGGGGTGGCAAAGGTAGGGCCAGCTGCAGAGGATTCTGCAGGGCCAGATAGTTGACCCATCGGTTGGCCGATGGCCTGCGATCTTCGGACTGCCCCTTGGTGGCCCCATCAGTTGAGGCGAAGGCTGCCTGCCTCCCGAGGTACTCCTCTCGGATGGTGGGGAGGGTTCGATAGTTGTCAGTATTATGTCCTCGTCCTGCACCGTGTAGAGTGCACCAGGATTCTTCCTCGGAATGCTGGTTTGGAGCGTGGCTTCGCTCCAGGAGACCTCCAGAGCGTCCCCAGGGGTGGCCTTGGTTCGGAGCCCCGTAGCCCGGGCTGATATTGCTGATATTTTGGCGTTGTCACTACCGCCCCCTTTGGGTCCCGGTGGTTAGAGCCTCCTCGAAGCACCTCTTTGCTGGAGGAGCGGGGCCGTGTGACGATTCAGCCTTGGAGTACGGCCTCTCAGAATTGGCACAGGAAGCCTCGCTAGCTTGTGAGCACCTCCAGCGGAGTTTTTCCTCCTCCGCTCGCGCATACTACTCGAATTTTCTCATGAGGACTTCTACCGGGCATATTGGATGTCAGTTCAGGCGATCATATAGAGGGCCTTCGGCCTGGCCCTGTGTCGCGGCGTCGATGACCGAAGAGTCCGATATGCCCCTAATTTGGGCCTTGGTCTGGGAGACCATTAGGAAGTAATCTCTGAGGGTTTCGTCTGGCTTCTGCCTAATAGTGAACAGGCTGTCGGATGTTACTGGTTCGATGAAGGTGCCCTGGAAGTTGCTGCGGAAGAGGTCTCTGAGTTGGGACCAGGTGAGAATGGTGACAGGGTTGATTTGTAACACCCTAATTTTCAGATTTCTCAAATTTCTAAAATCTTCCAAGATTGTTGAATAGCTTCACCAGTAGTATAGGTTTAAAACCTATTTTCTTTATCAATCAATCAATATAGGTTATTATTTTTTTGTGCATTGCATGCTGAGTTTTGTTAGGAGACAGGTAAATGCATTAGAGTTCTTTTTTGTTTTCTTTCTCTTTGGTGTTTTGAGTGAAAAAGATTTTTAAAAGGTTTTTACAAAACTCAGTAGTGAATAAGTTAAGGATCTTAATGGTTGGAATTCAAAATCTTTGAATTCATCATCTATTCAATCCTTGATTATACCTGATCCTTCTCCAGATCAATTCAAATCTTATCCAAATTGTTGTTTAAAGTCAATCTCTGCTCATTCTCAAACTCTACCCAAATCCAAATTCAAATTCCTTATCTAGTCCTATTCTTGTTCAACCTCATCTTTTTCGTTCCTCTCAAATTCACTCCAAACTCAATTCAAATTCAAATCCTATTCAAATTTCTTTGCAAAAGTTTCTTTTCTATACCCTAGATATACCGAAAGTGTCTTTGGGCTCAATCTTGCTCAAGTCCAAACCCTTAGCCAAGTCTTCTAGATAGCCCAACAAGGATCCACGAAATCTGCAAATTTTCGCAGAGTCCTGGACAGCCTCATTTTCTCATGACGTTTCTGAGTTCAAAACGGCCTCAAATGCAAATCTTGACAATACCAAAGTTGTAGGTCTCGTCCATAGCTTCGATTTGAACCTATGGAAGTCACCTTTTGGATAATGGAGCTAGGAGTTATGGCCCCCGAAATCAGTGCTGCGCAGAGAAGTCCGAGTTCAAACAGTTTATCTTGTGGTGCATTTTTGAAAATCAAGATGACGTTTGTAGAAGTTCCAATGACTACCAAAGTTGTATATCTTTTCGAGTACTACAATTTAAAATCAAGAAACGTCCAATTTGGAGTCCGGATCAAACGGTTCCTCAAAATTCATAGCCAATCTCTGGGAACGCGAGCGTCTTTGTTCCTGAATCTGTTCGCGGTCACCACCAAACCTAGCATCAGTTATCGCTGTTTTGCCGCTACCTTGGATGACCCCTTCCAAAACCAACCATACCACTGAGTTAGTCTTTCCGTGTTCTACGCCATGCTCCCCTCATTTCACTGAAACACCACTGAAGCCGACATCGATGTCAGTGACCACATGCCCGATCGCCATCTCCGACGAAACCCGAACCACCACCGCTACATAGAGTGACTAGTAGTATCCTTAACTTAGAAGCTCAACCTTCAGCCTTTTTGATCCATCATAGGTAGTTGATACTAGATCTCAGCGTATCCCTTGTTTAATCCAATATGGTACTTGCATAGCATGCCAAGTCAGCGCCACATCATTCTCCTTAGCCTAGCTAGTGAAGTCTAGTCTACGCTACACTTCTTGAATCTTGCATAAGGATGTTGTCAAGCATGACACAGTGATTGCGCAATAATGCCTTTCCCATAGGAAGATAGTTCTGAAAAATCAGCATTTCCTTTTCAGTCTAATCCATCTCTCGAAAGCTGTTCTCTTTTCATCTTAACTCCGATTTAGACGATTCTTGTGTCTAAACATTTCTAAAATCATCCCTATCCAACCATAGTTTTTTTTAAAGTGTTTTAATGATATTTGGTATGTTGTTCTTAGTGTTTTTCTTTGTGTTGTTTGTCGGTAGTTCTCGCGATTAGTCGATAATGTTCCGGACCAGTTCGAGGGACTTCAAGACCAAGATTTTGACAACACTGAGCAGCATTGGGAATAAGGCAAGTGTCCTTGATCATATTGAACCTATGTTTTTAAATGCTTTGTTTTACAAAATTGCATGCAATGTCTGTCAATATGATGGGTAGTCGCCTATGTTAGGGTTTTCCCTAGATTTTTCCTTATCATCCCTTGAAACCTAGATGGTTTATGGTTAGGTGTCCTTTGTGGGTAGATTGCTTAGCCATGCTTTTGGGATGTTAAGAAGTGTCATGATCTTGACTAAAGAACATATACAACATTGATGGTCGTTAATGTGTTAATGGTCTAGCAACATGGAACCATAGGCCTTGAGCAAAGTGGTTTTGATGGTTGTCATGGTTATGATGTTGGTTTAGTGTTTGCTCAAGTAACCTAAGTAAGGACCGGTTCATGGAGCGACAACCCAAGAAGTAACGTACCAACCACGAGGCTGATATGGGTAAGGTGTGACATATTGATTAGAGTCTGTCCAGTGTGTGTTGGGTCAGCATAAAAGGGGGCTTCTGGGTAGGAGCTTAGCTTGCGTAAAGCCTGGCGGTGAAACCTAGTGGGCAGACATATACTGGATTAGTCTCTGGTTAGTGGAAAGTGTCATACAGTGATTCTTGGCGGCACACCACTGGCGTGTGTTAAGTGTTTCGCGAACACGGTAACATGGAATTCACTGACTCGTGGGGAAAGCTGGACAACCTCTGCAGAGTGTAAAACTGTTATAACAGTCGTGCTCACGGATATGAGAGACTTGGATCCTCACATGATTAGTGGGTTGTGGTTATGGATTTGGTTGTGGTTATGGTTCTGGTACAGAGAGTACTAGATGGTTGTGGTTATGGTTCTGGTACAGGGAGTACTAGATGGTTGTGGTTATGGTTCTGGTATAGGGAGTACTAGATGGTTGTGGTTATAGTTCTGGTACAGGGAGTACTAGATAGTTGTAGTTTTGGTTATAGTACAGGGAGTACTAGACGGTTATGGTGTGCAAGGTGGGGAGCTTTTTATGCTGTGTGTTGGACTGTTTGGGTTACATTCACTTAATAATTGCTTAATGCTTTTGAGTCCAAATATGTTTTCATTACTCGCATTTACGCAAAAATACCATTTGTTAGCCTATTCTTGATATAAGCCTGCATATCATTACTTTTCCCACACTTGCTGATTACTCTATGTACTAACACTTGCTATTTTTCCTACACCATACGACATGTATGCTGCTGCTCAGTGAGTGAAGATGTTGAAGACTATCAAGACGAGGTTGTGACATTCTAGGCGCGTGTCTTCCGGTCGGTTGCCTGCGGTCTTGTTGGGCACCAGTGCTTCTGTTCCGCTGCAGATATCTTCGTAGAGGACAATATATGTCAATTGCTGTAAGAGTTTAATGTTATTTAATAAAAGTATTGCTTTTGTTACTTCACCTGTGACGTCCTTATGTGTGTTGAACATCCTGGGCACATATAAGCCGTATCTGATTTTGGCCGTTAAAACTGGGTGTGACACCAGTGCCCAAAACCAGCATATGGCCACCCCTTCTAAGGCGAGGGGGAAGCATTTAGCCATGGTGGCCGGTCGTCCCCCGCTGGCCTCTATGGCTAGGGCATAGGATCGGACGAACTCGTCAGGGTTCGAATCGCCTTTAAACTTGGGCAACTTCGGGGTCCGAAAACCCTCTGGAAAGGGCATGGCCTGCAGGTCGGCCCGTAGGGGAGAGTCGTGGTCTTGCAGGGGGTCCTCATGATGCTGTCTCTGAGGTTTCGAGGACCGAACGGGCCGGGTCCTTGCACCGAGGGGTTCGTCTGTTTCGTGGAGCTTGGGTCAGAACCGCGCCGGCCATCCCGGGAGTGGCGGTGAAGGTGTGGGCAACTTGCTGTTCGACCCGCAGGGCTGTCTGTAGTTCCTCCATCTGGGCCAAGAGTGCCGCCAAGCGTGATTGCCACTCAGGAGGAATGGTGTTTTCGGCGGTAGCGCCGGCCGCAGCCCCTAGGGGCGCAGCGGGGGCCTCGCCTTGCTACTGCTGGGTCTCCGGGGTAGAGAACCCTTCGGTGCCACCCGCAGCTGTGGTTATGGTTGGTTCAGTGGTGGCCATAAGGTTCCTATTCCCCCCGGTTGGGGCCATCGTCGGCGCCGCCTGCGTATAGCCGGCTGGACTGCTGCGCAGGTGTGACTGGGGGGTCGGCCGCCATCAACACAACCTTGGTGGTCTTCTTCTTGGGTGGCATCCTATCTCTCTTAGCACTTCTACGTTCGTAGTCCCCATGGACGGCGCGCTGTTAGAGCAAGAGTTTGTCTTGCCCCAGCAAGTACAGCGAGAGTTTCTTCTAAGGAGGAGACTCAAGCTTGGAGACGAAGTTTAAGATGAAGGAACACCACGAATGCATTGATGGTAGAAAAAACAGATCGATCTAAGAGGAGTATCACAGCGTGAATTGGTGTTTTTCACCTCTATGTCTTTCTGCCGTCTAGCTCGTGTCGCTAGTCCAGGCGACCATGGCTCATATTATAGATCCATGCGTAGCTTGGCGTACAAGTTATCATAATGTACAAATATCTAGAATCTGACCGATTTACAGGGCCTTATCCCGGATAACTACTTTCTACCCTATCTAGGAGATAAATATCCACTGTAGTACTTATCGTGGTGCTTGCCCCTGAAGGGGGCGACCCGGTCGCCAACTGCGGCCCAGCGTCGCACTGTCAGGGGTGTCAGGATAGCCTCCATTATGCCAGGGTGTCAGAGCGACGTCCACCAGCCTAGGCATTTAATGCCGGCCACCTCCTTGCAGGCAAAGTATGACCGGTGCTCCCCTTCTGGCAGATCTTTCCTTAGGCCTAATGACTCACCTTGTAGCCTCCAGGAAGTTGGCCCGAGCAGTTGGAGACGGGAGCCTCGAGAGGCATGGCTCCGAGGGGTGAAGTCTTCAGGAGGCAGGACTCTGGAAGGCCAGGGCTTCGGGAGGCCGAGGCTTCGGGAGGCCGAGGCCTCGGGAGACCGAGCCTTTGGGAGGCTGAGCCTTCGGGAGGCAGGACTCTGGAAGGCTGGGGCTTCGGGAGGCCGAGCTGATTAAGCCAAGGGGCCGTCGGGGGTCCTTAACAATGACCCCAAACAACAGTGATTATCCTAAAGAAACTTAGGAGGATATACAGAGATCAGCAAATGCCTTGAACTTATAAAATCCCATATAATAATTGAAAAACAACATAGAATATATCTAATAACACTAAATCATTTACCAGAATACTAGCCAATCCCTTCTAATGCTAGTGGGTCTTTTTATTATCTTCTTGAGTTTGCAGTATAAACTTGGTCGATACTTAGTAGAACTTAGTCCTGGTCTGGCCGAAGAGTGTACCGGTCTGACTGCCAAACGAACAGAGGGGTTCAGACCCTCTGGTCTGGCTAGCGGTCTGACCGCCGGCATGACCGGTCTGTCCATCCTAGGAACAGAGAGTTTTGGCACTCTATTCCCTGCTCGCGATTAGACCGTGAGGAGTCACAGTCTGACTGCCAGACGTGTGTCAGAGTCATCATCACACCTTTCATAGCCATTGTATTTGCGGTGGTCTGACCACCGTTTGAGCTGTAGTCTAATCGCCCAGTGCGTAGAAGTGTCAAATCAATAGCAACGGCCATATTCTTGAGTGTGGGATATAAATAGGAGCTTGGCTGGTTCAAGGAAGCTCTCTAGCACTTCACTACAACTCATTAGAGCTCTTGCCTTCTTCCTCTCCCTCTCTTGGCTTAGTGGTTACATTTTTGAGAGTATGAGAGCATCCAGTGCATAACTTTGAAGAGTTTGAGCATTGTGACACTAGTGATCCTTCAAGCAAGCGTCATCGACTTATTACTCTTGGAGGTTGCCACCTCCTAGATGGATTGTAGGTTGTTGCGCTGTTGAGCCCTTCAAAGAAGATTGTGGAGGAGCCACGACAGTGATTGTGAGAGGATTTGAGCACGCATTCTCGGAGAGGCTAAGTGCTACTCTAGTGAAATCGAGGTATTGAGTAGTTCTTGTTCTATTCCAGCTTAAGATCAAGTTGCTCGGTGTGAGCCATTTCTCATGTGAGAATTGGATACTTGATAGAGAAGCGGTTAGAAGCTTAAACTCACCTCACCTCAACGTGGATTAGGGGTGATCGACAAATCGTCGATACCACAGGATTAATTTCTTGTGTCATCCTTTGAGCAATTTACTTAATGCAATTTATCTTCCTAGAAAATAAATTGTTGCATATCACCATAGGATTGAAAACCTTAGCATATCTCTTAGTTGTTTTCATATTGCTCTAGTGATCTTTAGTTTGTTTCTACAGGTTTCGTTGATCACTTAGCAATTAGTTTTAAAAACCATCTATTCACCCCCTTCTAGCCGGTATCCTAGATCCTACAAGTGGTATCGGAGCCTAGGACTCGTTTTATAGCGGATTTAACCATCCCGGAGTAGGATTATGGCTAATGATGCTCATGTCAATGTGGGGAAGCCTCCGTTCTTTGAGGGGTCAAACTATGCCTATTAGAAGGTTAAAATTACCGTCTATCTTAAGGCTATAGGCAGTAAATTATGGGATATAGTGGATAAGCATTATGTAATTCTTGATCCCACTAATCTTGCTATTGAAGATAGGGATAAAGCTTTTGCAAATTCTCAAGCTATGAATGTTCTTTATGGTGCTTTAGATCTTAATGAGTTAATCGCATTTGTAAACTTGAGACCGCTCATGAGATTGGGAAAGGCTTAAAGAAATTCATGAAGGCACAACCATGGCTAAGGATGCAAAGCTTTTTTTACAAATGTAAACTTGAGAAATTTACTATGTTGCCAAATGAAAGCATTAAAGAAATGTTCAATCATTTAAACAACATAATAAATAAGCTCAAAGGGCTTGGTATGGATATTTTCGATGTTGATTTCTCTGATAAATTTCTTAGAGCTTTGCCTAACAAATATGACACTATTGTGACCTTGCTTGTGAGGTCAAATTTGAAGGATACAACTCTAATACAAATCTTGAGTGAAATTCTCACTCATGATATTTTCAAGAAGTCACAAGAAGATCTTCATGATAATACTATCGATGCTAAGAAGCGAAGTATTGCATTCAAGGCTCAATCATCAAGAGACAATGATGATCATGAAGTGAGTGATAATGAAGAGGAAGATGATGAACAAATGGCTCTCTTTGTGAGAAGATTTAAGAAATTCATGAAGAAAAAGAGATATCAAGGTGGATATAGAAAGAAGGGACAATCTTCCAAAGGGAATCCCTTCGAAGAAAGAAGATGCTTTGAATGTGGCGAAAAGGGACACATTGTCACAAATTGCAAGGACAAAGAAGAAAAATATTCCAAGAAGAAGAAGAAGAGTGATGGCAATAAGTTATTCAAGAAATACTACAAGAAGAAGAAAGATGGTCAAGCATGCTATGTTGACTGGGATTCGGATGCAAGCTCAAGCTCCGACTCTGATGACGAGAAGCCATCTCAAAAAGGTCTTGCCGATGTAGCCATCAAGGAAGCATCTTTAGTCTTCTCCACACCTCATTGTCTTATGGTAAAGAGTGACTCTAAGGTATTAAATGATGAATATGAATATCCATATGATGATCTAGTTGAGCTAATAAATGGTTTCGATGACTTCATGAGCAAAGAAAGAGCAAAGTTTAAGGAATTGAAGAAAAGACACACTTCTCTTCAAGATTCCTATGAGGAGCTAAAGATGGCTCATGAGGGTCTAAAAGAAACTCATGAGATACTCAAGGAAGCTCGTGGCTCTCTTATTCTTGAAACCAACAAAACAAAAGTAAATATGAGCATATCTTGCAATATTCTTGATGATGTATCAACTTTACCTCATATGAGTTTATCTACCTAGCTTGATGATTTTCTTACTTTGCCTAAAGTTATATCTTATAATAATGTTTTGATTATTGATGAAAATATCATGTTAAAAGAAAATATTGAAAAACTAACTGATGATCTTGCAAGATGTTATGTTGGAGAATCCAAAATTAGACAACTTTTGGATAGTCAAAGGTTCTCCATCAATAAGGAAGGCCTTGGGTATGTTCCCAAGAAGGCTAAGAAAGCATTCATTTATCGCAAAACTATTTTTGTGAAAGGTAGCGGTTATTGCATGAGGTGCAAGAAAACTGGACATGTTAAGAAGGATTGCAAAAATGTCAAAGATAATTCATATGCATTTTTTATTCATGCTATATTCTTAAGAGATGCTCTAATGGTAGTGTTAAAGCTAGTTTTATTTGCACTCCCATAATGAATGCAAAAAAAAATGTCATTTGAGTGCTTAAAGCCTTGGTGACTAACATTCAAGGATTCAAACAAGTTTGGGTACTAAAAGAGCTTACCTTTGTTTTGTAGGTCAACTACAAGTCCAGTGAGAGACATTGGGTGCTAGATAGTGGATAGACTTAACACATGACCGGAAATGAAAGGATGTTCACTTCTATGAGAAATAATGGATCAGAATATGACAAAATCATATTTGGAGATAATAGCAAAGGAAAGGTAATGGGATTAGGTAAAATTGCTATCTCAAATGATTTGTCTATCTCAAATGTTTTACTAATTGAATCTCTAAATTTTAATTTGGTATTCGTTCCTCAATTATGTGATCTTGATGTTCACTTCTATGAGCAATAATGGATCGGAATATGACAAAATCACATTTAGAGATAATAATAAAGGAAAGGTAAATGGATTAGGTAAAATTGCTATCTCAAATGATTTTTCTATCTCAAATATTTTACTAGTTGAATCTCTAAATTTCAATTTGTTATCTGTTGCTCAATTATGTGATCTTGATCTTTCATGCACTTCTTTTCCAAATGATATGATAATATCTAGTATGAAGGATAATAGTGTAGTTTTTAAAAGTTTTAGACACGGTAATCTTTATCTAGTTGATTTCTCTTCTAATGATGCGAGCCTAAACACATGCTTATTTACAAAGTCATCAAAAGGTTGGCTTTGGTATAGAAGGCTTAGTCATGTTGGTATGAATCAACTAAATCTTTTGTTAAAGCATGATTTAGTTGTAGGGTTGAAGGATGTGAAATTTGAGAAGAACAAGCTATGCAGTGCTTGTCGAGTTGGAAAGCAAGTGGGAAATTCACATCCATACAAATGCTCCATATCAACTTCAAGAACCTTTGCAATTATTACATATGGATTTATTTGAGTATAGGAGGTAATTGCTATTGTCTTGTTGTTGATGATGATTTTTCTAGATTTACTTGGGTATTCTTTTTACATGATAAAACTATTGTATTTAACACCTTCAAAAACTTAGCTAAAAGGACCGAAAATGAATTTGAGTTTAAGGTCAACAAAGTGAGAAGTGATAATAGCTCCGAATTCAAGAACACAAAGGTTGAGAATTTTTGAGAAGAAAATGGTATCAAACATGAATCCTCAGCCAAATATACTTCGGAGCAAAATGGAGTAGTTGAAAGGAAGAATCGGACTTTAATTGATATGGCAAGATCTATGCTTTCGGAATATAATGTTTTGCACAATTTTTGGGCCAAAGCTATCAATACCATTTGCCATTCATCAAATAAATTGTATTGTCACCGATTATTGAAGACGACTCCATATGAACTTCTTATTGGAAGAAAACCAAACATCTTATATTTTCGGGTATTAAGATGCAAATGCTATATTCTAAAGAAAAGTACTCGTTTATCAAAATTCCAAAAAAAATGTATCATTGAAGGCGGAGCCAATCCGCACTACTTCGAGGCAATTGGAACTTCAAAGGAAATGACAGTTCAAGTAGAGGCGTACAATGCGATGGCTACCCTTTGTGACAAGCTACCAGTTCTATGTGGGTGGCCATTCTTTTACTTCCCATTCGGGGCAACAATGCCAATAACTTTGAGGATGTTCTGGATGCAGCCCCAGTAAATGAGCACCGCGTGGTAGATTTGGTTCACTCTTTAGGTCAATTGTACCGTTGCGTGGTGGCTGAATTGTGGGAACACGATGGTGTTACAATCGGTTGCAACACGAGATGGAGTTACAAGTGTGCCACGAACTGATGAACTGCAAGGTGTTGTATGGGGAGGGCCATATGACACCATATGGCAGAGCACTTCAGTTTCACTATTTTCTGGTGGTGCTATACACATGAGTACCCCATCCTCATGGCCAAGGTGTGAGAGCATCTAATGGATTTCAAGTGCCCTAGTTCCATAGTTCGGACGTTACGAGGGAAATGCTGTTAGGTGAATTGCATCATCTCACGCACCCCAATGCCCTTGATGATACGGGTTCTCCTTAAGCTCATCTTTTGGATGAATTCTCAGAGGACTTTGTTCAGGATCTGTATCGCAAGTGGTTCTAAGTTAGTTGAGTTAAGAATAATGAATAAAGTGTAGTTTCTTTTCGCGAACTTTTGGGTGTTTAAGCTAGCTATATTACGCCCCTAAGTGTAATATGTTTGTAAACTTATTAAGATGACGATCATGCTTGTTGGATGGAGTCATTTGCATGGTTGATAAGTTTTGTTGTGTGTGGAATGCAGTGGAAAGGCTACTAATGGCGCCAGACCTTCCAACTATCTTACTGCCATGCAGCGGTCTGACTACTGACATATATGCAGAACGTGATAAGAGTAGTGAGCTAGGCTACGTGTTTACTAATATTACACCATACCGTTGAACATGCATTTCCCTATTATATGATGCCTTAGTGTTCATCATTTGCCTTGGTCTGACTGATGCTATTTTCGCTAAGTTGGAGCTTGATCTTTTGTCTTCTTTTGTCTTTGCCATCACTAACAGGATGAGGACCTACCAAAATCTTGGGATTAAACTTCTTGAGGGTTCCCATGAGAACAATCTAGTAACACCTCTACCACCGACCATGGTGGAGGTGTTTTTGCGAATTGAGCAAAACCGTCAAGCTCAAACCGCTCTTCTCGAAGCACTCGTGTGCAATACAGCTCCTCAAGGAGGAGGTGGGGCCAGACTCCATGATGACTTCTTGAACTTTCTCCGAACTCACCACCTACCTTCACACAAGCTGAAGATCCTCTCGAAGCAAATCACTGGCTCTGTACCATGGAGCAGAAGTTAGCACTTCTCAGGTGCAAGAACCATGAGCGAGCTCTCTTTGCTGCCCATTAGCTTCAGGGTGCCGTCAGCTCATGGTGGACCAACTATCTCTCCATACATGCCGCCAACCACTGCGTATCTTGGGAAAAGTTTCGTGAAGCTTTCCGCAAGTACCATATCCCCAAGGGGATGAAAGATATCAAGAGGCAGGAATTCCTAGACCACAAGAAGATAGGTAGATTTGTCATAGAGTATGTGCAGGTGTTCAACCATCTGGCCAATATGCACCGGAAGAGATCAATACCAACACGAAGAAGCAAGATCGCTTTATGGACGGTCTCTCCTTCAAGATGCAAGACCGTCTATCAACTCACGAGTTTACTGACTTCAACAAGCTGGTGGGCACCTCCCTCATAGTCGAACACAAGACAAAGAACCACAAGGAGGAGAAGAAGCGCAAGAGGGTTCCATTACCTTATGTGGATGAGAACTCTCAACGTACCCATACGGAGAATCACCCTCCTCCAACTCATGTTTCAACTTCGGTTACTCCACAACCGATGTGGGTGGTGCGACATCCTTCTCCCTTATCACAAGGGCAAACTCCAAGACATGCAAGGGAGTGTGGCTGGAAGCCCTGGAGGCCCATGCTTCAACTATAGGTGTGTCGGATACTTCTCGCGGGATTGCCGTTTTCCTAAGCCAGGAATTATGGTGACTGCTCCAAGACCACCACTACTAGGGAAACCCCCTCATCAAGCCTCCAAGGATACGCAACTTCCCAAGCGTGGCTAAGTGAATCACATCACCGCCTAAAAAGCTCAAGAGGACGACAACGTGCTCGTCGGTACGCTACTCATGAATTCTCACCCTGCAGTTGTACTTTTCGATTCTAGAGCATCTCATTCTTTCATCAAGGGGGTTACGTCTTGCGTCACAATATGGTCACCAAGACCCTACCTTCTTCTTTTCACATCGATGCACCCGGTACCCAGTTACAAGCCAATCGGTTCGTTCTTTTGGTCAAGATTCTAATCGAAAGAGTTTTGTTCTCTGCAAACTTGATGTTCTTGATACTAGAGGAGTTGATATCATCTTGGGAATGAATTGGCTGACCAATTTTAGTGCTCTTATTGATTACGCGAATAGGGTAATTTCTCTCAAAAATCCAAGTGGTGTGTAGATTCACCTTCATCTTGGAGAGGGTGGTCCCCATCTATATTCCTTGACACAAGTCGCAACCATGGATCTCCTGGATGTTCCTGTAGTGTGTGAGTTGGAAGTTCATTATCATCCTGGCAAGCCGAACATCATTGCCAATGCCCTGAGTCAAAAGGCTCAATGCAATTGTTTCTCGCTTAAGCCTAGAGATACTGCACTTTATGATGATTTCTAAAGGCTTGCACTCGAGATGGTCCCAATCTGGAGATAAATCCACCCTCGACCAAATTAAAGAAGCCTAGAAGAAAGACAAAGGAATGAGAAGAATTCATGACAAGATCAAGGAAGAGAAAGCTAAATGCTTTACCATGGATGATGAAGGTACCTTGTAGTTTGGAACATTTCTAGTAGTTCCTAAGATACCTGAGCTTAGAAAGAAGATATTGGATGAAGCTCATGAATCTCTGCTATCCATCCATCTTGGAAGCATTAAGACGTATCAAGATCTCAAGCAAAGTTTTTGGTGGACTCTCATGAAGTGGGGATTTTCCCATTATGTGTCAGAATGTGATGTCTGTCAGCGTGTGAAGATTGATCATCTCAAACCGACGGTATGCTACAACCATTGCTTGTTCCTTAATGGAAATAGGAGGAGACCGGCATGGTTTTTGTTGTTTGTTTACCCTACACTCCTTAGGGTTATTACTCCATTTGGGTCATCATGGATCGTTTCACAAAGTCTGCACACTTTCTTCCTATGAAGACTCAATATAGTACCTAGGACTATGTTGAGTTATATCTCTCACGAATTGTTTGCCTTCACGGAATTCCGAAGAAGATCGTTTTTTATCGAGGTACTCAGTTCACCTCTCACTTTTGAAGAAGCCTCCATGAAGCCATGAGAACCGAGCTATTCCATAGTAGAACTTTCCATCCCCAAACTGGAGGCCAAACTAAAAGAGTAAATCAAATCCTAAAAGATATGTTAAGAGCTTGTGCGCTCACATATGGAAAGAGGTGGGAACTTTTCTTGCCATTCACGGAGTTTTCTTGTAACAATAGTTACTAATCCAGTATCCAAATGGCCCTGTTTGAAGCTCTCTATGCAAAAAGATGTCGAATGCCTTTAAATTGGTCTGAGTCCAACAAACGATCATTCTTGGGTCCGGATTTGGTCAAAGAGGCAGAAGAACTCATCAAAACCATTCACAAATGTCTTCTCATGGCTCAATCTCGTCAAAAGAGCTACGCAGATCGTCGCCGATGAGAGCTGGTGTTTGCCATTGAAGATTTTGTCTACCTCAAGGTGTCTCCTCTCAAAGGGACGCAACGCTTTCAAGTAAGAGGAAAGTTGGCACCTCGCTATGTAGTCCTTTCCAAATCATTGCTTAGCAAGGGGAGGTGGCCTATCAATTGGAATTACCTCCATCCCTCTTCACCATTCATAACGTGTTCCATGTCTCGCAATTAAAGAAATGCCTTCGAGACCCAACTAAAGCCATTGAAGTGCAAGCCAAGACTTGCAACCTGATCTATCTTTTTGCGAGTGACCAATTTGGATTTTGGACAAAGCAGAACGCAAAACTAGAAGCCACTCCATCAAATTCGTCAAGGTGCAATGGAGTTACCACACGGAAGATAAAGCTACTTGGGAGTGTGAGGATTGAATCCGCTTAAAATTCCCGATCTTTTTGAAACATTATTAGTATCATTCCAATTCTACATATGTTGGGCATCTTGCATGTTTGTTGTGCATCATCTTGCCAGTTGAATTTTTCTTCCCTAAGGATCATGCTTAGAAACCATTTTGGCCAAGAAAGAACCTTCCTGGCAGTGCAACGCACTCTGCTGACCTGACCGCCAGAAACATACAGTACTTTTTTTGATCTCTGTTCCTGGGTGGTTTGACCACCCAGGCCCATGGACTCTCTGTACGATTGGTGGTATAACTACCATGATCGCAATCCAACCGCTACCGTGCCGCGGTCTGACCGGGCCTAGCCACGATCTAACCATCAAAGCACAGGAAAGTCCAATGGCTGTTCTCCCATCAGGTTGAAAGATTCAACAAATTTCTTTTTCCATTTATGGAGTAATCTTTCCTATTTCTCAACAATCCTCGATTGTGACATTTAGTCATCATCACCTTCCCCTTGAAGTAGCCAGATCTCGGGATGAGATCCTTTTGAAGGGAGGGAGGGTTGTCACACCCCAAAATCTTAACATAGTCTTTGAGCATGCATAATCATCATGACATCCTATTTTGTGTGGATGATTTTAAATTGAGTATTTAAACATATTTCAAAAATTATACATTGAGGATTGATGCGCATTTCCCACCCTATATATAATTATTTTTACAAGTGGAAATGGATTAGAGCTAGTTAGAAATATCCCAAAGACTTTGGAAAAGAAGAAGAAAAGGAAAAAGGAAGAAACAGGAAAAAGAACTAGGCTTCTAGCACAAGGACCATGACCGCGGTCTGACTAGGAGTCCATGTGGACCGACCGCCAGAGCGCAGAGGCTTTTAACTTAAAGCCCATCGACCGAATGTCGTTCGTCTCTCTCGATTCTTTTCACTCTCGCTCGCTCTTCCTCACCCAAACCGAGAGAGAGAGAGAGAGAGAGAGAGAGAGAGAGAGAGAGAGAGACCACCTCGACATCCCTGAAAGTCGGATATAGACAGAGAGGACTTCTCCGAGCTCCCCGAAGCCTTCTTTGAGCTCCTCTCCCTCATCTCCATTGCTGGAGACATTTTCACGCAAGATTCCCCACCTCAAGGCCATCAACCACCCTAGAGCCCGATCTACAAATCAGAGCTTCCCCGAAGTTATCTTATCCAATAGGAAGCTTCCCCACTCCGAGGTGAGCCATCCCCTACCCTTTTCTCATCGTTCTTGAGCTCTTATCGGTCTCTATTTCATTTAAACTAAGCTCAACCCTAGCTATAGATCTCATCCATGAGATTTTTTGAGTTTGGCCCGGTGCATATAGTCCAAAACCACCCTAGAAACACACCCCTGATCTTGTAGAGCGTATTGGTACCCTTCATTGTCGAAGGCATCACTTGAATAGGTTGGCGACCTCGCGAAGATGATGCCAATAGGACCCAACTGTTTGACCGCCGTTACGGTCAGTCTGGCTGCCAGTTGAGACTAGGTCAGTTCAATCTTTCAATCAAAACTCCAGAGTTAGAAGTCAGATCACGACTTGGCCCACCTAACCACCAGCAGCGGTTTGACCGCCATGGTCTGTTCTGACCGCCAGTACCGAATTGTTCTCTGTTTGACCCTCACGGTCTGACCGCCAGCTGCACAAAACTTTGTGAACTTAGGTTACCTCATGTGAGGTTCAAACATTTCATAACCTGAATTGTTCAGCATTCTTTGCAAATGTTTTCGAAACATGGTGCCTTTCATGTTGTTCACGATCATGCATCATAAGCATACATTTTCATCGTTCGTTGGGTTATTCGATTCATTCTTGAATTATCTAGAGAGTGGCCCACAGACGGTTCACGCAGTCGAGGCCGACACCAAACCGGATTTCGTGAGCGAAGCGTCGAATAAACAAGGCAAGCATCTAAGCATATTCTACCTTATACTTTGGATCATGTGATGTCTAAATTGATAAATTAACACTTTATGTATGTTAGCAAGTCAATGTCGGGTTTTGTTGGTAGAATCTACGTTGATACATTTTTCCTACCTTGAATTATTGATGATCCCTATCCTTGTAACCTAGGTATAACAATATTGTTATCTAACTTAAAAGTTATTTGAGATACTTAGCAATGAATAGATCCTTGGTAGAAGTCGAGCGATGGTTCAACTATCATTCTCAAGCTATAAGCTTAATAATTGGTCACAAAGATAATGATGATGTTGGGAAGCATGAGTGTGAGGATGAGACGAGATGTGGGTGGTGCTAGGGTTAGATCGGGAGAGGAACCCGAATGCCATAGACCGCATACGTCGATTAAACACCGACCATTATTTATTGTTGGCTTAAGCACTTTCCGTTCTTTCATATATTCAATAAATATACAAATGAATCGATTATCATAAACCATGCTAACGCTTATCGTGCGTCCCTATGACGCGTAAGAGAAAAAGAATAAGAAGAAGCAAGGTGACGGTTGTCGAAGGTGTTCGGGATACGATTGCAATAACCACGATGCCATAGGGGCATGTGCAAGTGAGTAGTTCCGGGTATGAGAAATGTTGTCTCGCGGGCCAAGAGGATGGACCCGAGTCGTATGGATAAAGATGTACCGTTGCAGGGTGTAAGATCAATTCGAATTGTTGCGCTCTCGATTATGAGCATGCTTTTGTCCATCCGTATCAATCATAGAGTTTCGTTGTCCGTGGTGATGGTATGTTAGGGAGTGGATAGTGATGGTTGATGATGAGTTGGGCTGGTTCGAGTGACTGTTATTTTTATGTTGATGTTCTCAGGATCGAAGGATATAGTTATTAGGTTGTAGATGCTCACACTTTTAAGTTGATAAAATGTTTCTGCATATGAGATCATTTAACTTTATGGCCGATTCCTTGCTATGCATCCTCAAATGCATAATCATTAAAGTCGGGTTATTATATGTCTCCATTATGAATTAAGTCTTCAAGTATCTTCGTACTCACGTTTGTTTTGATGAGTTTTGCTGGTGAGGAGGAATTAGTGTACAATTACTTCACGCCTGTCGATGTTGGTGACAAACAAAAGTAGTGCGAGCTACTCAGTAAACATGGTTTTTGGGTGGTGCCTTAGGTAAAATAGTGCTACCCATCTTTTGTTGTTTATACTTTATTTTTCTGGTACTTAGTAACCATAACTAGCTAGGAGTGGAAACTGTTCTTTTGTCCTCCTAGCATTTGTTTTCTGTAAATGGTTGAAATTGCGATCACTTAAGGACTTGTAATCTATTTTCATTACTCGCTCTTTATTATGTCCTGATGTGACAAAGCTTGTTGTAAAGACACGTGTTCAGATCTTGGATATAAAACACATGTTGAGACTATTGGTATTGGATTCTGGTTAATTATTATTGTCGTGATTATGTAAATGATCGTCCTAATAATTACTTAGAATACAATTTGCTCCTCATAATTTCTCCCAACAACGGCCCAACCCAACTCTAAAACACACCACTCCATTCTCCGACGCCTGTCACACACGAGCCCCATTCCCCATCCTGGCTTTGAGCGACCTCCGCCCTGCCCCGGGCGGCCACCCCAGTCATGCCGTCTTCCACAGCGACTGTGCCGCCTGCCTCCTCCAGCTCCACCTCGTTGGCAACACGCATAAGGTAGAGCATTGAGGTGATGACAGTGACCCATGGCATGTGAAAAGAGGAGCACATGTAGATCCAAGAAACGTGACGGTGGTGGAAGAGCGCAGAAGAGAGCAGAAGGAGCAAGGGCAATGACAACGGGTTGGCGAGGGAGGAGGTGTGCGTACACGGGCAGGGGGTAATGTACGCAATGCATAGTATCCTGGCATCCTACCGCGTCAAATTCTATTGAAAACACACCAAAAAAGCCGATTGTTGTATGAAATTTCATCAAAAAAATCTCTCCTACTTAAAAAGAACGTAAGGCATGTATGATATGCCAGAATATTCCTCTGCCTCCGCAAGATTCCTCTGCCTCCCTCCTCTATGCGCCGTGACATGCATCGTCATCCGATTCATCTACACAGCCCACGCGCTGCAATGGATCAGACGCCGTGGATCTGCCTTCCACTTGCCCAACGCCTGTCTCCCGCCGCTGCTGCCAGGGCGGGCCTCACTCCCAGACGTCGCCGCAGTGAACGCTCCTTTATCGCGTCGTTTCCGCAGCGAACGCTCCTCCACTTTAATCCACGCGTGAGACCTCCGGCACGAGCGCGCCGCCCGACGTAGCCACGCCACCACCTCCTCCTCGTCCCCACACAGCCGCGAACATCGCCGCGTGCTGCCGACCTCCACTGCGGAACTCACGGCCACCGCTGCGCCCCGCCCGTTCCCGGACTACCACCCGCCCCGCCCGGACTCGCCGGACGACGATGCCCTCGCGCGTCGCCTCGCCACCGCCGTGCTTGCCTCGCCGGACCCCGTCTCTCTCCCGCCCCTCCCGCTCCTCCCACTCCTTTGCCCGATCCATGTCCTCCTCGCGCTCCTGCTCCTCGCCTCCCACCCGCACCTCACCCGCCGCCTCCTCCCGCTCCTCCTCCTCTTCCCCTCCCACCCCAGCAACTCCCGCACCCTCACCTCCTCCAATGATTCACCGTTTCCGCCCACCTCGCCGTTCATGACACCGGTGCCACGAACACCATATTCGTGTGCGCCGTCTGCTTCCCGTCTCCTCACCGGCATTTCGTCGAGCACTTCATCTCCACCTATAGGGCCTTCTCCTCCGACCCGCCTCTTTCGACCTCCTGCTCCAGTGCCTCCCCTCGGCGCCCCTCCTCCGCCGCCTGCGCCAGTACGGCATCACCCCCTCCTCGGAGGCCTGCAACGTCACGCTTTCCCGCCTCCCGCTTGATGAAGCCATCGAGTTGTTTCAAGAATGTTTGCTCCTACAATATACTCCTCAGAGAGCTGTGCAATGTTAGCTGCATGAAGGATGCACGCCAACTGTTCGCTGAAATGGCGTCGTAACTAGATGTTGTCACATATGGGATTCTTGTCCATGGTTACTGTGCTCTTGGTGAGCTAGAGAATGCTGTGATGCTGTTGGATGAAATGGTGGCAAGAGGGGTGGAGCCGAATGCAACAATGTATACAAGTGTTGTTGCATTTTTTGTGTGAGAAAGAGCGGGTTTCAGATGCTTTGATGGTGATGGAGGATATGGTCCAGCGTAAGGTGATATTGGATGAGGCGGTGTACACAACGGTCTTGAGCGGTTTTTGCAGTAAAGGGGATTTGGCAGCTGCAAGAAGGTGGTTTGATGAGATGCAGAAAACAGGGTTGGCAACTGATGGGGTGACATATACCACGCTGATTAATGGGCTTTGCCGGGCTGGCGAGTTGAAAGAGGCAGAGAGAGTTCTTCAGGAGATGTTGGCCAAGCGGTTGGATGTTGATGAGGTCACATGTACAGTGCTCATTGATGGGTACTCCAAGAGAGGGAAGATGGCGGAAGCATTTCGGGTGCATAATGAAATGGTGCAGAGGGGAGTGACACCGAATGTGGTGACATACACGGCTTTGTTGGATGAACTATGCAAGCAAGGAGATGTTCAGGCTGTTGATGAGCTATTGCATGAGATGTGAAACAAGGGGCTTGAGCTCAATGCTCACACATACAACTCCCTGATCAATGGCCTATGCAAGGCTGGCAACCTGGAGCAGGCCATGAGGACTATGGCAGACATGGATATAGTGGGTCTTAAACCAGATGTTTACACATATACAACTCTTATTGATGCATTCTGCAAGTCAGGGGAGCTTGACAGGGCTCACAACCTCCTGCAGGAGATGTTAAATAAAGGAATTAAGCCTAATATTGTGACTTATAATGTTTTAATGAATGTTTTCTGCATGTCAGGTCAGGTAGAGGGAGGAAAGAAGCTGGTTGAATGGATGCTGGAGAAGAAATCCACATGAATGCTGCAACCTACAATTCTCTTATGAAGCAAGTACTGCATTGACAATAATATGAAATCTACATGTGACAGCAAGTTCTCAGGAGGTGGCAGCGAATGAGAACACATACAATATATTGGTCAAGGGGTACTGCAACGCAAGAAATATGAATGAAGCCCTATATTTCCACAATGAAATGATATAGAAGGGTTTGTGACTTACTGCAACCTCATGCAATGCTCTCGTAAGATTGCTGAATAAAAAGAAGAAATTTGTTGAGGCAAGAAAATTATTTGATGAGATGAGGAAGGAGGGTTTGACAGCTGAACCAGATATATACAGCTTTTATATTGATCTCAACTTTAATGAGGATAATTTGGAGTCGACTCTTGCATTTTGTGATGAACTGGTGGAAGCCAGTGTTGTGAAATCTAAAGCTGAAGTGGATCAAGATGAATTGAGATTACTGTTGGTTCCGTGCAATTTTGCAAATGATTAGGATTGAGAGGAATTGGAATGATTAGGATTGAGAGGAATTATATGTTGCTTGCCTTTAGACTGATGAGTCTGAGAGGCAGGTGATAGAATTTGTTTGAATTAGAATTGTTCCAGCTGGTACCAAGGAATTTGTTTGATTTAGAATGATGTGAGGAACATGGATTCAATGTAACTCGTCAGCCTCACCTCTACATATCCCTCCCACTATAGCATCCGCATCTGGACATTGAGGTGATACAATTTTAGCCAATCCACTATAATATCTTGTGTATTTTTTTTTATTCTGTTGCAACGCATGGGCAATTGACTAGTCACATATAATTTTGAACATGTCTATGCAGTGATTAATGGGCCCAAACCCATCATTCATAACAAGCCGAATACTAACTTCTAAAGCGATCAAGAGGTCCAAACCCACCAAGAGCTAAAGTGGGCCGCTCAAATCCAACTCGGTCCACATCACCAAAAAGAACCCCTAGGGTTTCACTACATATACTCCCCTCCACCTACACGCCCGGCCTCTCACACCGCCGCCTCCCTTCTTCCCTTCCGGCCGCCGCCGCCGCCGCCGCAGCAGCAGCAAGCAGCCGGTCGACCGAAACCGAGCGCAGCCATGGCAGACACGAAGGCCGCCGCGGCGGTGACCCTCCGAACGCGCAAGTTCATGACCAACCGCCTCCTCTCCCGCCGCCAGTTCGTGCTCGAGGTGATCCACCCCGGCCGCCCCAACGTCTCCAAGGTCAGGGATCTACTCCTCCCCCCTCTTGGTTACCTGGCTTGGTGGTGTACGGGATCTTAGGGTTTGAGAGTGTGTTGTCGCGCAGGCGGAGCTGAAGGAGAGGCTGGCGAAGCTGTACGAGGTGAAGGACACCAGCTGCATCTTCGTCTTCAAGTTCCGCACCCACTTCGGAGGCGGCAAATCCACAGGGTTTGGTCTCATCTACGACAACCTCGAGGCCGCCAAGAAGTTCGAGCCCAAGTACCGCCTCATCAGGGTATGCGCAGCTACGCCCTTTCTCACTCCTGCTTGCTGCATTGCGTTACGATGTCATAGTTTAATCTGATTGCGCACTTGGAGTTCGTGGCTTACGTGTTCTAGTGTAGTAACGTGTGATTAATCCGGATATAGTTTCTTTAGTATTAAAATGGCACTTGCTTATACCAAGATTGTGCTATGCGCAGTTTCAAAGTTATAGGTGCAGCCTTTATTGACTGGCGCCGCCTGCTATGTAATTTGTTGTTGGCTTTCCCTGTGAATTTTGAGTCGATCATGTTGCTGATTTAGTGGATGCATTTTATTTGTCAATAAGTGGTGTGATCAAGGGTAGTCATGGTACGAATTTGCTGCTGATGATACTAATGTGTAGCTTGTAGCTGACTTAGGTGAATATTTGTACATTTTCTCAATTCTTATCTCAACGTGTAATTGAGTTTCGCTCAAAATGTCTCAATGGACAATGTTCTGATGTTTAAATGGTTCTAAGCTAGTACACAAGTGATGTGATGTTTTGTGTCAACTGTTCGAGAATCGGATAGCGACACCAACACAAATTCCTGTATTTCTTGAAGTCAAACCATTGTTCAGTTTCTAGATAATTATGTGCATATGAGAAGCGTCTAGTACATGTTGATCTTGCGATGTGTTGTTAGTGTGGATGCTGTATAGTTCTTTTCATTCAAGAGGAAACTAGATTTTTTCTTTGGTAATGTGGCTTACTGTTGTGAATGTTCTCTCTATCTTTAACAAAAGATGTCCTCCCAATCTCATGGTTGTATGACCAAACACCTAAGTACATCTGGCTATTTAGGTTTAGCCTCTCATCGGTGTTATTATTTTCTTGTGTTCATGATCTAGCGAGCTCAAACGACGACCACCTATCTACACAAGCGATGTTTTTGACTCGTACGAAAAAGGCCACTATTAGCATTCTGATCCAAAATATAAGTCCATTTAGAATTGTTGTTGGTCAAACCTTTTTAACTTTGACCATCAATATCTAAAACTTCATATAGATCGATGACATAAGATTGATGTTGTTAGATTCATCATGAAAATACTTTCATAATATATTGATCTTGCTATTTGAAATAATATATTTTTCACAGATATTTCTAATCAAAGGGTCATATTGGAGACCATGTCAATTTCTTAATGGACTTATATTTTAGGTCGGAGGGAGTATCATGTTGCGTTAGCAAAAACCGTCATTAACATTATTGTGGAAACTAATAATGATGGCAGATTTACTATGATACATGTGACCGAATTAGATAACTGCATATGCACTAATTATGCCAGCTACTGAACCTTTGTAGTGCTACACTGTCTGGAACCTTTCGATGGTACCATTTTGTTGTTTGCCATTAGCCACTGTTTGACCGACTTCTGTGTATATATGCAGTTTATAGTTAAATGTCATTTATCGTTTATGTTTTTATCCATACTAGATGCAACATGGGCTTCTATGTTATAGACATGTTTGAAGTTGCTAATATCTTGTTTTTATTTTTTTGACAGAACGGTCTTGCTACCAAGGTAGAGAAGTCACGTAAGCAGATGAAGGAACGGAAGAACAGGGCAAAAAAGATCCGTGGTGTGAAGAAGGTCAGTATCAGTCCTTTGCTGACATTTATTCTGATAATTGTATTCCAATTGCTCTGGTAGTTGATCACTACCTAAATTTGTTTGTTGAGCTAATTTTGCAGACAAAGGCTGGAGATGCTGGTAAGAAGAAGTGAGGGAAGATACTCAGTCGTCATCTTATCTACCTTTGGTTTGTTTAGGACGGTCTCCTTGTGGCAATGCTGAATGTTTAAATAGAACTAGAGAAGATTTTGCCAGTTATGTCATCTGGAATGTTGAGCATACTCGTAGTACCTTGTGGTCAGTTTTGAGGAACATTGTCAGATGCTATCATACATACTTGTCACGGCTCCAAAGTTCTGCTGTCGTACATTGTGATTTGGTTTGGGCGTTCTGTGCTCCAAGTTCGATAGCATGCTGGAACGCAAAGTTTCTGATAGCGATTAATGCTTGGGATGCTAGTTTTACATCGATGCACGAGGTTCGTTACACCCACAAAATAGACGTCAGGACTCAACTGACACCAATTTGACATCCAAGAGATTAATTGAAACACTTAATTTTATACTAATAAACCAAAATCATACATGCATCGTTTGAAGAGATTTACCCCGGCATCAGATTGTCGCAGACAATTCTCAGTTTGTTTGGACGCCAGGATCTTCCGGGGCTTAGGGCTGAAAACGACGGCGATGGTCGGGAAAACTCCCAAACTGATTTTACCTTCACATTTTTTCTATCGGATGGAAACAAGTCGGTTATAAGAAAATGAATATGTCAAAGGAAACCGGTGATAAATCAGAAAGATCGAACCTCATAATCATGAGATAAAAATGAAGGAGGATATCAAATAAAAGACAGAACTCCACCATCAATATCATGAACTTGCCCTCACAGGCACAAGGCCGACAACAGCCTGTTCTTTATCAGACAAATGAAATCACAAGCTCCTACTATAAGATGCATCAAGTCTGAAAATTAAAATCTTCCATTTTTCAGAACGAGATGATCATATGAACACAAATGGACTAATGTGGCATGGTGGCAAAATAATTGACAGATGTGTGCTAGTGCTGCATATGCTACTAAGGGCATAACCCAATGAGGCAGTTCTGCTGTGTCAACACTTAACATTCGTCCAACAGACCAACACCAATATTTTTTTAATAATATTATTTTGTTAGAAAATTACAAAATAATAGCTAAATTCTCAAAATTGTAAGAATAGATACCTATCGGCACGTGGAGTGCCAACTACATCCCACTTGGCAGTGGGCCTGGGGTTCCACTACCTCATTGGATACCGAAAAGGCTATCGGGCCATGGGAAAGCTGACATGCCTATCGGTACGTGGAATACCGATAGGGCTGTCAGCAAACAAAGTGCCAACATATGGCATTTCAATATCTTTTGATTTTTTAGTATTATTATTATTAATAATAATAATTTGGGAAGAATCATTTAATGAGGCACAATCAGAGCAAAAGTCAGTGTACATATGTCGGCACTAAATAATACAACTTCTAATATTGAAATGTTAAAGTGTGGGAACCACCACATGCCATACATTGACTCTAATAGCAATAGTGGCATGTTCGATACATTTTTCACTCCATCATAGACATGTACCGATGAGAAATATAACATGTCTTAGGGAATTTAAAGAAACCACATACAAAAAGTAATGATGACATTAGCATATATGGTACAACTCTGAAAGTAACCTAAATATGAAACCGATTCTAAATCTAACATGCCTTAGGAAATTAAAACTAACCGATTACTACTGACACTCTATTGCATGCAGCATGGGTCCTTTCCCTTCCTCGCCATCTCAGGTCCAGCTTCATGAGCCTGATGTGCCTTCTCGCGCTTTCGCTCCCTTAGCTTTGAGGCGATTCTGCTCCTCTCTCCTCTTATACTCTTCCTCCTGTAGGTGTTTGCAGGTCGCCTGTCTCCTCTCATCGGCTTCCATTTATGGAATCGTCTCCATGCCGCCTGGTGTTGGGTATGCAGGAGAAACACATTTGGTTCACTCTACTCAGTATCGATCCACTGTATGAACTCGCATAGTGGCGATGGAGACTAGAAAAGAAGTGAAAATTCATAAGTGGTCAATGACAAATAGTAGCATGGAGACATCATGTAGCGTGACAGTTATCTCACCTACAGACAGGTGAAAAGTGTGCGTCTTCGGCATCCAGCGGTCGACAAGTGCAGTCAATAGTGCCCGATCAAGGGGAATCCGGGGGCCCGGTCCCTAATCGGGTCGAGAAGACGCGCCAACGGAAAGAGACCCGATGCCCTCAACCGACGAAAAATAAACAATGAGAGCAAAATATCCAGGGATTTAGAATAACAAACATGTAATGAACGAACTTATTACCTCGGGATCCAACGCTGATCAAGCCTTCAACAGTGGTCCGAAGTATGTAGACACAAAGTGGGGTACAACTTGGTGCCCTCTAAGTGTGTTCCACATCGATCATCAGATCAATGAGCTCCATACCTATAAGAAAAAAAAAGAGATTGTACTGCATAACATAACGAATATGAGAAGCACACAATAATGAAATGCAAAGCATGCAAAATAAAAATTAAACTCGAATGAAATAAAACTTAAATAATAATGATAAATCAAACTCATTATTACAAGATACATAGCAGCATGTTCGAATGCATCATATAGTACAACAAATTATGAATAATTACAACAGTTCTTAATATTACAACACGCAGTCAGATAGTCTAAATATTACATAATACAACATGGTCAAAATATTACAAAAAGATCCAATTATTACACCACATAATCATGTTGTCCTCTAAATAATACATAATACAACATAGACCAAATATTACTTGACATACTTAGGTTGTCCGATACTCCAAATAATACATAATATAACATGATCCAAATATTACAACATAGTCCAAATATTACAACACATACTCAGGTTGCCCGAATATTACATAATACAACAATGTGTTAATATTACAAGACTTGAACACATAGTTTGATGAATATTACAAAATTAGGGCACCATCCAATTAATAATAATACATGGAAATAGTCTCTCCATGCATTAAATACGAGCTTCGTTCGAAGGGTTTTTCTTCTTCTTTGGCTTGCGAATGGAGACATGCCTCACCTGCTCGTCTGATGCTAGAGTGTCCACCAGATACTGATCGTACCGCCCCCTCAAATGCGGATCTTTGCATATCAGGCACACCTTGCGGGCTCGTGCTCCTTTAGCATTGTCTATATCATTCCTTATACACTGATTCTTGCGTTGCCCCTTTGTGTCAACCTTGCTGTTTGGATCTAGAATCCAAGACAGACCATTTTTAGTCAGCTTCATGAAGTTCTTTACCGCCCACCACCCAAGCAACTCACTGGCCCAAGTACTTTCTACAGCTTTCTTACGGTAGTATGGTGACATGAAATACTCTGACTCTATGTTACTATTCGCACAACAAGCTAGCACATGAGAGCAAGGTAAATGCATCAGTGATGGCTTACTGCATGTGCACTCGCACTTGTTGTCCACTGACCACAACCTGCATTCCAGGACAAGAGGCTGGCCTATTAGTGTGTTGTGGATGAGTACAAGAGGGTGGCCCGTCAGTGCACTGCGGATGAGGCCGAAGGCTCAAACCATAGTGGGATTCAGACGTCCGACTTTGATGTATTTAACATGTCGGTGATCCTGGAGCATAGACGATGCTGCAATCGATCAGGCGTGGTCAGGTCCTCGCTCCACCACCATCGGGCCCCCGACATCCTCGAAGGTACACACGCCATAAGTTGTCCCTATGGAGATGCGATTCTCATCGCGGGAGAGGTAGAGGGATACTGGACTGGCTCAATTCGACCGATTTTTCGGGGGTGACATGTGAGAACTAATATATATATATGTGTGTGTGTGTGTTGATGCTGAGCATCTTCATTGCATGATATAAATTACTATATATTAATGAAGGTGCATTTATTATTAATTTACATTAAATATATGTCTCCTTCTATGCATGTATTGAGAGGGAGAGAGATGGAGAGATCAAGGAAAGAGAGGGAGGACAGAGAGATGAAGGATATGGAGGAGAGGGGAGAGGCCGAAGAGGCAAAACACTGCTGGCTGGAGCCTTCAGCCTACAGTGAAAACACTTTCACTATTAGTCCTTCGCGCTGGTACTATCATTGTCCGTTATCCACTACCGGCTCTAAAACCTACAGTGAAGGAAGTTTTAGAGCTGGCAGGGATAGGAGCTTCTGCAGTAGTGCTAATTAGTCACAACCAAGTTTTCTTGGAGTTAATTAACCTAACCAGTTAAGCTACCATATATAATTTGCTAATTAGTCTACCTGACTCTGAGAATGAAGAATTTAGTGTAATTGACCGGAGCTACTCATTAACTTGAGTCATCTTTATGTATTCATCTTTCTGTCCTTGCATATCCGCTCTAAGCCCACTCCATATGTATGTTGCCTATAGCTATTTTTTTAAGGAGCGAGAATACAATTCATCTTGCTGTCGGTGCATATCCACTGTAACGTCACTGTTGTCTATAGCTATTTTAAGGAGAGAGATTGCAATATGCTAGGAGACAACCCTCCTGATGTATAATGTTTATAACTTGTATTTAGAGAACTTTTTATTATCAATAATATATGTGAGAATTTGTACTGATGGCACTACCTATCCCCTACTGCATATTTGGTTATTTTTTATCTTTTGAATTTTGAGCCTAGCTTATTTCTTTTATAAAGCACTAGCTTATTCTTTTTCATTATTTAATTATTTTCCACATCGGATTTCATGCTAAGTAGATGTACCTATATTTAATGTTTAAGGCATAAGTCAAGGTAGAGCATTGAAAGTAGTGTAAATGCGATTCCAGTAATCCACATTAGATAGCTATAAGGATGTTTTTATTATATTTTAGTCTATGTGGAGGAGAGTTAATGCGAGAGGAGAGAAAACTATCTAGTAACGTGTAGTCAATGAATAGCGCATTTAAAGACGCTGCAGACTTATAACACTCTATTACATGTGAGCCTGCATTAAATTATAAAAAAATAATATAGCTTGTTTATTAGAAGGGTTATCCATAAATGATATGAATAATTCTTATAGCTTGTGGTAAGGATGTCAATGGGGAATTTCTCATGGGGGAATGGCTCCCCATCCCCGTCCCCACACGAAGGAAAATTCCCTGTCCCCGTCCCTACCCCCGCTTGCAGGGACTATTTTTTCCTCATCTCCGTCCCCACGCGAGGAATGGAGACCCGATAGGGAACCTGTCCTCGCCCACCTGGGCCGAGGCCATCCACTGGGTCGACCCGAACCATGCCACGGCGTCAGGTCGTGCCTGGCTGGGCTGCACGCTAGCGCCCGCTTGGGTCACATATCTAGCTCCCGTCTGGGCCGGTCGCGCACGCCTGGACCACCACCGCTGGGCTGAAATGGGTCCCCGCGGGGAAACGGGGACGGGGAATACTTCCTCATACCCGTTCCCGCTAGACCCGACGAGGATATAATTTGTGCCATTTATATCCCGCAGGTGACGAAATTTTCCTATCCCTGTCCTCTAATAGGGGAATTCCCCACGGGGAATTAGAGATCGGGTCCCCATTGACATCCCTGGCTAGTGGTTCACTATATTATTGGAGACGCTGAGTATCTCTAATAATATAGTTAATTTTCTAGCTATAATACTCTATCCATCATAAAATATAGGGCGTATTAGGATTTGAAAAGTCAAAATTTGTAATTTTTGATTAATAATTAGTCAAATTATACGTATATTATAATGTATAAAAGTTATATCAATAGATCAGTATTTTATAAATCCTTCAATACGATATTGATTTTGTAGCAATTAATAATATATTGCAAAATAAATTAATAATCATAATATATTTTCAAAGACTTTTTTAAATCTTAATACGTCCTATATTTTAGGACGGATGGAGTATTATCCATATTACAGTACGTAGCATAGACAACCTCTTCAATAAACTAGCTATAGCGGTTCTTAAAAACTAATATGGATTCATATGTAATAGGGTTATAAAATTGCATGTGTCTGAAAACACGCTATAGACTAACTATAGTTAGTAACTACTATCTCCATTCTAAAATAGATGTCTTTCTAAAATACTTATAGTCAAATTTTAAAATTTTTGATCATTAATATACATAAAACTATTAGGATTTAGTACATGAAAATAGTAGTAATGAATTTATCATAAAAAATACTTTAATATTATCTAATTTTTATCAAGAGATAGTTGTCAAAAGTAATAATTGTTTGTTAAAAACCGTATCAATATTCTTAACGAGGAGTAAAAAAAACAGAGATAGTAGTTTTTATTTCTTCTCGTTCTCTCCTTCCCTTAGGACAAATAGTGATATGAATATCTAGCTTGTAGCTAGCTGACTCAGCTTTGTTCGAGACGCCGTAACTACTAGCTACGGGTAAAGAGCCCAGCTCCATACTCCATACTCCCAACTCCCATTTACAAATCACACCTCACCTTTCCAGAAACTCCAAATAATCTCGTTGAAACGCCTGCAATTGCAAATCGTAATGTACTATAAATAGAGCATGTACACATGGAGGTAAAGGAGGACGCAAGAAACAACTCAACTGCCAACAATATGTTCACACACCACGAAATAGCTAGCGGTTGAGCGGTGTGCTGCACGCTGCCTCGGTCGGCTAGCTAGGAGGAGCCAGTCAGAGAGGCCATCACCATGGCTTCTGCTTCGATCACGTTCGTGCTGAACCGCCTGGTGAAGGAGGCGGTGCTGCTCCGCGGCGTGGACAAGGACATCCGGCTGCTCCGCGACAAGCTGGAGTGGCTGCAGACGTTCATCCAGCACGCTGACCATGAGCGGCGCAAGGGCGCCAACAACTACATCGCGCTGTGGGTGCGGCAGACGCGGGACGTCGCGCATGGAGGACGTGCTCGATGAGTTCCTGCCCAAGGCCGACCTCGACAGGCTCGCCGCGGCACGGTCCGCCTGGGGCCACTGGCTCAGTACAATGAGTCAAAAGTAATATTTTATCCGTGCCGGTTCAATAAAAATCACGATAGAAGATATATCAGTATCAGTTCTTAAACTTCATACGTAAACTATAGTAAAATCGTTAATCGTTAAGAACCGGCATTGATACGAATGTATCTAAAATTTCTGTTAAATGGCATTTTAGCTCAGCTTGCGTTCCTTAGGCTCAGCTCTTGTCCTTCATCTCTTCATCTCCTCCCTCCTTCTATCTCCATCTTATCTCTTTCTCTCTCCCTTCCACTGCCTCCGAAGAGCAGTAGCCCACTCATAGAGCTTGTGCTCATTGAGAGCGCCAAGCTTTGCGAGCTCCTAGCCGCCACTCCGGTCTCCTCTCTCTCCCCTTCTCTCTCGCGAAATAGATCTCCTCCTCTCTCCTAATTTAGGGGCGTTGCCGTCCTTCTTCTTCTCCTCCTCCTCCTCCTCCTCTCACTCCCTTACCTATTTCCTTTCCTCCACAGCCACAAGTGAACTCAGACGGTGGGCGGCTCAGGCGCAGAAGAGGGCGGAGGCTAGCCTCCGAGCGGCATGCGGCTCGAGCGCAGGAGGGCGTGCGGCTCGGGCACAGGAGCGAGCAGAGGCCGGCCTTCAAGCAGTGTGCGACTCGAGCGCAAGAGTGGCATGCGGCTCGGACGCGTACTGGATCTCTCTCTTTGTATTCTTTCCATTCGATTTGATTGTGTTTTTGTATTTGAGATGAGTATATAGATAAGATTGTGTTCTTATGTACTAGCAGAAATGAGTATTTGGATGAGATAAGTATATGAATGAGATTGTGTTCTTATGTACTGGTAGAGATGTGTTTATGGTGATATTGTTTTCTTGTGTTCTTCTGTTTGAGATGAGTATATGGTCAAAGCTGGTGACAGAAACGGCGACGGCAATGGAGGCGGCGGAGCGACGTCCAAGCCGGCTCGGATGCCGCTCCCGCTGCCGCCATTTTTCTCTTGTTTTATTATCTAAAAATAGCATTTATGCCGGGTGAACAACTGGCACTGATAATTGACACTATCAATATCAATTTAAGAGTGTCGGTTAAAAAACTGATAATAAAATTATTTTTCAATCGATATTAATAAGTTTTTCTGTAGTTATGGCTCAAGCTCGCCACCACCCTCACCACTCAGGTCTCCGTCCGCCACGACCTCAGGGAGAGGATGGACGGCATCAAGGACAGGCTCAAGGAGATCTCAGACAACGTCGACAAGTACTGGAGGAAGCAGCTGCACTCGAACGCGTCGTCATCGGCTCCCAACTCGTCCATCTCCAACGTTGCTGCATGGTACGCGTACATATCCTCTCGCCTGCACTCCCTGTACGTTCTTTTTATCCGATTAATTTCTATGAAAAATAGCACAACTGGTTCTCTCGCAAGCTTTGCGTGTTCTTAACAACAACAAAAAAAACATCAGCTACATTTCAGGAAAAAAATATCAGCCGGTCTGCTGCTCTACCTGTTTCCTCTATTTTGCATGTCAACTCTGTTGATATATTAATATGGATCCTTCCATATTAACGGATTTGTTTCGGTTATAGATTTGGGTCACTTCATTCCACCACCATATATATAAATATTTTGTAAGAACCTGCACAGGATGAGTAGACGACTCAATGGAAATCCCATGCGCTCATAACGCTCCACATATAGTGAAAACAGCAGTAATGCATCTGCTCGTATGTTCTTGTGGTGTTGATCTACTTTCTTCTTTGCATATCGTTTTCTAACAACTTTCTTTGGCAAGAGTGAGAAACCAAATTAAAATGTATTTTAGTTTATCTGTGATGAGTGATTAATATTGGTATTTATTTAGTTTGATGGTCTTCAGTTTTGTATGAGCTTTGATGAGATTTGAATTGATGTGGGATTTTATTTGAGCAAATTGATTATAGACTAAGTGAAATTGAAGTTGAAGATATATGTTTGCTTGTCTCATAGTATGTAGATGATGGATGCAACTTAGCAGTCGATGGTAGGATGATCGGGGCCAAGCGGAGTGCTCGGTGCCGGACAATCAAGGAGGTCGTGTGGAGTCCTATCTAAACACGTGGAGGTCAAACAAAGCATGGAAGATAGATAGAGATAGTATGTTGATAAAGTCAAGCGAAGGGGATGCTAGTGCAAGTGACAAGACGACCCGAGAGATCAGGAGTAGGAGAGACTTGCCGACGGTCAGGATCGCAAAACTACAAGCGTCAACATCGGAGCGCTTGCATAAGGTGTAAGCAAGTGAGGAGTTATACTTTGAGAAGCATGCTAGGGTTTTTTGGTTTGGCTTCAAAACCGTGGAAGGACTGGTGTAGCAAAAATGGCCCTCTTAGGCTATTATTTTGATTTTTGTGATTAATGACAATATAGTTATTGGGACTAACATATTTGTCAAGAATATATGTTAGTATGTCTTATAAATGCAATACATCAAAAAGTCATCGCAGCCGGGACAAACATTGACTAAATTAGAGAAGTCCCAAGATAATTGACTTCACCAAATGGTCCGATATTCAGGGGTTGAACTCACCAGAGTATTTTATCTAGAAGCAAAGTGAAGATTGATGACTGCACCGGATGGTTTGGTGCTCTGTGTGTTGAACTCATCGGAGTATTTCTGACAAAGGGGGAGAAGGCTAAGGATCTCACCAAATAATCCGGTGATCTGCACTGGGTAACACAAGAGTATTTCCTGTAGAGAAGAATGCAAGTGCAGAAGACTAAAGATCAACCCACCGGATAATCCGGTGCTTCGTTTGTACACACAGGAGTTGTAACACCCCAGACACCGCGAAAGCCTAGAATGCTGCTGCAAACTACTCCACTTGACTTGCCAAAACTATAAAATTTCAGCAGCACCACCTCTTAAACAAGATAAAGTGGAAGCAACAATATAGATATAGGGTGCATAAATAAAACCGCACACTAACAAATAAGTATCCTAGCAAAACCAATGCATTAAGACATTAAATTTTTGACCTCCAACAAAGCAAACTAAAACAAGTTTACCGACGCTAAGCAACACTAAGAGATAAACAACTCCAACACTTGCATTATTATTACAACACCACTACTGCATTAATATGTGTGATTATAACGTGTAGAATTGCTGCTACTCCCATCCCGTCCAAGCAAGCAAGCATCAAGCACCTGGAAAGGTTATTAAGTGGTGTGAGATATAAAATCTCAGCAAGCAAACTGCTTTAACAAGCTATTTAAACTACAAGTTCATTAGACATCAATTTAAAAGAGAGTAAAAATAGCATAAGAACAAACCAAGTTAGACATCCAAGATTATCATAAACCTCATCTAAAAAGATTAAACCATATCCTCATATCTTCTGGAGAGGCATTCGCTTCTCAACACCCACTTCAATAATAGAAAATAATTCAATTAAATACTGAAAAATGCAAATGCAATGCAAATGCATGTCCACTGCCTTTACACCCAACATGGTGTAAAGCAGCACCGTACCCCTCCTTGGGTAATGTATGGCGCGTACCGGTACAAGTCACGGCCAGCAAACGGCGACATATTACTTCATATGAGGTGCAATGCAAATGAATGCATATGAAACTGTAAATACCACATCACCTCATAGCCTTCATCAACCACATATACCACAATAATAACAATGTTTATGGATATGAGAGCATAAGGCAACATAACCACATATAAATAAGTAATCGTGCCTCACCTCATCAAAAACATCAATTAATCATTTCATATTAAATGGATCATGATTATGAACATATAATTTAGGTGGAGGTAGAATGAATAGCAAGTTAAAGCTAGTAGCAAAGCAACCACTACGTTTACTTGCCTTTTTTCGATACAACCGACAACCTTCAAACACGATCAGGAGCACCACCACCTGATTATGAACCACACATCAGCAAAATATTCATACAAGCATGCACATACAATAGGAAACACGATCCTAACACCCAAAGCCGTCGCTCAAAAGAGAACCACAAAAACAACATATACATCATTCTACCAATAAAAGCAGTAGGGCTTCACATTTTCATATCCTTTTTTCTGCAACAGATATCATAGCTAAAAAACACACTTCTGAAAACTACACAAAAATGGATAAATCTTTTGTGGAGAAACCATATTTTTATCAGGTCAATACGACCCTCTAATCTGCTGTTGAAAATAGCATTGAAAACTGTGCCAAAAAGTCTGACAGAAACCTTCACATTTTTCCCGAAATTAATACACAAATCTAAAAATTCTAAAAAATTTACAAAAACTATAAAACTCCATTGTCTACCACTTTCTAGTTATAGCGTTTTGTATTTGAAGCCCCTATGGTGGCCAAAACACGCTCTGAACATGACTAAACTTGTTGACGATGAAACAACAACATCAACTTTTAAGAGGCCATAACTGGAGTTCTACTCATCCTATGATAACGTTCTCTACGCCGTTGGAAAGATTATGAAAAAATCGACAACGTTTCTTCATATCAAACACTAAAAATATTTCAATATGATGGCAAAAAAACTGGTTTGATCTACTACTATTTAGATTTTTGACAGAGAAAATCAGTCAAGTTGAAACGATGATATATCAACAGGGACTGCACAAAACTGACGGTTTTTAGAACGAGGGCGAAACAGATTTCGACCAAACCTCAACCTAAGCCCCCTCTAAACTCGAGATCTAAACCACAAAAATCAACCCAAAAGGAGGGGATTAGTTTGGAGAATCCTCACCTAGGGCATCCACGAGCAACTTGACAAGAGCTCAGGGTTTTCCTCTTTCTTCTCCTCCTTCTCCTTCCCTTATTCTTCCCTTCTCCCTTTCTCCTTCTTCCTTGCTGCTGCACAGACGAGCAGCTCCACAATCCACAAGATGCAGATGAGAGGGGATGGGGAGGAGCTCAACACAAGGAAAATAGGAGAGGAATTTCTACCTGGGTGAGAGGGGCACCGGCCCACTTCTTTCTTCCTTCTACGTGAAGTATAGAAGAAGGCAGGGTGGCTGCTGCTGTGGGGAGGGAGAGAGCAGGGCTCTAGGGTTAAGAAGAAAAGGATGGTCTCTTTTTTTCTCTTTGAATCTCAAGCGTCCAATTCGCAGCTTCATGTTCCGAAGTCTGAACATAACATGTGAGTAGTCAAACGGAATCATTTCGACGAGCTCTACACATACGTGGTCTATGATCGTTCATCTGAGTGATGGGTCAAAAGGTCAACCTTTTGCATCTTCTTTAAAATGTTCGATCAACACTTATTTATATGATTTTTGGGGCATTACAGGAGTATAGCACAATTTCTTGTAGAGGTGATTGCAAGTGTTGAAGAATAAAGAACAACCCACTGGAAGGTCTGATGTTCTGAAGATCAATGCACCAGAGCATTTCTTGCAGAGAAGAAGTGGCGCGATCTAGCTCAAGATAACTCACCGGAAGATCCGATGATGGATTTGAAGACACATCGAAGTGTATGGTGTTCACAGAGGCTTTAAGTGGAGTTCCAATGGCTAATTTCTGATGTTGTACTCACCATATGATCTGGTGTTAGTACTACTATTCTCACCGGATCATTCGGTGTTAACAGCTTTTCTGAGTTAATGGGAAAATAACTAGTTGGCGGGTTTGAGGCTATAAATACCCTTCCACTTGGTCATTTGAATGTGTGGCATGCTGCTGTAATCTAGAGTAAGCTCATACACATTTGAGAAGACATCCAAGCCACCAAAGTACTTAAAGTGATCATCCATGACAATTAAGTACATAATTAGTGAGTGATTGGTGCTTATAGGCCTAGAGTGAGTTGTTACTAGGTGCTGCAGCTTGAAAAAAGAATGAAGGAGTGATCCTAACTTATACCAAGTGGTATACATACGCCTTAGAGTCTTGGTGACTCACCGACAACTTGGGTCTTGGTGGCTCAACCTTGCTGACCCTCCAACTTGGTGTAGAACGGTGGCAAGATACGTGTACCGGGACGCAGAGACCATTGCCTTGGTGGCTCAAGCTCCGAAGTGATCACGGTGTTAAGTGACCGGAAGAGACGATAATGGTGAGACCTTGTCTTGGTAGCTTGGTGGTTCATTCAGCTTGTGGCCTTACCTTGGTGGCTTGCTTGCTCAAGAGTCAAGACTGGGTGCTGATCGGGAGTATATCTTTGGTGGAGCTCAAACGTGGACTAGGGGTGGCATTTATGTCATCGATACCACGGGATAAAAATCCCTTGTGTCAAGTTTGTCTATCTACCTTATTTATGTTTCGCATTTACATACTTGCAATTTACCTTATTACAGTATATTGCAATCCACTTGAGCAATAAATTAGACACACTAGATAAGCCTAGAACACATTTAGAAAGAAATTAAGATAGGTTTATCTTGTGAAGTTTTTGGAGCCAGTTTAGTTTAGGTTTCTAAGTATTCTAATTCACCCTCTCCTCTTATAACGTCATCATTCCTCACAACTAGAGTAGTACGTGGCACCATTGTGATGCTTGTATTGAGATGAAGCTAAGTCATGAAGACGCCACAGCCGTCTGATGAATCAAGAAGAAAATAGACTAAAATACCCTTAGTGGTATGTACGAGTATACTATAAGAGAAGGGTATTTTGGAAAAGAGCTAGGAAATTTAGAGGTCAAGTTGTATAGACTTATAAATAGAGAGGTAGGGCAATGGGAGAAGGTGAATTGGCCATTTTGAGCCATTTGTGCCATCTATATGAGAGTCTTATGCTAGGTTTTAGAGGAGAGGAAGATGAGTGAAAGCATATGTATTAGGTGAGACCTTTGTGAGAAAAATCTTTATAATCTATCTAAAATAGGGCTGACCAATGTTGTAATGAAGTTTATTTTTTTCATGTTATTGTGCTCACCTCCTTCTAGTTTCGCTATATTGGTTCCCTTGCAAGTTTACAAGTTTTTTGTTTCCGAAATTGATTTTCGTTTTGATTTTTGGGCTGAAATTTCAACACATTGTGAGGTCATTCTTCTTGTTGCTAGAGGCATAAAATTTGTATACACACGCTTATGTGATGGGGTCTTTAATTCTCTTGCCTCTAGACAATGAACTTGGAGAATTTCGTTACTCGGTATTCATCTTTTCTTGTTTCTTTGCAAGTATGATCTTTCGAGTGATAAGACACATGGATTGATCTTACATAGAACCTATGGTTCATATAACATCTGTGGAGTCATATTACTTCAATTTTCTCTTGTTAAAAATTCTCTCTATTTTTGCTTCTGCTTGAATTTTGAGGTGCGTTTGGTGATCCAAATACGAGAAGGTCATTGATTTTGCAAGAAATTTTTGAGCACTTATTCACCCCCTTATCGTCGTCAATCTCGTTCTTATAATTGGTATCAGAGCTGGTTTGATCACTTGTTAATCTTAACCAGCTTTGTGATCCGTAGGCGACAATGGAGAGAAGTGGGAAAAATTCCATTCTTCGATGGTCGAGATTTTTCATACTAGAAGGTGCGTATGGAGGCTTATCTTCTAAGTTAAGGAAGTGCAATTTGGGAAATAGTTGAATTCAACTATGTGATTTTTGCTGCTCGCACGACTCATATTCAAATCGAATAGTATGAGGCCAACAGCAAGGCCACAAAATTTTGTTCACAAGTCTGAGTCGGAATGAGTTTGACAGGGTCCAGCATATCTGTATTGCCTGGGAGATCTGGTCTACTCTGAGTGTCTTTCATGAAGGCACTAATCAGATTAAAGCTAGACGCCAAATCACATATAACCAAGAATATCAAATGTTTGTGCAAGGCTCCAGAGAGTCTTTAAATGCAATGTTTGCTTGTTTTGATGGGATTTTTAGTAATCTTCAATCCACTGGTATTCTGCCCTATTTTGACCGTGAGAGAGCGATCAAGTGGGACTTTTGACCGTAGCATATGGAAAGTGAAGATTTTGAGCACTGTAGAGTTGCCAAGTTATGACACATTGACTTATGATAAACTCTTCAGCAAGTTCAAGTCCACCGAGATAGTCAAGGCGGCTCGAATAGGTTTTGAAAACCCCCTATCTCATAACATGGCGTTGGTTTTCGGATCAAATGGTAGCAATCAGGATGGAGCTAGCTTCTCTTGTGCTAATACTTCATCGAGTTGTTTTGCTTTGCCTTCTTTGGTTTCTATCACAGAGGAGCAGGTAGACACTTTTGGTGATGAAGACCTTGCATGCTCTCATTGTGAAGAAGTTCACCCACTTCTACAATAATCACCGAGACCGGAGGAGGGGCAGTTCTTGTGCCTACTTTGAGTGTGGTGATACCACCCACTTCAAGGCGGACTACCCCAAGCTTAAGAAGAGGGAAGACCGCGACCACAACCACAACAACCATAAGATGAGGAACAAGAATCCCTGCTTCAAGAAGAATCATAACAAGATGGCCAAGAAGGCAGTCAAGGCGGCTTCTAGGACATTCGTGGCTGCTCTCAGTGACATCGACACCTCTTCTAGCTCGGAGGAGGAGCTGCCGGTGAAGGACAAGAAGAAGAACAACAAGGACTTCACCGGCCTCTACTTCATGGTGGATGACAACAACGATAGCTACCCTGAGCTTGATCCCTCTGAGGTATTACCTTCCTACAACCAGCTTTTTGTCCAAGTTGATACCTTGAATGATGCTCTCATTAGCCATGATAGGTTACTTAAGGAAGTTGCATGTGAGTTGAAGGAGCTTAGGTCTAAGTATGAGTTTGTTTCTTCAGAGCTTGCATTTCTTAGGTCTAGGTCTGATGATGAGGAGTGTGAGAGTTATTTGTTGTTTATGACAGAACTTGCCAAGCTTGAAAATGTGCGTGCTCAAATTGTCAGTCGACTTGAGAATGCCGAGAAGAAACTCCTTGAGGAGGAGTCTAGGTCTACTCTCTTATATGCTTGCAAGAATTTCCCTTTGCATGCAAAGGATGTTAAACTGAAAGACAAACACCTTAAAGAGCTAGAATCTAGATTGGCGAGTGCTGGGTGTTCGAAGGATATGCAGCAGAACTGTTCCACTTGCATAATCTTTCAGGACAAGCTCAGCTAGGTTAGAGGGCAAGTTCAGAAACTCTTCGATGAGAACGAGTATCTCCTTTCTCTAGTGGAGAAGTACTCAGAGGGCAAGGAAAACATGAATTTGATCTTGGCCAAGACCAAGATGTGTGCTGACAAGACGGGTTTGGCTATTGGGTTGGAATTTGAGAGAGTAGATTACAATGGGGATAGTAACACTATTTTTAGTACACCTACTACCCTAGAAGCTGAGAAGTCCAAAATCAATGTCACACCATAACCCATCAAGAAGAAACCCACACCATAGCCTACCAAGAAGAATCCAGCACCACAACCTAAGAAAGCTCCACAACCTAAGGTGAGAGCCCTAGTGAGAGAAACTAAAATGACCAGCAGTTGAGTTCCCGAGAGACGCTACCACTGTACCTACTGCCAGAGAAAGGGTCACATTGTTGGGTTTTGCTTTCGTCGTAAGAGAGATGAGCGGTGTGAGTGGGAGTGGAGTACCCGAAAAATGTACCGCCCCTTCGTTGGTGTACATGAGCCTTTTCCTCGCTCTCTCCCACGAGTCTTATATGCTCGTCGGTTTTCTTCCAAAGGCTTTGTCTAGCGTGGATTTTACTATGACTCATATGGTTTTGGTCCACGTGTAAGAGGCTTTGAGTCCCAATGCTTTGGCGGATCATGTTTTCCTCAACATTGTTCTCACCCCTAGTGTGCTAGTGTTGATTTGTATTCATCTGCTTTCACTGCTTCAGGGTGGATAACCCAGTACTGGATTTCCAAGGGATTTTTGTTTAACCCTAGTACTAAGTCATCCAGCTACTATTATTCTCTTCTGTAGGTGGCAGGTCGAGGCCTGGAGAACAAGTGGCTCATCGACTCTGGCTGTTTGCGCCATATGACCAAAGATGCATCATGGTTCTCAAGCCTCACCCTGATGAAGTAGAACGAGTACATCACTTTCGGGGATGATCGGAAAGGAAGAGTGAAGGCCAAATGTATGGTAAGAGTGAATGAGAGTTTCACTCAAAAAATGTGGCTTTGGTGGAGTATCTGAGATACAATCTTCTCTCTGTACCTCAGTTGCTAGATGAGGACTTAGAAATGGGTTTCAAACGTGATACTTCTCGAGTTTTTGATTCTTATGGCGCATGATTTGCAAGATTTATCGAGTTAGGAGAGTTTTTGGAGTTGATTTTTTTGAGTCTTCTGGTTCTTCTCGGTGTTTACTTGCTCAACCTTCTTCTGAGCTTTGGATGTGGTATAAGAGACTAGGGCATATGAGCTTTGATTTGCTTACTCGTTTGAGTGCCCTAGGTTTAATTCGAGGATTGCTCAAGCTCAAGTTTGAGAAGAACCTTGTTCGTGCTCCTTGTCAGCATGGCAAGATGGTTGCCTCTCCTCACCCATCAGTCAATCTAGTGATGACTGAACGACCAGGAGAACTTCTCCATATGGACAATGTTGGTCCTTCCCGGGTTCATTCAATGGGTGAGAAGTGGTATGTTCTTGTCATTGTTGATGACCTCTCTCGCTACTCTTTGGTCTTCTTTTTTGTGAACAAAGATGAAGTGTTTTCATATTTTTGGAGCTTAGCTTTGAAATTCTTCAAAGAACTCGCTGGTGTATTGAAAGAAATTCATAGTGATAATGGCACCGAATTCAAGAACTATCTCTTTGATGCTTTCTATCTTGAGCATGATATTGAGCATCAATTTTCTGTCCCATGAGTTCCTCAGCAGAATGGCATGGTTGAGAGGAAGAAACGCACTTTGGTGGAGATGGCTAGGAAAATGCTCGATGAGCAAAGAACTCCTATTAAGTTTTTGGCTGAGGCCATTAGCACGGCGTGCTACATCTCTAATTGAATTTTCTTCTGCTTGATCTTGAATTTGACTTCTTATAAGTTACATTTTGGGAGGAAGCTGAAGGTTTCACATTTGAGAGTTTTTGTGTGACGGTGCTTCATCCTAAAGCGTGGCAATATTGACAAGTTTGAGTCGTGTTCTTCCGATGGCATTTTCTTAGGGTATTCTCTTCATGGTCATTCTTACAGGGTCTTTAATCTTGACACTAACACCATCATAGAGTCCTATGATGTGACCTTTGATGAATCAATCCCTTGTGTTAGCCCTGTCTTTGAGTGTGCAGGTGGCCAGCAAATGAGCGAAAGCATCTTTGTAAATGGCAACCTTCCAACTTTCGAGGATAACGAGGATGATCCACTACTTCATACTACCACACTTGCTCTTGAGCTGGTTCATGCCTCTTCTACACCGTCAGAGGGTCTTATAGCCTCAACTTCCACTTCACCTTTATTCGAGCCTGCACCAACAAGGTTTGAGGGGGAGATCATCTCGCAGCGCGAAGCTCCTCAACATATTCAGTGGCGACACCCTCTATAGGTGATGATCGGTGACATCAATGAAAGGGTAACGAGGTTCAACTATGCTCATTATGCTCATTTCACTGATTCTGCATTTGTTGCTTTCTTTGAGCCCCATAATGTTGGACATGCTTTCTCTGATTTGAGTTGGGTCAATGCCATACATGAAGAGCTAGAAAACTTTGAGAGAAACCAAGTTTGAGTCCTTGTAAAGCCACCCCCAAATGTTCACACCATAGGCACCAAATAGGTTTTCTAAAACAAACAAGGGAAGGATGGGTCTGTAGTAAGAGACAAGGCTAGACTGGTAGCTCAGGATTTCACTCGGGTAGAGTGGATAGACTTTGGAAAGACCTTTACACCAGTAGCTAGGCTAGTAGCCATTAGGATCCTCCTTACATTTGCGGCATCCCGAGGTTTCAAGTTGTATCAAATGGATATCAAGTGTGCTTTCCTAAATGGTTTCGTAGAGGAAGAGGTCTATGTCAAGCAACCCATAGGCTTTGAGCATTCCAAATACCCTCATAGAGTATACAAGCTTCAGAAAGCTTTGTATAGGCTTAAGCAGTTACCTAAGGCTTGGTATGATAGGCTTATGTCTTTCTTGCTAGGGTATGAGTATGTGATGGGGTCAGCTGATAAAACTTTGTTCACTCTCAGGCATGACAATGATTTCTTACTTGTTTAGATTTACGTGGATGATATCATTTTTTGTGGCTCTTCTCATCCACCTGTTGCCAAGTTTGCAGAAACTATGAGTAAAGAGTTTGAGATGTCGGTGATGGGCGAGCTCAACTTTTTCCTTAAACTTCTTCAGCAGATCCTTGGTGTACTTCGCATTCTAAGGTATCTCAAGCACACTCTCGAGTATGGCATTTGGTTTTCTGTATCCTCTTAGCTTTCTCTTTGTGGTTTTTTAATACGGATTTTGCTAGTTGTAGAATTGACAAGAAAAGTACATTTAGTACTTGTCATTTTTTAGGTACTTCTCTTGTGTTGGTCTTCTCGCAAGCAGTCTGGCGTTACGCAGTCTACTGCTGAAGCTGAATATGTAGCTTCTGCTAGCTATTACTCATAGATTTTGTGGATTGTTGATATTTTGAGGGATTTTAGGTTAGATTTCAGGAGTGTGTCACTTTTGTGTGACAACACCAGTGCCATAAACTTAGCCAATAACCTAGTTCAACACTTCAAAACCAAACACATAGATATGAGATTCTATTTTCTAAGAGATCACAATGAGAAGGGAGACATTAAGTTAAGCTACATAGATACCCAACACCAGCTAGCCGACATCTTTACCAAGCCTCTAGACGCAACAAAGTTTGCCTTTCTGAGGGGAGAGCTTGGTGTGTGCCATCCCTATAGCATTGTGTGAGGGGGAGTTACATTTGTCTTACTTTTATTGTATTTGCATTGCATATCATCTTGTAAGATAATCATGTTAGCAAACTTCACTTATATATTCTTTGCATTTTCTTGTACTAGTTATGAATTTGTGCTAAGTGTAGTGGATATATAACAATTTGTGCAAGCTTAAGCTCTTATTGAAACATGGCATAAAATCTGTTCAACAAGTTTGCCTTTATTAAGAATGAACTCGAAATATGAACATAATCTCTTTGTCACACTTGAGTATTTGCTTTAGCTTTATCGGTGGTTAAATTAGGGTTAGTTCTGTGAAAAGCTTGTGCTATGCCGCTTAGTTCAGTTCAGCAAATTAGGGATCTTTGACCTTTGTCTATGTAAATGTTTAGCCTATGATTAACCCTTGGGGGAGCATGTGCTCTTTTATGTCGCAAAGTCACAAATTGTTTTGGCTTTATAAAAAATTGCATATCTTGACTTCTACGTTGAGTTAATAAAATGAATGATCAAGTTTTGAGCTAAAATTGAATCCAATATGGTGGCCTAAGGCTTCATGTGGTTTGCCAAAGAAGTGAACTCATGGTTGCTTCAAGCTCACTTGAGGATAGTTAAATGATCAAATGAGAAAGTTGACTTATGCTTTTTAATCTGCTAAGAATGTTCTTTTTTATATTGTCAAACTAAGGTTGGGATTGATATGTGGGTGTTTGTACAGCCCGTCAGGTTGAATTTTGTTGTCTAGTTTGAACTTGATATAGCACTATTTTCTCTAATTTTTGCACTAAGCATAAAACTATGGATGCTTTTGTGTTGGATAATTGAATAATATGATCAAAACTTTCTTCACTCCCGGTGCTTGTGACATGACCTCACTTCGAGACTTTGTGCATCTTTGAGTTATATTGTTTACTCTTTATAGTGCTTTGACATCTCTAGTCTTTGCAAGTGCTTTGTCATCTATATGTGAAGCTTTGTAGTCTTGTATTTTATTTGCACATTTTTGACATTGTCTTGTATCCTTAATGTTTGCATTGACAAAGGAGGAGAAAATATGTCTAAAGATATTATGCACAAATATTCAATAAAGGGAAAGAAAATTGTATTTATCTAGAAATGAAAGGAGAAAATAGAAAATGTGCAATCATCAAGGGGAGCATGTGTTTTTGGGGTTTTGAGTTTTTCTTACTCTTTTGAGGTTTTTAGCTTGTCTTTGCCTCTCTTAGAGTTTTCAACCTTTATTATTACAAGTGATATATTTTGTTCTTTCATGAGTTTTTTATCACTTAGATGAGCTTATCTTGTTTTAATTTTTTCAAACCATAATCTTTGTGCTTTGAGGGTCATCATTTATCAATGCACTCATCAAGGGGGAGATTGATAAACCAAGTTGAAATGTATCTTAGTTACTTGTGATGAGTGATTGATATTGGTATTTATTTGGTTTGATGATCTTCGGTTTTGGACAAGCTTTGATGTGATTTGAATTGATTTGGGATTTCATTTGAGCATATTAATTATGGATTAACTAAAATTAGAGTTAGATATATGTGTTTGCTTGTCTCATGGTGTGCAGGTGATGAATGCAACTTAGCGGTCGACGGTAGGATGATCGAGACCAAGCGGAGTGTTTGGTGTTGGACGATTAAGGAGGCTGGGCGGAGTCCAGAGTGATCCTAGCTGAACACGTGGAGGTCAGACAAAGCATGAAAGGCGGATAGAGACGACATGTTGATAAAGTCAAGCGAAGGGGATGCCGGTGCAAGTGACAAGGAGGCCTGAGGGATCAGAAGTGGGAGAGATTTATCGGCGGTCAGAATCGCAAGACGAAGTACACACATCGACATCGGAAAGCTTGCTTAAGGTGTAAGCAAGTGGTGAGTCACGCTTTGAGAAGCGTGCTAGGGTTTCACAGTTTGGCCTCAAAACAGTTTAGCAGCCGATTGCCTCGCCGCCAGCGTTGATGGCTCGTCCTGGCCGTTCACCTGTAACGTTGCTCACCTGGTCTCAGTCGGCCTCACTCCGTTTTGGACGTTTGTGCGTTGGGTCGTGTGCCACGCTTTACAGCCTCGCTATTTGTAAAATTATTAGCCTACTCCTTAGACTTTTGTAAGGAACTGTCTAAACATTATTCTAATTATTCATTAAGTTGATTATTTATATAATTATGATTGTAATGATTAATCAGAATACCATTTTGATAGTCTCAACACATATTTTGTGTCCAAGATTGGAACACATGTATTTCCAACATATAACATCACAATAAAGCTTAACAAAGAGTGAGTAATTAACATTATATTATAAATTCTTAAGCATGCAACCATTTACAATAATTTACATGAAAAGAGATAAACTACGCAGCGGAAGAATTAAAACCTAACAACAACAAAAAAAAGACTGATGGAGCTATATGCCCTTAGGCTCCACCCAAAACCTCACCACATGAGTAGACGACACTACTCTTGCCCGCCGCCGGCATTAGCGGATGTGAAGTAGCCAGAAGCTAACCTTTCCTCGCCTGCAACCTGAAAGAGCAGTGTGAGTATGAAGGTACTCGCAAGACTTAATCCATATAGAGTACATATAATAACTAAACTCCAAGGATTATGCATTTGGGTATTTAGCAGGAATAGTTCACAAGGTTAAGTAATTTCATATGCGGTAGCAATCTTAAGACCTATGTGTGAGCACCTATATTAACCAAACAACCCCTTTCTTTTTCGGTAAACACCAACTGAAGCATAAATGTAACTGGAAACATCATAAACATTTATATGAAAACAGAACCATCTCAACTGTAACCCAACATACCAAACCATCACCCCTTATTCGTGACTCTACGACCAATGCGGATGGATGGAAGCATGCTCATAACCGAGAGCGCGACAATTCGAATTGATTTTACACCCTGCAGAGGAGTACTCCTGGACCCAAACAAAACGAGACCACCGCCCACACAACCTATCAGTTGCAAGTGATGAATCACGTATCATCCATTTCACATACCCACCCTGAACCTTTGTTCCCATGTCGAGTAATATGGAGGCCACCTAGATCTCATGCGTACCACGACTTACCGTTATAATCTCAAGCACCCCTAACATCATTCCCGTTCATATCTCAACACATAGGTCAAATGAATGCGATAACTTACTGTACTTGGCTTACTCATTCTATATTCGGGTATGTGGTAAGTACAGAAAAGTGCTAAAGTCAACGGCATCGATGGACAGTGCTTAACCGATGCAAGCAGTCTATGGCATCTGGGCTCCTCTCTCGAACTACCCCTAGCATCGCTCATATCTCATCTTATCCTCATATCTCATACATCTCAATATCATCATTGTATTTGTGAACAATAAGTAATTCCTAAGCTCGCGAATGATGGTTGGACCATTGCTCAACTTCTACCAAGGACATATGCATTGCTAAGCATATTGAATAGACTTATAATTAGATATCAAAAATGTTATCAAGGCTACAAGGATATGAATAAACAATAACTCAAGGTAAAGGTAATACAATCAACATAGGTTCTACCCATATAGGCCCAACATTGACTCACTGAACATGCAACCATACATAAGCAGTAATTTATCAATTTAGACTTCATTCGGTTTGAACCAAATGGTGCAATATGCTTATATGCTTGCCTCACTGCTCTGGTAATCGCCTAATGCTACCCACGCAACATGCGTAGAATTCAAGTAGATTGGCGTCACCTTCGCCCACGCTCGCGTCATATTCCAGTTCTTCATTCACTAAAGAAGAACGTGCGCATTGATGAGCATGAATGAAGTGCAATAGTGTATGCTACAATATGCATAACAACAAGCTAAAAGTGAAATACATGCGAAATAAAGGTAAACTTTACGATCTAAACGACTTTGGAAAGCTAACAGAAGGACGGAGACTCCGGGTTAAACTCAAAATATTCGGGTTCCGGTACCTCTAGATTGTACTTCAGACGGGAGTTCTCTGCTAAATCTAAATTGAATTAATCCGGACCCTCCAGGTTTAACCTGGACTATCCGGGTTCGACAGATTATCTGGGTGAGACTCCGAGCGAGGGTGCTCGGTTCAAAGCACGACAAATTACCCGGACCCTCCGGGTTTAACCCGGACTATCCATGTGAGGCAGACTTGCACTTCTCGATGATCTTCCTTGGCTGATTTGACTCACATGTTTAATCTATCCTATATAACCATACATATATAATATACAAAGGGTTCTAGACTCAACTTGCACTATAAACCCTAATGATTTTTTAGCATAATTCATCGAGGTTTTCACTGGGCTACCTAGACTATTTGGCTTCTACCCGGACTATCCAGGTTGGCTAGAGAGGTTACTTTGAATGGGAAAGTCGGTCGATTTGATTTGTGAGCCTCTCTAAACCAAAGGGAAACATGTTTAAGATAGTCCATAGAGTCTAGAACTCACTCACCAACCTAGAAAGCTTGTGGCTCGGTCGTAGGAGTTGGGGAAGGTCTGGAGCTCGAGATGGCATCGGGGAGGTGATGGCCGGCTTGAGGAAAAAGAAGAGATGGCCGAGGGGCTCGAGCTCGATAGGGACGACGACCTCTAGCAGGTTGCAGTGGAGGAGCTCGCCGAGAACCTCCTCCTTGAACTCCCCTTGCTCCTCATTGCTCCTCCTCCTTTCTTTGGCTCGGTTGGGAGGGAGAGGGTGTGAGAGTGAGAGAGAGGGGCTGCTGCCCCTGCTATTGGTGTGGGAGAGGGGGAGAGAGAGAGCACGGGTGGGAGAGAGAGAGGGAGGCGAGTGGTTGGCTAACTCCCGTGGGCCCCATATGCTAGGGAAAGAAGTATGTTTCAACTACGAATTCATTTTTTCTCTCATCCAATTGACTTAAAATCAAGTGCTCTAATGCTCTAAAATAAAATTACTCAAAATTAAATCTAATACTTATGAAGCATGATTAGATTTAATTACATAATTACGGCTTTGGGGCGTGACAGCTTGCTAGCACTAGATTGTTGTGTATTAACAATTGACTTGTTTCTCTCGCTTTCCTCTATTATGCATACCCCAACATGATCTTTGTTTGGAAACAAGTCTTCCACATCTATATCGCCCCCGCAATGATCATCTACATCAAGATATGTTAATATTTCATCGTTAGATCCCTCTTAGCTCCAAGAAATATTCTCCTCTCCAATTGGTTCAATAAGACCCACATCATCAACCTAAGAAATGTTTTTGCCCTTCACCTTGTCGAGGGATGTAGAATTGTTATCTTTACAACCATTTTTCATCACATACAGGTCCAAAACTTTGGAACTTCCGTATTCTCTGATCATTGATGTGATCTGCTCATCATCTTGAATTAACACCATGCTCTCCAACCCCCTGCCATTTTTCTTGCAATAATACATATAGTCTGATGAAGAGTACCCAAGATGATAGATCATGCCCACCAAATTGAAATAGCAAAAGTTCTACCGTCGGTAGCATCATCGCAGCACACGTTAAAAGTACACAGCTCCTCAAATAACCTACATGGAAAATCAATGATAAATGGCAACTAAATTTAAGAATAGGTTGTGTGCATGCCTGATGACTAATTAGGAATGGAAGACCGTGGATTACAACCAAAAATAGGAACAAAAGACCAAATTTTTGATTAATTTGATAATTTCAACCAAAATTGTCAAGCCACACGTACCACCCACATCTAGGACAGTTATGGGATTCAAACCGCAACTAAAGTGAAGGAAAAGTAGATGCGTACCCACTGCTGAAACCTAAACCTATATAGATTCGTTGATGGTCTGGTTCCTTTACCCGATCGGTGCCCCTCAAGCCCTCTGCCATGCCCCACGCTGCTTTCTGCCTCCACACTCACCATCTGTTCGCGAATAGGGAGACGGAGCTCTCGTAACTGGGCCTTATACATGAGTCTACGACTACGTTAGGAGCATATATGACGTACATCGCTAAATCACCCAGCTTGAAGCTTCCATGTCAGCACCTACCGGTAGGCCCATGACATCCAAAAGAGGACTTGCTGCAAAAACTGTGGTTTTGTGTTAAATGGTATAAGGCTATGTGGTTCTTCCAAAAAAATTATTACTTGTGGTTTTGTGTTATAATGCTGCGAGTATAATGGTGTTCCTTGAAACTTGCTCTTATATTTAATACGAGTTCACGTGTTGTTAAGCCTTGATCGATCCACGAGTCAAAAAAGGTCGCAATAGATCTGCTTGAATGCCAATCTGCACGCACATCAGGACATGATCCAGTACAGGTACAACTCATCGTGTAGGCATTTTGTTTCGGCACACCTTGTCAGCTCGTAAAACAGAGTTAATAAGAAAATCAGCAGTGTGCCACGAAAAATGAAGCATAAGCAGGCGTATGCGATCGATCATTCTGCTTCCCTTGATTGCAGTTTCTTATAGTACATGCCAGTGAGCTGATCTGTTTGGGGTCGTGTTCTGTATTTGTTTCTGCAAATCTGGCGAGCATCCCCACAACGTTTGGGCTTTACAAATTGATCCCGTAACATCTTGCTTACAAACTCGATCGGCTACTGCGAATAGACCAGTGCTTACTTGGTTATGAGGCACTGTTTGAGCAAAGATTAAATTTAGTTAGGAAAAGACGGTAGGGAAGGGCGTGCTGTAGCTGTATCTGTAGCAGCAGTATAATAGTATGGCCTAGCAGAGCTAGTTAAGAAGATACACAAACGCAGCAGTTCACGCTTGACCATGTAACATGCAGTGGACTCCATGTCTTGTTGTATCCGGCCAGCGTCTTGCACTTGTGCAGCTTTGGCAATCCAGATTCCCTCGTTGCCATCAATCAATAGCCGGCACGACACTCCACAGGTCGCAACTTTCAACTCCTTCAATAATTCGCCATCCTACAAGACCATCTCTAACCATATTTCTTTTATTTCGTTCCCTTTCCGATTCTCTTCTCTGTTTTCATTCTCTTTATTTCCTCTCATATCCAACAGCTTCCCTTCGAGAGAAATTATAAAAGGAAAGAAGAGAGAATTCTGTCTTGGAGAAAATGATCCTGAGAATCCCTTCGTGACGAGAACCATGAAGTGAAACCGTTAGAGCGCTGAAGGGAACGAAAATCCCGCCGTGAAGGGATTCTAGATCTTGAAGGGAAACTGTTAGAGATAGTCTACGGACTAAAGACAATCGAATTGCTCTCTGTAAGTCCTACTATCAATCGGATACTCCCTGGATCGTAAATACATGTTATTTTGATTATAACATAATCTTTAATACATAATTTTAATAACTATTTTTTATTAAAATATATTTATTAAATTTATGATACTATAAAGGATTTTTTTAGACAAGTATATGTATATGATTTTTAAGATTTTCAAACTAAATATTTTGAAAGACATTCTTAGTCAAAGTTTAAAATTTTAATCAAACATTTTTTAAAGTGATACGAGAGGAGCTACCATTTTAGCCAGCAAGGAGTACAGATAACGGAGCACGTGTACAAACACCTCAGATGGGTCACTGACAAACGGGTCTGGCTGGATGCCCGGTTGGGTCCACCTGTAAGTGCCTTATTCGCGGAAGCCGGCACATGTTTCTAGACCGATGCCACGCTTTTAGTTGGTCAGCCACGTCACACCGTAACCCTTACGAAGCACCATGCTCCGATCTGCCTCTGTGCGCGTGCGCATTTCGTGTAGCTACGATGAACGACATGTGGTGTACCATTGAGCATGCATGCACGGCGGCGACTGTAACCCGGTCGTGCCACCGCCACATGTTGCAGCGACCAGCGACGCATAATCGTCCGGGATATGATTGATTGTCCGGGACGACTGGAGCCGAACAAAGCTGCTTTCGGGGAGCCACGGCCGCCGTACCACGTGCATGCAGGCCATATGGCGCTGGTCCCCGGCCGACGGCGACCGCGCGCAGCCAGGTCACATGATCCCCTGCTCGTGTCTTGCGTGGCCCCTCCGGCTCGCTGCTCGGCCGACCATGGATTTGGGATCCACAGCACAGTGCTAGTATTTCTCCGGGTTTGGCACCATATACTAGATCGTATAGCTTCAGCTCCGAAATTATGTTAGACGTATAGTTTGTATGATTAAAAAATAATTCAAATTTTTATTTTTGGTTTAAAATAAAGCTAGATGACTTAATTAATTACCTTTAATCCATTCACAACTCTAAATCTAAAATTTCTTACGGCTAGGTTTGACCCGTTTCAAAAAAATTTAAATCTGATACTATGCCAAATAAGACTTTAATCGAAGTCAAGAAAAAGGTGTAGCACGAGCAAGAGTAAAGATAAGTATTTGTAGGGTACTCGTCCCAGCGTTAAGAGAGGAGAGAGGCAGGGACACGTTGGAAAAAATCAAGTGCCAAGTAGACTTACCCTTTATAATTGAGTGAGATTCTATTGGTCCTTTTATCTCTATTGCTATAATGAGGTCACGTTAATCTCGAAGTAAAAATATATCTTTAACAACATGTTCAATGAACAATACTACATTCCAAACTGTACTCCATATCTTGTGGCTGGTTCAGTACACAATTTAATTCCGAGCCGAATTTTGACCCCCTACGTATGGGTACTTGTTTGGGCACGCGTTTCCACCTCTTTGACTGATTGCTCAGGATGACAGCAGAAGAAAAGAGCGCAAGGGTCAAATCGGCGATCGCCTCCCCCCCCCCCACCCCACCTCCTCACTCGTGTTCGTGTATATATACCCCCAACCGGCGGTGGCGCTCTGCGCTCTCGCCGCCGCTGCATTCACCCGTCAAAAGAAAAAAAAAACTGATCCCAATCTCCCAACCGCGCCTGCATCCCTCGTCCCCTCTAGGCGCGCGGCATAGATGACGCAGGACCTGGAGATGGCGGCGCGCAGCGGCTCCGGCGGGGGCGCGGGCGGGCCGTACCTCCCCCAGCCGCGTGACGGCCTCGACGACGACGGCAAGAAGAAGCGTACCGGTAAGCCCAGGCCCCCGCCCGCTTCTCTTGTGTTCCTTTTCCTGCCTCGCGACAAGTATGCATACATGCATGGCTCGCCGCCGAGTCCAAATCCAAACTCGAACGTGCTCCTGCTAGTCGTGTTGCTGGACTTGAAAGGACAGCAAGAGCAAAAGCTTGTCCTCTGGCGTCCTTGCGTTGGGGCCGGCCGTTCCAAGGTCTGTTTGTTCGTGTTCCCACGATGGAGCTCGGGCGACGGTTTGCTTCCCCCTTTTGGGGGTACTACGGCGACGCCCACTTGTTTTTGCTCGTCCTTTTCTCCCCCTCTCTCGGAAAAGATTGCAGCAATTCCTCCTGAAAGGATACCTAGACGTGTTCTTTTGCGGGTACGCCGGCAAAATCATCACCGATCCCCTTTGCCTTCGGCTGCCTGCGCAACGAAACAAAAACGAGGCGTGGACGCCGACGCGGCACCGATCCGTCCATCCCTGACGTGCACGGCCCAACTAATCGATTTGTCTCGAGACGGAGTGCGTTGTTGCTTAGTTCCCCTTCTTTTTTATGGTACTCACTCTGGTTTTATATTAGATGTGGGAGAGTTTTAGTTGAGATGTTGAAAAACTGTTGTTTAAGGATTTTATGGGTTATCTAGTCTGTTTTATTTTTGCAATTACTTCAATCTTACATGCACCTTTTAACTTCACTTAACATTTATTGCTGTATTGAATAACTCTCAGTACTTAAATTATGATGAGTTAAATGGTAACCTTATTTAAACCGTCTTGATATCTTAAATCCTATCTAAAACGACATCTAATATAAAATTGGAGAGGGTAGCTCTTAATCACACGCATTTCTCACGACTCGAGGGGGGGCCAGAGCTGCACATCTGGTCGCCACATGCGATTATGGTGGTGAGGAACGGCTGGTGGTGGATTGTCTGATTCTAGCTCCAAACCTAATCTAAATTTTTGGTTCAAGGAATATGATAGGTTGATCTGTTACTACCTCAAATTCCTCGTAAGCACATGATTAGCATAAAAATGATGGATGGTGTCATCCCATAAAAATTTATGTGATGATCCCATCAAGGAAGGGGTGATGATCCTTCAAACCAAACACCCGGGATTGTGCTTGGGTTACAAACTTTGAAGTGACCTCCGTGCCACAGCTTAGATATGGCCTTAGGAGCACACTACACATTTGACATTTCAGCTGCGTGAGTGCTAATATGAACATGAAGGAAAATAGCTGGAAGACTGCCCATTCACTAACAACGAAAAGAGCTGCTAGTGTGAATATGAGAGGACAAGCGTGCAAGTTTGTGACCTGTGCGTTTATACTTTATAGATGTAGATTCCTTCTTCTGCACGTGCTGGGAAAAAACATAGCCCCGTGCTTTTTGACACGAAATGTTTAGTAACACTAACCTTTACGCTAAACGTGTCTGCGAGTAATAGTCAGCTTAGATGAGACCATGACACAGTGCATTTGTGTGCAAAATGGTCTTCTACCTCTGGGATAAATTAGTTTTCAACAAATCATTCCGGCCTGAAAGCTCCCTTTTGTCTGGTCTTCATGGCGGTTTCTGAAGCAGTTGAATCTGTAACCTTGACGCGAAACCAACCTGAGATTCCATTTAGGTGACGAGAAGTCTTGCTTTTCTCCTTGATTTGGATAATAGTATGGAAATAAGTACTTGTGTACTCTTCACTTCTGAAAGATGAAAGAAAATACTACTAGTACTGATTCTAGAGATTTATGGTCAGCAGAGCCCATCAAGTACAGAACCTGAGACTATCAGAAATTATTCGCATCGATTCTTCCAACGGTAGATAGAATCTTATCAGATCCGGGCATGCCCGGCTTGTTCGCAAGGGTTATGCCTACTACCTCTAGAAGAAGAAAATGGCCACACCTTTTTGACCCGAGCTGGTCGGCCAGAGATATCAGGCAAGAGTCTGCGGCGATGAGCTCACCGATGCGGGCCTGCCTGCCATCTCTGACTTGTGACACGCACCCATACAAACACTCTGCTCCCACTGTTTTAGCAATGTTTGTTTTTTTCATGGAAATCTTGTTTCACGATATTTATCCACTTATAGAATTTAGAATTTTGTTATTGCGCAACTATTTAGAAAATTAATTAGGAGCATAGTTTTTTCAATGCGTTCATTGTGAAGTGGTCGTTTTAACACTTTTCATCAATTTATTTTTTTGTCCAAACGACAAATAAACGGGAGCTGAAGTAGTAACTACTACTGACTAGCATGGTTGGGTGTACCAGTTGAGAAAAACATGAAATTTTAATGTTTTTGGGTCTCTTTTTTCTTTGTGGACCGGCTAGCTCTGGCTTGTTGCAGCCTAGTCCATGCGGTGGTATATTTGTCACCAGGGCTTAGCTCAGCAAAGGTTACGGTGGGAAATAGATAGAGAACATAGAAGAGAAGGTGGCGGCGGCTGTTGGGCGACGGCAGCGATGTAACCACATCTCTGATCCTTTCGGTGGTCGTGGGATGTTGTAGGGCGTCATTGCGCATATATACAGGCTGGCTCTTTCTTCTCTTAGTGAGAATTTGGATATCCTCTCCATTCTCTTGTCTTTCTCACTTGTTCTCTCTTTCTGGCCTAGTGTGCTAGAGACGAGTAGAGCTCGATCTTTGGTTGGTGGTTCTGAGCAGAAAGAGATTGGGTGACGAAGCCCTTGTATTGGTGCTTGTCGGTGTTGTGTGTGCCGAGGCTCGCCCGCACGTGCCGACATGGTGTGTTGAGATATTGTATTTCTATCTCCCTCTTGCCGGCAGCTACTGGCGGGTGATTAGATTTCTAGGACAACGGTAACTGAGTCATGCCTTATCTCGATTGAGTTTGCCTTTAGCCGAATTGCACTGTGAGTATTTCGGTTTACTCCTCATTTACATCTCTACTTTCTCGATGGCTTGGTGATGTAACATGCTCTGTGATAACTATCTACACTTAAGTTGAGCTAGATGTCTAAGTACAATAGGTGTTGACCTGTTTGTTCTCTGTTGTTGTATTGGTACAGGTAGTTCTGAAATTTGTGGTGTATTTCTCTTTGTTCAGTCCCTGTGTTAACTGTTAGTGTTATGTTCATTGCTCTTTAAGCTTAATTCCTGGATAAGGAGTTGCTGTAATTGTTTATTCAATTTATTTTATTGAATTATGAAAGAACAGGCTATCCATAAGCATTGCTCTAGTATATTGTTGTTTGTTTAGTGATTTGTTCCTCTAAGAGCAACCTTCTACCTTTCAGTTTTCGTGTACAATAGCTTGTTCAAGAAGAAAGCTTAATTTTAGAGAATATTTTTTAGTCTTGCATTTAGTTATGATCTTATCTTCTAAGTCTAGCTCATGATGTGTCAAAAGGATAATTAGGGAGTAGTATATCGGTAGTCCTAGAGCCAATTGTTGAATTTCATCTGAGAGCACTGATTCAGAAGATGTTAGTTCTTTATCATGTTTAATGGGAGGTGTTTTTGCTTATGTATTGTTGGTACTTTCATATATGTTCATGTTAAGTGTAACTATTTTGTTTCTCAATTTTTATATGTGGGATTAAATATTTACTCACGTTATGGCAATATTTACAACAGTACCTAGTTTTTCAATTACTAGGAGTAGCTAGGATGACAATTAGTGCATGCTATGAACATAGAATAGCCTTTCTATGCCGGCGATCCGCGGGCGACGGCCGCAGGAGTCAGAGATTTTAACTGACCGGAGCCAAACGCAAATAAAGGGACCTTTGTTTCTGTTGACCAAGGGGCATGCATGGTGCCTCTTTTTTGTGTTGACTTTTGTTGTGAGACGGCGACGTACGCGTCTCCGGGGTTCAATGATTCATTGATTCTGTGTCTGCTGTCACCGGCCATGGAAGGGTCCTCGTATCTGAAGTCTCAACGCTCATCTGTGATGTGTCTGTCCATTTTTGTTTTCGGTTAAGGCAGCTGGCAGCAGCTAAAATAATTGATTGTTAATTAGTATCTTGTGAAATAGCGTACTATGATTCAGTGAGACTCTGGCAAATGTGAAGCTCTTCTTTCTTTTTCTGAAAAAAAAACCTTTTTGAGTTTTGAGATGAGGATGGAAAACCAACTGTAAGTTTTGATTGTACTGCGTCATATGTGGTGTGGTTAAAAGCGTGCTTTAAAGAAGTTTCCTTTCTTAAAAAAAGAAGTAAAATACTGGAGCAAATTACGACAATGGGATAGCAAAAGTTTTCAGAATGGCTCACTGCTTGTGCAATTTCTTTATGATCTTAGGAACGGTTTGGACGGCGAGCGCGCACATCATCACGGCGGTTATCGGCTCTGGCGTGCTCTCCCTCGCCTGGTCGACGGCGCAGCTCGGCTGGGTTGTCGGCCCGGTGACCCTGATGATCTTCTCGGTCATCACCTACTACACCTCCAGCCTCCTCGCCGACTGCTACCGCACCGGCGATCATGTCACTGGGAAAAGGAACTACACCTACATGGACGCCGTCGCCGCATACCTGGGTACTTCTTCTTGTTCTCACCTCAAAAGTGTTTCTGAATTTTGACATGGAAGATGATGCATGTCGTGTGCTGTGTCTGTGTATATGCAGGTGGCTGGCAAGTGTGGTCCTGTGGGGTCTTCCAGTATGTCAACTTGTTTGGAACCGCCGTTGGGTACACCATTACAGCGTCGATCAGCGCGGCGTAAGTAATTCACGCGATCGGTTCATTCATAGTGTGGCTTTTCTCTATTCAATCTCATCGTCTGAGATTTTTCTTGGTTGGATGATGCTAAGCAGGGCCGTGCACAAGTCCAACTGCTTCCACAAGAACGGCCACGCTGCCGACTGCGGCGTCTACGACACCATGTACATGGTGGTCTTTGGGGTCGTGCAGATCTTCTTCTCCCAGGTCCCGAACTTCAGCGATCTGTCGTGGTTGTCCATCGTCGCTGCCGTCATGTCCTTCTCCTACTCGTCCATCGCCATCGGTCTCTCCTTGGCGCGAACCATATCAGGTCAACTAATCTTCATTAAGAATTTGGTCTCGCAAATGTGTAGCAGTGCGCATGTTTTCTGATCATTCTGTGATACGACATTGTGCCCTGAACAACTTTTGTGCTCTCACAGGTCGTAGTGGTAAGACTACTCTGACTGGCACCGAGGTTGGAGTCGACGTGGACTCAGCCCAGAAGATCTGGCTTGCGTTCCAAGCTCTCGGCAACATCGCGTTCGCGTACTCCTACTCCATGATTCTTATAGAAATCCAAGTAAGCACTGCATTAGAGAATGTTCAGAATTTAATAATGAACACCGATCACTAACTCTGGACCTGAAACTGAAAATTCAGGACACCGTGAAGTCCCCTCCGGCCGAGAACAAGACGATGAAGAAGGCGACCCTGCTCGGCGTGTCGACCACCACGGCGTTCTACATGCTGTCCGGCTGCCTCGGCTACGCGGCGTTCGGGAACGCCGCGCCGGGGAACATCCTGACGGGGTTCGGCTTCTACGAGCCCTACTGGCTGATCGACTTCGCCAACGTCTGCATCGTGGTGCACCTGGTGGGCGCCTACCAGGTGTTCTCCCAGCCCATCTTCGCCGCCGTCGAGACGTGTGCAGCTGCGCGCTGGCCGAACGCGAAGTTTATCACCCGCGAGCACACGGTTGCGTCCGGCAAGTTCAGCTTCAACGTGTTCAGGCTGACGTGGCGGACGGCGTTCGTGGTGGTGAGCACGGTGCTCGCCATCGTCTTGCCCTTCTTCAACGACATCCTGGGCTTCCTCGGCGCCGTCGGGTTCTGGCCGCTCACCGTGTACTACCCGGTGGAGATGTACATCCGGCAGCGGCGGATACAGAAGTACACCACCAGATGGGTGGCGCTGCAGGTCCTCAGCTTCCTCTGCTTCCTCGTGTCGCTCGCCGCGGCGGTCGCGTCCATCGAGGGCGTCACTGAATCGCTCAAGCACTATGTCCCCTTCAAGACCAAGTCATGATTAGCAGATGACCGAGGTTCTCCATGAGGGTTAAGAATTCTATACAACCATGCAATGCGATAGGTCAGCGGTTAACAGTGCTTGCTGTTGTGCGATGGGTTAGCATAGAACTGGTATGAAGCCTTCGCTACGGCGTCAGCGAGAAGTTCTTCTGGAGAGGGAGAGAGAGATCTCCGGTTGTGTAGCTGAGAAATCCGTGAGAGGTTTCGAGGGCATCTTGCATATGTTGTAACTTGTACCTGTAAAGAAACTTAAGAGTTGATATAAGAATTGAGAGTTAACAAGCCTTGTTCGAACTCAAATGAGTTGAAGGGCCGTGTCATATTTCGGAAGACAAACTGATCGAATTGTAATATGTTTGGTTTTTCTCTGTTAGGTGTCCTCGAAATCATCTCCACTCAAACCAACTGATCGAACCAGAGTGACACAAGCTTGGACATACAAGCTGAACAAGGCTGGAGTCCATCCATCCAGCCATCCATGTTTGATTTTGCACGCTTCCTGCATTTCAACACGCCGCTTCCAGATTAGGCGAGGGGGTTTTCGGGATGGGGTGGTTCGGGGTACCGGATTTAGAGAGAGAGGCTGGGGTGATGGTACAGCGAGGCGATAGCAATGGTGCCAGTGCCTTGGGCGGCAGGTGGACGGTGGGTGGGGTTGGCAGTAGGGGGGCGGTGGCGGGTGGTGGGTGTGGATCTAGCGGCAGGAGAGCCACAAAAGATGGCCAGAGGCAGGTGGTGCGGGGGAGCATTGTGGCCAGAGCAGGTGGGAGGATGAACTGACGGTCGGAGAAAGAAGAAAGAAGCACGACCGTCTGATCTTCATCCGATGGTTGAGATTGATTGTCTTAAAAAAAACAGACTTCTAATAAATAGTACCACCCTTAATTTTGACTCGCGGACCATAGATTTGACAAAGTTCATGCATGGAGCCCCCATTGGACATACACCTAGACTTCTCATTCTCTTTTAATATATACCTTCACTTCCTTCCTATTCTATTCTCTTCCACTACGTGGAAAAAATGTCTTCAATGACAGGTCGTAACAATCATTAGTAATGGATCCCGTATTTGTCATCCCGAACACATTACTAATGAGTCATTATTAATGACAAGTCGTAACCTATCACTAATAAAGTCATAAGTGATATATCGTAATAGTGACCCATCACTAATGATTGAATATAAGTGATGGACTATAATAGTTACCCGTTACTTATGATCGATGAATATTTTTCATATTTTTTAGAAAAAAATTAATATATATATATATATATATACCCGAGCCATGCCAATTGACAGGCTAATCACATAATCACATATGACCCACAAACCATGTTATATTTTCAAACTGTTTTTTAGTTTGCATTCTGTAGGCCTTGAACTCACGACCACCCCCTCCCCTACACATAGTTCTCTTACTACCTTACCTGAGAAACCAAGTTGAGATGTGTCTTGGTTTATTATTTTTGATGAGTGATTGACAATGTGTGACTTTGGTTGAGTGTCCATCTGATTACAAATGCATAGTTATGTATGCAATGATTGATCTTGTCTAACCAAAATAGCAAATAATTGGAGATTATGTCGTTGTCTCGGTGCAAGAAGCTTACACTCACTGGATAGTCCGGTGTGAGGGTGTTTGACCTCATTGAATAGTCCGGCGTGTGGCAATTACGAGCATCGGAGTTTTTTCAGCGCAGGGACAAAAAATTCATTCACTAGAAGGTCCGATGTGGGTGAAAGTGAGCATTAGACTAATTCTTGCAGAGAAGAATTTTTTACACTAAATTTGGATAGTGTCGGATGGTTTGGTGTTGGCAATGGATGCACACCGGACTACTCTTTTCAAAAGGGTTGAATATGTGTATCAGGAGTAGTTGTGCTCACCAAATGGTCATGTGTGTGCAATGTTAAACACCAGAAATTTTTTAATGCATAGGGCAAGTTGAAGGTGCCGGATGGTTCGGTGTTGTTAGTGTGAGCACCGAAAGTGGTCACCACACTAATTTTTTCAGAGGGGAATGCAAATTGGGCTCTAGTTGAATTATACTCACCGGATGGTCCGGTGTTACACTAATATGAACGTTAGACCATCCAGTATTGACATTTCTGTTACGTCTAATCTTTTTCAACTTGATTATGATTTGGACTAACATGCGATGATGTTATATAGTTTTGAAGATGCATATTTGCTTGTCTAATGATGTGCAGGTGTTGGACGCAACTTGGTGGTCGACAGCGGGTGATCACGGTCAAGCGAGGTACTTGGTGCCAGACGATCAAAGAGACCGGATGGAGTCAATAGTGATCCCAGCTGTATACATGGATATCAGGCAAAGCATGAGGTGAAGGATGAAGATGGCGTGTTAACAAAGTCAAACGAAGGGGATGCCAGTGCAAGTGATAAGGTGGCCCGAGGGATCGGGAGCGGGAGAGACTTGTCGATGGTCAAGATCGCAAGACGGAGGACACACGTCAACATCGGAAGACTTGCTTGAGATCAAAGCAAGCAGGTGTGAGTCATGCCTTGAGAAAAGCGTACGAGTCGGTTTTCCGGTTTGGCCATAAAACCGCAGGCGGATATAGTGCACGTGGCATCATCGCGAAGCTTACGTCGAAACGAAGCTAAGTCATGAATGCGCCACAGTAGTCCGATGGATGGAGGAGAAAATGGACCAAAATACCCCCGGTTGTATATAGAATTGTACTACAACAGAGGGGTATTTTGAGAACAATCAAGGAAACTTAAGGGTCAAGTTTTCTAAGCTATAAATAGAGGGGTATGGCTGGTTGAGAAGGTGTCCCTTGAGCTATCTGCATGAGAGCTTTGTTCTAGGGTTTTAGAGGAGAGGAAGAGGAGTGCTTAACCTATGTAATAGGTGAGAGTTTTGAGAGATAAATTTTTGTAATTCGTCTAAAATGGGGCTGACCTATTTAAGTAATGAAGTTTATATTTTTACATATACTTGAATTCGCTTCCTTCTAGTTTTTCTCTATTGGTTCCCTTGCAAGTTTGTAAGTTTTTCGATTTTCAGTTTTAATTTTTGTTTTGATTTTTGGTTGAAATTTCAGCACCCTGTGACTCTTCATATTGCTAGAGGTATAAAATTTGTATACACATGCTTATGTGATGGGTTCTTGAATTTCCTTACCTCTAGACAATCAATTTGGAGAGTTTTGTTGTTCGGTACTCATCTTTTATTGTTTCTTTGCAAGTTGTGATCTTTCGAGTGCTAAGACATATGGATTGATCTTAAATGGAACATATGGTTCATATACCATCCGTAGAGTCGTGTTGTCTCGATTTTCTCATGTTAAAACTTCTCTCTATTTTTGCTTTCGCTTAATTTTGAGGTGCGTTGGGTAATCTAAATAGGAGAAGGTCGTCGATTTCACCAAAAAAATTGTTGATGTGCCTATTCACTTTCCCTCTAGTTGTCAATCTCGTTCTACATCTATCATATAGTTGTGGTAGAAACTGGATATTTTATACTTTTAACCCTCTTTGCTGAAAGTTATAAGTGACCGTCACTTATGATTGCTTAGTGATAGGTCAATGACTGAATATTAGTGACAGTTTATAATCTTGGCACGTCACTAATGACTGATTTTACCAAATTTAATTAGGGGTTATAATTTACCAATTAAATTTTTCTTCATCCAAATTTGTACAAATATTTTATGAACTTCTGAATACCTCATCCAAATGTTCGCAATTTGATAGGTGAACAACAGGCACAACTTTTGAATACGGATTCTGATCTTGATATTTTGTGCTCTACAAATATCTACAGAAAAAGTTGCATCCGTTTCTTCCCACTTTTGTCGTGTTGGTCAATTTTTTCAAGGACAAATTGGACCTGGAAGATTGAGTTCTCATCCACCAAAGTTTTTGCACCGTTTTCGAAATACGTGTTTGTGTCCATAGCCGCCGCCCACCCCTTACATCAAATTTAAGCAAAAATATACAATAGCACTAGTTGTATACCTGTATATGCTATTTTTTATTGTAAAAAGCAACTACTACAAAGTGATAGGAGTATAAATACACAGGCACAAAAGGAACCATATAGGACTCAGTGCAGTGAGAAACTGAAAAAAAAAAAGCCAATTAAGCAAGCATAGAATCAATTGCAAAACAAATAAGTATCTTTGGCAAAATAATATTCATAGAGAATTTTATTTCCCTCTTATCATCGAACAACTATAATGTATTTTTAAAGTGATTAGACAGGCTCTAAAAGCATTGCGAATATAGCAAAGAACAATATAGAGATGATAAAATGGTGCTAGCTACGAACATAAACTTGCACACAAACATCATCTAAATTGTGAATATCGTCACTGATGAGTCGTTATTAATGACATGTCATAACTACGATCTATTATTATTATCATCAATAATAGATTATGTTATGATCTATCACTAATTTTATATCTCATTTGTATGTTTTTCCGTAGTGTTCTCTCTTCACCGTTGCATGTCATGCATATTTCTTCATGCAGATGAATACTCAGCTAGCCCAATATATAGTACTTTGCCACGTGCATCTCATTGCGCGGTCTCGCTTGCCCACGACCGCGAGAGACGAGGGAAGAAACCCAAATTTTACGCTCCCACTCGCGCCGCTGCTCTCATTTCCGTCGATGGCGTGGCGCTCGTTGGCTCCTCGCCACTTACACCATATGCAGCTAGCGCCACTCGTTGCCTCTCCCCGGCCCTATTCCCACTCCCGACCACCACCGGCACCGCGCGCTAAGTCCTCCTGCCATCTTCACCCATCGAAGGATCGAGCGAGCGAGCACGTACAGGAATGGAAACCGAACCGAGCCCTCATCATTCCGCTGAAGGCATGGGAGAAGGGATGCGCGTCGAAGCCATGGACATCGACGCCCATCCCCACAGCGGCCACGGCGACGTTGACGACGACGGCAAGGAGAGGAGGACAGGTAAAACTCATTCTCAATCGTACGTGAGCACCGCATCGCGTAGGTCCTACCGTCGTAGTAGTACATGCATGCATGGTATTGAGAATTCTCCTGTGACTCAAGTGTCCTTACTACAAACTATAACCATTTGTTGCTTCTCTTCTGCATTGAAAGAAAAGAAGAGCTCATGCGTGATTTCCCTTGCGAAATTGACGACCTTGTTTCGTACGCATGGTACAGGGACGGTATGGACGGCGACGGCGCACATCATCACGGCGGTGATCGGCTCCGGCGTGCTGTCGCTGGCGTGGGCGATGGCCCAGCTGGGTTGGGTGGCCGGGCCGGTGATCCTGCTGCTCTTCGCGGCCATCACCTACTACATGTGCGGCCTCCTCGCCGACTGCTACCGCGTCGACGACCCTGTCACCGGCAAGCGCAACTACACCTACACCGAAGCTGTCGAGTCCTACCTGGGTATATACTACTACCACTCGACTGTGAATCTGTGATCACCACATCCAAATTGAAGTCAGACATCTATGAACTTTACATGCAAAGATCGACGCCATTGGTATTGCCCTCTCTTTCTTGTGTGTATGTGCAGGTGGGTGGTATGTCTGGTTCTGCGGCTTCTGCCAGTATGTCAACATGTTCGGCACCGGCATCGGCTACACCATCACAGCGTCCGTCAGTGCTGCGTAGGTCCCTAAACTTGTATGACTTAGACGAAATTGGACTAGCCCGAAAACTTAATCGTATGAACTAACCAAATAATGTTTACGTTGTAACGGTACATACTAGTGCGATTGTACATACCTGCCAAGCTTAACATGCTGTACGTGATTCATTGATCGACATGATCGACTGTTTTTTTTTTTCTTTTTGCTTGGATGCAGGGCTATCCTCAAGTCGAACTGCTTCCACTGGCACGGGCACGACGCGGACTGCACCCAAAACACGAGCTCGTACATCATGGCGTTCGGGGTGGTGCAAGTCATCTTCAGCCAGCTCCCCAACTTCCACGAGCTCTGGTGGCTCTCCGTTGTTGCTGCCGTCATGTCCTTCTCCTACGCCACCATCGCCGTCGGCCTCGGCCTCGCGCAGACCATGTCAGGTATCACCTGTTTACCACTTATCAGTTATCATTCACATACATCTCGGTTCTGAAATCTTAACTAACAAAATATACATAGTATACCACTGATTATCTGTGCGCTCGATATGCCAGGTCCCACGGGGAAGACGACGCTGACTGGCACGGAGGTTGGAGTGGATGTTGACTCAGCGCAGAAGATATGGATGACGTTCCAGGCCCTCGGCAACATCGCATTTGCCTACTCTTATACCATAATCCTCATTGAAATCCAGGTGAGAAAAGCTACTACGTACTCCAGTGGTCAAACAAGATACTCTGTGTAAACAACAGCAACTCGGTGACAAGCTATCAAGCTTCTTTGCGGTGACGGGTGCAGGACACGCTGCGCGCTCCCCCGGCCGAGAACAAGACGATGCGGCAAGCGACGATCATGGGCGTCTCGGCTACGACGGCATTCTACATGCTGTGCGGCTGCCTGGGCTACTCGGCGTTCGGCAACAGCGCGCCGGGGAACATCCTCACCGGCTTCTACGAGCCCTACTGGCTGGTGGACTTTGCCAACGTGTGCATCGTCCTCCACCTCGTGGGCGGGTTCCAGGTGTTCCTGCAGCCGTTGTTCGCGGCGGTGGAGGGCGCCGTGGCATCTCGGTGCCCCAGTTCGACGCGGGAGTACGGCGGCGTGAACGTGTTCCGTCTGGTGTGGCGCACGGCGTTCGTGGCCGTGATCACCCTGGCCGCCGTCCTGCTGCCCTTCTTCAACAGTATCCTGGGCATCCTGGGCAGCGTGGCCTTCTGGCCGCTCACCGTGTTCTTCCCCGTGGAGATGCACATACGGCAGCGGCAGGTCCCGCGGTTCAGCGCCAGGTGGGTGGCGCTGCAGAGCCTCAGCTTCGTCTGCTTCCTCATCACCATCGCCGCCTGCGCTTCGTCCGTGCAGGGCGTGTTCGACTCGCTCAAGACCTACAAGCCCTTCGAGACCAGGTCGTGATGGACTGGCGCGCGCATGTTTTGCACCGGTCGAACCAGTGCCGGCTCACTCGCTTGTGAAGCAGATCCTCGTGCTGGGTTTGATGTGGATCTAGCTTGCGGCAATGTAACAAGCTGCTAGAGATTCTTGATTTTGAAACAGAGGTCTGGGATTCAAGGGTGCCGCGCGCTGTGATGGATAAAATGGGGATGGGCTGGAGCAGATTCTGGTTGGTGTTTAGCTATTTTATTCTTCTAGCTAACTAGCCAGTAAAATGGCCGTGCTCAGCCACGGGAAAAAAAATCTAACCAATTGCAACCATAGGGTAGCAATATCCGTTACATTTTTTTTGGAACAAGGTAGCATAAGCTTTATGTTAGGAGAAAATAAATCAGTCTGAGAATAATAGTTGAAGATTACTATCTAGGTCTCTCCGGAGCCTTGGTCTCCGGACCCTCAGTTAAAGGCTCGATCTCCAAAGTCATCATATCCCTTCACGGTACCCCTTCGTACCTGCGAAGCCTTCCCTTGACTCAGCCGACTCGGTCTCCCGAAGCCTTCCAAAAAGCCGACCTCTCAAAGCCTTAGTCCCCTGAAGCTTCGGCCTCCTAAAGCCCCGGCCTTCCGGAGCCCTGCTTCTCCAAAGCTTTCACCTCCAGGTCCCATGCCTCCCAAGGTCTCTGCCTCGGGCTGCTCGAGTTGCCTTCCCAAAGACAGCAAGGTGAGTCAGCAGGCTTTATGAAAGATCTGTCAAAAGGGAAGCACCAGTCGTGTTTTGCTTGCAAGGAAGTGACTGACATTAAAAGCCTAGGCTAATGGACGCCGCTTTAACACCCCGGTGTGATGGAGGCTATCCTGACACCCCTGACAGTGCGGCGCCGGGCCGCAATCGGCGATCGGCTCGCCACACTCCAGGGGGCAAGCACCACGATAGTTACCACGGTGGATATTTATCTCCACCGATCAGGTAGAAAGTAGTTATCCGGGATAAGGCCCAGTAATTTGTCAGATCTCAGATATTTGTACATTATGATAACTTGTACGTCAAGTTACGCATAGCCCTATAAATAGGAGGTCATGGCCCTCTGGACAGGGGACGGGCAAGACAGAAAAAAAGATACAAAGGTAAAAATACACCAAGTCACGTTGTGATACTCTTTCCAGAGCGATCCATTATTTCTACCATCAATATATTCGTGGTGTTCCTTCCTCTTAAACTTCGTCTCCAAGTTTGAGTCTCCTACTTAGAAGAAACTCTCGTCGTACTTGATAGGGCAAGACGAACTCTTGCTCCAACAACGCTCCGTTCGAACATAGAAGTGCTACGAGAGGTAGGAACCTACTAGAAAAACCACCAAAGGGTTAGCTAAAACCGTCATACCCACCATTGCAAGCATGTAACCATATGCATGGCTGCCTTAGCCATACGCACAGTATGCATGCTACAGCCCCGCTGCCATGTGGGACGGCGTTCCTCCGACCTTGGCCAACTGAGAACCCTGGGTCGGTATAGGAACTCCAGACGGCGTGGAGGCCTTCCAGCATCTGCACGACGAAGACCTCACCGCCTCAAGAGAGGACGCGGCCAAAGCCACGGCCAAGCAGGCCGTCTTCCAATGGTTCTGGGCGGTCCAACCTAGGAATGCTCTCACCTGGACTTGGTCCCTAGGTATCCCATTCGACCACACCTGGGATACCCCGAGCAAGCCAAAATCTTCGAAAAGTCTGTCCACCTAGCGCCCTCCTTGGGCCCCTCAGGCGAAAGAGGGTTCCAAGGAGACGGAGGGCTCCAGGATGCGCGGACCCCACTAGCGCCTCCGACGCCGCCCTCGCAACGCCAACCGCGCACAGGGAACCTCGAGCCCACCTCGTCTGGGGAGGCATAGTCAGAACCACCTCAGCCCCAAAAGCCGATGCACCGGGTAGCCTCGATTGTCTCCCAAAGGGAAAGAAGACCGGGGGGAAACCACTGGCTCTGGGACACACAGCCTTTAGCACCGACCCCAATGACAACTCCAAGCTCCAGCGCCCCCGGACGCACATGGGTGCGTCCTGCACGGACTAAGGCGCGGCCACAACACCAACAACTGCCACACCCTCATGACCTTCTGGGAGGAATACCTCGGAAGGCAAGCAGAATACCTGGCCGCAAAAGGAGTGGGCGAAGGACGGCGTAGGGTCCGAAGGCCTGGGGCCACCTTTTGGGCAAATCCCCGGCCCCTCAACCCTGCACCATCGCTACCGACCCTACCAACGGTACCACGTCCAGCAACGAGAACTGAGTCACGGACACGCCATCGCCAGGCTCCGGACGGAGCACCTCTGGAGCCGGGCAGCGGCTAAGGGCCAAGGCAGTCTAGGACCGCCTCTCCCAACTAACCTTCGACTACGCCTCCAACATGATGTCGCCAGGCTCCAGAAGGATTACCTCCAGGGCCAGGCAATGGCTAAAGGCTGAGGGGGTCAAGCACCGCCTCTCCCAGCCTAACCACAAGCTTCGAGGCCACCAAGCCTCGCAATAGAGGCCTTATTCCTACAAAGGTACACCCGCTATTAACCATCAAGTAGTTTACCTAGTGATCCGTCTTTTATACGGCCAGGTTAGAGTCTATTGGATGCCTCCAACCTTACTGCTAGAAGTCTTTTTTTTCAATAAATAGCGACTAGGTAGAAGCAGTAGAACTTAAGTTAGATTCTCATTTAAACAGTTATATAACCTAGTTATATTCTACGCTACTACTAGCTTCTTATTGCCAAAAGTAGACTGCAAAACTTACCAAGTATAACCATGCAAAATCCCTACACTTTCGCAAACGCATTGTTCCTAGGTCGCCTGGGGGGCGGGTCTGCCCAGGTTTTCTGGAAGGTATTGTGCGGCCTCGGAAGTGTAGTTGCCACATATCAAGGGATTTCCTTGATATACCGTGTTGCGGCGCCACCCGTAGGACATCTTCGGGTGACGTGACAAGCCCGCATACCGCAGACGTAGCATGCCTAGGTCACCTGGAAGGCAAGACTGCTTAGATTTCCTGGAAGGCATTGCGTAATCTTGGTAGACATTGAGGCCCACACACCTCAGGCGCTGCTTATGCCTAGGTCACCTGCAAGGCAGATTATGCCTAGGATGCCCTGGAAGGCATTTGTATAGCCTCGGGTATCGAAGCCACACCCCAGGGGATGTCCTCGGTGGCGGAGTTGCGGTGCTCCGAGGAATGCTGTCGCAAGGAATCCTCATTGCACGCCTTGCCTACACACCGCGGGCGTAGCATGCTTAGGTCACCTGGAAGGCAAGACTGTCTAGGTTTCCTCGAAGGTATTGTGTAGCCTCAATAGTGTGTAGATACCGGTTATCAAGGGACTTTTTGGTAATGTAGTTGCGGTGCCCCAGGGGGATTTCTCCGGAGGCGTGACAAGCCCACGCACCAGTAAGCATTGCTTGCCTAAACCCAAAGGTCACCTGAAAAGGTTTCCCGGAGGGTAGGCTTTGCCCTGATAGGAAGTGGAGCTCACACACCGCGGGCGTCACAAGCCTAGGTCACCTGGAAGGTAAGACTGTCTAGGTTTCCTGGAAGATATTGTGTAGCCTCGATAGTGTGTGGACGCCACATATCAGGGGACTACCGTGATGTGAGGATGCGGTGCTCTGAGGAATGATGTTGCAAGGAATCCTCTCTACACGACATGCTTATATACCGCGGGCACCGCTTGTGCCTAGGTCACCTGCAAGGCAGATTATGCCCTGGGTGCCCTAGAAGGTATTGCATAGCTTCGATCATATAAATGTCACGCGCTAGGGCACATCCTTAGTGGATACTGTTGCGGTGCACCCCAGGCGTTTCCTTGGGAGCACGACAAGCCTACACACCGCAGGCGTAGCATGCCTAGGTCACCTAGAAGGTAAGACTACCTAGGTTTTCTAGAAGGTATTGCGTAGCTCTCATAGTGTGTAGGACCTTTGGCATTAATACATGCCAAGGAGTCTTACAAACATCTAGCAAAAACAAAGAGTCTTACAAAAACCTCTGGTAAAAACGGAGAGTCTTACACAAACCTCCGATAAAAACAGAGAGTCTTACAAAAACCTTCGACAAAAACAGAGAACTTTACAAAACCTCCGACAAAAATGAAGAGTCTTACAAAAACCTTCGACAAAAACAGAGAACTTTACAAAACCTCCGACAAAAATGGAGATCTTTACAAAACCTCCGGCAAAAACGGAGAACTTTACAAAACCTCCAACAAAAACGGAGAGTCTTACAAAACCTCTGGCAAAAACGGAGAACCTCACAAAACCTTCAACAAAAATGGAGAGTCTTACAAAACCTCTGACAAAAACAGAGAGTCTTAGAAAACCTCCACACAACGGAGAGCTTCACTAAACCTCCGGTAAAAATGGAGAGCTTCACCAAACCTCCAGTAAAAACAGAGAGCTTTACCAAACCTTCGGTAAAAACGGAGAGGTTTACCAAACCTCCGGCAAAAAACGGAGAGCTTTACCAAACCTCTGCACAACGAAGAGCCTTACAAAACCTCCGGCAAAACGGAGAGACTTCCAAAAACCCCTGCGATGGGGATGTTTTTCGAAAACTCCAAAGGGGTATAAAAATCCCTCTCTCTACAGGGAAAGGTATGACCCACATGAGTCAAACACGTATGGTAAAAAGTAAAATCATTACCCTACCATATCCCTTAAAGACACATTTCATACGTCATTTTATGAGTGTTATACTAACATTTAATAAAAGCCCACTCTTAGTGGCATGGGAAACATACTGGAACCCTCAATTGTCCATTACAGAGACCGCAATTCATGGTAGTGGCTAAGGGTCGAGGGGGTCGCGGACCGCCTCTCCCTCCTAGCCTTCGGCTTCTCCTTCGACGCGCCATCGCTAGGCTCTGGACGGAGTACCTTCGGAGCCAGGCAGCAACTAAGTGTTGAGGGTGTCGCGAACCACCTCTCCCGCCTAGCCTTCGGCATCGCCTTCAACTCGGGCAGTCGCTAAGGAACTTTAAAGGTCAAGGACCACCTCCAGAGCTCGTCTCCAAAGATTCCAGATGGACTTCACTGAGTTGGAAATCTGGAACAAATTGGGAAGGAGGCCCTACCAAAGCCAGGCCCGAGAAGTACGCAATAACCGGAGACGACAAGGTCGCCACTGCTCCACCCGATTCTCCTTAGTTACCCTACATATCTATCACCACCAGACTCCTGAGGCCACCTCTCCCCTAGAAGGAACGAAATCATCGATGATCTATACGAAGGCTCGATGCCCCGGTCATCAGAAAAACTAGCCATCGCCTTCGAAGGGGACGAAGAAGCACGGTTTGGAGGCACGAAGGCACGCACGCATGCGGTCACCCATTCGAAAGATCCCCTCGCACTTCGATACAAAAGGAGACACGACCGTTCCCGAAGGTCCATGTTATATTATTATACAACTAGTACATCTAGGGGAGACATACTGAAGCAACAGTACAGAAATTGCCACGAAGAAGATAAATCCCTACGGAACAAAACAGGGTGAGAAAGAATACAAGGTGACTAAGTTCAGCCATGAGACATGGATATATCACGGTGTCACCAAGTACGCCATCCCAGTGACCACCTTCACCTCCTACAGGTCCCGGCAGGGGGCACGCATGGGACGGCGTATACGCCTCATCTGCGGCCTGCCGCTGTGGAAGCCGATATAGTAGCTGGCTCCCGAGCTTTTGGAGGACACTGAGGAGTCTGAGGAGGTCGCTGGCGGGGACTTCTCCCTTGCCTTCCCGGCCTCCTCCTGTTTCACCGCCGGCTCCACAGACGTCTACTCGCTCTCCCCCTGCAGGAGATCCCAGTCAATCTCCTCATCGTCATCGGAGATATCGATGATCTCGACAGGCATGGCCTCCCCAACCAAAGGTCGAGACAGAGCGACGGGCAACCACCTCCCCTGCAGAGATGAAAGCGGCCTTACCACTGGCGCCTCTGTCGACGACCGAAACGGTATGGCTCCTGAAGAAGCCATCGAGATCATCGACATCTCCGAAGAAGATAAGGAGGAAGACGATGCCATACTTAAGTCAAGGTTAACTGCTCGCTCGTGGGACTATGGAGACTCTAGCCGGGTAACCCCAGCTATATACCCAGGCCACGCAGCCACGTAGGTCCAGAAGATGAAGCGGAACCAACACTGTCGTGTCCCCCCATTGAATACCTGGGCGGGCCATGGCCATATCCGAGTTTCCTCCAACACGTGGCGGCGCTCCACGACGAATGCCTCATTTTCTTGCACGGACGTCATGTCACATTAACAACTTAAACCCCTTTCGGTGCATAACAGAGGCGTGGGCACAAGACCCTAAACGACCCCCCACATTGTCCAGTCAAAACGCGGCAGTGGCACATCTTGTCCTGCAAGGAAAACGCGTGGGATCCTCCAATCCCACATGTAACCTCTACTATACCTTGAATCCTCCACTTGAACTCGAATTTTGGAAGAAAAGAGAGAGTGAGCTTGAGTGGGAGAGTGAGAGGGGGAGAGCTGCTGCTGCAGCTCGGTGGGAACATGGGGAGTGAGGAGAGGAGAGAGAGAGGGCAGGTGGGGTGCTGCCCACTTGAGAGAGGGAGTGGGTGGGATGGTGGGGCCACATGTGGGGCCCACATGTTAGAGAAAATGAGTATTTTCAATGCAATTTCTATTCTTTTCTCCCCCAATTTTTTTTCTCATCCAAATGATTTTTAACAAAGTGCATTAGCGCTCCGAATTACCATTACGCAAAATTAAGCATAATGCTTAGGAAGTATGATTTTTCTTAAATGCGTGATTAAGAATTTGGGACATGACATGTAAAGTGCAATATATTTAAAACCAGAGGTTTTTAATGTAAAATGACAATTCATTATATTTATTATAACGCAATTAAACAGAAACCCAGGGTGTTTTTTTGTAGAAATGCCAATGGCCTTAGTGAGCCAGCCGAATGGGGCAAAGAAACTTGGGCTTAGGCCCATATGGCCTTTGGGCCCATTCGGTTAGGGGGAACCGTGCCGTATAAGGGGGGAGGTTAGGGTTTGCCAACACCCCCCTAGCTGTCATCGGAATTGGGCAGAGCGGCCGTCGTGGCCGATGAGGCCGGCTTGTGCAGAGGGGAGGGCGGCACCACGGTGCAAAGGTGCCACCGCCAGGTTGCTGCCGTGGGAGAAGGAGGGAGCACGGGCGAGGTTTAGCCGACTGACCGTCGGGCGCTGCCAGAGGAAGGCGCCGATGCCGGTTGAGGCCAGCTCGGGCATGAGCTGGCCACCGCTAGGAAGCAAGCCAAAGCCACCTCTGGGCAGGTCAGACCGCCGCTGGACAAGCCAACGCCGCCTTCGGGCAAGTTGGGCTGCCATGGAACATCGTCGACTTGGATGACAGCCACCAAGAAGTCATGCTGGAGACATCGCACCATGCAGTCGAGGCTGTGTTGCCTTTTGCCGGTGGGGTCGCCAGTCTAGAGGGTGCTCCACCCCCACCCTCTCTCGCGCGCACACGAAGAAGCCCAAAGGGCCCTTGCCCCATGCATGCGCGGACACGGGCGCGCTTAGGCGCCATCGAAGGGTATACCCACTACCGTTGTCGCTGCTTCCCGGTTAGCCCAAAGGGCCGCCACGGCGGGAGGAACCGCCACCGGTATCTTGGGCTATGTGTGTCATCATCTGCCGGTCTAGGGCTATGCACCCTCAAGGGGCGCCGCTTGGGTTGTCGCCGCCTTGAAGTCGAGCATCACAGAGAGGTAAGATGGATCATGGATGCCATCAACTTACATTTGCTCCTGTTGTTGCGGTCATTTGATTTGTTCGTCCACCGAATCAGTGTCTTCGGTCGGTGTAGTGAAGGACGGCGACACCGTTGCAGAGGGATGCCACCACGGAGTTAGTGGTGCCGGAAATGGAGAGAGCTGCCACTGTTGCAACTGTAATCCTTCTCTTGTTGTATCCAGTGTCTCCGGTGAAGAAGGATGAGTCGATGTTCTCTATGCATAGGCCTTTGTGCCTCAAGTGTTGTTCGATCGCTCTATGTTTTGGCATTTTGCTGAGTGGAAACTGGCTTCTCATTGTGTTCTGGGCGCCACGTTCGTGCGGTTTGCTGATCCGCCGTCGTGCTAAGATTCGTCGTGTGCTTCATGGCCATGAAAATGATGTTCATCCTTCTCTGTAGAGGTCGTCGTGCCTATGTTCGTGACCGATCTGTTCTCGACTGACAGGCATCGTTGGCCGATTAGCATTGAAGTAGAACTAACGTGGCTGATAACGTATTGCAAATAGAAAGTAAAAAGAGTACAACTCTTGTATTGATTCAATAAAATATTTACATACAAATGATGAAGGGGTGTCATTAAAAAGACATGTATCTCTCAAATGGACACAATAAAATGGTATGAAGTCTCTTAACCAAAGACATGTCCCTTTGCTAAAGATACCTTGTTGCTAATTGACCACTAACTGTAATCAAATTCTAACACAAATGATACTATTAGTGTATGGTTAGTGTGTATTAAGTGATATTAATATATTTCAAAGAATATTAAGACTTAAATAGATAGACTAAGGACTATAATAATACAATAACATAAAATAAATATCATGATAACACTTATTTATATATTTTTATCTCATACAATATATCTTTCTACAAACAAATAAACATATTTCTTCTCAAGCAATCTGAAATAATAAAAACAACCAAACAAATTACTACTACGTATACTCAACCTAGCTTATATATACGGACCAGGAACCAAATGCACCCAAAGTGAATCCAGGCACGTAGTTATTCTCCACCCCTGCCGAACCAGCATTGCTCGGTTAAATATGTGCAACTCTCGAAAACCCAAACCAGCCTTTTCCTCCATCGCGTATGCCGCTCCCACCCAATCCAGTGCATTTGTAAGTAAACCAACAAATGATTTATAGGGTGTAAACTCTCGAGATACTTTAGGGGTGTAGAGTGTTTTTTTTTTCCAAACAATAAGATGCAGCATAGAGCCACCTGATAGGATCAACAAATTGGCCAAAATCTGAAAGATGCATAGGCTGACGAATTATGCCCACCAGAGTTAGTGAAATGATTGTATGTGCCAGTGTGAGATTACGCAAAAACTGATGCAACTACCTCATACACTTGATAGACAACCAGAGTTAGCGAAATGCTGCACATAAATGGCTGCCTAAAAGACAACCCAGAGGGCCAAAACCATGATCAGCAACAATAGCAAGCCACCGTTTTTAAGAATCTGAAAAGGGCAAGGCTTCAGCTCACTAGTAAAAACAGACAGTACAGCAACCATCTGAACAGAAATGCAGCATAAGAGAGATTTTCCATCCAAGCGTCTAGACTAATTTGAAAGGTATGCTATCATGCAATACAAAGTGTGGAACAGTTTCCGTAAGTCACAAAAACAGATAGGCAGCTCATCAGATAAAACAAGCGACCAACGCAAAGGCAGAATAATGAGTACACTCCAATCAACGAATTGGCAATGCTGTCTACTAGACTGTCATCCAGCATAGCTATCCATTCCTTTGCAGGCTTCATCAGTACTCAGCCGGCGAGATAACATCATCGATCTTGAGAATCATCTTCACCACCTGGGTAGCAAGTAAGATCTGCTGCTGCTTGCCAATTAGAGTCTCGAAGACATCCTGTTCTTTCATGTCGTTGGTGCCGACGTCATTGCAGTCTATGCCGCAGTGGGGGTTGCTCTCCTGCAAAGGTGTTCAGCAATCGAGGTCACCACAGTTTGCAAGCAATAATTAAGGAATGAATAATAAGAGCATATAGTAACACTACAAAGAGATTGAGATCACAATACATCAAGGGCTGCAAGGTGGTCACACAAAGCTAATTGTAATCACAAGCCCAACACAAACAAGGAGTTGGGCATGAATCTGACTGGCATAAAAGGATCCAGAGCCCTTGCATTGCATCAAGAAGCCACATCTGCTATTAAACAGTTTTTTTAAGAAAGGAATTTACAGATCCAATACCTTAACTTGTTGAGCTTTTACCGCAGTTAATGTATCAATTGGTGGCAAGCCACTGTTTTCAGCTAAGGCTAATGGGACAGCATCTAATGCATCAGCAAATGACCTGATAGCATACTGCAAACAAAAAAAACACAATCAGAAGGTAATATTGCATCATTTTTGCAACTACACGCTTTAAAAGTCAATAAGTACCTGTTCAACTCCAGGGTGTCGATCTGCAGCAGTTTCAACAGCAATTGAGCAAGATATCTCCGCCGAGCCGCCACCATACACAATTGAGTTATTGCGGATAAGATTCCTTGCCACGCAAAGAGCATCATGAAGACTTCGCTTCGTTTCCTCAATCATCATTTTGTTGCCTGTACAGCAGCAGTTAGTTTTATCACAGAATCTCAAATCAGAAAATATCATTAAGCATAGGTGACAACTGAAATGAACTTGTGATTGAAAAATAATGATAAATATATGGACACAAACTTAATACTAAACAAATAACATGGCCATCAATTTTCAACCTAAGTGCATTGCTCATTGTTTTTAGCTAGCAGCTGAGTTTGCTGTTTCTAAGATGTTATCATTGCAATTTGAGGTCTAAGAATAAAAAATAATTGTTGTTTCTAAGATGTTTCTAATCCGACTCTTTAAGTACAGCATCAAGACTCTCAAATTATGATCTGAGTAAGAACCAACACAATAGTTTTTTAGTTTGTTATACACGAACAAATGAACTGTCTACAATATGTTTCACTGCACAAATTTGTATATAATCTGGATTTCTGCATCCAAGATTAATACCAACAACTATTTAGGTAAGTCCAAGATTGGACAGTTTAATCAGAATAATGAAATCACCACATAGCATCAACACTGACCAAAGATATACAATCACTTCCACTATCAGATAGAACTGTTGAGTGTCGCCAAATCAGAGGAAAAATTGGTGTGTAAAACATGCATGACCTAACAAAGGATATAAACACATGCACATATTAACAAGAAAGAAAAAGGATATATACAACAGAACATACCACCACGAATGAAAATAGTTACAGCTCTGGAATTGGCACACTTCTCAATGTAAAGCATACGGTCCTTTGTAGTTCCGAATGACTTCTCTCTGACTAATCCAGCCTATTGAAGCAGAGCAAGCAAAAGACATAACATGTAGCTACTTACAATACAATATGGCAAGCAAGTATTTTATGTACTGTAAAATTGCACGGGGCGTTCAAAGTTCGAACAGTCTGATCAAGATGACATGACTAACAAATCGCTAAGCTACCAAGAATGGCATGATGATAACCATGGTAACGGTTAAATATTCAGTTTATTGGCCAGTGGTCAATCAAATCACCTTCACAAACCAGTTGAAGTCAGTACATATCCTAAAAGTTCAACAAGTATATTTTTTTATATCCAACTAATATAATTGCTCATTATACTTCTTGTCAGAAACAATTAAGTAGTAGGTTTCTCCACGGATGATCTCTAGTCTTAATTACTTTCAGTTCCATGTACACAAGGCACTAAAATTGGATAACTGAAGACCGCATCATCAATTCATGCATATTCTTTATGACTAAAACTAAAAATACATGCAGGCAGATACCTTCCCAAGCTTTTCAGGACTCAACTCTTGGAACCTCGGAACAATCCGTCCTCCTGCAGTCAGTTTCAAATGTTGGGTACTGTCATTACAACAAGACATTAATAGTCACATAAGAGTGAGATGAGTGCACAAACCTGTAGCAATGGCAATCAATTCCAATTCAACGCCACCAACCCATCTGACTGCTGGCAGATTTCTGTGCATCAACAAATGATTGGCTTCATCATCGAAACCCCATTGACAAATAACCAGGGTTGCACCAGCATCCTGCAGAAAATAATATGTGAATAGTTATAGAGCAAAGCAAACACACACGATGAAACGAATACACTTCATCCACTCGTAATACCTAAATTGATAATTGGAAGTGGAAGTATTTCAATATTTATTACAGCACTTGCTAACCAAGGGAAACAAATGAAAACTGAGAAAAATAACAGCATAAATTATTTTAAGGATCTTACATCCAGACCATTATGAGAAATACGAATGCACGAGACATTATCACCTGGGTCTTAAAAACATGGGTATTCCTTACTACAAAAAAACAGTTAAATGTTTACCTTGCATTTCTGAACCATTTCATCGAAGTATTTTTGTTCTTGGTCGCGCAGTGTCTGGAATTTCTCTACAGTGTCAATGTCAACCTTATGCTTTGTCTTGGGCTTTGGGGGCTCGAATGGGCAGGTCAGGATGGCAATCTTGGCATCCTCAATTCTCTTTGGCATTTGTGGGTGGCTCATATCTTTGTCAACAACAATTCCATATATTAGCTCCGTGTCCTCCAGCTTTCCACCAACCTTGCCTTCTACTTTAATTAAATCCAAGTTTACATCCTTCCTCTCCAAATCAGCAACCGCAAGGACTGCTTTAACAGCAATCTCAGCCAGTGCCCGCTTGCAACGGTTAACACTGTAGAATAAGAGCATTGGATACCATCAGACTAGCTGTTTTTCTACAGTAAATTTACTGATGTAGAAATTATTCTAAAGCAGTGGAAAATATATTCTGATAGATAATCATTATCTGCAAAAAAAAAATCATGCTAGGAGTTGAAGGGCATAGTTGACATTGTTCATTATAAAAAAAAAAAGGAGCTTACAGAAAAACCATAAAAATGGAGAGGGCAGGAGCAAGGTGCATATAGCTGAGGTTGAACAGTTATTATACATGTGAGAACTAATGCGATCTACTACCCTTTTTCTGTCAGGCAAGCTTAGATAAAAGGCGAGGGAATCATGAAAGTTTCATGGCAAATCACCTTTTCCTGGCAAAACTTTTTCCTTTTTAGAAAAAATAAGTGATGCAAGAGCAACAAAGATAAAACAGGAAATTTCATGCATATCACCAAACCAAATGTAGTACCCAATAATACCATAAAAAATCCCCCCGAGCCATTCATACCACCGTCCTTTCAAAGTTGTTTCATCCAGACCACCAAAACGTCAGCTTCTCCTTCACGGTGCTGTTTCTTATTCGTCTTTTCCCCAAATACCCTCCTGACCTGATATGATCTTCAACGAGGTGCCCATGCGACAGCAAGGAGAGGAAGGAATTTGTGCCAGGATAAGAAGGGGCAATAAAAACTATCGCAGATGCGGAAGCAGAGCTGGACAAGGCAGAGCGACGTATAGAGGAGATTAGCTATTTCGATTGCATTTGTTTACCCGATTCCCAATGAAGGGATTCTCTCTTTTCACTCTCTTGCAATCGATCAACTCCAATTCTGGTTTCTCCTTCTCATTTAGAGATTGCATCAATTTTCCTTCTTTAGCATTGATTCCTCTTCTAGAACATGGCCTTCATCAGACCAGGAGCATCCGTCCATCAGGAAGATGCAGGCTTGATCTGGCTGAATGGGTCGTGTCCTCAAAGGCCATTGCAGCAGCAAGGTGGCTAGCGACCTTGGATGGTGTTAGGCTGCCCTTTTTTTTGGGGGGGGGGGGGGGGTGGCAAAGGTGAGGCGAGACGGAGGACGAACGGGAACGGCAATTTCGTACCTAGGAGATGGAGATAACAGGGAAAGTGATGGTTGATGGTATGGATGAAACAGATTTGAAATGGTTGTCATGGATGGAAGGGAGAAAAATTTTATGGTATTATTAGTTATCACCCTTGGTTTGGTGGTATTAATGAAATTTCCTGAAGATAAAAAACATTATCTAACTTCAACGCACTGCCAAAGCCAAGGGTTAAAAATTACAAAAATGACATCAGAAACAAGTCAAAAGTTCCTGTAAGTTCCTCTGAGAACCTATTCACCATAGATGTAGAAAATTCTAAGCAACATCCATAACTGAATTTAATAAAATCTGCATCAAAAAGTTGGTTGAATATTCATTATGAGTTTATGACTTACATCTTCGACGACAGAGTTGTCATGCAGGTCTGAACAAGGGGCTCTATATTGTCTGCACTGAACTCGAACTTTGTGGAGATGCACTCAAGGTGGTCAAAAGCTATCCTTGACGCCATCTCATAACCTTCTGCGACCCTTATCGGGTGAATACCACGTTCGAGAAGTTTCTCAGCCTGCTCAAGGAGAGCCCCTGCCATGACCACCACCCCGGTGGTACCATCCCCGATTTCGTAGTCTTGACTGCGGGACAGCTCCACCATCAGCTTCGCAATCTGGTTGTCAACATCCATCAGCTCCAGGATCGTCGCCCCATCATTTGCTGGCAATTCACAAGGCAGCAATTTCATTAAACAAAGGAAACACTACGAAATCACTTACATATATAACTAAAAAACAACTGCTAATGCAAAACCCCAGATGTCAATCAACATCCCCTGTCACACTAATCCATTGCATAGATCCTAAACTGCAGGGGCACCTCACGCATTGCAGCAGTAAAAGGGGTCACTAGAAATCCATAGAGTAACTAGCTAAACGTCAACAAGTTCTCAACCGAGCTGACACTAAGAAGGAAACAAGATCCACTACAGGAAATGGCCAACAAACTACACAAAAACGCTGCTTTTTCTTCCCCGCGCGATCAAATCGGTAGATCCAATACGAGCATCAGTCCAGCAAACATCTAGATCTCAAGTACTGCATGAATCACAAAAAAAACCCTAACCCTCACAACACTACCGTTCCACCAGCACCGACGATCCAGGTGCGATCCCTCCCAGATCCCAACACCCAAGCTAAAAAACGACCTACAAACACAGCGAAGAAGCGAAGCAGATGCAAAGCAACGAGGGGGAAAGAGAGAACGCGGGGGCAGTTACTGATGGTGACGTCGCCGTCGGGGGACTGGAGCATCTTGTCCATGCCCTTGGGCCCGAGCGAGGTGCGGAGGATCCGCGCGACGGCCTTGCCGGCGGCGATGTTGGCCTTCTGCGCGTCGAGCCCGCGCAGCCGCGACTTCTTCTCCTGCTCCCTTAGGATGATGAAGGGGCGACCGAACTCGTCGAAGGCGAGCGCCATGGCCGCCGCTCGTGCGGAGGGCGCCGGGTGCCCCTCGCTCCGGAAGCTTCTGGAAGGTCCCGGATCGGACGGGCGGAGGCGGCGGCGCGGGTAGAGTGCGGGGAGGGAAGAGCGGGGTGTGGCAGTGTTTCTAGAGGCGACGGCGCGGGGCGAGGGTTTCGCGATTCCTTTTTCTTCTTCCTCACTCTCCACCAAAACCCTGTTGGGCTGGGCCGGATAGATGGGCTGCCAAGGGCTTGTGCACAACCTCTCGCGATTTTTTTATTTTATATATTTCATTTTTTTTATTTTATACGTGCTCAAATATTTATAGATTGAAAAGGATGAAAAAATTAAAAAGTTTGAAACGGACCGAATGCACAATACAAATAGCCTGTTTCAACCTAACTGGATGGGGCGAGTGATAAAATTTGTAATGAATTTTATTGTTGTCATATTTGTTTCTTTTTTACATAGAAATTGATTTCATAATTTTTGAATTAACAAAATGATTCCAAATCATACATATCGAATCATACAAAATAGAAATAGAATTTTGACATTTGTCAAATAGAAAAGAATTTATAATGGAATGACAGTTTATGCATGATATATGCGCGGAGTAGATGGTAGAGATAAACCAAAATATAGCAAATGTCATGCCATATTTGTTTCTATTTTTCTGATTTTTTGGTGATTTTTATTACTGTTTTTGTTTCTCTTGAAATTTACTGAAATTCAACAAATCTTTCGGTAAATCGAGAAATTCGAATTTTTTTTTGACTAATTCAACCGAAATGTAGTCAGTTTTCGGTTGTATTCAGTTGGTTTTTGCTCAGTCGATTTGGTTGTTTTTTGCTGTGGTCAAACCCGCTTGACCAAGTGAATTCAATTGAATTCTCACCAAATTTTGATTGAATTTCGGGAAATCATTAACCTCCGTATTTTGGTTGTCAAACAAATCATTAACCTCCGTTCTATGTGCATGGGAACTTGTTGAAGGAAGATAAGCTTTGACAAGAAAATGAACATTGCACATTTTCTGTAAATAGTTTTGGAACTGAATTATCAAACTAATTTGACCTCGAACAGCAACTATTCAAATATGTAGATTGTTGTTCGAAAATAATACAAGTAGATTCGTCCAAAGAAAATAATTCTCAAAAAATGGTAGCTATTTTCCGTACGGTACAATGCCAGCATGCCCGTAAAGAAGTGAATTTTGTTCATGGTGCAGAAAAGAATATTGAAATGTCCAAAATGACGTGGTTTCCCATCTCAAAAGCTTATCTTATTTTGTGTAGAGATTATGTAGTAACTTATATAAGTAACTATATTTTTTGTGTAGAGATTATGTAGTAACTTATATAAGTATCTATATTGCTACTTATTTTATATGTCTTATAACAATTTATATTAAGATTGTATAGCAACTTACGTTGAATCAATGAAATTTGACAAACTAGTGAATGTTGAGGTTAGGTGAAACCACCCGTGCGTCAATCCGTCTCAACCCATGTACGCACTCACAGTAACAATAGGCTATCGTCGTTGTTCATTGGATGAGAGTTAGATCTTGCTCTCACTCGATGAATGGGTGATATTCTGTGGGCCTCGCCGATTAGAAATAAAAAAAAAATACGGTGATGTGGGGTCTCGTCCGTTTAACGGGCGAGAGCAACGTTCAATGAGTGAGATTTTGCTTTTGCCTATTGAACGGGCGATACCTTCCTCACAGCGACGTCCGGTGGGGCCACCCAAAATGTGCCCATTATTCGAGCGAGACATTTTGAGTATAAAAACCGCCTATGCCTTTCTGGCTGATGTAAGCACGTCATTTGCACAGCACAGCTGAGAGAAAGGGAGACGGAGACGGAGAAGAGAGCGCCATGAGAGGGAGAGGAGAGGAGGGGGGAGGGAGGGGAAATTGGAGGCAGAGCTCTACTGGTGAAAAGTGACATGTTTTATCTGTTTTTTACAAACTCTATAGGATAGCCACTAGTCATAGGTTTTAATGTAGGTTAGAGGTTAGATCTAAGTTTTTTTTATAAACCCTGTAGGATAGCCACTACACATAGTTTAGAATGTAGATCTAGATTTAGAATTAGGATTAAACATAGTTTAGCCATTAGATCATGTGTGTATGGATATTTTAGCAATTAAATATAGTATTTAGATATATGTTAGATATTAGATGTAGGATTTAGATATTGTGTAGGCATAACTAGTATAGTAGATGTAAGATTTAGAGATATTTGATGTAGCGATCTGGGATATTTTATTGTAATGTAGATTAACTGTTGGACCATATTTTTAATAAATGTTGCATTATTGTAGATATAGCTTTACTTAATTTTTTATATTATGTCGTAATAATGTTAGGGTTTTTTATTGATGGTTCACAGTATATCGGATAAGTGACATTTTATGATTTTATTTATGGGGACAATGAAATATTATAAGTAAATGTAGGGGTAACATTGTTCGTATTTGAGTCAATGGACAATTTGGTATCTCTAGACCTATGCAGAAGAGTGTCGGATACTTATACGCATGGTTGATGCGGGGATTCAAAATAGACCCCAAGGTTCAAGAGATGACCATTAGCATTGTGGAAAATCGTATGAGAGATGCTGTGTACTGGAAGGTGTACCCGCTCAAAGAAGATCCAATCTGGAAGATGTACCTGCAGGATGTTGTGCAAAGAGGTTGACCACTGTGAGGAACCGGACAAATTATATTCGAATTAATTATTAGGAGGGTCATTTTATAAGATGAGAGCTAGCACACACCTATTTTTTACATGCCACGTGCTAACCTGCATCTCACCACAATGATCACGACCACAATGATTAATCCGAATCTAATTCTGGTAGTCTCGACTTGTGTTTTATGTCTAAGATCAGAACACATACATTTACAACATGCTTCATCACACCAAGGCACAATAAAGAGCGAGTAATGTAAATATATTACAAGTCCTTAAGTTATTATAGTTTCGATAATTTACAAAACGACGAACACAAAGAGGACAAAATACATAGTTTTGTCTCCTAGCCGGTTAGAGTTCCTACGTAGCGGAAGTAAAGTTCATGAACAACAAAAGATAGGTGACGCCATTTGTCCTAGGGCACCACCTCAAAACAACACAAGTAGCTAGCACTATTCTTACCCATCGCCAACATCAGCGGGCATGAAGTAATCATACACTACTTCTTTCTCACATGCAAAACTCAACAAAAGCAAGATGTGTACAAAGATACTCGCAAGACTTATTTCGTATTGGATACATATAATAACCTGACTCCAAGGATTATGCATTTGGGAACACGTAGCAAGAAATTGGCTCAAATGTTAAATAAATTTGTTCGCAAAAGTATTTTATCCACTCAAGGGTGTGTGCATCTACCACTTAACCACTTGTACCTTACTAACATAATATCATAACCATAAATATATGCGTCACTTGATCATACTCCTTCCAACATACCCAATATTAGCCACTTCCCAACATAACACAAACATTCAAACATTGAGAACCCTATAATTGATGTGGATAGACATAAGCATGCTCATAACAGAGAGTGCAACAATTTGAATTGATTTTACACACTGCAGGGGGTAAAGCTTTACCCACACGACTCGGGTCCATCCTCTTGACCCCTAAGACAACCTTTCTCATACCTGAAACTACCCACTTGCACATGCCCCTATGGCATCGAGGTTACCGTGAGCGTGTCCCAGACACCTCCGGCTCCCCGTCGCCTTGCTTCTCCTCATTCTTTTTCTCTTACACATTATAGGGTCACAAGTTAAGCGTTAGCATGGCATATGATAATCGGCTCATTCGTACATTTATTGAATATGTGGAAGTATAGAAATTTCTTAAGCCAATGACAACCAATGGTCGGTGCTTAATCGATGCAAACGGTATATGACATTCGGGTTCCTCTTCCGAACTATCCTAGGCACCACTCACATCTTATCTCATTCTCACAACTCATACATCCCAACATCGTTTTCATTGTGAAGCAATAATTAAGCCATATAACTCATGAACGATGATCGAACCATCACTCGACTTCTACCGATGACTTGTGTATTGCTAAGCATCTTAGATATCTTTTAAGTTAGATCTCAACATGGTTATACCCAACTTATAAGGATAGGGATCATCGATAGTTCAAGGTAGGAATGATGCATCAACATATGTTCTACCCATAGTTCCCGACATCGACTCGCTAACATGCATAACATATATAAAGTGATAATTTATCAAATTAGACATCACACGATCCAAAATAAAAGGTAAAACATGCTTAGATACTTGCCTTGCTGCTTTGGCACTTCGCTCACATACATATCCAGTTTGGTGTCAGCCTTGACCACTTAAAACATTGACACATCACTCTCTAAACAATTAAAGAACGCATCGAATAAACAAATGAACAAACAGAAATATATGCTTTCTAGGGGGTTGGCCAACTCTAAGGAAGTTTCGATTCGAAGATCGGGCTTCGGGGTGGGGTTTGATCATGAGGTGGGAGGAATCGCATGGAAGCATCTCCAGTGAAGAAGACGGCGGGAAAGAGCTTGAGGAAGCCTTCGAGGAGCTTGGGGACTCCGTCAATCTCTAGCCATCGAGGTGGGAGGTGATCCTCTCCCTGTCTCTCGCTTTAGTGAAGAGGGGGGAGTGAGTGAGACCGAGGGAGAGTTGGTCGATAGCTTTAAAGGGAGCCTCTACTCTCTAGCAGTCAAATTGTGGGGGTTCCTGGTCAGACCGCAGAAAGGGGCCACATGTTTAAAGTCTTTGTTCTTTTCCTCATTTTTTTTCTTTTCTTTTTCTTCTCCTTATCAAAGGACCTTCGTGTCTTCCTAACTATCTCTAAACATTTTTCACTCATAACACATGTACAGTGGGAACACGTATTGACCAATTATGTAACAATTTCAGAGCATGTTTAAATACTTTAATCAAAATCAACAACATAAAGAATGATATCATGATGTGTATGCATGCTTAATGACATGATTAAGGTTTTGGGATGTGACAACCACCTAAGTTGCTTGTGCAATGGAAGAATAAGGAGGCAGTTGAGAAATGTAGGGTGAGGAGTATGAGAAAGAGTATGGTAAGGGTGAGGGTAATGAGGATGTCGATCCAGATGCTACAAATTAAGGCAGACGATAGGGAACGAATCTCTTCTCTAATTGAACAGATGGAGCCGGATGATCTTGAGGCTGACATATCTTATGAGTATGACATGCCAGATGATGAGGACAATGCTCTTGTTCTAGTGAACTAGAACAATCCCAACTTTAATAACTTTGTGGTGAATGAGGAAAATCAAGTGCACTAGGAGTATACGTAGAATAAGGTGACCGTGTGTGCTAGGTATCCTACCAGTCATACTATGAAGGATGATGTAACTCGATGAGCAACGCCACTTCGATGTCAATTTTATGTTGTCAAGCAAGCAATAAGAAATATGATGTCAATTGCGTAAAGGAGGGTTGCTCATAACGGGTGCACGACATAAAGTGGAAGTGGGTTGAGTATTGGGATGTGCCGATTGTAGTGCACCATACTTGCACGATGGACCAATTTGAGCCCAGCCACAGAAACATCACCTCAGTCTTTGTCGCCAATATGATGTACGTCCAGATTAGGAGTTAATGGGAACAATCAAGTGCTACCATTGGTCGTTGTATTTGTGGAGAGTGACAACACCAATAGTTAGTATTAGTTTATGTACCATGTCAGAATGATAATTGTGGGTGCTCAGTCGAACTTGTGTCTTATACATGACCAACATGTAGGGATGCTCAAGGCTATTCAAGACCTGCAAAATGGAATGGATGATGGCATGATGATACTTATTTGGCTAGATCTACAGAGTAGGTGGTGCATGAGGCATTTGGATGCAAACTTTTCCTGCCAATTCAAGACCAAGAACATCATGAACAAGTTCAAGAGATTGTACGGTCAGAACCAACAACAAAAGTTTGATGCTCTTTGGAAGACACTGGATGAGTTGATGAAGAAGTAAACACAGGAGTGTACACGGAGGCCTATAAAGGGACTGTGGGACAAACTAGTATCTCCTGAGTCCCTGCCAATGGATAGTGGAGTTGACATAACGTGGAGGATTGGGTCATCTACCAGGTCATTTAGGGTGCGTTTGGTTAGAGGGCAAGATTGGATGAATGGGGTCATCCCTATTTTTTGGGATGGGATGTTTCAATTTTCTATTTGGTTAGATAGATGGAATGATCTAATTTTTTGTTTAGTTGGTGGGATTAGAGTGGATATGATGAACCAATTTTCTGTTTGATTGGATAGATAGTTTGAGCTGTGTTGGTTGTGATGACCTTTTGGTGAACTTAACCATTGGTTCTGAAAGCAACTATATAAATTGATTTTCAAGTGATATTAGCATATTATTACCATCTCTGAATTATATTTTGCTCCACAGTCGTAGGTTCACATCTTGTGTTTTGTTGATGAATCAATTAATGACTTGTGAAGAAGCTTTCAGCCTCCTATGTATTTGCTGTGTACTTCAAAAGACAGTTGTTGTCCCAGCGCAAAGCCTCTTTCAGTATGAGAGATAGCTAACAAAAAGGGCAAACCATACACAGCTACACTAGCTAATAAAATTGATTTGGTTACTTGATCAAAGTACAAATGAGGAAAAAAGCTATACAAGAATTTACATATTGGAAAAAAGAAAAAGAAAAATAATATCCACAATAAGTTTCTAGCCTCATTTCAGCCCAGGAGTTGTGCCAAGTCAGATATCTACTTCATAAACAATTGTTCTCACTGCAAGTTGCAAATACAACCTGGAGTTCCAAATACAATTATCTTAACTGATAGAATTGGAATATGTATATAGTCAGAAGAGAGAGTAAGCAACAGCAATTACAATTTTCAAGTTGTAGGTGATGATGCCAACCATATCTATTTCGATCTTGTCATAGAGAAAATTATCACAGCTTAAGTACCAACAACTTGTACATATACTACTAATGCCCAAGAAATAGCACAGATTAACTATAAAACAAACTTGTCTCCATTGCAAAACACCAGCACAACAGACCATGTTGCGAGCTCCCCCTTCTCTGATTCCCACATCACTCTTCCTTCCAAGAAATACCTGTCTATTGTTATTGTCTGCTTCTCTCTTGAGAGGATCATTCGATGTAGAGGAGAAAGAAGAGCACACGGGAGATGGCTCGGGAGCAGTGCCAAAACAATCTGTGCCATTACAAAAATCTCTTGTTAACAATACCAAAATCAAACAATTTAAACCTTACTTGAGTCAATAAAGTATAAGCAATAACAAACTAAAACCTATGCACCTATGCACTATTCTACTAATACTCCCACTTTTAGATATGTACAAAGCATTTGAAATTATAACATAAGTAGCATCCAATATGTAATTCAAGTTATGCTCGATTCAAATACTCAATCTAAAGATGTTGATCATTCATTCTGGCCATGGTTGTTGTGCAGAGCAATCTGGGGTGGGCATTAATGTAGAAAGATAACTACATGGAGGTGTAGGGGGCGTACCGGCAAGCGCTACTCATTAGTCTACGTGGCACCAACTCCCACCTCAAGGCCTACGAATGTGCACACGAGCTAGCTCTTCAACGCGCTAGTGCTGGGTTCGTCCTCTAGCATCTGACAACCGTAGTAGTGCATGACCCCTTGGGAAACCTAAAGAGGACATGGTCCCGCAATGCCATGGACAAGGCAAGAGCGATGGAGAAGGAGCATGCCACAATGGAGATCTGCATCTATAGGGAGATCTGCATCTATTGGGAGATATGCAGTGCTTGAAGGGGGGGAGGGTCCGACAGAGGAGGGAGACATACCAGTGCTCGAAGGAGGGAGCGTCGTCACGGGATCTTTGGATCCAGCACTAAATGATGCTCATCTAATTTATGAGACGAAGACTAAGTACATGAAAGATAAGACGGAGAAAGCAAAGATTCACCGGGTGAAGGACATGAGAATTGAACAACACAAATACGAAGTTCTTTATAGGGACAAAGGAAGGAGGGGGGCAAGCTTAAGGGAGTTATCCAAGAGTGCATCATCTTCGATGACAGATATGTTTGCAGCTGCTACAAGTCGATGTTACTGCACAAGTCATGCTCACGTGAGATTGTCGCGTGTGTTGTGACAGGGATGAGAACTCGAGGTACGTTGTCGGCTACTTCAAGAAGGAAGTTTTGTTCAACACCTGGAATCATAAGGTCTATGGTTTTAGTATTTAATGGTTCTTTCACGAAGAAACATGGGCCTGATTGTGTGTTCATCCCTGATTTCGAGAAAATGAAGTAGAAGAAGGGACGAAGAGACTCTATAATGACATGGGCAAAACAGAAGCCAGTCGTTGTGTGAAATGGTGTAGCAAATGCAATGGAATAGAGCGCACTTACAAGAAATGCACTGTTGGTATGCCAAATGTTAACCCCGTGGAAGCAATTCCTTTCGGTTCAGCTATAGATGGGAGACGTCCTCGTGCTCTTTGATCGTCAGCTTCTTCGACTCATTGTGTTCAATTAATGATGTAATTCGTGCTATGATGGATATTCGTGTGCGTAACATTATAGTTTATTGTTGTAGTAGTGACACTGTTACTATGTTTGATGTTGTAACATGTTAAGTTGTGATTCGTTAATATATTTGTGTACAATCTATTATCTCATGTTACATGTTACACACTTAATTGTTACTCTGTGTTTGTTTTGCTTATCAAACTATAAATAACTTGTGAACATGTAGGAATGGCGCAACTGAAGCTACTTGACCCTCAGCTCGACGTTAGGCACCGTTCGTATTGCATTGCCATACAGGCTGAGGAGTTCTTGGTACTACGACCCCGTATACCGGATGAGCTCATGAGGGTAGATATGTGCTGGATCCCGATGTTTGTATCATTTGAATATAATTTTTTATATGACTTATTATCGGTATTGCTCGTTAACTGCATTTTTGTTTGCATGCTACGTGTTGTTGGGCTATTTCTGCTATGTAGGATGGTGGAGATGGACGCGTTAATGGGGGCCTCGAAGGCGCCCACATGGTTCAGCTATGACATCTCACCGTCGGCTGCCCTGCCCTAGTCTTCATTGATCGATATAGCTTCAGTTTCTAAATACATGAGTGTCGGAGGGTGAACTCCTAAAGCAGGGATCCGGAGGGACCCCCTTTGAGATTCGGCCGAGGGGATGATTCTGAATCTGTTTTGCGGGTGAAATAAATGGGCGTAAATGCGATGGTATGTGAAATGGAATAATCAGATGCAGGATGCAGTAAATGCACTGGAGGTTTTTAGACAGGTTCGGGCCGCACGGAGTGTAATACCCTACTCCTGTATGGATGCTATAAATGCACTGAGAATGTCTCTCAGGGATGTTGCTGGTTACAGGAATATTTGTCTATCCTAGAGCTTCGGGCTCCTTGTTCTTCGGTGATCTCAGCTTCTGTGCTTGTACTGGAGTGTTCTTCTGTCTTCAATCTTCGTCCGGGATCGAGAGAGTCTTTCCGTGTCCTCAGGCTCCTCTTAAATACTCGCCAGCGGTAACGTGCCCAGAAAGGGAGGGCACGAGTTCCAAGGCGCTATAAATGGAAAAGCAACCATCATGGGCTGCTACGCGAAGTGACGGGGGGTTGAAAACGCGCCTCCGCCCGGTCTCGGTCGTCATGATGTCGTTCTGCAACGGGCGTCGCGAAGAGGGCCCACTGGGCAGCCACTGAACGACCCGACGTGCCCGCCCGGTCTTGTATGCCTGACACAGCAGAGCGGCAGGCGGGGCGCCTTGGGCCTCGCGATGCTATCCCGAGGCGCGTCGGATGACGCGAGATGGGACCCTTGCATTAAATGCCCCCACGCCCTCCTGCCAGAATGTGGCAGGGACTGACACCGAGCGTGGTAGGAGCAGTTGGAAGTGACAGGCCACGCGCCCTCTTAAATGCGACGTCGGACCTTTCACTGGTTAACACCTCACTGTTGGACCTCTGTGGGGGGGCCACCGGCGAAGGACTTCTTAGGCCGTCGGGGAACCGAGTGTTCGGGGGTCACTGTTCACATCCCCAAGCACTCTCTCCCGGATACGCTCTTTCTTGGTCCTCAGGGAACTGAGTGCTCGGGGGTCACTGTTCACGGCCCCGAACACCCTCTCCCAGAATTGACCGTTCAGATCCTCAGGGAACCGAGTGCTCAGGGGCCGCGGTTCACGGCCCCGAGCACTCTCTCCCGGAACTAACTCCCTTGGGTCCTCGGGGTACTCGGGTGCTCGGGGGCCGCTGTTCGCAGCCCCGAGCACACCCTTCCCGGTACTCGGCTTTTCTGGTCGTCGGGGGACTTGGGTGCTCGGGGGCCACTGTTCACAGCCCCGAGCACTCTCTTCCCGGCACTTGGTCTTCGCAGATCATCGGGGAACTCAAGTACTCGGGGACCACTGTTCATGACCCCGAGCACCCTCTCCCGGGACTTAGTCTTCTCGTACCTCGCGGAGATGATCTCCGCAGGAGGGCGCCACGTGGCAAATTGCTGATCTAGCCTCGGGACTCGGGGACCCCTGGTTCCTGATTCACCAACAATGAGCATTTTATAGAAGCGTTGTAGCAGCATATGTTCTTTTACCACGGTGTAATATTACTGTCAAATTTGTGATACCCGCACACATCCAACTATAATAATAAAACATGTACTCTATTTTCAGATCTAGCCTTTTCATAATTATCTTTCTCATCAGTAGCCTTTTTAGACCAACATTTTTTAGACCTAGCATTTTCAAACGTAGCCTTTTTAGATGGAGGCTTTTCATAATTAGACTTTTCAGAAGTAGACTTTTCAGATATAGGCTTTTTAGAAGTTGGTTTTTTTAGAAGTTGGCTTTTTAGAAGTAGCCTTTAAGTTGGCTTTTTAGAAGTAACCTTTTCAGTTGATATAACCACTTCTTACTGCAGAATTAACTACTTTTCGAGGGTCGATTTCCTTGAACTTAGTCCATGCACTATCACGAATCCACTGTATAAATAGATGATCGGAGCACTGGCCGCCATGGCCCAAACGAAAGTCAAAATACCTCTAGCTCATAGTTCGATTGGACATTCTCCTGGCCACATGTAGAACCAAACCACTAGCGTCAACCTCCACAACTCTGACAAAAATTGCATCTGATCCTTTCCTTAAAAAATACTTGCCGGATACTACGTATGATGGGGTCGAAGTGTCCATGTGCTGGTGTGAAAACATTTGTAGGATCATGAAGTCCTCCGAGTTCTCCTACACCTATGGAAGGAGGTTCTTCATGTGCCGGGACTACGAGTACGATCCACCATAGGGAAGCACCAATGTTGGCTCTCACAACCAAGTAATAACTTCTGGCCAAATTACTCCAAAAACTACTAAAATCTATCACATAATATTTGGCCTACATTGCAGTCGCTGCAACCACTATGTGACTTCTTACAGTGACCAGATACTGAGCAGTTGGAAGCGAATGTGTTCCTGCTTCAAACTCAGCATCGGCGCCGCTTAGAGACGTTTCCATGAGATGGAAGCCAATGAGAGGAGGGAGGCTACGCGCAGATGCATTCAGGAGGAGCAATAGGAGATGAGGGAGGAGCATAACCATAGAAGCCCATGAGGCGGAGAGGGAGAGGAAGAGCGAGAGGGCACGTCGGGTGTGTGATGCAGGATCATAAGCGATGAGGAAGAGAAAGTACTCACGTTGCACTCGGTAGATCAGATGTTGTAATCCTATTGTTTATATTTTCTAAGACATGGTAGGTTTAGACACAATACTTATTTATGTTAGAATGATCATATACCGTATATGCGACTGTCCTTGTCTGTCGCAGTTCCCATAAATCACTATGTTCAACTATATGTTTCCATCAAATCCAGGTATCCAAAATATCTTACAAATATCTAATGGCACTAGCCGAATCAACAACAAAATATTATGATGCACAGACACCTATTCTACTACAAATAAAATAAAATTCGGTCACAATAAGGTGTCGCCTGTTCATTGGACGACACCTTACTGTTGCATGTTCACTGGGAGACAACGAGCGGGACCTTGCTCTCCATCACGAACTATCTATGGACCTTGCTCTATCATTGTTTTTTTTTAATTTCTGGTTGGTAGTACCCATAAGGTGTCGCTCCATAAACGGGCAACACCTTGCTCTCTATCAAAGACTGCCCATGGTCTTGGCGTTGGCTTTGTGGGCTGGAGTGTTAGATTGATTCTTGGCCCAAGGAGACAGGCTAGGGATACGATATAAATACAAAAGCAGAAGCCACATGAGAAGGGAGCAAGGTTTACAAAATTATTTGGAGTATGAAAATCGAGACCTGACGGTAACCGAAAAATCACGGTTATCACGATAACTGCTCGAAATTTAGTGAAAATTCGCTCAAAATTCACTCGGTCAAATTTGAAATTCAATGAGAATTTGGACCGGATCGACCGAACGTTAACTGCTCGGTTTGCAGCGGTTACCGAGCGGTTTCACCGATTTATTGAGCGTATTTTTCGCATTGTCGGTAACCACTCGGTTTTGTCAGTAACCGTTCGGTTTTAGCAATTTATTGAGCGGTTTTCTCGAATTTCAGTGATGTTAAAAAAAACTAAAAAAATAGCTCAACCTTGTAAAATCAATAACTAATTCATCTGAGCTTCAAATTAAGTGAAACAAATTTTGTTGGTTTCCTTGTAACATGATCTACATAATAAAAGTATTTATGCTCATAAAAAAGTTGAATATTTTCTATGAGCACAGAAAATATATTTGCTAAACAAAGTTAAATGCATAGTTTACTCTTTGTTAATCCAAAAATCATGAAACAAATTTTTTTAGTCTTCTTACATGATCTTATGTCTTTTAAAAATACATAAACTCATAAAATAGTTATTGTAACATGCAGGATTGTATAAATGTGTTACAACTAGATTAATTCATAACTAATCCATCACACCTCCAAAATTAGTAAAGCCACTTTTATTAGTTTACTTATATTATGCTTTATGTAGGAAAAATAATGATAGACATGAAAAAGTTAATTACAATACTGTTTCTTAACATATTCACTTTTATGCTTATGAACTTTGTAAAAATCATGAAGAAATTAATAAAACTTTAATTAAAGTGAAACTAATTTTAAAGATTCTCTTAAGATACACCATACAGAAGAAAAATATGAGTTTGCATATTAAATTTTTTCTTAACATAAGTTAATAAATGAGCTGCACGTTTTAAATTTTTTTTCAAACTTCCTCCGTGTAGAATATGATGCAAACAATATTATTTTTAAAAACTATTTTCACAGACGTTTTTAGAATTGTATGTAGTTTTTAGGATTTTTTCTGATTTTTGTTTTAATTCAAATTTGGTAACTAATCTATTTATATTATCAGAGTAGAGGGGTAAAATCGATTACCACGAATTTCGAACGATAAACGACGAATTTGTTAACTCTGAAGTGACAAAGGAACGATGGCTTCTCTACCTCGGCTCTCCCTCCTCTGATCCCTGCTCCTCCTTGAATACTCTATATTCTTGCTCTTTTTAACCCTCAATTCCTATCTGTAGCTATCAATTTATATTAGATAAATTGTTATAAGAGCTTGGATTAATCCATCACCACCGGTGATGATGTCATTCGAGCAACAAAATGTTGGGTATCGGGTGTTGTTGCAGCAGATGAAGACGATGATAGCGAAGATGGACGAAAGCAGCCGCATCCTCAACGTGGAGTTGAAGAGGGTTGAGGTGTCCATTAACCGACAGGAGCTGGCGGCAGCAACATCGGCGTCTCCCTCGATCTCGGCACCACCCCAAGACGATGTCCTCGATATCCCCATCTCCACCACCGAACAGCACCTACCCACGCACGCCAGGTGTTGACGATTGGTCTCGACCTGGACATCGTCTCTGAAGGCCACCCCTGCTGTCCCGGTCGCCACAACGGAGTTTCCCCAAGCGACGCACGCCAAATGTTCGACGCTGGGTCGCAGCTGGAGCATGTGCGTTCCAGCGTCCGTGAGCATGGAGCTGAGGCCACCGCCATGACCATCTTACAGCGACATCACCAAGAATACCCCTGCTCCACAGATTGGCATGGCCCTGTTGTGTCTTGACACCAGCGTCCGCGACGCACGCAAGGTGTTCGAGTTGAAAATCCCCTGGCCACCACCTACTTTGGTGTATTCCACAGGAATTGAATTGGCTATGGTGACAGTGACCACAGGTTCATGGATGTTGTTTGGGTGCAGCCAAGGTAGAGTGCAATTTATACTGGTATGGCCCTTATTTGATCGATCGAGGAATGTGGAATCAACTACTGTTGCAAATAGTAAAGGTATTTGGGATTATCTACCTGCTGATCCTTTATATATCTGTTGCTCCTTGGATCATATGAATTGGCAGTAGGTAGGGCTCTTGCATTTAGCCAAGTATTTCAACAATACTTGTGGTGATTTTCTAGAATTGATGCTACGAGATGCTAAAAACACTTCAATGTTTACACTCCAACAAGATGATGGTGATGATCAGAACCAAAGAGCAGACAGGTTCAGAGAAGGACTCGTGGAGAGTTTTGTTGATAAAAGGCTCAAACTGCACGAAAATGATATCATCCATTTCTGTAACAGTCTCCATGATACATGTGTTTCCATTGCTTTCACTAGTGGATCCCACCAGGAAGGCAAGCTAACTAGGAAGGAATTTATGAACCTTCTGACGGCAGCATCATCTATGAAAGATGTTAAGAAGCTGGCCGCATCATCTATGAAAGATGTTAAGAAGCTGGCTGGACATTTGAGTTACATACTGAAGCTCGGTGTTAATGCAAATGGGTAGCAATCAGTTCCATATGCTCCAACATGGGAAATGACATGGGATCCTGGTTGTATTATGACTGATTCTTTCAGACTATTGTTTTAGAGAGAACTGATTCGGTTGGACCTTGGAATTTGTATGGCTGATCGTACTAACTCACGTATGGTGGACACTGCATGGGATACAGATGGATTTTCATTTGTAAAAAAGGATGCAAGTCTGATACCTGGTAATAGCGATGGCCATTTTGAAGTTTTTTCTTGTCTGGGAAGGTATATGGAATATCAGCTGCTCTCAGAAGTGGGTTTCTTTAGTACCTCTACACAGAGTGATTACTTGGCAAGGTTGCAGCCTTGAGCTTGTTATGGCGCATGTTGTTGAAGCATTATATCTTGGTGATGGCTGGCTCAGGGTATACATCGAGTATTTTCAAAAGCATTGGGATCCAGGCAGTTCATTGCTTTTGAGTCGGGACTATTAATGAGTGAGCAATCTGAAATATCTTCATGTAACTCAATCTCAATTGCTGTCAAACTGTCAATAGTTCTTGCTCTCATGTCTTGCTGGGAGTTAACTGATAATGAAAACTCAGAGTGCAAATATGTGCAACTGCAACTCCTTGGAAGAACCAAGGAGGTCATGCTACCTTGTTTTGGTTTACTATTGAGAAGCATGTGGCTATGGAGATCCTATCATTCAGTCCCACATCAATTAATCTGGTTGTAACACAGTGGAAAGCAACTAAGCATCCTTGGAGGAATACAAGAAAGAAGTGGTGTGTTCAGTACATAACATTAGCTATGAACAAGGTGGATGGGTTCAGCAGTAGTACTTTTTGTATCAGTACAATACTACTCATGCGTATCAGATCCATATTTTCTATGCCTTGGTGGAAATCTCTTCGCTCAACCTGCCAGCCATAAAGTGTTTGCACTCCACAAAACTTGAAGTTCAGACCACCATTGAGCAGGTTTTTGGCCGGCATTGGAGTTTACCTCAATACTTTGGTACTGGGACATGCCAACAAAATGCTGAGGGCTTACTACATGAAACCCGTGTTATCAAGTGGCTATTTGAAGGCAGCATTATACACACGCAATCAGTGGCGATTTGCACGGGAGAGCTGGCGCTTGACATTGACTCGATCGTGCCATGGGATCCAAGAGGCATCAAGCTTGAAGATTTTGCTTCATCGGTTGGGGCAAACCGATTCTCAAAGGGAGGAATGTCACAGACTGCCCGTGGGCCATGGTGTTGGCTTTCTGGGCTAGAGTGTTGGATTGATTCTTGGCCCAGGGAGAGAGGCTGGAGATACGGTACAAATATAGAAGCAGCAGCCACGGGATAGGAGAGAAAGTAACGATGGCTTCTCCTACCTCGGCTCTCCCTCCTCTGATCCTTTCAACTCCTTGAATCCTCTGTATTCTTACTCCTCTTGGACCCTCCACTGCTCCGAACCCTTAATTCCTATCTATAGCTACCAATTTATATGAGATACATATGATAAGTAACACTCACCTAATTTAGGTGAACGAGCGGCGGAAGTTTATTGTTATAATTTTTTTGAAACGAAGTGTAATTTTACAAATATTATATATGTATATATAATCCGCGCTCACACCTATGCCTGCCAGATGCAAGCAGGCCGGCCCACGGGCATGCCATCGCTCGCGCGATCCGTTGCTTTGTAGACTTTTCGATCCGAAAACTCTCAAATTCTACCAGGCCCGGCCTAAAATGCATTTCCTAGGAGGGATCCTAACAGCCCAGCCGACCGCTTCGAATTCGAGCCCACCCATCCTTCCCCACCGCAAGGCCGCAACTTCCCCATCCATCCGCCATCCCAACCCCGAGCACGCGCTCCCGCCGCGCCCCGTGGCCTCCGCTTGTCACCCTTCCGGTCGGCGGCGGCCATCGGACGCGAGGTGCCGCGCCCACTCCGCCAGCGCGGCGTACATGCGATGTGAACGCCGATCGTGCAGGTCCTCGCAAGCGACTCGCGGATTGCCGGATCATTTGCGTGGTAATATTCTTGAACGAGTTCTTAGTTTGCCGTTTTTTGTTTTACGTAATTTGCCTTTGAGTTGCTCGGAATCGGAGCTTATGCTTGCGAAACTCAGATTTGCTTGCTCTGCCTGCTGCCGAGGCATCGAAGTTTACTATCGCGACTCAAAGTTTATGGAAAATTTGCTCGGAATTGGTTCATCTTAGTATCTTATAGTACCCAGTCTCATTCAGTGCACATGAAAAAAAGAGAACCCTTTCTGATAGGGTTTGGTATGACTCAAAATCATGGTACAGCACGCGCTGATCTAGCGCTGCTCAATTACTGGATGGAATCATGTGCCCCACTGGTTATTTTTTCTGATCAGACACTGCAGCTAGTATGCAATGCAATAATCGCTCACTGCATTGCGTGATAGTGGAAGGTCCTGGTACCTCACATTCTAGAGCTAGACTAATCAGTCTATATACTAGCTGCTGGCAGTGACTGTGAATGTGGATGTGATTATATCATTGTCATAAAACAGTTTTCATGAATCATGTTCATGAGGTCTGTTTGAGTTGAACTGCTTTATTTCTCAGCACTCAGAAATCAGAATGTAATTAGGAAAAAAAAAGTGAATCATGGATTCATCAGTTTCCCAGGCTTTACTTCTTCCCTAAATCTGCCCTTTGTCTCATGTTCTATCTTTCATGGATCTGCATCTGTAAAAAAAGGTCATGTTTGGGTGGGATTATGCATATGATAACCCACGTCTATATAAATAACTTCTATTAGAATTCCAGCTTATCAAGCATCTGAAAGAAACAAAGCCCTTCTAAAGAAGACCTAGAAATACTGTGTGTGGTAGGTGTAGAAAAATTTGGCATGATCGAACTTCCTAAGGATTCGGTTAAGTGAGGCTGAATGTATTAGTTTGGTCAGCTAGTACTCTGTAGATGCAGTAAATTAATTTTAGTTCAAAACAAATTCTTTCCGTTTAAATATACGCTTCCCCACGTCATTTTTTTTTTTGAAACACTGAGCAGGAGCACTGCTCTTTCATTTAAGCAGGAAGAGTATTCGATGAATTACATTGGTTTTGTTTACGTAAGAGAACAGGAAAAACGCCTCAGAAAGAAAAATACCATAGCTGAAGCACCGGCTGGCCATAGGCCAACATCCGCATACTCATCTCCTCCTTGATGAAGCTGAACACCTGTATTGGCAGCGCCGTTTTTTGTTCAAAAATTCTTCGGTTTCGCTCCTTCCAGATATTCCAAGCTGTTCAAAAATTCCCCACGTCATATGCTATTTGATTTTGAAATACACTTCGACATGTTCTGGAATCTAACAACATCAATGGGTGCAAAGAGTACTGAAACAGATTGTATTTTGTTCGTAACTTTTGTACGAGTTGAATTGTTTATGTCAAGTTCTTCCTTCAAATGAAGCTTCAATTTTTGTCCTTCTAACTTTTCAGGTTGGTCTGGAGCACAAGAATTTAACAAAATAAATGCGATTTTTATTTCCAGAAAGCAGTTTATTTTCTATAGGAAAAAATGTTTTTGTATAGAGAAAGATGCCACTGATTCGTTACTGAGATTGACTCATGAGCAGGGGCCATGACCACTAAGGTCCATTGGGCATGAGTAGAAAAGGAGCAAACAAGGAATTCTTTTATTGCCACTGTGAGGAATTCCCATCGTTTTGTATTATTAAAATCTTTATCTTGACACTGCATTCTGTCTCCGTCTGTGTTTTGCCGTTTTCTCTGGCATATACTGCACATATCAGTGTATTTTGTATAAGGGCTCTTAAAACATGGAAATGAATTAATCCTTAGACGTCATTCTGGTTCAGATAACGCAGTATGCACTAGAAATAATACCTTTCAGAGCAGAGGAAAATAGAGAAATCCACATATTGTGTGGCCATATATGCAAAATGGTCCAGGCATATTTACATGTAGCACATAATGTTAGATTTAATAGTTTTAATATTTCAGAATACCCATCTCAATAGGTTCTGATGTGGTCTTCATGAAACATTTGTGCACAAAAAATGGGGTTGCATAATTTAAGGTGGGCTGGGTCTCCTGCTTGGAATATAAAGATCAGAAAAACTGATGTCATATGTCAGAAGCCAAATCACTTCAGGTTTGTTGGAACTATGACCAAAACAATACTTGATTTCATTGCATTGTGTGGTAGTCAAAGGTTTTAGTACCTCACATTCTAGGGCTATATCAATCAATCTCTTAGCTGCTGGCCATCACTGCGAATGTAACAATTTTCAGATATGCTATTCATGAGCTCTGTTTGAGTTGCATTGCTTTCTAAGCACTGAGAACTCAGAAGGTACCAAAGATTTAGGCAGGTATTCATCGTTTTCCCAGGCTCTACTTCCCTAAAATCACTATTGGTGTCATATTCCGGCTTTCATGGATCTGTAATTAATGTGATGTTTGGTTGAAGTCATGCATGTGTCAACGGTTAAACCTGCATATGAACATGTTCTGTTAGAATTCCAGCCTACAAAGCGTCTGAGAGAAACAAAGCCCACCTAGAGGAGCCATAGCAATACTACACAAGGCGAGGTGTAGAAATTTGTCATGATCCAACTTCCATATGGTTAACTTTAGTGAGGCGTAATATATTGGTTGGGTGAGCTAGTATTCTAGAGATGTAGCAATTTAGTTTTAATTCAAAATTCATTCGTTTGCTACTTGATCTTGATGTACAATTTTACATCTCTAGGTTATAGCGACATCGAATAGGCGCGAAGAGTACTGAAATAGATTATACACTGGTCCATTTTGGAACACAGTATGTTTCCAAAGCTTTTGTATAAGTTCCAACTTTTATCAAATTGTTCCTTCCAATCGGAGCTTAATTTCAATACCGCATAACTTTATGGCCTGTTTGGAACGCAATAGTTTCAATAAATAATATGTTTTTTCACAAAACAGTTATGTTCTATGACATTGTTTTTGGATAGAGAAAGGGGCCACTGGTTCATTGCTGAATTTGACTCATGACCAGGCGCCACGGCCATAAATGTCTACTGGGCACGAGCAGAAAAAAAACAAACAAGGATTTTTGTCATCGCCACTGTGAGTAATTCCCATCTTTTTGTACCATCAAGATCTTTATCTTGACACTTGCATGACGCTGCGGTTTGTCGCTGTCTGTCTCTTGCCGTTTTCTGTGGCTGCGCACTTCACAAATCACTACCATTAGTTTATTGTTTACAGTAGTTCTCAAAACATGAAACTGAATCCAAATATTAGGTGACGGTATGATTTAGACACAACGGACTACCCACTTCAAACTACATACTCCAAAAATTATATATAACTATAGAAAACCACGAATAATGTGGTCGCCAATGCAGGATAATCCATGTATCTTGGCCTGTGGCTGTGGCACATAATATTAGGCTACATGGTCTGTTTTTTGGATCAAAGGTTATATAATCTCAATGTTTCACAATACCCCAACTGAAGGGATTCTTACTGGGAGGCTGTGAAACATAATGTGCATAAAACATGGGGTTAGTATGTTCCAAGGTGGGGTCTTCTGAATTATGGAGACCACAAAAAGTGGTGTTATCTGGCTAAGATACCTGATGTTTTCCGCAATAACCAATACATTATCCGAAATATTTCCCTCTTATGGAACTACATTTCAGTGATAATGGTTGTTTTTATAAGAGTATATGGAATTCTTAGGAACCGAACCTAGTTCAGGTGGTTGAGAGTGTGGATGTACCATAGTCACCTAGGAATGTGGAACTATACCATGTTCCTCGTCTTGAGAATGTCATCACAGTTTTGGAAACGCGGGAACATTTTAGTTATCGCCTCGTCAAAACCTTTCGTAAGTAGCGTATCACATTCTTCGATCTTATTCCTCGACGCTATTGACACGAGAATTTGTTGACTATAGAATATACGTTTAGATCATTTAGATTTGAGTCCTCTTTAATACAAATTTGGATATTTGTTCTTTCTTATTTATAATATTACCTAGCTCTTCCTAAATTGATTGAGTTTTTTAATAAGAATTCCTGAACTCTAAACAAGCATTATGCAACTTAATATTCACAAGAACTGAACTTAATCAAACTGTGCAAACCTAGTGTGTTGAATTATGAACATGTCATTCTCAAAAGCACAATCATCGATAAATGATCCACAGTAGTTTTACTGTCCGTGCACCAAATTTACAGCGAGAATTTACAGTGGCCTATGAATAGCGAGCAATAATGCGGCACAGAGCCCCAGGCCCTTCAAATCTCTGCACAGATTGGGGAGAACAGCCTAGGACCCATAGGCTACAGGCAAACAGGTAATACGCTTCTTGCAGTGGATTACCTCAATGTGCACCGTTGCAATGCACATTAGCTACTAGCACACAGATGCACTTGCATGCTCTTTAACTATTCTGAATACTTCATTCCCCAATTTACCACAAGCCACCTATCCTCTTTCGAATTCTTGCATACATATTCATCTCGTAACTAACCACTTGAATTTGCATACACGGTACAGTTTGAAACTAGATAATCTGAAATGGCACTGTGGCTGTTGGTAAGCTCTAGTTAACTCCATATACAGTATTGGCTTTTTCATTCTAATTTTTTTTAAGGTAATGCAAGTTTTTATAAGAGCACAATAACACGCATACTACACATGTAATTTATATTCATACTATATTTACACAAGCGTGCATGTTCATACGTACACTATAAAAAAGATTGAGAGGCAGAAAACCTCAGGAATACACAGTACCACTATATATATATATATATTCTAATTTAATCTGAACTAATCCAAAATGTTACTCGAAAAATACCCCATACTTGTGTAATTTATATTCATACTATATTTACACACGCGTGCGCATTCATACATACGCTATAGAAAAGATTGAGAGACAGATAACCTCAAAAATACACAGGACCACTAAATATATATATATATATATTCTAATTTAATCTGAACTAATCGGAAATGTTACTCGAAAAATACCCCATACGACACCCACTCTGGCGGATAGGCTGGCCACTCCCAGCGCTAACACCGAGCCAAATCACTGTTCGCAATGCAAGTTTTACCATGTCTGACTGTTTGTTTGAGGAGGGCTGAAGTGATTTGGCTAGAGAGAGAAGAAGCCGAATGGGGAGGGCCCGAACCAACACTGCCTGCTGCTGCAGACCTGCAGATCAGGACCCATGTGTCTCTCTTCCTCTTTCTTCCCAAGGAGATAAGGGAAACGGACTTCCTTGATTTTGGAGCTCCCCTTTCACCCATCTTGGCACAGTGACATGCCAATTATTATCGTCTCCATGCCTAATCATTCCCTAAAGCTCAACGCTAGGATTTGGGTATCTCTCTCAAATTGATACTGCAAATAGGATAAAACTGCTGAACCTTTTTAGGTGGTGATTGATTGCATATCCTATAAAGTCTTACTAAATTTTGTCCACGATTAAACTTAGGGTACTACTAAAATTTGGTTTGAAATATTGTGTTTGTTTGTGACTAAGTTAAAGTTAGTATAGTGTCAAAATTAAGGTATTATATGGTGATTGTATTGTAACCATGCTAAATTTTTGTTTAAGTTATGAGTATGACATGTCGACTCTATATGTCATAATTTTTTAAGCATCAAAACATATCCAATATATGTCTTAATTTATAATTTAATTACAAGTAGTACAATGATTTAAACGGATTTGCAATTGGATGTACAATATAGCAAAAATTGTCATTAGAAACTTAATAATCTAAAACCAATGCATTTAATGCATCCATTCACTAATTGACATGTCAGCTATGGCTGCCCGTGCGGCCAAGCCAAATCGTGGGCGTGCGAATCGGCCGCCCGAAAATGGCTCAGCTTCGCTATTTACTGTAGATGGGCTGCCAAATTTATCTAGATAGGACCAAATTTTGGCATTCAACTAAATAGAAACCAAAACAGCTGAATTAAACTAAATTTTGGCTTGGCACATGGAGCCTTCAACCAAACACGGCCATACCGCCCACCTTTGGGAATTCTTGTGCATAATCTGTTTCTCTTTCCATCTTAATTGTGCCAATAATGTTCTTGCCTTCCGTCAATCAATAATAATTTCTGCAATTCCCCTAAAAAAATAATTTCTGCAAGTAGGATAAGGGGCTGTCTGAAGCAGAGAAATTTCACTAATTGGTCTCAAACCTGTGCATAGATCTTTCTGAGACTCATTTTCACGGAAAGGCCTAAAGATATGTTTTGATGCATCAGATGTTAAAACTTCACCAATTGGTCTCAAACCTGAAAATGCTGAACACTAGGCTTAATGACTATTACTTTTCAGCTTCTGAATTTCATCTTGACGAATCTTGCTGGTGTTTATTTAGATTTCCTATTTATTTGTACGTAAACAACAGCTTCGTACGAGCCATAAACAGCCCCCCTTTTGGCTCTTATTTGATTAAGTAAGTTCTCTTTATTTAGCATTTAGCATAAAAAGTATTATAGATTATTTCGTTAATGCATTGATAAACTTGCACTTTCGGTTTGTGCCATTGCTTTTTGGCCAATAAGTCCCATGCAATTGATTTGCAAAAATTGTGCTGGAAACTTCATTGGTGTAACATCCCAAATTTTCAAACAATCTCGAAATCCAAAAAAGATCTTTTGCAAAAGGATCAATTCAGATCATTCTCAAATCAATTTCAAAACCTTTACTCATTTCTTCTCCCCTTGGGCTCAAACAAACTGTCTCTCTCTTTGTCCAGCCCACCCTCTCCTTTCCTTTTTCTTTTCCTTCGGCCTGACTCACCCCTCCGGCGCACTGTCTTTCTTCTCCCCACTGCTCACTCGTGCCAGCCAATCGGCCTGTCACCCCTCTCCTTCTTGTTCCTCCCGCCCTTGTTGTTTGCACGCACGTGCGCCCGAGTGTCTCGACGGACCCCGCCTACCTAACTTCGTCGTGCCGCCTATGTCGCCCTGTCTCCCCTCCCCTCTCTACAAGGTCGCCTCGCATAGGAATCGACGATGAGTGCACAACTCCCGCATGGACTGAGCCACGTACGGGCCTCAGCAGGCCGCCGCTGACTACGGTCCCACCGCCCCTTCCATCTCTCTCTCCTGCTCTCTCTGTACCTGCACGCGCGTGAGGTCAGCTCATCCACTAGCGCTAGTTGATGCTGGCCCCGCCGCTTGCCAAAGCAGCACGCCACGGTCGGCATCCACTGTGTCTTCTGGCCATTACTGTGGCTCCTTCCACCTCCTCTTCCTATATAAGCCGCCTGCTCGCTCCACCGCAGCTCACCGCCATCCGCCGAGCTCTCTAAGGTAAGCTCCACTCTCTCTCTCCCTTTCTCTCTCTAGCTATTTTCAGCATAATTGAAGTCGCTCGTAGTTGATCCACTAGCAGAAGCCGTCGTTGGCCAATTGGACCCCATGACGAGCTCCACCTGGCCACCCTCCACCCCTCGCCCTTCTGCTTAGCCCTACCCCCTCTCTTTTGAGCCCCCACTGAACCGCAGTGACCACTGGCCGTCGCCTCCGTCGCCAGCCATCGGTGATACTTCGCCGGGAAAGCCAAGCGTGGAGAGACCTTCCCCGCACCCCATACATGCTCCTGACGCCCAAAAACCTGACCCTAAACCATGCTCCTGTGTTTTCCCCTATTGGCCGCCACCATCCCCATCTTCAACGGGTTGCTAGCCCTGTTCTGGCCATCGGTTGTCGTCGATAACCACACCACTAGCTCTGTCGTGCCGTACTGGTCCTTGTGGACTAGTTCTCGATCAGATCTGAGATTGAGAGCCATCGACAGTGAGCTCTCCAGCGAGCCCCCGCCGCGGGCCCTCATCGCCACCATCGCTATCTTGTCCTGGTGACCAAATCCCCTGTGCTGACATGTGTCCCACCACGTCGACGCCACCTCGACACTTGCCCCACCCCTTTACTTATTTATCGGTATAATTTAAATTTTTAAGCTAGTTATGCCCTATAATAAAATCGCTAGCCAAATTGATTTGACTTGAATATAACTTTGGTAACCCTAGGACAATTGTCCCGACAACTTTTATTATGCAAGAAAAACACCATGTTATTAGTATGTTTAGGATTATGTACCTTGTTGTGATTTTATGCTTAATCTTAATTAGTTATGCGAAATGTGTGAAACTCGGTGCTTTGGTGTTGTGTGAGTTGTTGGGATGGGAAGACTTACTGGATAATGATAACAGTTGTGAACCCGTTAGAGCTGAGACAAATCAGGGTTTCCGACAGGAATGCCTTATGAGTTTAAGTGATGCCTGTGTGGCAGACTTAGTGTTGAGATGTTTGTCTTGGCTCGATTAAGGACCGAGTTGGTGTGACATATTACCTAATCTTCACCGTGCAATCACTCGACTCTGTATGTGGCAGAGCTTAGCCTAAACACCAGTAGCTAGTCTATTGGTCGTCCAGAGGCAAGAGTATAACGGAAGACCATGGAGCAGGTGCAAGCAAGTACAAGATTGTTGACCCGGTTGAAAGCCTAGTATAGGTTAGGAACCCCTAGTTAGCTCCCGTAGGTAGCTAGTGGGATGATGTTGTGGTGGGTAATTGCTTTGTTGAGACACACTTCCACGATGGTGGTTTGTCGCCAAGCTCAACTTGTGGGTAAAGTGTACCACTCTGCAAATATAAAATTATTCGAATAGTCGTGTCCAGGGTTACAGATAAACTATGATTCAGTCATAGCAACTAGCATGAGTTATATGTGTTTTTCCTTGAAGTGTGAGTGGGCAATGTGTGCCCGTTTTGGAAATAGGTCCGACAGTGTGCTGCGAGTTGCTGTGAACGAATTGTCTGGTAACATTAAAACTTACGCCCTGGTGACCTTTCACCGCGACCGAACCCCCCCCCCCACCATTTTATATTGATGACATGGTGTTTTCCTAAAACCCACCTTATGAAAAAGAACCATTGCATGAGAAATTGGTTTTTTCAAAAAATTAAATTTATCAAGTAATGGCATAATCCGTAAGTGCAAATTTTCAGAGTCATAGAACGAAATTTCCCAAGCATTGTAAAGAAGACTTCGATCGGATGTACATGGTATAGCTTTGAAAGTCATCAATTACAAATGTAATATTAAGTGCTCATGTGGAATGTTAAGGGTAAGCTAGTTGGCGTTCATTTACATTTATAGATCTAACCATGAGGAGAGGCTCTTGTAGATTAGTTTCGGTCTATTTATTTTAGTTATAATTATAAAAGATACTTTATAAATTATGGATTATAAAAAAAACTGAATTGTGAAAGCTAGATTGTACAATCTAGCTCATAAATTATAACAATCTAGCAATCTATCTTTCGTTAATGTTTTCACCAAAACGGATTGCTAGATTATTACAATTTAAAAGCTAAATTATACGCTATAACTTTTACCATTCAACTTATTTATTTCAGCCTACAAATTACAATCACAATCTACTACCAAAACAAACATTTCCATAGATTGATGTGCATGCTAAAACAAACATTTTCTTAGATTGATGTGCATGCTAAAACCACTGTATGTAAAAACCTGGTTACTTTTGTTGCTTCCTCGATCCATAAATAGCTGTCAGATATCTAACCGCTAGACTTGGCTGACCTCAACCTGGCCAGACCTTCCCAATGCTGCAACATTTGCACTGTTTCAGAGAAAGGAGCCCATTCCTCCTGCTTTTTATTCCATGTACTCCCAAAGTTCATATAGGTGAATGAATGTGCACCAACCTCCAAATCTCTATTGTGGAAATAAGTGTATAGGCTTTTTTAGAAAAAATAATGTAAAGAAAAAAAATAGTGGAATATCAAAACCTGTGGTCTCGAGTCTCTGGACGACCATGGGTGAATATGTTATGTCCATGGTTACTGTTCACAGGAGCAGGACTACTGTTTACATTCAGGATTACTCTTTGTAGTTTTATATTAGTTACACGGCTATCGTCTTTTTAATCCAGTAAAGAATAATTAATCTAATATCTTTTAATATTTTGTCTATCAAATCTATGGTCTAATCTTTTAGTAGTCGATGTCGTTCGAGTATCCTCCATGTGTTTACCCTAACAGAATACCTTCTGTCTACTTCTTGGCCATCTCAAATACATATATTCTATATAATATACTATTTTTTTCACGAACGAGACCCACACTCCTAGCTTTAGAGGGCTGGAGGCACCTCGAAGGGTGAGCAATAACCACCAGGGACAGAGACGCGTCATGAAGAGGCAGCGTCCGCGCATGCAAATATCAGGGTTCGAACCCACGGTAGCAGGTAAGAGTCCATTTGCATGCTATTTATATTTAATATGGTTATGCTTATTATATCAGTGTGTGATATATTAAAAGTCCTATCAATAGTGTCTGTCTTTACTTATATTCTATACGATATGGCTGGGTATTTATGGCACATGTTGAAATTCTATGAGCAAGGTAGGCGACAGACTGTAATGTATAGTAACAATAAACAGCATATTATATTAAGTGACGACATTGTGTATTGGAAACAATGTGGACACATTCTTTTGATTCACAAACGGCACTATCATTTCAGGATCATAATCCTGAAGATGCTACCCTCAGTTTAGATTCTACTGCAATAATCATGGAAACGATGTCATGGCCCCATCATACAACAAGATCCTAGCAGTAAATACATTGGGAGACTCGCATCCTTGCCTTAAGTACAGCGGTACAGGTAGGAACATGCTCAATACTACAATGGAAGCAGGGACTCCAGAGGATGCAAGTGCTTATAAATTCCACCTATTTCTTTCAGGTGCCAGCCTGCCAGGACAATGGAGCAGGAGAGGCAGCGCAGTAGTGGTACTCGTTTGTCTGAAGGTGCATGTCCAGCTTAATGCTGAGGGATAGCACAGCCTGCCACCAGCAGCAGGCAGCCAATCTGCAAGCAGATTCCAGATCTTTTGGCTGCCTTGATTATTTTCGCAGAGCGAGCAGAGATGCAAATGGATGCGAGGTGTGGGCAAAACCAAACAGATAAGTGCATGCACATCGCTGACACAAAGAGATGGAAAGGCAGGGGACGGGAGTGTCCTTAAAAAGCATGCACGCACACACACATCTCCTTGTTTTCGTTTCTAAAAAACTTTTTCTCATTGTTTTCTTGCGCTGTTCTTTTTGCTAGATCACAACGATGCATGCTGCAGTGCTGATTGATCGATATGGCATGTGCATGCTGCTGATCAAAACCCAAGCCTTAAAGTTCCCTTGGACACATTTGCCACGCTTTGTTGCATTTGCTCAAGCAAAGGGAAAGGTGAGCTGGTTGCGCCAGATATGTTCTCGTAGAGCCTGGTAGGTAAGAGTAACTGGCCTCCTAGTCCTGCAAGAGGCCTTGTTTCTTTGCTACAATTGTAAATCCATACGTCCACCGCAGTGCCTGGGATGGAATGAAGCCATGATTGGTGTTGTTGGTTAGTACGACTTAGCAAACATATGCATGAGGTCATGCATCTTTTTTATAATTATAATTATGTAGTGGGCAATGTGCATACATTGGTTTGGAGATTAATTTAGTGGCTCATTGTTTGTCCTACAAGGATGACAATCATGAGGTGATAAGTCCCATAAAGCTCTCATTTTATATCTTTTTACATCCTTCTCTCTAACACATAGCCTCCCTCCCCTCCCTATGGGGAAAAATCCTCTGACGTAGCTCGTTTTCCGTCAAAGGAGCACAATAATTTGTCTGCCGCTACAGTCCTCTGGCGTAGCTACAGTGAAAAACAGTATTTTAGCTGCCGTCCGTATGGTTACTGCACACCTGTTACTGTTTACCGAGGTACTGTGGTAGGTTATCTGATCCGTCGGTTTCAAATGGAACGTCAAGATTAATTGGACTGCTAACATCAGGGGATCCCAATCCCACCCCATGCCTGTCTTTTGCTTTGCTTGCTACTATGTGAACCACGTAGCTGCGTATGGGCATCGGCCACTTTCAGTTTGGGGGAGCCATTTGCTTGGCATTAATTGAGTCGCTCCTAAGTAGGACCCATCTTCTCTTGTTGGCTTGTGAGCGCCCAAATCTCTCTCTGATCAGGGCCAGGATCAGTGGGGGCCTTCTGCTTTACAAGTGGGCTAGGCTTGGCTTGTTGATGTGTGCGTGCATGCTCTGATCAGGGTCCAAATTTCGTCGTCTCTCTTCTCTCTCTCTCTCTTATGCTTTGGTCATGGTGCCCTGCATGATAAAACCTCTCCCTGACCGGATTGTTTTCCTGCTGCTTGGCTGGGGATGTTAAAAGAATCACCTCAAGGTCACCCACCACACACCACCATTCTCCTTGTAGGCGTTTTATTAGGAAACGCTCTGCTTTCCATTTTAGTAGGCAAGCTTGAAGCTTTTCGAGCTTCATGCATGCTAATCTCTTGCGATACTTGAAGCTTGGTTCTTGTGTTCTTCTTCTTCTTCCTCCCTGCTCTCAGGTTGCTTCCTAGGAGACTAGGACGCAGGGTGGTTGGCGTTGCATAGGTTGTCAGTGTTCACTACATTATTTGATAAGGTTTGGCCCCTAACTCCTGAGCCTCTATGGTTGCTTCGCTTCGAAGAGCCAGCTTTGCTTAGCTGTTGTTGTTGGTTAAGCCTATTTTGCGTTCATGATGGTAATTACCACTGTATTTTATACCTCTAGCATTTTCTATTTGATAATTCAGGCTCATGTACTATTACTACTGTGAAACATCCTATTTTATTGTATGCTTTAAACGAGTACTTCAAGTTACACAGCCTACCTAATAGGATGACTTTTCCTCCTATGGTCTTCCAGAAATTATTTTCATGTATGCTCTGTGCAATTGTTATGTGTTCATTTCTGGTATAATGCCCATGCTAGATTGCCTGGTTCCTTTTACATTTTTCCTTTCTTTTGTGGTTGGAGCAATCTTGTAACCTTGTCCTGAGCAGTGTTCATGTAAAACATTATTCATTTATTCCACTCACAGTGCTGCTTTCAGGCCCTTTTAAAATCGGTACAACGTTTGACACCTTCCCAAGCCTGAAGATGGCCGGCAACACATCTTATCAGCAATTTGGAGTGGACGCCATGATGAGCGGCTGCCTTGTCAGCGGCGGCGGCGGCGGCGGCGGCGGCGTTTGCAGCGTGTTCGGCGCCGACGCAGCGATGTTCCACTTCCCGGAGTACACGCCTCACTATGGCATCTTCGGGCTCGGCGAATCGGCTGACGTCGCCTCGAGTTTCTTGGCCGATGGTTCGGTGCTCGCCGGCCAGCTGGTCCGTGCCACTGTTCTGCAGAGCATGTCGCCGGAGGAGACGCATGGCGCCTACAAGGTCGCCAGCGGGTTCCGCCCGTCGCAATCAGATATCACCGTTGCTCACGCACCAAACACGACCAAGCTCGCCGGAGAGCCGCAGGGCAGCTGGACCCACGAGCCGTACTACCCGGCATGGTTCTCCGGCGACGGCTTTCCGGTGTCGCTCAGGCTTGGCGCCGAGTCCTCGTCAGCCGGCATGGTGAACCTGCCGGACCAGTCCTCGGAAGTGAGCTGCTCCGGCTTGACCCATGCAAGCAGCAGAGCCGGGCAATGCCTGTTCCAGCACCCTTACGGTGACGGCGGCGGCGACGAGCTGGGACGAGCGTGCCGGCAGATGTCGCGTCCCAGCTCCCTGCATTTCTCTCAGGTCCTGTCGCGGTCAGGGTATGCGCACATCGTGCAGCAGACGCTGGACGAGTTCGTTGGCTGCCTGCTGCAAGACGTGGCCGGGATTGCCAGCTCCGCCAACGGCGAGGCAAGCTGCCCGATGCCCTCGTCAAGCTGCTCCAAGACGACGTCATCCAACCCGTCGATGATTCTCAGCTCGGAAGAGCACGCGCATCAGATGCTGAGGAATGATCTCCTGAGACTGTTGCAGCTGGTTAGTTCCAGTTCTTTTTTAATGCTTTTGGCATATACATCAAGACCAGTTTGGAACGTATGAATTTTCTCGATTCCCAGACAACAAAATGAATTGTTTCCCGTGAAACTTTCTGTAAAATTCATGCGTTCCAAACGCCGACACGGTTAAATTGTCAGAATTACATTGTGATGCCAAAACTTGTTGCAGATGGACCAACGGTGCAACCAGTGCCTGGACGAGATCCAGAGCGTGGCGTCCAAATACGGCAGTATGGTGCGTCCGGCCGGCGGCGGCCTGTTTGCACCGTTCGCGCACCGGGCGGTGTCTGCGATGCACCGGAAGCTCAGGGCGCGGATCACGAGCGAGATCGCGGTGGCGACGCAGAGGCAAATGGGCCGGGAGCCGTCGTCGTCCCTCTCTCTGGCTGAAAGGGAGCGGAGCTGGGAGTCGGCCTTCATTCAGAAGCACTGGGCGCTGCGGCAGCTCAGGCGGGGCGACCAGCAGTCGTGGCGGCCGCAGCGCGGGTTGCCGGAGAAGTCCGTCGCCGTCCTCAAGGCCTGGATGTTCGAGCACTTCCTACGCCCGTAAGTTCAGAGAATGATAATGTTTCTGCTCTGAAATCAGAATCTCTTACTCTGACAGTAGAATGGGTACTTTTACAGTCTGCATTTGGTTCGGGGCTAAAGGCTTTAACTTGCTAAACAATGGTGGGTTTGGCATGGTTAAGATAACCCGATCAAAGATTTTTTAACACCGTAACAAAAGGTTATCCAATATCCAGTTATCCACTTTATCCACTTATCCTGACCCACTAAAATGTTAAACAGTAATTAGCCGACTAGGTTAGTTGCCAAATGTGAGTTATGCTAACCCAGTTGGGTACTTGGGTTAAGGTTAGCTAACCTGGTCATTGTAACTGCGAATGAAACACAGCCTTACATGTCAAACTGATTGCTCTGGTTGCTTTTGCCGCTAGAAAACAGTGGCATCTTTAGGCTTTCAACAATCTTTTTTCATGAAACAATACAATTCGTCAGCTGAAACCTGGCACAATTCCATTTTGCATTTGATAACTTTGTAATACACAATCATAATCCAACATCTCATTACCCAGGTACCCGAAAGACAACGAGAAGGAGATGCTGGCGGCGAGGAGTGGCCTGAGCAGGAGCCAGGTACAGTTTCAGCTGATGTAGCATCAGTGCAACTTCAGATAAAACCATGGAACCTTATATGAGAAAGATAGTCATATGGCCATTCGTGTTGTTGCATTTGCATTGCCAGGTCTCCAACTGGTTCATCAATGCTCGCGTCCGGCTATGGAAGCCGATGATAGAGGAGATGTATGAGGACCTCAAGAAGGCCTCTGGAGGCGGAGAGGGGGTGCCTGCCTGAACATCTGAGAAGCAAGGATGCAAGCTACAAAATGATGGCTCCAACTTTCAGATGGGGATTGTGTAAAATCTTTGCATTGCTCTGGGAGCTTGTGTACAAGTATTGTTGCCGCTCAGCAGCCACTTAGGAGCTAGGACTCCGGCTGTTCATCTCATCTCCTGCCATCTATGTAATCTGTAACTTTCCTTGCGTATATATGATTGCCAATTCCTTCCGTCTTAATACAATGATACCCAGCTCTCCTGCGTACTAAAAAAAAAAATGATTGTCAATTCCTTCAAGTTGCAATAGACCACTTTCTGCCTCTTCCTCCTTGTTTCTTTTCTTCATATTGCAGTTCCTGAATCTGTTCTGAACAACAGAAAGGAAATCATGAGTCTCATGCAGGTAGCTCCAGTTTATTTAGGCATATCATTGGTCGATTCGAACTGCGAATTTTCTCCTTTCTGTCTTGCTGGATGCACTGAGATGGTTTTGAAGAACTGATTAGTACCATGGCTCTTGGAAGTTGGAACCATGCCCAATGTATTGTACAATTTACGATGGCTGCAATTTACGATGCCCAATCTGGGATTGAACTTGAAACATGTTCATTCCCCCAAATAAAGAAAATTGAAACAAGCGGGTTCAAGCAAACATTCACTGGTATTCACGCAGTCAAATTTCAGCTGATGTTCAATGATGGGACGACGTTACAGTTACACCACATGATTGCTCATAACAGTGAAAGGTTTGAAAGATCTGAAGTGCCCAGAAGTACAAGCATGCTGCTGTTGCTGATTGGATCCTTTTTGCATTCCACTGCTCCATGTTGCAATCACACTGCCCTGCTGTTGTTCACGGATTCCATCATCAGCACATGAAATGTTTGGCGCCTACTTTGGCGTATGCATAGGCTTGAGCATTCAGAATTGACTATAAATGCTTTCGAAGGCCCCATTTTGATTCGTAGTTAAGGCACCATATATACAGAACTACGGTAGGAGTCCTGTTTTTCAAGGTGTAGCTGGGCTGTTTGTTTTAATTTTAGATAGTAGGAAAGCGTAGCTAGGGTTTAGTTTTGGATCGTAGGAAAGACGATATGCACACCAATAGTTTTTCCTTTAAAAAATTATGAATCTTTTTATGCGCATGCAGAACGATTTCAAAATTTGAAGGTAAATTGACAAAAAAGGACCGTAGTTGCGTGCAAGAAGGACAAAAGCTTGAGTTCCTAGTACATGCTGGACGCACCAATATGCATGAGCTGATGATACATGGTAGGATTTAGGAGTCGTCGTGTCATGTGCATCAATGAATTTGATTGTACATAGCACCACGCATGTGAAGCTACCTCCGGGATAGAACACTATTGCACTTGACTAACACCAAAAAACACTAGCGACTAGAGAAGTCTTGCGATTTTTCTTTATTTATCGTTAATATTCTCTCTTTTTTCTTGTGAGGAAAATTTGCATTCTTGATCAGGAATTTGCCATAAGCCTCGTAAATGGGAGAAAAATGGATTATAAGATCGACATTGGAAAATGGAGTGAATTGGGCTGCAAGCGAAGTGTGCTGCATATATCATGTGTGCAGTATACTGGGCCTTGCCCAAATCTTGAATGCGTTCTTAGAGGACCGGCCCAACCAATTAGAAAAAGAACCGACTAGCAAATATCTTTTTTTTTCCGAGAACGCAATTAATCAATATTTTATTTTAACATAAGAAAAAAAGGAAAACACCTAATACTTGAGTAACAATAGGAGTAATATTGTAAACCATCTTGGTATTGGTGTAATTATATTATAAAAATTCGAGTGCATGTCAAGTGAAGTGTTTCAAACACAGGGATTTAAGGGATCCCCCTATAAACTCTACAACAAACGGTGTAATTCCATCATAAGCTGTGGAGTCCAAATGGGCCTCAATCCGTGTACACTAATGTCAATTCTTGGTTTCAACAATGGAAAATGGCAACAGAAGCACAATCGAAAAATTTCGCTCATAGGAAACCTTTTCCCTTTTCCCTATCAACATATAATCTTTAACCTTCATTAAAATAAGTATATTTACATCTCGATACTCCCACACTCCACCACACCGAACCCATCCAAATATCATGAAATGTAGCTCGATCTATAAACTTTGCTTTTGTGGGACAGCAGCTGGAAGGTTGTGAATTCTCCCACAACCCCATGCATCTATCTACGAAACCTAGATATCCATTTTCTGTCAGACCATATCTTGTTAATGGGAAGTACAACCCGGTATGTTTTTACACACATATGGTCTATCTTAACCGTCTATTTCTCTCACCTAATACTCATTCATCTTTTAATTCTCCTACCTATGTTATGATTTTATTTTACTTATCTCTTAAACACGAATCTCAAAGTAAATAAACAACGCTCACATGTCCGAGTGGAATTTTCTCCGCTTTGCCTTCAGTAGTGGCACAGTTGGCGATTGACTTTTTGTGTATGTGGACAGGGGAACGTTAATGGGCCATGGACAATGCATGCAGCCGCATCGTGCCACTGTCAGCAGAGGATAGATATGTGCTGATCCAATCGCCTACGATCCGGTGGCTCCATGACTTTGCCCTTCGCCAAACACTTCATCATTTTCACTTATCGTTTTTGAAATTGACAGACCTTCTAATACTCGCTGAAAATGTTTCACATTATAATGGGTACCTTTATGACAAATAGATCTTCTTGTTGGGTACCTGCAGCCGTACGTACGGCACACAGCCTGTCGGCCTGCCTGCTCCACCCCGGGCGGCTTCGGCTTGGCCAGCACAAGCACGCCCGACCCAGGCTCTGCCGGCTCCAGCCTGGCTGGCTTGGCCCCTGCAGCAGCGTCGAGCTCGACAACATCTGACAGCACGACGACAGGGACGAGCGGCCATCCCATGGTCACACGTGCCAAGGATAGCATCCACGTACCACCCTAGCTCTTCGACCTCGACACTTCCATCACGTTTGTGTCTCCCGTCCCGAAGACATATTGCGGCACCCTCAATGACCCCAATTGGTGAGACACAATGATCGACGAGTTCATTGCCCTCCCCGCCAACAATACCTGTGATCTCGTACCTCCTCCACCGCACGCTAATATCATCTCCAGCAAGTGGATCTTCCACCACAAGTACAACTCCGATAGCTTCCTTGCATGCTACAAGGCGTGTTGGGTTCTACGTGACTTCTCCCAGTAGCCTGATATCGAGTACGATGAGATCTTTAGCCCCATCTTCAAGCTGACCACCATTGGTGCTCTCCCTCGCCGTCTGTAGCAACTGGCCCATCCACCAGCTCGATGTCAAGAACACCTTCCTCAATGGCAAGCTCGAGGAGACGGTCTTCTGCCAGCAGCCTTCTAGCTTTGTCGATGCTGACAAGCTGAATCACATCTGCCTGCTCAACAGATTGCTCTTCACCCTGAAACAAGCTCCTCGCGCTTGGTACAACCGCTTCTAGAGCTTCGTTGTTTCCATCGGCTTCCGCGGATGCAAGACGGACTCCTCCCTCTTCGTCTTCAACTATGGCACCAACATCGCCTACCTCCTGCTATACATCGATGCCATCATCCTCACGGCGTCCACTATGGCTTTGCTTCAGTGACTCATTACCACTCTCCGCAACGAGTTTGCCGCGACCTCCACTATTTCCTCAGCATCTCGACGCATCGACATTCTCGTGGTCTTTTTCTCTCCTAAGAGAAATATGCCACGGAAATTCTCCAACAAGCCAACATATCTACATGCAACCCTATGCCACGCCAATTGAGGCATGCTCCAAGCTCCCTACAGAAGCAATCCGATGCTGTACAGGAGTTTCGTAGGTGCTTTCCAGTACCTCACGTTCACCCGTCCTGACATTACGCATGCTGTTTAGCAAGTTTGTCTCCACATGCACGATCCACGAGAACAACACTTCCAATTGATCAAGCGGATTTTACGGCATGTCAAGGGGACACTGAGCCACAATTTGTAGCTCTATCGTAGCTCCTCCCATGATCTCATTGTCTACTCCAATGCAGACTGGGCGGGCTGTTCGGACACCCGCAAGTCTACCTACCTCAGGCTACTGCGTCTTCCTCGGCGACAACCTGATCTCCTGGTCCTCCAAGCGCCAGCACACCGTGTGTACCAGTCGAAAAATAGTGGTGTCCCCCCCCCCCCCCCCCGAGTACGAATGCGATGATCGACGAGTTCATTGCCCTCTCTGCCAACAATACCTAGGATCTCGTACCTCCTCCACCACGCACTAATATCATCTCCGAAAAGTGGATTTTCCACCACAAGTACAACTTTGATGTCTCCCTTGCACGCTACAAGGCTTTTTGGGTTCTTCGTGACTTCTCCCAACAGCCTAACATCTACTACGACGTGACCTTTAGCCCCATCATCAAGCTGAACACCATACATGTGGTGCTCTCCCTCACTGTCTGTAGAAACTGGCCCATCCACCAGCTCGATGTCAAGAACACCTTCCTCAACGGCAAGCTCGAGGAGACAGTCTTTTGCTAGCAGCCTTCTGGCTTCATCGATGCCGACAAGTTGAATCACACCTGCCTGCTCAACAGATTGCTCTTTGCCCTGAAACAAGCTCCTCGTGCTTGGTACAACCGCTTCCAGAGCTTCGTCATTTCCATCGGCTTTCGTGGATGCAAGACGGACTCCTCCCTCTCCGTCTTCAACTGCGGCACCGACATCGCCTACCTCCTGCTATACATCGATGACATCATCCTCATAGCGTCCACTATGGCTCTACTTCAGTAACTCCTCGCGACTCTCCGCAACGAGTTCGCCATGACAGATTTGGGCAACCTCCACTATTTCCTTAGCATCTCGGCGCATTGACATTCTCGTGGTCTTTTTCTCTCCTAAGAGAAATACGCCACGAAAATTCTCCAACGAGCCAACATATCTACATGTAACCCCTGCGTCACACCAATTGAGCATGCTCCAAGCTCCCTGCAGAAGCAGGTGCCCTTGTCTCCAACCCGATGCTGTATAGGAGTCTCGCAAGTGCTTTCCAGTACCTCATGTTCATCCGTCCCGATATTACACACGCTGTTCAGCAAGTCTGCCTCCACATGCATGATTCGTGAGAGCAACACTTCCAGTTGATCAAGTGGATTTTACGGCACGTCAAGGGGACATTGAGCCACAATCTGTAGCTCTCTCGTAGCTCCTCCCATGACCTCGTTTTCTACTCCGATGCGGACTGGGCGGGCTGTTCGGACACTCGCAAGTATACCTCAGACTACTGCGCCTTCCTCGGCGACAACCTGATCTCCTGGTCCTCCAAATGCCAGCACACCGTGTCCCGGTCTAGCTAGTGCTAAAGCTGGGTACCAGGTCGTCACCAATGCCGTCGTTAAAGCTCGCTGGTTGCACTAGCTCCTTGTCGAGCTTTGACGCCCGTTGACCAAGGCCACACCGTCTACTACGACAACATCAGCGCAATCTACCTCTCCACCAACCTGATTCAACATCAACGGACCAAACATATGGAGATTGACCTATATTTCATTCACGAACAGATGGCACTAGGCGACATCCGGGTTCTCCATGTTTCGATGACACTTCAACATGGACATTTTCACCAAGTGTCTGCTGACTGTGGTATTCCTGGATTTTCATTCTAGTCTTAATATCCGTGAGGCTCTTAGTAAACACTGCGGAAGGGTGTTAGAATGCTTGAGTATGCCCGGCCAGCATGGCCGGCCGATCCCTGCAGCCATGCGGCACATAGCCTGCCGGCCTGCCTCCCCCCTTTCTCTCTTGTCTATAGTTTCTTGTACAGAGATAGGGATAGATTTGACTTACAGTTTAAACAACCTCTGTATATTGTATTATATATAGCCCCAGGCTCCCTGAATAATCAACGCTTGAGATTATTCCTCACTTTCCAGTCTTTCACTTCTAACACTATCTTAGCATGAAAGTTTTTTTGTGTCTTGTTAATCGAGTAGCTGCAAAAGGTATGGCTTGCCGCACTTTAATGATAAGAAATTGTGGCTCTCATGTTCGTCTAATGGCCCAAGTAACAACCTCACGTAAGAGCATCTTGTACATGGCCTGAACCAATCGACAGTTCAGTTACTGAGTGAGAACCACCAAAAGTATTCCATTCCATGGTATACATGTGTTGCCTTTGGAATGCCTTTTTTCTTTCTGGAAAAAAAAAGTGCGAGACCCATGAAGCCACACCGTGACCCCACAGAGGAGCTTAGCCACCCAATAATTAAGCAGCTAGTCAGCTGCTAACAATTTCAGATATTATTCTTTTTTGGAGAGTATCTGCTAACAATATTTGCTATTTTATAACAGGAGCAGCACTTGATTTGCTTAAAGCATTGACATGTCCGAATGTGAGCCAATTGGTCTCATTGCTTTTGAAGAACTAGTGATCTGCTTTGGTTACCAAGCAATGGCGGCCACTGCTTTTGCAACAACTATTTTCTGAAGTCACATTAGTCAGAATTTGTTCACCTAAAAGGCATAAAAAATCTTGTTCATCCGGAAACTTGAGAATCAGGTGAAGAACTTGAAAGGCATTCTCTTTTAACCATAAATGTGGAAAAAACACAAAAAATATCACAAAACTTCGTTGAGGGTGCTCCAAAGAATGGGTTCCAAAGAGCAAAGTTAAGAGCCTGTTCGGTTCCTTTTCCCCAGCTTCAGAAGAGAGCTTTCTAATAATAAGTCGGCCACAGAGAAGTTTTTTTAAGTATAGCACACACGCACTAAGAAACACGCTTATACACATATGTAGATGGGTTCTGATACACATCTAGATAAGATTGAAGATGTAATCACATAGAGCCTTAAAATAGGAGCTTTTATTTCTTAGTTCATTTTGTTCTCCGGGCTTCAAAGCCCAACGCGTTTGGCTGTTTTTTCTCACTTCAGCGAAGAAGCTAAGCTGTCATTGAAACTACCGATGAGGTTAAAAATGTGATGATTATCACACACGATTAATATAAGAAATCGTTTGCGTAAAATATTATTTTCACATACGGTTTCTTATGTAAGCTGTCTGTAAAAATAAATCATTATAAATTTTTCATATGAATTCGGATGAGGACAAATTTTATATGAAAATTGTACCACTCGACAAGATTTACAACTTTATAGTTGAAACATTTTTCATTTGAAATTATTTATATGTCCAAATAATCATTTTAAGTTTCAAACGATTATTTGGACATATAAATGGCTTCAAATGAAAAACTTTTCAACTACAAAGTTGTAGATCTTGTCGAGGACTACAATTTTTATATAGATTTTGTATTGACCATATCTACAGACGATTCACATAAGGAACCACATGTAGAAATAAGTGACAATATATGTTAAAAAATCATATCTTTTTCATACTAAGTCAGATGAGCATAAAATCTATATAAAAATTGTAACCCTTGACGAGATATACAACTTTATAGTTGAAAAGTTTCTCATTTAAAATCATTTAGATCCTCAAATAATGGTTTGAAGTTTTGAAACGAAGATATCAAAAGGAATGCATATGGTGTTAGTATCACTGGCAGTTCTCTGGTGGGATGGTTAGGAAGTTTCGTGCGAGTGTTCGAGTGCTAAGAACCGTATGCACGCGTATTTTGTGTGAAAAATCGTGTGACTTGTGACTTACGATGTCGTGACCATAGGGGGTGTATAGTCGGTAAAAAAAATTGTTTTTTCCGAATAAAAAAATATCGATTCGGGACAAATTATTACAGCCAGTCCGCTTAAGAATCCGTTTGTAAAAATTGTTTTTTACATGCGGTTCAGTTAAGGAATCACCTGTGAAAATCGGTTTCTACAGACGATCCGCTTAAGGAACTGTCTATGGAAACCTATTTTCACATATGGTTCCTTAAGTGAATCGTCTGTGGTAATAGATTTTCACATACGGTTTTTTTACGCTTGTGAAAATTAACCTTTGATTACAGACGAATGCGCTAAACATATATAAAAATAAGTTATCAATCACATCTAAAAATAGTTTTTTATAGTGCATACTATTAATAAAAAAGGGAACTATTATCATCCGCCCTGCCCACTGTCTTTATCTTGCCAATCCGTTGGCGATCCGGGATATCACCCAAACATTTTTGAGACCCGTGTTATTGTTTTGGAGCAGCTCAATAGAGAAGCTTGCACGAGAGTTATAAATTCATATAGCAAAAGTCAAGCCAAATAGAGCTTTGTGGCACATCTCGGTGGACAACTAAGGATGTAGTCCTCGATCGACCATCCAATAGAGATCATGGCTGTGGCCAGGTACTTATACTTTGTTTGGTATAGTTTTAGATCTAAATTTTTTAAAGTTGGTAAAACTTAGTTTTAAAAAATCTTAAATTTGAAGTTGTAAGTGGATTAAAGGTATTTAATTGAGTTATCTAATTTTTATTTTAAATTTAAAATAAAAATTTAAACCATCTTATTTTATCATATAAATTCTAGATCTAATATATATCTTAGAGCTAGAGAGTTGCTAAACAGACTCTTACTCTGATAATATTGTTATTTTTAGACAAATTATTATATTGTAGATTTGTAGTAGTAGACCACAACGACTACAACAACAAAAATAATATATAATATAACAAAAGAGTGCATGATTGTTAAAAGGCCACCATCGGAGAACCTCAACCTTCGCCGTGAGTATAAGAGAGGAATAACGAGAGATAAACGAACAAACAGATGCAAAACAAAAGTAGGCTTTCTTACGCCGCAACAAAGGTTTTCTTACACGACAAGAAAAGGTGAAAAAAGGAGATACAAAATGAAAAGAAAGGAAAAGAAAAGAACAAAAACAAGAAGAGGCAACGACATCGTTCGGCGCTGCCCTGGTCGCCATCACCACCATGCAAAGTCACCCCAGCGCGCGCGCCCACCACGGGCGATCACGTGCTCTCGTCCGCGGCGGCGGACTCCTCGGCGATGGCGGCGAGATGCTGGAGGTTAAGCCTGACGACGGTGTCGGTGAACATCCTGGTGTCCTCCTCGGTGTTGCCCTCGGGCACGTCCACGACGTAGGACTCGACGACGACGCAGTAGGGGCGGCCGTGCTGGGCCTGCTGCTGGAACTCGGTGACGGAGGTGACGGAGCGGTAGTTGTGGAGGCGGTGGTCGCCGCCGACGACGCGGAAGCTGAGGATGTGGTGGTCGTCGTCGAGCACCTCGAGGCGCTCGGTGCTGGTGGAGGCCGGGAGGCCTGACACGACGGTGACCTCGCGCACGCTGCCGACGCTGGCGCCGTCCCCGGCGGCGAGCGCGCAGGTGCGGACGAAGTGCTTGTACCGCTGCGGGTTGCCGAAGCTGCGCACGATTGGCCACACCGCGCGCACGGGCGCCGCCACGCGCTGCGCCACCAGCGAAGTGCACGTCCCGCCGCGCGACCGGCCCGGGAACGTGTGGTACTCCCGCACCGCGCCCTCCAGCGCACGCGCCTCCGCCTCCGTCAGGGTATCACGAAGCGCACGCTCCACGTGCGCCTCCATCTCTCTCTCCATCTCCAGTCTCTCTCTCCTGTGTCGATGGGTTTGGGTTCGTTTATATACTGCTGTTGCTGCTGCGTATCCTCGAAAAATATATACTACTGCTGTTAGTCTGTTACCACAAATAATGATGCTAAGTGGGTACCCAACGTGAAGAATACAAAACTTGGTTCACGTTCACGAGGAAGACGATGAGCCGCAACTTTTTCACTCGCGGATTTGTCAGTGGTGTTTTTGCAAGGTGCATGAATGGCCGAACCGGCAATTAAGGATGACAATCTACCTACAGGTTCAGGTACCGGCGGGTACCATGCTCAATGGGCGCGGCCACATGTCTAGGATTTTACCCACGGGCATGATGGATTAGATACCCGCGAATTCACGGGTCGAGCACAGGTGTGATAGTTTGTCCACAGGTATCCACGATATACCCATACTGGACACTAAACTCTAGCCCAGCTCAATTAATGTGTAACCCTAGGTTATCCTATCTTGCTCCCTAGTTGGCCAACCTCACTGCGCACTCACACCCCACTACTCTACGCTCCAAGCCTCAAGCGCCCAGCCCACGCCCCCTTGCCCACCCCACCCACCCGCGCCCGGCCCCATGCCTTGTCTCCGCATCCCACGTGCCCTTAGCCGCTGCCCCAGGTTTGCCCCGCACCCCTAAACGTCGCCTAGCGCCGCCCCTGACCACCTCCTCTCACAGACCATCACCCTAAGGTATCAGCTGCCGCCGTCCACAGCCTAGCCGCTCGACGTTTGGCGACGTAGACTTGTGGCTCAGGGACGCTCAGCGCTCGGTGATTCGGTTGTGGATGCAGCCAGCGCTCGGCGGGTGCCCGTCGGTCGGCTAGGTTGCTAGGCTGTGGATGGCGGCTGCCTTGGGGCGATCGGTTAGTGAGTTTCCACGATCAAGCATCCGTTTCCAAGATTTGTTGGTTGGTGTTGTGGCCAAGAAGGGCTGCGGAAATCCAGGTACTTGTGGGTAATTGCATGATAGGGGTAATTCATGCCCTTATTCCTGTGTGAATTTGTAGATTTAGCAAGCACTTATGCTTTTCTAATGCCTGCTTCGTTTTTGGCATCCCTCTCACTTTTGTCCCGGGTGGTTCTATGCTCGATAGGACTTAGTCACAGATAAATAATTGTGCGTATAGAAAGAACCCTAGGGAATTTGAAGGCATTGCTGATTATCTCTCTCAATCCTACCATCAAATATGCAGCGATGGGAAACACTGTCATGCAAACTGGAAGCTGAAAAGGTAGGCATAATCTAGTTGATGGGTGCCGTGTCTTTTTTTTCCCCCCTTGAAAGCAGCCTTCCAGAATGCTGCTGCTGCTGACAAATATTGTGAATGCCTATGGATGTGAATTGTGAATGCTGTTGCTGCTTACAAATATTCTGGGGGCGACCTACGGATATCGGTACCCGATGGGCATAGGCACAGGTATAATATTGTGTCCGTCACCCTTCACGGGTGTGGGTCGAGTAATCCGAATTGGGTCTCCAGTCGGGCACGGTTCTGCTTCACCCGCACCTAGTCCGACCCGTTGCCATCCCTACCGGCAATAACACGTAAGTGCCTTTGCATTCGGGGAAAGCAGGGTGAGCATGCTTGTGGTTACGGGGATGCGTACATCAGCTAAGCACATTTGCCCTGTAAACATAGGAAATAAAAAATGAGAGCCATCCGTTCAACGTTGAAACAAATCATGTCCATGATAAAAGATATCTCCTCCATTCAATAATGTATTGAAAAAGTATTGAAAAAGTCATCAAAAGTAAACTTTGATCATTAATTTATTTTATAATATGTTATCAATTGCTATAAAATCAACATCATATTTAAAGTACTTTAAAATACAAATATATTGAAACAAAATTTGTATACTAAATATGCATTTAATTTGATTAATTATCGGTCAAAACTTATAAAGTTTCATTTTTTGAAACAAAATACATCTTGTATTCTTGAACGGAGGGAATAGATGGTGGGCATCTCCCTAGGACTCAATTACTCGGCGCGGTGAATGCCACTTAACAACTTATTACCTAAAAACCTTTTGATGTGGAGTTAACTTTTCAATTCGACAATTGAGCATTCAACTACAAGTTCAAATACTTTTAGGGCTATGTTTGGCATAGCTTTGCAGGTGATTCACCATACATGACATTTGTCAAATCAGACAAAAAAGATTTTCATCGCTAGAAGCTATATTTCTTGCAGAGTATTGTTCTATGCTTGTCAGGACTGGTCTAAGTAAAAATCAATATCCATACCATATATTAAGCTAGGAATCAATCTCAATATATGAAGATTTCATAGATAATAACATAACACAATGTCATAACTTAACGGGAGTATTCATTATTACAAAGGAACTTTTAAGGGTCAAAAGGAAAATAAACACCGCAACTAGTGCGATCTTCTTATTCTGTATCTCACACAAGAAGTCGGTATAGCGCACCACCTTAGAATGCACCATCTCCATGATGATCCTTAGAACCTTTCCCGACTAAGCATTGTGGTTATAGCAAGTGTGAGTACTTTCGTACTTTGTAAGTTATGGTAAAAGATGAAGTGAGGACATTCACAAGAATAAAACTTACAAGGCTCATTTGCTTGAAGGAAAAATTTAACAAAACATCTGATAAAGCGAAAGTAAATAACTGAGTAAATAATCCACTTCAAAAATTAACCCTTTTGACATAAACTACCTTAACCAAAGTTGACCATCTCAAACATGGTTCCCGCAACCATGAATGAACCACCAACAATTAAAAGCGTATTCTAATCATGTGTGGCATTCTTCTCCTCTCATAACTATCAGCACGATTGATTAATCAATTTTACAATCTGTAGATGTTGTACATTTTACTTACAAGTCGTGTCATCCTATTTTACCGAGTATCCGTTGGCTGACAGAAACTCTTACACACTTCCAAGGTGTGCACCTAGGAATCCATTGCAAGGCATTTACAAAGTCTCTCCCAACAAATGTCTACCCACTAAGGTTTCACTGTCGCATGAATAATACCTTAACAACGGAAGCCCCCTCTTGCATCATACAGATCCAGGGAAATCACCATTTTGTTCCCCGTTCCACCATCTAGTCCACACTATGTTAGGAAAAAACCAATTAGTGGCTAAACTCATTCCATATCAGGCTTGTGGTTGTACTGTAAAAGTCTAATCGCACCATAAACTGGTCCTTAATCAAATCAAGCAAGACTACCATCCACTTGCACTCGGCAACCCGAACTTTCTAGTCCATATTGCTAAAAATATTATCACCAATTTTATCTCATATAGGATAGTACCATTATCAAAGGTATTATACCAAGTGTCATGATCCAACTTCCAAGCAAGGATAAGCAATACTACCCTTGATTCCATATCTACCTTGTCGCCAAGGTAATTTCTAAATACTACCCTTGATACCATATATAAAGTTCCATATCTACCTTGGTGTCTAAGCATAAAATAAAACAAGGCAATAAACACAAAGAACCAAGAGAGATCCAAAAACACACAAAATAACTTAATTTATTATTTTTATAATTTTTGGTGAATTATTAGCAAAGGAAACAATTTGATTGGAGTTACAATGGTGGAGATATGACTTGAAAGGATGTCATAGGAATTTTTTGGAGGTTTCTGAATTTTTCTAGAAAATATTTGGATTTTCTAGCATTTATTTGGAATTAAAGAAACACTAAAAAGAGTTAAACAATTTTTTAAATTAATGTACTAAATAAAAATCTATTTCTTAATTTTCCTAATTATTTACTATTTTCCATAAATAAAACATTAACAATTGTTCTAGATTTTCTAAAATAGTTATTCTAAATTTTATTTATTTTATATTGCTAAAAGATATTAACACATAAAAAAAATTTAAAACTTTTTAAATAAATTTATTCTACTGAGAAAACATTTTAAAACCTTTATCTAATTTACAGAATTTTCCTAATAAATAAAACCTATTTTTAGATTATTCGGATTTCATGAATTATTTTTCAAGGGAAAACGAATTTATTGCGCATGCTGACATAACTATGCTGATGGGGCTCGTGACTGGGCTGGATTGTGTTGACTGGTCATCACATTCCGTGGCGGACCTAGGATTTTTTTAGGGTAGATATCCAAATTTTTAAGACCATAAATTTGATAAAAGAGTATAAAATTTGACAAAAGACAATACAAATTCAGTAATTTGGTATAATATCGTAAATTCAACAATAAATCCCAAATTTATAAAACTGTAATATAAATAGTCTCAGCATGACATAAGGTTTTACATAAATGGAAGGTTACATCATATTACGATACTATTCTATATTCTTCACTTTGCGCTTTTACATGGTCACGAAAGACTTGATTATGTCATCCTCACTTACCTTGAGGAAGATATCTCGCTCGATATATGTGACTAAACAATCATTTAATTACTCATCACCCATTCTATTTCTCAATTTATTCTTTACTAAACTCAATGCCGAAAATACTCTTTCAACACTTACCATCACTACCGGTAGGATCAATACCGATTTAAAAAGCAAATACACCAAGTTATAAATAACATGCTTATTTGTTTCAACAAGCCTAATAGAGAGCTCATCAAGATTGTTTAGGCTTTTGAATCTATCATCTTTCCTCATGTCATCAATGAAGTTATCAAGTTGGAGTTCAAGTATTATCAATTCCACACTTGAAAAGTCCTTGGGATAAAACTTGGCAAGTCTAAGAACTTTATGTGCATCATAAGAATCAAAAGAATTAAAGGGATTCATGGCTGACATGCAAATAAGCAACTCCATATTTACCTCATGAAACCGATTGTCAAGCTCTTGCCAAATTTGATCAATGACACCAATATACACTTCTCTTCTATAATAATCATCAATTGTTTAAACCGGATAAAACCGTGGGGATCTTGCATGAGGCACATATCTACCATCCAATGCAGGAATATCAATGTCATGTTTAATGCAAAATAATTTAACCTTTTCTTCAAAGAATTCTTCCCACCCATGAGACCTCATTTGTTGCAGTCTTCCATTCGCCAAAGTCACAAGTGACATCGTATTAATACTATCTTGGTCCCTCTTTTGCAAAGATTGAGACAGCCCATTTGTGTATCCAAGAATGATAAGCATCAAGTGTGCATTGGAAACAAACTCAAATGACTCCAAAACATCAACCATAACATGTATGTTCGGCCAATCATCCCTTTGTTTGGGATCCTTTCCAAGAGTTATAAGTACTTCTCGAATTGTAGAATACATATCAATAATGTGCAAAATAGTTTTGTAATAAGAACCCCACCGAGTGTCACCAGGCCTAGTTATCACCATCTCTTGATTTAATCCACTCTCACTATCTATTTCACCCAACTCAAGTGCAGTCTTAAGTTTTTGAGCTCTAACATCTCGAAGCATGTCATGGCGCTTACAAGAAACTCCAATAATATTCAGCAAGCGAGAAACTTGTCCAAAGAAAGTAGCAGAACCAACATTTCCCTTGGCAACAACAACAAGAACCAATGGAGTTGATGTGCAAAATAATGAATGTAATAAGCAGAAGGAGACTCTTTCATTATTAATATTTTCAGCCCATTAATCTTTCCTTTCATGTTACTAGCCCTATCATATCCTTACCCACGAATTTGAGTAAGAGTCAAGTGGTGGTCAACAAGTAAAGACTAAATTGCTGTCTTAAGTGACAAAGAACTAGTATTGGCTACATGAATTACTCTAAGAAACCTCTCACATACCTTTCCAAGTTTACCAACATAACGTAAACAAAGAGATAGTTGTTCTTTATGTGATATATCACTAGACTCATCAGCTAGAATTGCATAATGTCATCACCAAGTTCTTCAATTATGTGTCTAGTGGTTTCCTTAGCATAAGATTTAATAATTTGCTTTTTGTATCTTAGGGGAAGTCAAAATAGAATTTCTTGGAGCATTTTTCAGAACAACCTTATTAACCTCTTCATTATTTCCTACAAGCCAGTCCAAAAGTTCAAGGAAGTTCCCTTTATTGCTAGATTTCTCACTTTCATCATATCCACGGTATGGCAAACCTTGATGCAAAAAAAACCTCAAACATCTAAGTGAATAGGTTAATAACCTAACCTTGTAGAGACTTAGATCATGTTGTGACACCTCCAGAATAACATCATCAATTGGTTTACCTTGCACAAATAAATCATATCTCTCTTGCGCAGCTTTGTGAGTACTATCTATACCTCCCACATGTTTCTCAAGTGCATCATTACCTATGTTCCAATTTCTCCAACCACCCTTAACAAATTTACTACCTCCCTTGCTAAACAAATAACGTACCATGCAAAATGCTGTATCCTCTTAAGCCATAGTTGGAACACGAAATGGTTCTTGTTCTTGAGTTTGAGCATGCTTTTCAGCCGCAATGTTCTTTGTCTTTGCTTCATGTTTCCGGAAAAGCAAGGCAATATCTCCATGCCTTTTCATCTCTGCAGGGTCGTCACCTGAACCTGATCGATACACGGGTAGCATGGCACAAATCAGCGAATGGCGAAGGATGAACCATGGTCCATGAAGACAAGACAAGAGCTTAGCTAGGCGCTGGTAGGCATACGATGCACTGATGCACAACATGGAATCATGGATGAAGGCATGAAACAGGCAAACAGCTAGGCGTTAGCTCACATGTGGAAAGATGTCGTCTACCAGAGCGGTCACACTCTGACGCTCGGCAGTCGGCATTCCTCGCGAATTGCGTTGACGCAGGCATAGGCGTACTTGGCGTTTGGCGTAGGCGGCAGGCACAGGCATGAGGTGTCTGGTCGTTCGCAGTGGCATAGTCGACAGTCCACTACCGGGGTCCAGGTAGTCGAGTAGATGGGTTCCGGGGTCGCGCCTCGCGCTCGCCGCTCACAGAGAGCTGGAGTTCGCTAATTCGCTAGTTTGGAGACACAATCACGCGGAGTCGTGTCGTGCCTGTGCCCCTGCAGCATGAGAAACCGAGCCACTACCCACAAGAGGTGAGGACTACGAGGGGTCGAGGAGGTGAGGAGGCTTCGAGGCAGCCGAGGCGTCAATTCGCGGCGTGACGCTGACGTGTGGTCGTTTGGTACTATTTGGGCTTTTTCAAAGTTTTTAAGAACCGAGCTAAACTTTGGGCTAGACCAGGGTAGCCTTGGGCCTACCAGGACCACCCTGTGGGTTTGCCCCTAATCACGTTGGATGAATGTGCCTATGTGGCATGCTGTTGTGGACACACTGAGTGGGCTTTGGCCTATTTAATTATGGCGTGCATGATATACATCTAACGCCTGGGATCTAATGAAGTGAATCAGTATGCCTTCTAATCCTAACCACGCTAATGAGATCATAGGGCTGGTAGTGCACCTACCTGAGATTGAGCAAACGGGCAGCGATGACGACTAGAAACACGGTGGCCGAAATTGAGTTCCGGTGCCCGAACTGTGACAATGAGCAGAGGAGGAGGATGAGATGCCAACAACGAGTCATTTGAGGCATCGCGGAGCTTCAGGGAGCAGTGTAGAGGAGTGTCGATGGCAGGTGCTCTTGGCAGCGCGGAAGCTCAACAGGAGAGCTCCTGGGTGGTGCTTGCACTCAGGAAAGTGAGGGGAAATAATGATGCAGATGCTCATGATATGCCAATGGGGGGGGGGTCTTAGGGGGGTATTTATATTCAAGGGCGCAAGATTTGTTTCGTGCTAGGGTTTAGGGCCGGTAACGATTTTGCAATGCCTTTCCATGTTGTCGTGCTTCAATTTCGCCGCGTATTTGGTCTCTTTCCTTTCTTCTCGATCGCGGTTTCCATATAACACTCCACACGGTGCTGTCCTTCCTTCGGTGGGTGTGGAATTGACGTGATTTCAAATTGGCTACAGGCACAGAGAAAAGGAAGGAGCAGGAGATAGGTGGCGGAGCTGAGACATGGGACCAGGCATGAGAGAGAGGGAGAGAGACAATCATAGGTGGCTACATGGGCGAGCATGGATCGGTGTAGGTGCGGTCTAGGAGGTGGGGTGCGACGTGTAGGGAGGAAGGGAAGGAAGAGTGGGTCGGGGCAGCTTGTTATTGTAGAGCATGAGTGCGGGAGAGGCGAGGTAGGCTTCACACGGTTGTAGATTGGAGGGGAGGTAGCTGGGTTGGGCCGGCCGCTGTGCTGAGAGAGAGGGAGAGAGACATGGTAGGTTGGGCTGAGGGAGAGAAAAAGGGCCCGGGTGAGATTTTTCTTTTCTCTTTCCAAGAATTTCTCTATTATTTTTCTTATGCAATTCCTTTAAACACAATAATATTTTTAATTGATTTATGAAAGGGTAAAAGGAACATCTTTTCTTGGAGAAATTTCCATATGGCAAATTTGGGGTGTTACTCCCCACATAAAAAAGCCAAAGTGCTACCAAGAGGTGGGATTCTACAATAGCTTTTGAGTAGGCCCAGTCAATAGTATATTTGGGCATTTTTGGCCCAACTAGCACTTGAATTTTGAGCCGTTGGATCTTAGACCCATCTCTCATTCGATGACTCCCTTTTTTTTCTACCTACTCGAGCCTTCATCCAATATGGATTATGACGTGGATTGTATCGATTTCTTTTTGAATTTCTATGTGTGTAATTACTTCAGAACTTGAGTCTAATTCTATTTTTTCTATTTGAGCCTTTTTTCCTATTCTTTTGTATATAGTTCTTGATATAATTCTGCATGCCCTGACATCACCCTCCTCCCGTCATCTCCCATCGCTAGATCCACGATCACCGCCCTCCGCCATGCTAACTCATCGTAGTTGAGCCACCCTAGCCACTGACCCTGTCACCGCACTCCTACCACACACGGCTCAGGTGGTGCCATCGCCGCACCACTATGAACCATTGGTTCAGTCGTTGGCCCCAGGTTCCCACTAGGCCTGGGGATCGTGTAAACCCTGGGTGCAAACCCCAACCTCAACCCTGAACCCTATCCCCTCGTCCTTGCCAAAACTCGTAGGAGATGGAGCATATCAGGTCAGATCTAGCAAGAGATGGAGGATGCATGGTCAGATCTTGTCGGAATAAAAGAAGAGGGTGAAGACAGGGGAAGGGAAAAAATGAGGTGTTAGAGGGGAAGGAACACTCGATTAGGGTGAAGATGGGGATTTTTATTTCATTTCTCTCAACACAAAATGGACTAGAAATTAAAATGGAGTTGGGATAAATTTGAAACCATCTTCACAAACCTTTATGCATGATTGAATACACAAGAAAATTTTGTATCCTAATAGTAATTAGCAACAAAAAAATGAAACCACCAAATGAAATATAAAAGAATCTCACTATCTGACACAGTAAGCAAATGGGGACGACCAAACCTTGTATCTTCACAATATTTGGTAGGATTTGATGATAAATTCGTTCTACAACCAAAGCCAAAGTGATTTGCATGATTTTCACAAATTCCAAAAGTTTCATATGAACCAAGGCCTCACACAATGACAACCCCAAAACCACGGCCCAAGATAGGTGATTTTTTATATTTTTCAAATAAAAATTGTAAATCTAGAATCCTAAATTTGTAATTTTTTATTTAAAAATATAAAAATAAAAATGTTTTGAACTCCTCCCCCTCTGAGCTCCTTGTTGCCAATTCGACGTGGGAAGGGAGGAGGCGCCTCTCGAGGCCGTCACAAAAGTGACTACCGCCTGCGCATCTCCAACCCCACTGCCCGAAACTCCATGGTTCCAGAGCTGACCAGTAATCCCCAACTCTCAAACTAGGTTTCTCTTGTGATTTTGTCATGTCCAGCTCGTTACCACCAATGGCCATGATCTTCGGATACCCCTTTGAGGTGCATCGGATGGTTGAAGCATCTCAGAAAGCGTTGTTGTACTCATTTAGGCAATTGCCAATTACAGCAATTGTTTTTACCTTTTAATGCTGTTGTTAGATAGTTAAACTCATTTTACCATTAATTTGTCTGAGTTGTAATAGCTGGGATAAATAGCTAGCCAGGGGAAGGGTGGAGGAAAGCCATGAGAATATCCTGTAGTAGAAGACTCTAGAACATTCTAATGTAGAACCCTAGTATCGGATTTCCCCCCAAATTCGTTTCCTACTGTTCTTCATCGGTTCTTGTCCGAATCCATGCCGATTTTGATCTGGTTCTAACAAATTGGTATCAACGCCTTCTGCTCTTCGAATTATTGGTGAAGGATCCGGACTTGGCTGTGGGTTACACAACTCGTTTGCACCTAAAATCCCCATGGCAGAGCTTGGATTTGGATCGATGGCGACGATGGGAGACTGGATTCAGACGAGGGTTGCTCGACGTGTCCGAGTGTAAAATTTTGGAGTCGGTCTCCAGTTGCAGCAGTGGTAGACCATGTGGGACAGACGAGTGGCGAGCTAGTGATTCCGAGCCAATTCATTCCGATCAAGATTAGATGACACGTAATACGGAGACGATGATGGTGGCGACGAACTCTGCAACAGCTACTGCGGCAGGGGTAGCCACACATTCTAGTGTCATGAGCCCTGAAGATGCGGATGGATCCAGTATGGGATTCATGGAAAATGTTCAGGAAGATGTATTGGAGTTGAAGACCAGAGTTGGCAGCATGGAGATCCAGCTCACGCACATGGAAGACTAGCTCAGTCCAATCCAAGCATCATTGGCAAAATTGACTAAGAACCCAAGACCGCTAGTTAATCCTTAACAGAGCAAGACAGTTGAAATGGAGTTGGACAAGAGAACATTGGAGGAAGCCAAGAAGGAACTGGGCAAGGAGTTTAGGGATGAGAGGCAAGGAAAGCTGCTGGAGGAAGGTTATCATTGTATTCAAAGGCACACTATCTCTAGTTAGACCTCTCCTCATGGGGTAGTTTACACTAATTTACCACCTAAGATGAGTGCATATGTTCATGTTGAGGAACACTTTAACAATAGACCCACCCTCATGAATGCCCTCCCTTATAGTCAATTTCCTTCTGCCAACACTTACATTCCACCTCATGCAAGACCTACTGAATCCAATAGATATGCTCTAGTTTATAGCCATTGCCAAGTGCCATAGAGACATCCTGAGCAATCATTTAGCCTCTCCATTTCTTGGCCTAAACTGGATTTCCCTGCATTCTCTGGAGACAACCCAATAGGTTGGACACAACAATGTCCTTTTAATTGGTATCAGAGACAAGTTTCTCTTTTTAGGCTTTACTACCTAGAGAGTAAATATATTGACTAGTGGATTAGTACACATAGAACCACTCCTATTAGATGGCTCTAATTATTTTGAGTGGAGTACTGGCATGCTACTAATTTTTAGAACCATGGGTTTTTAAATACAGCAAGTTGTAGATGTAAGCATTTCTCCTCCTGGTGATAAACTCATATCATTTGATGAGGAAGAGAAATGCATACATCTCAATGCTCAAACTTCTAATGCTTTATTTAATACTTTGAGTATAGATGTTGTTGAATCCATCTTGCCGCTTGAAGTCTCTCATCTCATTTGGACTACTCTCAAAGAAAGATATGACAAGTCCAAATGTGATGGAGAAGAACTTCTTCTGGAGATGTCATTTGAGAAATGCTCTACTTGATTATCACATCATGAAGAGCACCAAATGACTTCTTCCCTTGGATGTCACTTCATCATTCATCTTACCAATTGATAAATCCGAGCAAGGTAATGATATGATGAGTGGGATTAGTAAGTGTTCAAAGCTTTCTTTGGATTTTGACAACACTACTAGTAAAAATTCCATATCCACTTGTGTTGTCAACCATTGCATATCATTTAGTGCTAAAATATATATTCATCATGATGATATGGTTCGTTTTTTTCATAGCGATGTATCTATTTTCACTATTACTTGTGAGACTAACATTTTGAAGTAAATAGAAGTCTATGAGAGGCAAAGCTTAGGTGGAGAAGCTACAACAAAAATCAACAAGAAATTCATCTAGGAAAAGAAGATCAAGGACAAACAATGTGTGCTATACTTGTCACCAACATGGACACTATAGCATTGATTGTCCTCAACTTGGAAGTGAAATATCCACCTCTCCAAGATATTCATCTCCTCATTTCGACAACCACATGAGTCTTACGACAAAACGTAAAAAGAAATCGATAAGTGAGGATGATAGTGATAGTGCCATTAACGGACTTGAGTTTGATCATTTGAGCAAAAAGGATATATCTAAAATGATCAAACTCATGACCGCCATGGAAGGATTAGAAGATAGTCTTGAGAGGCAAGAGGAATTCCTCATCACAAAAATTGAGTAACTTAAAGCTTTAAATGTGAAATATGGAGAATTTTAAGAATCTCATAGTCTTTATCTAATCTTTATAAGGATTTTAAAGTTAGACATATATATTTGCTTGATAAATTAGATGCTATGACTTTAGTGTATTTAGAAAAATCATGTCCTTATTGTAATATTTTATCTAAGGACAAATCCACTATATCTCCTATTGATGATGCTTGTGCTACTGACTCTAATTCTTGTGTAGCATCTTTGGAGAAAGAAAATATTGAGCTAAGGGCTCAATTTAAAAGGCTTACTAGCAAGCATGTGAGCCTACAAGAAAATCATGACAAGCTTTTGTGTACTCATGATGATCTTATAGATTCCTGTGCCATGCTAGAAATAGCTAATGAGGTAATGGTCATCAAGGTAAAATCCTATAAACCTTATATGGATATTAGCACATTTTCTTTGCCTAATGTAAATGTGACATGTGCTAGTTCTACCAATTCATTTGATGTTAATTCTATATTCAATGATGAATTGCCTACTAATCCTTATTGCTCTAAAGCCAATATTTTCTCTAGTGTTGCTTGTAATATTGATAGTAAAGGAAAAAGTAAAAAACTCAAGGATCAAGTGCATTCAAGAATTAAAGTTGACTTGGAGTCAATTCCAACAAGAAGAATAAGTCCAACAATGTCAAGATCAAGGGCAAAATCAAAATAAGATCAAGGCTCCCATCACTTGCTTCAAGTGCAAGAAAGAGGGTCACTATGTGAGAGATTGCCCTTTGAAGAAAGTAGAAAAGAAGATGGGCAAGAAAGAAGAAATGAGAAGAATTTTTCTCACATCAAGTGCTTTAAGTGCATCAATACGGGACACTTTGCCTCAAGTTGTCCTAGCAAAGTTAATGATGAAGCAACACTTTCAAGAAGAAAATCAAGTATCAACAAAAGGAAGTGTTATGGTTGTAATCAGAAGGGACATGAAATTGGATCATGTCCTTACAAGAAGAAAGAACTTTGCAAGTCATCAAGTGAGAGACAAACCGACAACAAGCAAAACAAGAAGCAAGACAAGAGGAAGAAAAGATCTTGTGGAAGCAAAAATTGACTATGCTACAATTGCTGGGCAAAGGGACATGTTGGTAAAAATTATCCTAAAGGTAACATTCCTAAACCTAACTTATTCAATAATGATCAATATTTGCCTAGAAAGGTTAAGAGTGATACTTGTGTTGCTACGGTGATTAGTTCACCTCATGTTAATGTAAGAGCCATTTGAGTGCCTAAGTCTCTCATGATTAACCTTAAAGGATCCAACATGGTTTGGGAATCATAAATTTCTTAATTTGCTAAATAGGTACTTGGAGATATGTTGAAGACTTGGCTCACTTGAGAAGAATTTTATTGCAAATCTCATATCAAGTTTCCTTTTAAACCATATTTCTCATCATTTGTGGAAAGAGTACTAAGTATGAAGATTATTAATCCAACATCAAGAATCAATAATATCTCAGTAACAAATACCCACTTTTAAATATCTAGCCTCCTTAACCTTATGTAGGTGTGAGTCGTTCACAATCTTTTTGTGATTGTGAACACTCAGTGTTGGCTAGGTAGTTTTTGCTTAAATATCTACATTCTTATAAAGTGATGCGTTTAATAATGCTCTCTAGAGCGAAGTCTTGTGAGTGATGCAGGCAATCAATACTTGGTGGTGGTCATCAAGAAGAATATCAAGAAAAGATCAAGATTCATGAAAACCCCAGACATCTTAGCTTTTTGGATAATCCAGATATTATGTATTGAATCTAAAAGCTCCAATCTTTGTAAACCGGATATTCTGGGCTAAATTCGAAAGTTCCGAAATATGCAGAAGATTAGAGGTATATTGAGATAAAGAAAGAAGTTAAAATTGGACCTCCACTTTAAGTGCTTCGTCAAAAGCTCAATAAGTGTCAAGAAACCATTCCATCAATGATGTTCAAGGAGACATTTGAAATAGGGATGTTACTTGCTAAAACTCTAGTTACAATTTCTTATAAATTTTACCTTTTTCGTCTTTGTGAGCTATAGAAGGTAAAAGAAACACTAGAGTATTTGGACTTGGTGATGGCTATAAAAGATGAACTTAATCTACATGATCTCATGGTTGTAAGTTCATTTTTGGTACAAGTATTTCCTTTGTAAATTTATTTTGTGCCTTAACTTAAAATATAGGGTAAACTCATCTAAATTCTTGAATGAACTATTTGTATGTTACAAGTAATTCAAGTACTTGGAATATTTAAGGGGAGCTTAGCCTATATTTTGTGCTTTGAAACTAATATTTCTTCAAGTAAAATTTGTGTTTAGTCTCTTTGTGAAATGAATATTCTGAAGGTTGTCAATGAGAATTGGCATTGGAGATTTGACTATTTATTTAAAGAGCTACCTAATTATTAAAGAGTCGAGTTATATGAAAATATATTTATTATCTATCCAGTGTCATTCTATGAAGATAATATTCTATCACAATATCTTAAATTCATATTCTTGTTCATTGTGTTAGATTTTTGTTCTACACAATTTTCTGGAAAGCTATAGAACTTGGAGGCTCCGAGTCAGGCCGGAATATCCAAGTGCTCTAAAACTCAGAAGTTCCGGGTTGTATCTCGAAATTCCTAATTTTGAAATTTTTTAGCTCTTTTTATATGTAGGTTTTATATCTATGCTTGTTTTAGAGTTTATGCTTATCCTAGCATGTGTAGACGTGATTGCAATCTTGTCATATCTATATTTCATATCCATATATATATTTTGATTGCTTCCTAAATGTCGCAGAGGCTTGTTGGTTGTGACAATTGTTGATTTAGCTCCACAACCCCCTTCGGCGCGCCACTATAGTCTACTGCAATAATATCAGCGCTGTCTATCTCTTTATCAACCCGATACAACATCAGTGTACTAAGCATATGGAGATCGACTTGCACTTTGTTCATGAGCACGTTGCACTTGGCGAAGTGTGCGTTCTACACGTCTCGATGACATCTTAGTACGCCGACATCTTCACTAAGGGTCGGCCTACGTTCGTCTTTACGGAATTTTGGTCTAGTCTCAACATTCATCCTTCTACAGTTGTGACTGCGAGGGAGTGTTAGACTATACGTATGCATGGACCTCTGGAGACCACGCATACGCATAATCACAGAAGATACCTTCCATGTTTAGGAGATTGGCTTGCCAAATGTTTAGCACCTATATTAGGCATGTATTGATCTGGTTTCCAACAATCACACCCCCTGTACATCATATAAGCCAATGGCTCCTAATGGATCGGTGTGTGTATTTTCCCAAAACATCTAACGCTTTCACATAAGAACATGAAAATATCTCTCGACACTGTCCTTTAATTATTTGAAAAACAATGCCCCTAGCTCTATACAGTCATCATCTTCAAGTTTATCAAATATTGAGCATACAAGGAACACGGCAATAATTTCTGTGGTGAGAACTGAGCAATAGCTGGGTTAGTAAAGCCTCTAGTTCCGATGCCACCCACCTAAACTCAATTCTGAATGCTCGCAGGTCAGTGTGAGCACCTCCTTAAAAGGTTTGGTACTCTACCCTCTTAAGACAAAGCCAGAAGGATATCTTCTCCCCATGTTCAGAGTTTTATAATTGTTGTGGCATGCTTTGGCCACAAACTCTACTGATTCACGACTTGGTACTTCCTTTCCCTTGCTCAAAAAAGCTAATGTTATCATTCTAGAAGTGAACCCTCCATTCCATTTTGCGATGAATACCCTATAGCTATATTGATATGCTTATTTGTTGTAGTTCAATCAACCAGCTGGAGTTAGCTCTGTTCATCAACCCTTACTACGAAAATTTCTCCCACTGCAAAAATTACACTTTTATTGATTTCTTCTTTAATTCCAGTAATTCCACCAATCAAATAATGAAGAGGACATGCCCAATCTTCTTACAGATTCTATTTGAGAAAACTGGAACCGATCTTTCAGTATATTGATTGCATCTTTTATCATGTCCTGACACAATGGTAGAATCATGTTGAATTCCGCTTGGTATTAGCCCAATACTCCGCCACAAGTTTAGCAAAGGCTGATTGTTTGTCTTCCAACAGTTTAGCTGGTGTTTCATATTCTAGAAGTTTCCCTGCACAATTGGAAAATTACCATTATGGATCATCGATATAGAATAAACTTTGGCGGTTTACTAATATTTAGATCACATGGGACATTGAGGAATGGATTTGGAGCTTTCTGCAGATGCTATATGACTGAAATGTCTTGTAAAACATACCGTAGGAAAGTACCATGACCCTGTCACTGTCTGTCACAGTTGGAACCCTGTGAGCTATGGTTATCACCGTGCAACTCGAGAACTGCTGCCTGATGACTTTCTGCAGGACCGCATCTGTTGCGGAGTCGATGGATGCTGTTGCCTCGTCTAGAACTAGAATTTTGTTCCTGCGGAGGAGAACTCTGCCAAGACAGAAGAGCTGACGCTGTCCAGCGCTCCAGTTATCACCATCATCACTCACTACGAGAGTCCACAAGAACAAACGTAATATGTTCAGTATCTCTTTTATAAGCCATAGATTGCTTTCTAGGGCAAAAATTCTAATTCACTTACCTACTGTATCAAGAAGAGCAGGGGTAGAAAGCAAAAATTCTAATTCACTTACCTACTGTATCAAGAAGAGCAGGGGTGCTACTAATTGCTGTCTTTAGTTGACACTTCTCTAAGGCCTGAAATGTTCATAGTAAGTAGTGTATCATCAGATCACATGAAACTGTTAATGTACATATCGACATATTGCAATATACTTAAATTTGGTATGATCAGGTCTTCAAAATGATAATCTCCTACTGCTTATGGTAACAGAAGGTGAATTTAGCATGGTTGTATTAGGAACTGTATTATACAAGAACTTGTGTTGTCATTCTTAAATTCATTATAGTTTTGCAGGCATGGCAATTTTTCTGACCTCCCATATCTCTTGGTCAGAATGCAGGCCGAGGGGATCCAAATTATTGCGCACAGTTCCTCGGAAAAGTGTAGGTTCTTGAGGGATAATACTCAGTTTAGTTCTTAGATCTTTGAGGCCCATAGAGCAGATATCCAACTTGTCAATAAGTATCCTCCCACCCGCCGGATCAACGAGACGGAACAACGAGCTGATAAGTGTTGATTTCCCGCTTCCTGTCCTCCCTACAACCCCGATCTTGTTCCCAGCAGCAAAAGTGCAAGTGATTCCTTTGAGAACAAGTGGTGAATTTGGACGGTATCTTATCTGCTCATGAAGCACAAGTCAGTGAGTTAATTTCTCAGAAAATTTCAATGAGACTGTGAAAAAGAAGCATCCTATAATTTACCTTCAAATCTTGCAGGTCTATCCTTCCCTCATGCGGCCATGAAGTTGGAGGTCTACTTTCTGGTATAATGGCCGGTGGCTCCGATGGGAGGTGCATGTACTGCTTGATTCGCTCAACTGAAATGATATAGTTTTCCAAGTACGAATAGAACCTTGTCAAGAAAACCTGTGCCGAAGTCAGCGTCAAAGCATAGGAGAGGCAAAGTCCCGCAAAGCCTGAATCAAGTTCATATTGGGAATGTTTTATCAGCCTGAAGATATCATTGAGAAGGAAGATATCATCACAATTGTTATGTAGTTACCTGGTGAAATTACTCCTGGAGGAACCAAAACAAGCAACAATGCTGATGTAAGTATTGTCAAGGACTGCAGTGCTTCTACTCTTATGAGCACCCACTCTTGTGCAGCAATGGTGTGGAAGAACAATGTCGCGTCGGTGTCTATAAGCTGCATGTTGCTGCGGATAAATCTCTCCGTTGCTGCAAATGCCCTGATCGTCACCACACCAAGAATCGATTCTGATGCATAGTTCATGACAGGTGCTTTTGTCGTTCCATTGATCCTTACTAGCTCTCTTGCTGAGGAAACATAATACCTCTTCATATTTTCAAAACTATGTGTCAGCTCAAAAACTCGCAAGATACATTCGTTTTAACTAACTAGAGTAATTGCTTGCAGCAATGCACACTGACCTGAACATATACCATGGTGATTGTAACGGGGATTGCTACAACCAAGACTTGCCAAGTTACGGTACCCATGACCACTACTGTTGTGACAACCTCAATACCGCCAGTCGCCACAAAAGCCATGGAGTAAGGTATGTCAAAGTCCAGGATGCTTAAATCTGAAGATGCCTGCGTAGATAAGCACTTGGATTTCAAGTTTCAACTTTTCCTTCGCGAAAAATTAGAACTAGCTTGCTATGATCTTTTTTGTATATAAGACGGTAAAACAAAATCCATACCCTTGTTAAAATCCTTCCCACTGGTGTTGAGTCAAAAAATGACATGGGGGCCTTGAATACAGAATCCATTAGGCCGCTAAAGAATGCTTTGGAGGCCTTGAGCCCCAGAGTAGCCGCGAAAAGGCTTCTAAAGTAGGCGAAGCAGCAGCTGAAGATGGAGAGCCCAGAATAGGCCCCAACTAGAAGTGCAGGACTGACGTTGTCCATCTGAACAGCTACTGCCAACCAATATGTGGACATGATCTGAAAGCATGTGAATAGCACCTGCGAAGTACACATGCCAGAGAGTTGGAAAGTTCCCTTGGAGACCTCTATGTAGTCTTTATATGGCTTCCATCCGAGGTCGCCAATCCCCTTTTCCTCCTCTTCTGTGAGCTGGACTGCTGCTGAAGGACCCTTTGCAGTGACTTCGATGTCGCTTGCCTGCCTTGTAGCCTGCAACGCACTTGGTATTATGTTGTCATCAGACACATGTATCCCTTGAACTTGGTTCTGTTGGCTGGCAGTAGTATCCAATACTGTGATTGTGGACTGGTGCGCAGAAACCAGCTTCTCAAATGCTGTACCAGCTTCCAATAGGTCTGCATATTTCCCTTGTTGGCTAACTTGACCGCCTTCCATGACCTGTTGAAGCAATGCCAGTTTATGACCGAAGGATCTTTGATATAATGAGTCATGAGAAATTATGTTAAGAAGATCAACCTACCACAATTCTATCGGCTTCAGTTAGAAATTCAACTTGGTGGGTCACAAGAACGACAGTCTTCTCTGCTAGTGCTGTCATTACACAATCCTGCAAGAACATTGCCATTAGAACTGCATTCAGCGGAAAACAACTTGTTTCATGAATACGGATTAAGAAAGATATTTGCAGCTTACATAGAAAAGAACAGCAGCGGTGTGCGCATCAACTGCACTGAAAGGGTCATCCAGGAGATAAACTTCTGCGTCATTGTAGACAGCTCTAGCCAGTTGGATCCTTTGCTTCTGACCTCCACTCATGTTGAGTCCTCTTTGACCAATCTCTGTCAGGTCTCCATGATCGAAGTTTTCGATATCCTTGTCCAGAGCACAAGCTTTGATTGCCTTCTCATACAGTTCCTTGTTGTAAGGCTTCCCGAAGAGTATGTTGTCGCGAACAGTCCCACTCTGTATCCAAGAGTTTTGTGAAACATATGCCACTGAGCCAAATACCTCAACCTGCAAAATGCAATTTTGTTACTTTCTCAGGTACAACAAGATTTGAATATATTTTTTTTCTGCATAAAGAGCATATATTTCTCTATCACTTACTGATCCTGATATTCTGGGTATCTCCCCAAGTAACGCATACAGGAGTGAAGATTTCCCTGAGCCAACTGGGCCGCAGACGGCCACCTTCTCTCCTCTATTTATGCCAAGGTTAACGTTCCTCAGTGACAGATCAGCCCCACTTGCATTCCAGCTGAAATTTCCATCTTGAACTTGAATTCTGATGTCAGAGTCATTAAAAGGTACCCTCTTCACATCCTCCACTTTGATCTCATCTTCGATGAGAAACTTCTCGATACGGTCCAACGACACCTTGTACTGGATCATCATTGTGAGGATCTCAGGAAGAAACCTCACTGGCTCAGCCATGACTCTCAGGGTGGCCAAGACCGTGAAGAGTGTACTGGCATTCAGGGGTGCACTCCCGATGATCGCCGTGGCGGTATACATCACTGCAGAGACTAGCGTCGGGGACATCCAGTACATGACAGCGCCATAGGCCTTCTTCATCTGGGTCTCCCTCAGCCATTGGAACTCGGCGTCCCTGAGCAACTCGATGACGTGCCGGAACTTCTCCTCCCACGACTGCAGCTTGATAATCTTCATGCTGTTCAGTATCTCGGACGTCGACCGGAGCCTCTCGTCCTGCGCAACCATGAACTTTGCCTGGTACCTTTGCAAGATCCTTGCGAATGGCACATTGAGGAAGCCGAAGATGACTAGGGGGACTAGACCGGGAAGGGCTCCAAGCTTCAGAGCCCAGAAGAGCGTCCCAATCGCGAAGGCCAGCTGAAGTGGCGAGCTCCACCCCATGTGCAGCCAGCTGATGGCATCGCCAAGCCGGTACGCGTCGACCGCAATGTAGTTGACGATTTCACCGGTTGAGTGGTTCTTCCTCCCCTGGCTGGAGAGCCTCAGCTGCTTCTGGAAGATGACCGCCATCAACGCGGACCGGATGCGCATCCCGGTCCTCCTCGAGTCGAAGAACCAATGCCTCTGCGACAGTGACTCGACGAGCTTCATGAGCAGCAAGCAGCAGACGAGCAGTAGGCCGGCGCGGAGGTCCCTCTCTTCCTGGTTGATGTACCACACAAACGCGAAGAGCAGCAGAGGGGACACTGCTATGGACAACGTTCTCAACAAGGCGTAGAAGCCGGTGAGAGCGATCTCCCCGAGGAAGCACTTCCCCAAGACGAGGGCGAGGCTGTTGCTGCCCCCGCTCCGGCGATTACTGGCCTTGTCGTGCATGTGGCGGCTCCAGGCCTCAGCGAACTTCTGCGAGGTGTGCTGCGCGCTGTCCTCGGCGGCGATGATCGGGATGTCGGCGAGGTCCAGCGCCTTGGAGCGGCCGAGTCGGAGCAGTGGGTTCAGCCACGAGAAAGCCAGCTGGCTGAACAGGCCAGCCCGGTACAGCTCTGAGGTGTGCACCGCCTTGTCCTTGTCGATCAGAGGCTCCGACAAGCTGTTGTTGGAGGCATCTTGGTGGTGCCCATGGCTCCGCCGGAGCAGCGAGCCGAGGGCGCAGAGCAGCAGCAGGAAGTTCGCTGGCCACGCGACTGCCTCCGCGACGTCCAGCCGGTGGCCCCGGGCGAGGAGCTCCACATTGTACGCGGTGATCAGCAGCGAAAAGAGCGCCCACCAGAGGACTGCGACGGCCCTCGCCGATCTCGTCGGCTGGACGTGCAACGATGTCGCCAGGGCGACCCAGACCAGCCCCCTGACGAAGCAAGGAGCCGCCGTTGCAATGTTCGAGGCATCCTGGAAACCGGTGACGCCGTACCCCACGGCAGCAGCCACGCAGCACACGGCTACCACAAGCAGCTCCCACCGCCACCCGCGACCGCGGCTCCTCCAGCCGGCGCCCTGCCGCCTGACGACGCAGGCGGCGATCAGCGCAGAGACGTACGCGACGAGGAGCACGACATTGATGCAGTCGATCAGGCTCCTCTGCACGCACGGCGACGCGACGGTGAGCCGCCCGTCCTCCGGCCCGCAAACCCAAGGCGACGACCAACCTGCCATGCATCCAAACAACCATCAGCTGATCGAAGCATCAACCAACCCAGCCAAAGGGACCAAAAAAAAAAAAAAAGCTAGAAACAGAAAGGGTTCACAGGAACAACCAAGAAGCTCCTTCTCCTCCTAGTTCTTACCAAGCACGGCCATGGCCGCAGCCGGATCGCCTTTATCGGCCATTGTCGCCACTCACATGCAGTGGCAATGAGAGGCCAGCGCGTCGCCTATTCTTGGCCGAACGGGAGGAGAGGAGAGGAGAGGAGAGGAGAGGAGCCACTGGTTGGTGTGGTTCCGTCTCGTTCTATTCTTCCACTGTGTTCTCTTGTATTTCTGGTGGATGCTCTGCAAAACTCGGACTTGTCCACCGTCACTGTCACTGTCAGCGAGATTTTCACAGGCGGTTTGGCGTATGGCATGACGTCGCCCGGGATGGCACGTGCTGCTGAGAGAGCCGTCTCCGTGCAGCCGAAGAGGTGGTGTCCTTGCCTATGATGTGTTTGGTATGGAGTGTGCTCCAGCGGTCAGCTGGGTTGCCTCTTACCCTCTAAACAATTTTCGAGACGACTCAAGTCTACAATGATTTGTATCTTCTTTCATTGGATTAAAATTCCATTACTGAACGGACGCAGCGAGATCGCTGGCCACCAATTGTTCTACACCACGTGAAGTATCATCCCATACCATGTGTCTACCTAGAATACTACCACATCCAAACGTCAGCCATCGCATGCGCTACTCCTTTCCATTCTCTTTGACGAAAACTTCAAAAGAAAAACTACGCGAGTCCAAACGATGCAAGGTCTTCTGTTCAAAGATCATGCCTTCCATTGGTGCCAGCCTGAACGTATCTCCTTCCATCACCGTCTTCAGCATCAAGGAATCCGTTTCAAGAACAATATTACCCATTCCTTCGATCTTTATGATATCCTAAATGATTTGTTCCTTAGGTTGTCGTCCTCCGAAGCTACAAGGTCTTTAAGTTGTCTCTTCATAGATATAGCTACATGATCCGGTAATGATCCAAGGTAGTTAAGAAATACCTATATTGTTCGTAATTATTAGGTAAGAGATACCTATATTCTCCGAAATTTCTACAAATTAAGTTTCACCAGACATAAAAAAACTTTTAGATGCATCATTTTTCCTTTTTTTCCCTCTCTTTCCTTTCCTGTGTTGTAAATGGGATCGACGTCTTCGATACATCCTTTTACCAGGGAGATAAAAGACATACACCTTGAACAAGATATCTTGCATGCAGAAAATGATTGGATGGTACCAAAAATTTAATGCCACTACCCGTAGTCGTACTCGCATTAGCGTCCCTGGGGCTCCTGTTAGGTTCGCATCAAGTACGGCGATTGCACCGGTGAAGCAAAGGTAGCGACGTAGAGGTGATTGTGGTGGCTGTTTTTTTCTCGGCGTGTATCCGAGCTACGAGGAAGTTAAAAGTAAATTTTTATGTGTTTATATTATTTTGATATAATGAATAAAATTTTATTTATTGAAAAACGTAGAGATGATTGGTTTGATTTCAACTGCAGTGGCACGTGCGAGCAGTTCCTCACCGCATCTTGCTGCTTACTCTTTTTGCATACCAGTGATACTGATAAGTAGGGATGCAAGTAGGTATCAAATAAGTAGTTATAGATTAATATTTATTTTTTTAATTTAATTAGATAAAGATTAATCTTTAATTTATTTTTTAAAGTTTTAAACCGACCTAATAACAAAAAAATAAATACAAAGCTTACCTCTTATCGCTAAGATATGAAAAATTAAGTAACGCTGGCCCAAGAGCTGGCGGGCATTGAAATGGCGATGGAAACGTGGTACTGCTCGGAGGAGTTTAGTTGTCTCGTGGTTATGAACTAAATAAAATACTACTATCTTTAATGGCATCGAAGTATCATCATAATTAAGCTACGTGTTCTTTCCAGCTATCACATATTTTGTTTTACTCGTACGTCATCGTGCTATTTTCTTCTCAATCCTTGCTAATTATGGTAGGTAGTCCCTTTGGTGATGCGTTATGATTTGGAAAACGTTATGTACCGGTGGTCCAACTTTGAATTTAAGATAACAAAACATTGCCTAAATAAGTCCTACTCTCTCCGTTTCAAATTGGTGACATTTTAACCTCTTCTATAATATTTAAAATATATGATGTTCTACGATTTTGAGGTAACTTTAGTTTAAGTTTTATAGTTTTACACTTCCATCAAGTAACCCATTTCCAATGCAATTCTTATTTTTCATATAATAAATGGTATTAATAGTGGAGAAGATGATCATTTTATCTTTCATCTTAATACTTATATTCAAGTTAAAACGTTATCTATTTTGAGACAGAGTGAATACAAATAATCGTTTTTAATGCTTTTTTTAGGATTGGTTTGAAAGGATCCTATGTGATTTGTCAGACGATCGTGCCCCCATCGAATTTATGGTATTTAATACAGGAAATGGGGAAAAGATGAAAGGGCATGCAGAAATCCATTGTCATGTATAGCGGGATCCTGTAGGTTTTTAATTGTTAGCTAGTGACAGAAAGTGAAAACGTACCTCAGAATTTGATTAAGTGAGGCTAGACCTCATGTTTGATTTATTCTAAAATGTTGTGGAAAATTTCTTCGAGACAATCTCCCTTGCAGTAAAAATTCTCTTTTTTACTCGGAAAACAATGAAGGATTGAATACTACTGCAGTTTTCCCTCCAAAACATTTTTGTTCCAAACACCAATTAAATGGACCGATTAACATTTCACCCGATTATATAATCACACATGATACAATCATGCTGATTTGTTCATGTCTAAACTCATTCATGTCAACCCAAATATTTTCATGATTGCTACATTAAAAATCACTAGAATTGTTTTATTTTTTAAAGGTTATTGTTACATGTACTTGCAATCCATTCTAATTAGAATTTGCTAGGGTTTGGCGGCTTCAGAGTTACTACTAGTTATTCAAATCGACAATCATTTCTATACACTAGCTGAATATATAGTCCTCAATAGCGCAGCAAGACTTGAGTGTCGTCGCTTTGTTTATACGATTCTAACTTCTATTTGTTTAAAGTTCTGCTATACATTTCTAGTGCCTGTAATGAAAAACATGGATCAATGAGTCTTTCTGTTGTTACATGCCCAAATTGGAGAGGACTTTGGCTGGTGTACATGTTCTACCAGTGTTTGGTTTTCACTAGAGAGCATGCGTGATAGTCCCCAACTATTACTGCTCAGGGTATTACTGCCGGTCGAATCCTTCAGCCAGCAGTGATAACCCTTTTCACTGCTGGTCCATGGAGCCGGCAATGATAGTCCCCGATTATTACTGCTGTTACCCACCACCAGTTCTAAAACCGACAGTAGGGAATTTTGGAGCCGACAGTGAAGGGGATTTCTATAGTAGTATACATACGTACTCTTGTGCAGATTAATCGAAGCATCCACCAAAGAGCACATTGACAAAGATTTTGTTTGATTAATCGTATCAAAGATTAATGCCTGACAATATATCAATAATTAAACATGAATACTTTCGGGATCAGGGATTAAGCAGGAAACAAGATACACGATGTATAAAGGTTTAGACTCACGATTAGAGTAGTTCGCTATGTCCTGTATGGATGTTGATGTATATTGATTATCTTGAGTACAAGCAATGGAGGGGATTGAATCTAGATTAATCTAAAATTGAAGTCGTCGAGTATCTCCAATTTTGCGTCGAGTTGCCTCTCTCCCTTCCGGGAGTCTGGGTCCCAACCTTATATAGGGGTTGAGGCACCACCTCGGATCCTCCTGTAGTCAGTAGGAAGTCTTTCATCTTGTCAGCCAAGGCAAGACAGATAAATTCGACCTGGATACTAATGGTACTTGAGTTAGGTAACCCGATCAAAACCTTCATAGTATATGTCTTCATGATCTCTGAGTATATCGTGTCCGTAATATTCAGAGTTATTAAACATGTGTACGGTGTACTCTATCCATATACGATGTACTCCTTATATGTATATACCCTATAGTTGGATATTCAATAGTAGTCCCATAACTCTGCTCAGTAGGGAGGGCTTCCACAAGCGCCCACTCGAGTATTGGCTAGTCTAGGCTTGGTCGAGTAAGGTGGATCAAGCTTGTAGTTGAAAGAATCGAGCAAGAAAGGTCATGCTCCAAGTATCGAGTGGGAACGCAGTTGGGTCGAGCACCCTGCTGTTGTCCGCACGCGAGATTCAAAATAGGCGTGGAACTCGACTTATCGATACCTGACTCTGAGTAGAGTTAAAAAAGAGAACCCTGCAATTTGAAGCGTTGGGTATAGGCGCTTTAATGCACGCAGATAGGCATGCAGAAATTTGCATGATGCCATCATTCCATATTTTGCGTCGATTGAGGCGCCATAGTAGAGGGAGTGGCTACCAAAGAGACAGTAAGTCCTAGTTATTTATTTGTACGAACCTGGACTGTAGCTATTCTCTCCCCTTCTCGCCGTCAATCTTCTCCCACAAGCTTTCATCTTTCTCTCCCCAAGCTTGCGCCGCCATGTAGAAACCTAGCTCCATGGCTTCCAACTCCTCCACAAACACTGCCGTTCCTTCCTCGCCTGAGGAGAAGCCCAACATGATGGCCGCTGACACTCCTCCTAAGCGGATGGATGAGATGAAGCTCTTGATGGATACCTGGTCTGCTTCGATGATGCACGAGTCAAAAACCTAGGATCTTGGAGCCGAAGGGATCGTTCCTCCTCGTGAACTAGCCAACTGGAGGCCGGTATTGAGTGATAAATTCCCCTCCTACCAGTTTGATCATGAAATTATGGTATTTGAGTCCTTTTTTCGATGCGGCTTCAATGTTCCCCCTTCCACCATACTCAAGTGCTACCAAATAGAGCTTCACCACTTGAATCCCAACTCGATTACCATGCTTAGAGTATTTGTCCATCTGTGTGAAGCCTTCCTCAGTATCATGCCGAGCTTGAATTTGTTTTAGTGCCTTTACAACTTGAAAACGAATCCTGATAACAAATGTGTCGGAGGCTGTGGTTTCCAAATGCAAACTAGGAGGAAAAATTCCTACATCCCAGTTACATTAACTACCTCCTGTAGAAAGATTGGAAAAAAGATTAGTTTTACGTCTCTAATCCCGACCCAGTTAACCCTCCCTTAGTCTATAAAGGCCTCTATCCCCATCTGAATCAGTTTCGACGAAGAAACACCATGAGTCCAACCGTACTGCCTATCACGCAATAGGATCAACGAGTTTAACTGGGTGGTATGTGGTCAAAGACTTCATCAGTCGGAGGTCGAGCCCCTTGAAAGTGTGATATCACTTTGCCTGGGATTATATTGGAGACGATGATAGCTCCCGGGACACCGTCGGATGTAAGATTTGGTTAGCATTTTGTTACTTTTGTCATTGCAGTTGAACTCTTTCGAATGAATCTTTCTTCTTTTTTTATCCCTATCCCTGTACTACTGCTCGATTGAATAGACTATTTGCCGAAGAGGCACATCCATGCTCCATTCAGCCCTACTCCCTTATGAATCTTTGACCACCAGTGAGAATTTTCTTAATCAAGAAGATAGTACTGACTGTTAGTTGTTCGACCTGATTTGTCTTTTTGATTTCAAGCTCCAGTCTTATACCTAGAAAATAACATCCCGAAGGCTAGGGTTCTTGTTCTCTAGGACACCTCCTCCTCTGATGCCAGCAACAAGCAAGGTCCTCACCCCGTAACCAGTGATGTTACAAAGGAAACTGAGGCCAGGGAAAAAGCACCAGCCGATCAAGAGGTTGAAGAGTCTCCTCGACCCAAGAGATCACCCTCGCCATCTGACCAACCGCCCCCAAGCGCACATGGAGAAGGAGACAATTGGTACTAAACTCGAGTCCTCCGGTGATCACTTGCTTAACTGTTACTTTGGTTATCAAGAACATACCAACCGATGTCCGATTTGTGTGGGTGGCCTTTCTTGCAGGAGGTAGCCATGACCCCTCCTCGATCGCCTCCTCGAGTAACCACCACACCTGTCGACTTGGTAAGAGAAGTAACTTGTATGAAGTCGCCCTCTCACGTCGATCATCTTAAAGATTTGCATGATAAGTCAAGAATGATGATGAGTCATTGTGGGTGGGTTTCTTACAGGCAATGGCTATCTTTGCTTTGTCTGACCCCCAGGTTATCCCTTCGATAGAACTAGTCCCAGCTGCCGGTATGATGAGGAAGAAGATATCAACCAAGGAGAAGAAGTCGAATGTCCTTTTGAGTATTCCGGTCACCACAAGGTTTGACTTGAGTATTTGTCTTGACTCGCGGCCTTCCTTTCCGTTCCTTACCCTGTCGATCGCATGTCATCACATCTAGAGAAGTTAGAGGAGTAGACGGCAAGCGGTTCAGCTAGTCAACTGGTTCTAGCTTCCCCCTTTGCAATGCCTCCACCTTCTCAAATAGAGCAACATCCTGCGAATGCAGTCGAGTTAAACTTGAAGCTCAACACAATTGAGGCTCTTGTGACTCCACTGATTGTTGATCCTTGGGCAGCAATAGAAGCTCGTGTCAAGTTAATCATCCTTTGTGCATTCATTATAGGAATAAGTCCATTTTACTCCCCGAACTATGTCGTTGGCCCGGATAACCCCCTAAACTATTAAACCATCCATTTTACTCCCCCCGAACTATCAATATTGGATCACTTTACCCCCTGAGCTAGTTTCGAAAGTGGTTTTGTTGTCGTGGCTACCATGTCACCTAGTTTTTTGCCATGTGGTTGCCACATCATCTCTCTCTCTCTTTTTCCTTTCTTCTTCCCACCTGAAGTAGAGAGAGGAAGGGGCGGTGGCTCGATCGAGCGGGTCAGCAGCATGGACCGGGTAGGGAAGAGCAGAGTACAGGCTGCGCAAGCGAGCGAAGCAAGGGCCAGCAGTGACACGTGCGGGCGGTGTGACCTTGAGCTATGGGGACAGCGTGGAGGAGCAAAGGCACGGAGAGAGAGGGGGTGGCTGTGACGGCTCAACCATCATGGAGAGCAACGGCTCACTTGTGCCGCATGTGCTCTGGTCTTCCCTACCCGGTTCATGCTGCTGAGCCTGCCTGGTTGAGCCACCGCCACTCCCCTCTCTCTTTGCTTCAAGCGGGAAGAAGAAAGCAGAGAGAGAGAGAGAGAGAGAGAGAGAGAGAGAGAGAGAGAGAGAGATGACATGACAGCCATGTGGCAAAAAATCGGGTGATGTGGCAACCACGTCAACAAAACCACTTTCAGAACCAACTTATGGGGTAAAGTGATTCGGTATTGATAGTTTGGGGGAATAAAATGGACAATTTAATAGTTTTTGGGGTTATCCGAACCAACGACATATTTCGGGGGAGTAAAATGGACTTCTTCCTTCATTATATGACCCATGCTTCACCTCTTGACCACGTTAACCCCCTTTTTTTTTGAAAAGGCCATGAAGGTACAAACTGAGGCGTGGACCGGCATGCTTACAACTATAACCAACCAGGTAGCAATCGCCAAAGCACAATATTTGGCGATCGACCATTCTGGCTATCAAAAGGCCCTCGAGGAGAAGGATGTCTTGCTTACCGCTAGCCAAGAGAAGATCAATGATCAGTTTAACTATAGATCATTAGCGTATGATTTGAACATTAAACAACTGATGCTAGATTGCTTCTTTTGCTTTCCCAGCTCTCGAAGCCAACTCGAAGATCAAACTCAAGGCTATCGAGAAGAAAGATAATGAACTTGAAGAACTCAAGGATGCTTTGATGAAAGTGGAAACTGGTCGAGATGCCATGGTTGCCAGATGGGATTCTATGGTTGTAGCGCTTCAGAAGCTGAGGGAGCATACCCTTGACCGCATGAACCAGTTGGCTTCCATCAGCGTCGAGACGATGCTTGGTCTCCTTAAGAGCTACAACCCCAACCTTGACACATTGGTGATGATGGAGGGGTTCGAGTTCCCTACAAAGGAGGCAATGAACATTATTCAAAGCGTCAGGTCCCTAATCACTGTCTTCATTGAGTCTTTAACACTTGGATTGCTTGATGATGAAAGCAAGGGTAGTCCTTCTAGATAATTTTTTGTGGTTTTCTATTCGAAACATCTAAAATTGGATGTGATTTGAGAATGTCTGTAAACACTACTGCTATCTTGCTTGTCTAGTATGATATTGCCACTATTTCCTTGCCGATGAAATACAATTAGCATGAGTAGATGCAATACTAATAAGTACGTGTTAGACCATCCTTGGAATTGACTAACTGCATATCCGTTGGCACCTGAAAGCTCAACTAGACATGTCATTAGCTCGAGTAACCACTCGAGGTAACCACAAGAATAAGGTAAAGACTCGTGCAAAACTAGAAAAAGAGACAACATGATGGATTTTGCAAACTTTTACCGACTTGCGTATTTAGCCAGCATACGAACATAAACTCGATAGATAACATATATGGGATCGACTAGAACTTCAAAACCTCGTGGCCGTTAGGCATGAGATGTTTGACAATCTCTTATGCATTTTATGCTTTATGTGGTTTAGTTATTCATCATTGACCCAAAATATGCCTCTGTTTGTTCTATTCGGTGTAATCGACACATAGCCAGATATTTTTTTGCAAAAAATATATATTTACAAAATATGGTATTACTATATAGCCCCCGACTCTCTAGCCGAGGAGAAGGCTTCTCGATCAAAGAGTAACAAAAACACACCTGTACCACTAAAAATGTGTGATGTATCCCCCAACTCTTCTCTACGATTGAATCAAGTATAAAGAGTAGAGCTATAGCATCAAAATTATATGATGTAGCCTCCAACTATATGTTTGATGCGATAATCAAGGTAGACCACTTAACATAAGTATTGACTCATTGCTCTCGACCACATGCTTGAAGGCGTTAGCCCTGAACATATGGCTATAATTATATCATGGTCACCGAGTGAATTCAAACAACTAGGTAAGTCAGCATTAAAAACCTACTCCCGGCTGTTCTCATTTTTCACCACAACTTTAATTTGATGTTCCATAATGAGGTCGCATCCCATCATACAGGAATTGGACACGCCATAATGTCTTGGTGGCTTCTTGGCTTTCGCATGACACACCATCCTGTGAGCTCCTTGTAACTGATGTGACCTTGGAATCGTAAATCGGCGATATTGGATCTTAATAGTTTAGTGTCTATAGTTCGACCTATTCCCATGACTATAAATAGAAGAGACTCGTGGCCGTCCATTTTCACCCCCATCTCCTTTTGTCTTTGCTTGCGCACTGCTCAGTAGCCCTCGTAGATCTTGAGATCATGGCCTCCATTCTATTGTCGCTTCCCAAGCAATGCCAGGAAATTGACGAAGTGGTGCCTCTTTTTCCCGAGCCCCTCGCTATGTTCCCGTCAGGTACCATCATCATATCCTTTAACGAGGAGGAGTCATGTGAAAGCCTAGGAAGAAAGGGTGCAGAATGTTCATCGGCAGTCGTTGACCATACACCTAGTACCTCCGACACTTCCTTCACTCTGATGCTGCGGAACGAGTGACGCAAGAGCAGGAAAAACATGAAGACAACGATGATATTGATGAGATCATCGACTGGGTCAGCAATAAGGTCTTCGACGATGGAGTCCCCGAGTCTCTGGTGGTGAAAAGGCGCAGTCATCAACTCCATCGACAACCGTCAGATCATCTCCACGTCCCGCGGAGGGTCCTTTGGCATCACCGACATCGGTCAGTAGCTCCAGCACGAGTAAGGTCTTCACCTCGGTCACTTTTCCTAGCCCTTTCACTGGCCGATGGCCTGTCCCCAAGGCCATCAGCTACCGCCCCAAGGAGGAGCAGAAGAGGTTTCTCGACTCGTTTGAGGGCAAGTAGGGTAGGAGAAAAACAAGCATGTAATAGAATAGTTAGTCTAATTAAATTTAATAGACTTACCTTTAATTTACCTTATCTATGAATGAAACTAACGGATTGATCGATATTCCACGAGTTTTCGAGTATCTCGTTGTTTGTAGTAGATAATTGCATAATCCAGGTCGAGTGAATTAACTACTATGTAGGGCCCTTCCCATTTAGGTGATAACTTGTAGCGTCTAGCTTGTTTCTACACCTTGCGTAGATTAAGGTCCGTACCAATGAGTTACCTAGGCTGGATCTTCTGACTGTGATATCTACGTAACGATTGCTGATACTTATTCGCTTGTATGAATGCTCAATCATGATACTCCTCAGTGAGGTTGATATCTTCCACTTGCAACCGCCCCTACCCTTCTTTCAAGTAACTTTCCACTCGTGGTGACATAAAATGCAGCTCAATCGGGAGCACTGCCTCTGCTCCATAGACTAAGAAGAAATGAGTTTTACTAGTGGCTCTGTTAGTCGAGATGCAAACGATCCATAGTACCGGGGGGATTTCCTTCACCCAGCGTTTGGAGTAGGCTTTCAACCTATCGAAAACCTGAGTTTTGAGACCCTTCAAGAGTATACCATTGGCGCGCTCTACCTAACCGTTACTCTGAGGGTGAGCTTCTGAAGTGAAACAAGTCTTAATGCCAAATTCGTCATAGAATGAAGTAAAGGTTCTGCTTCTGAACTGGCTACTGTTGTATGTAATTACTCGATGCGGGATGCCATATTAAGTAATTATGCTCCTCACGAACTTCTTAGCCACTTATGTGGTTATTTTTCCTATGGGTTTGGCCTCGATCCATTAGTGAATGTGTCGATAGCCACGAATAGGAACTTATAACCGCATAGGGCCCATGGGAATGGTCCTAGGATATCCAAGCCTCAAACAGAGAAAGGTCAAGAAAGAGGAATTGTTTGTAGAGCTTAGGTTGGTCGACTGGTCTGTTTTCCAAAAAATTGGTAGCTCTCGCACTTTTTAACCAGCTTGCAAGCATCATGGAGTCGGCCTATAGAACCTCTAGTGGAAAACCTTTCTGACCAAGGTGTGGTAAGACCCATGATTACCACACGTGACTTCATGGATATTGAGCAATATTTCATTGCCCTCTTTCTGAGTGATGCACTTCATCAAGATTCCGTTACTCCCCTTTTGGTAGAGCTTAACGTTACAAATAATATTCTCTGCAAACGCATCATCGTCAGGGATCTCTCGACCTTCGAGATAGGCTTAGAATGGCATCATCCAAGTTAGCCCGTGTTCGAGTAGTGCAGCTTCCATGTCTACGGTTTTTGCCTCGCTGACCTAACTAGACTGCTAGTCGAGTAGGACAGCATCTATGATCAAGGCTGTCGAGACAAATGGTTTGAGGAGTTTCTTGACGAAGACTCCCACAGGTGTTGGTGAACGAGAGGAAGTGAGCATGGCGTGTTCATCGGCAGTGGAGTTGTCGTTCCTCCGGATGTGCATGACCTCTAGCCATTTGAACTTTTTCTCAAGCTTTCGTACCTCGTTCAGATAAGTTGTCATGTTGTTGTCCAAGCATTGGTACTCCTTTTGCACTTGGTTTACAACTAGTTGCGAGTCCCCTTTCATGGTTGTCATCGGGTTCCAAGTGACACAACTGTGCAGAGCACATTTACCAGTCTCTCATATTCTACATCATTGTTGGAAGTTTTAAAATCTAATTGAATGATATACCTGAGTTCATCGCCCATTGGAGACTTGAGTACAATGCCAACCCCATGCCTTGGAGCATGAGCGATCCATCGAAGAATAATTTCCAGTAGTCCTCGACCATATTTTGTTTTGTTTCTTAAAAGTTTGTCCATTCAGTGATGAATTCTGCTAGCACTCCTGACTTAACGCTTACGCGCGGTGCATAGTCCACGTCGAACTCGTTGAGTTCGACCGCCCATTGCGTGATTCGCCCAGTAGCCTCCATATTGCGCATAGCATCCTTCAGTGGATACGTTGTCATTATGGTGACCTTGTGCACTTGAAAATAATGTCATAGCTTTTGAGAAGTCATTAGGACTGTGTAGAGCAATTTCTGCACTTACGGGTATCGTAGCTTGACATCGTGTAGGGCTTCGCTCATGTAGTTAACAGGTTTCCGGATCTTGGCCTTTTTCTTGGGACATTCCCATTCGACCACTAGGACCGTGCTTACAGCTTGTGGGGTAGCTGCAATGTAAAAAAAAAGGAGTTTCTCTTTGACGCAAGGTGGGGTTAGAATTAATGGAGATGATAAATACCCTTTCAAGCCTTCTCTGCCTCTTCCATCCACTTGAACCGGTTGTGTTTCTTTAGCAACTTGAAGAGAGACATCCCTCGCTCGCCCATCTTAGAGATGAATCAACTAAGGGTTGTTGTGCATCCTGTCAACTTTTGAACCTTCTTTAGTGTTCGAGGTGACCGCACTTTATTGAGAGCCTCGATTTTGCACGAATTAGCCTCAATGCATCAACTTGACACTAGGAAACCAAGAAGCTTGCTGTATGGAACACCAAACATGTGCTTCTCGGGGTTAAGTATCGTATGATATTTCCTGAGATTGTCGAATATTTCCTTGTGGTCGTCAATCAATGCATCCTTTGCCATGTCCCAAAATGCTAATTATGTAATTAAGCATGCATAATCATCATGACAATTGTTTATTTGTTAAATTAAGATTCAAACGTGTTTCAAAAGTACTTAGGAGATGGTCCAGAGCTCTTTAGAAAAGCCCTAAATACTTTGGCAGAGAAGAAGAATAGAAAAAGGAAGAAAAAGGAAAAAGACAGTTCCCGTGGTCTGATCGGGATTATCCGCGTTCTGATCACCAAAAGTAGCCATGTGGGCTTTCCACAGTTTTAGCGGTAGCTCCCGTGGTCTGACCGCCATAGTGCAGAGCATCCACTTAAGGAAATCGAAGAACTCTCTCTCTCTCTCTCTCTCTCTCTATCTCTCTCTCTCACTTCTCATTCTCACTCTTTCTTCACCCAAACTAAGGGAGAGAAGGAAGAGGATGACCCTGACGACCGGATTTCAACAAAGGGCACTTCCCCAAGCTTCCGGAGGGCTTCCCCAAGCTCCTCCCCTCTTCTCCCTTGTTGGAGATAAGTTCCTTTCACCTCGAGCTCATCAATCACTCCAGAGCCCGATCCGCAAATCGGAGCTTCCCCGGAGAATTCCAATCTATTAGGAAGTTTCCCGACACTACGATGAGACATTTCCTACCATTTTCCTATCATTCCTGAGCTCTAATCAATCCTCATGTCGTTTAGGCTCAAACTCAACCGCAGCTTAGACCCCATTCCTGGAGTTTTCCATGTTTGGCTCAGTGGATGTTGTCCAAACCACCCTAAAAGCACTCCACTAGTCTCTAGAGCATTTTGGTACCCTTCACAGCACAAAGCCTCATCAAAGCCTTCACCGGTGACCTCACAAAGGTGCCGCCAGTAGGGTTCCAGCGGTCTAATCGCTGCTCAGGCCGGTCTAATCGTCAGCTACAGGTCTTATTGCCACCATGTCGTCAGTTTAATCGCCAAGGCCTAAATCTCTCTTCACGCCAGCGGTCTAACTGCCACTCCACCATCAGTCTAACTGACAGCTATTCAAAGCTTTTGCACTTATATTGTCTTATCTAAGGTTCAAACCTTTTCTAATCCGGATTGTTTAGCGTTCCTTTCACAATGTTTTTGAAACATGGTGCTTTATTATTGTTTAATATGATAAATTATGCTTTATGTATGTTTGCATGATTAGCATTCTAGAGTCGCATGATATGGGTAGAACCTATGTTGATAAACTACTTCTATATTGATCTTGTTGATGATCCTTATCCTTGTAGCCTGGGTATAATCGTGAGGATGTCTTACTTAAATGTGACGTGAGATGCTTAGTAATGCATAGGTCTTTGATAGAAGTTGAGCGGTGGAATGTTCCACCGTTCGCGAGCTATAGGGTCAATTATTGTCCACAATGATGATAACAATATGGATTGTATGAGAGTGAGAATGAGACGAGATGTAGGCGGTGCTAGGGGTAGGTCAGGAGAGGAATCTGGATGCCATATAATGCTTATATCGGTTAAGTACTGTTCGTCGATGTCATTGGCTCTAGCACTTCCCGTACTAAACACATGTCGATCTAATGGTAAGATAAGCCGATTATCATACACTGTGCTGATCCTTGCCTTGCAGCCCTATGACGCGTAAAAAAACAAGAAAAGGAGAAGCAAGGTGGTGGAGAGCCAGAGGAGTTCGGGACATGCTCGCGGTAACCCCGGTGCCATAGGAGCATGTGCAAGTGGGTAGTTCCGGGTATGAGAAAGGTTGACATGAGTACCCCTTGTGTGGGCCTGTGTGGTCACGCAAGCCAAATGATCCTCGAGTCATGTGAGTAAAGTTGTACCACCTGTAGAGTGTAAGATCAATTTGAATTGTTGCACTCTTGGTCATGAGCATGCTTATGTCCATCCGCATCGGTTGTAAAGTCACGAATGTGGGACGATATGGTATGGTATGTTGGGATGTAGTTGAGATGGTTCTATTCTCAGATATCTTTATGATGGTTCCGGTTACATATCTGTTTTTGTCGCTGTTTACTGGATAGAATGGTATAGGTGGTCATGTATAGATGCTTACATATTTATGTCAAAAAATTGCTTTCACATGTGAATCTACTTAACCTTGTGGTCATTCCTTGCTAATCATCCAAATGCATAATTCTTGGAGTCGAGTTATTTATATGTACCCGTTATGAATTAAGTCATGCAAATAACTTCGTACTCATGTTGTTCTTTCAGATTCTACAGGTGAGGAGGAGCTAGTGTTTGGCTACTTCATGCCCGCCGATGTATGTGGCGGGCATGAGTAGTGCAAACTACTCGAGTGGTGACTTTTTTGGGGTGGTGCCTCGGAGCAATGGCTCCACCCACTTTTTGTTGTCAATGTAATGACCTATGTTGTTTTTTGCTGCGTAGTGTCTTGTAAATGTTTATGGAAATGTAATGACTTAATGACATGTAATTTATGTTAATTACTCGTCTTTCTTAAGCTTTGTTGTGATGAACTATGTTGGAAAGACGTGTGTTCTAATATTGGGCACAAAACACGTGTCAGGACTACCGGGATGATATTCTGGTTAGTTATTGCAGTCATGATTAGGTAAATAATTGACTTAATGATTAATTAGAATATTATTTGTATGGTTCCTCACATCCTTGGTTCTATACCTAACCATAATATCATCGATGTAAGTTTCAACATTGCGCCTAATCTGGGGCTGTAAAAAATTCTGAATACACCATTGGTAAGTACCACCAACACTCTTCAAAACAAAAGGCATATTTACATAGCAAAATACACCAAAGGGAGTAATAAAAAATGGTTTTTCCTCATCCTATATTCCCATGCTAATTTGGTGATACCCCGAATAGGCATCTAGAAAACATAGAAATGCACAACCCGCCATATAGACGACAATCTAGTGGATGCGAGGATGAGGAAAGGGATCCTTGGGACAAGCTTTGTTGAGGCCGGTAAAGTCGATACACACCCTCCACTATCCATTGGTTTTCTTCATGAGGATAGGATTCGCGAGCCACGTGGGATGACGAACCTCTCGAATGAAGCCCATTTTTAGGAGTTTGCCAACCTCCTCATGGATAGCTTGCTTTCTGTCCTCTGCGAATCTTAAATGCTTTTGCATCACAAGTTTGGTGCCACATTCAATAGCTAGTTAATGCTCGATTACCTCCCTAGGGACTCCAGGCATATCAGACGGTTGCCATGCAAACACATCTTGGTTTGCCTGGAGGAAAGTGATGAGCTTGAGTTCCTATTTAGGATCAAGGCCGACCCCTATCTTGACCATCTTGGCTGACTCAGACGAGTCGAAGGGCACTGCCTTTATACCATCATCCGTTTTCTTACCCTGGGCACCTTTGTTGGTCTCACTCGTAAGTATCAGCGACACTCACGAGCTTGGAGTCCTTGGCACTGTCCTTGCTCTTGGTGATGGCTTGACACTTCTGACGCTTAGACTCTATGTATCTTGAGGTAGTCATTGTTCGGCAGAAGTGCTCGACCATCCCTAGACTCTGCTTGTTGTACTTGACCGTTGCACATTGATCTCCCTTGACAGTTATGGCCCCTTTGGGACTTGGGATTTTGAGTGTCTGGTACGCATAATGCACCACGACCATGAACTTGACAAGCATTGAGCAGCATAGAATCATATTATACACTGTCTCGAAGTCCGCAACATCGAAGGTCAGCTTCTCTATGCGAAAGTTGTCGGGCACACCAAACATGACCAGTAAATTCATCTGACCAAGAGGCCTGGTTCATGAGTTTGGAGTTATACCATGGAAAGGCTCAGCTCCTGCCTTGAGCTCCGACCTTGGGATTCTCATCATGTCTAACATCTTGTGAAGATGAGGTTGAGTGAGCTACCTCCATTGATCAAGGTTAAAAAAACCTTGATGTTGAGGATAATAGGCTGAACCACGATCAGGTACCGACTTGGGTGTGGAACCGCAACTAGGTGGTCAGCTTGATCAAAGGTGATCAGAAACTCCAACCACTTGAGGTATCGGGGAGGGCTAGTCAAAGCCAGGTTAACATCCCTTTCGAGCGCCTTTAACCGCCTCTTGGACTCATACGTGGTGGATCCTCCGAAGATGTGTGCCAATTTATGATCGGCCCAATAGAATTTGGGTTCATCATCGTCAGTGCCTGTCTTGGCATATTTGCTATGATAGTCAGCAATAGCAGCCTTGAGCTTCTCTTCAAGCTTCTTGTTGATAAATTGACACTCGTCAAAGTCGTGCTAGTTGGACCGATGAACGGGACACCAATTCCCACCACCTAGGCTTTGGCCTTTGTTGTCTCCAGTGTTGTGTGACTTGGTCCTCTTCACTGCGGCTACAGCTGTGTCCAGATCCTTATGCTTGTCTCCTTATTTGCTCTTCTTACTCCTGTTCTTTGAAGACTTAGGATTGTCTTTGCAAGATTGAAGGTTTTTAGCATGTGCTTGGGCTTCAGCACGCTTCACAAACTTGTTGAATAGCTCGAACAGTTCTTTGATCATCTAGATTTTTTGGGTAGCCAGCTTCCCGACCAAATCTCTATCCTTAACGCCTCTCTTGAAGGTGATGATGACTGGCCCATCAGAGATATCCAGGATGGTATTACGCTTATCGCTGAACCTCCGGATGAAGTCCTGAAGAGATTTATCCTTGCCTTAGTTCAGCTGATGGAGATCATCTTCTATTCCTGGGTGCTCAAACGTGCCTTGGAAATTGTGATGAACTGAGCCTTCAACTCGACCCATGATCGGATCAAATTTGATGGTAGGTTCAACAACCAAGACCTCGCATGTCCATGAAGGGCGGTTAGTAGGTAATTGGCTATTATCTTGCTATCATTGCTAGGTGCTCGAATAACAGTGGTGTAGATCTGTAACCACTCATTGGGGTTGAGCTTCCCATCACACTTCTCGATCGGCCCTGCTTTGAACTTCTCGGGCCATCGTATCGACCAGAGCTCAGGTGCGAAGGCTTTGCAACCTCCATCGAAGTCTTCAGGAGGTTATGGAGGAGGACTATCATGCTTGTTCCTTCAGATAGGAGAATCATGTCGACCGCCCCATCCTAGAGATCTGCAGTCATTACGACGACGATCGTATTAATGGTGCTCCTCACGATGGTTATCGTGCACTTCCTGTAATTCGCACCTGTCGTGAGCGATGCAGCTCCTCAGGTCTTCCTGATTCCTATGCCTATGGATGGAGCAGCTACAATTCAACTTGCAGGGCTGTGCTCGAGCTTGACCACTGAGCTTCTCGTTTGCGACCCTCCACTAGGGGGTGTCTGCGTTCATGGCTCCTCGAACTAGCGCATTGCTAGCTTGGGTGCCTAGAGTCACTAGGGTTGTTCACTCGAGCAATATGGATCTAAGCCGCATCTAGCAGAGTCTTCAACTGGTTGACCATAAGGGTTAAGGGATTCGCTGGACCTAACTTGGGGAAGGATCTTTTAGAATCAAATGAGCACCATGGGCGTTGGCCTTCGGAGTGCTGAATACACCACTGCTAAGGCTCGGCTGCGATCGAGCCAATGTCGCCTCGTGATTGTTGTTCCGAGTGAGCTCGTTCCTCGATCTTGAAGTTGTTGTTGGTAGAGGCATCACCTGATCAAGAAGCGTCTCCACGACAAGTCAACGTCGAATATCACGATTCACCTGACTCTTCGCAGTCTGTTGATGACGGGTGGTGTCAGGGACCTACAAGGCTCCAGCTGTAGACGTCCCTAGCGGTAACTCTCCGACGACACCGATACCTTGGGTGGCGGCCATCACTATTGGTTCTTCATGGATTCCTACACCATTGTTTACCAGCGGGTGTGTCGTCGACTCCTCTGGCCATGAACACGAATCGATCTGTTTGGCTACTCTGGTCGTCGATGGAGTTGTCATCGCTACTCTCGTGACCTTCACCATCGTTGTCAGTGCCTATGAACTGAAGAACGTTAGGCTCCTCGGGATCCTAGTCAAGGTATCTCACTTTGTGTATGCGTCTAATGGGCTAGACTTGACGATACCGATATGGATCAATTCACCTTGATTGTCCTAGTGGTATGCTATAGTTTCGAATGTGGTCTCGAACCTGACTGGAGGAGATGCAAAGGAGACTGGTGTCGACTCGAAGTGGTCATAGAAGCTAATGTCAGAGAATCTGACACGGATGTGTACTTGAGACATGATCGACCCTGAAAAACAGATGGAGGCTTCTACCTGGCGCACCAACTGTCGAAGATTAATGCCCAACAATATATCTATAATTAAGAAGGGGTACCTTCGAGATCAGGGATTGAGCAGGAAACAAGACACACGATGTATAAAAGTTCGACCCCTGAAGTGAGTAGTACTCTATGTCCTGTATGAATGCTGTTGTATATTAATTATCTCGAGTACAAGCAATGAGACTAGATCTACTACAATAGAGGGGATTGGATTTAGACTAATCTAAGGTTAAAATCACCGAGTATCTCTAATTGCTAGGGTCTTGGTATTGCTTACGTCGAGTTGCCTCTCTCCCTTCCGGGGGTCTAGTTCCCCATTTTGTATAGGGGTCGAGGCACCACCTCGGATCCGGTTGTAGTCGGTAGGGAGTCCTTCATCTTTTTGAGATCTTTCTAGTATATATCTTTGTGATCTTCGAGTATATCGGGTCTTGTATATTTGGGTCTATAATATCCGGAATTGTTAAACATGTATACGATATACCCTATCTATATATGATGTACTTCTTATATATATACTCTATAGTTAGATATTCGACAAATCCAAGACCTAAAGCATACGGACAAATCAACCTATTGAATATTCTACCGAGACATCAATTCGTAATTCAAACCGAAGAGGCATCCTTTAGTTTGGTCCAACATGAAAGGAACATGTGCATAGAATCGATTTACAGAAATTTGCTAACAGACGTGCAGTTCAAGCACATGAGTTGAAATTCCATTCAACCGTTGGATTTAGATGTTTCCTGATCTATAACTCGAAGATTGTGGTTACATATTTCAATTGAACCGTTATAACGCATTCCCACAGTGGATAGACGGCTGCGTTTTTCTTTTTCTCTTATTAATGTGGGTATTAATTTCCTCAGAGCTTATGATTAGTATAGGTATAGATAGATATGATAGGCTTGCCGAACTACTTAAACTCTGCCATCTGTTAGCGATCAAAATGAGAGTATATAAGAAAAAAATGTACTTTAACATTGTTTAGAAATACATGACGCCATTAGGGATTGAAGCAAGCAAGCATTTCCACGAGTACTGCAATACCAGCCAACGAGTTAATTACTGTCGGACGACAGTGTCACTGTCACAAATTACCAATTATCAAAGCCAATACCATTTTGGCTTGTTTATGCAAGTCGTGACAAACGTAGATCTTGCTATGTGATAGTAGGGAAGCTGCTTTTTTTTTTCCGCGCAGGACTGCACGTCATCCGTACTTCTATAAAGTTGATGAGTCTCTATCGTATATCATATACGATCAAACGAGCTAAGTCAAAATTGATTTCCTATTTTTTTATCTCATCTTTTATAATATGAAAAGTTACAATTAATTACCTAATTAACAATCAACTTACTCTTCATATGTCGTTCTTGATCACATTCTTTGATTATAATATGTTCTCTTTTATTTTATCACTCTATTTTTAAAACTTAAATTATAATAAATAATCATCACATAATAAAAAATCATCTTCTCAATCTTCTCAACACCATTCATGTTTGCGTCGGTCGACCAGCTGGATTCAATCACATATATGAAACACAAGCAGTTTCTTTACTTTTTTTTGGCTCCGGCTACCGATTCGTGTTCTGTTCGGCTGGTGTATATCGTGGTGGTGTCGATAGCAACGGACTGCTATCATATGCCATGTCACGGCTGAACTGGCGAGAAAATTAAATTTTTTTAAAAGGAAACGGTGGGTGTGGATCTTTTAGTCATATTAAGAAGAAATTAATAAAGGGTAAAACAAATGCATCGTCGTACTCGGCAACAACAGCCGGGCCAAAGCAGACAGTAGAGAAATAAAAAGGACCAAAATTGGTCCAGGTTACTCCTAATACTTTGTATCTTCAAGTAATATCTAAAATGAGAGAGGATAAAAAATTAATGTTAACAAACAAACTTATAATAGATACATGTATCTTCATTACGGGAAGAATGGATAACAAAAATATAATTTAGTGAAGGGTCATTATATGACCCGTTATGTTGTCTCGAGTCGGAATCGGATATAGACCTATCACTGATTATAGATCATAAGTGATAGGTTATAGTATTATCTGTCACTTATTATATAAGTGACGAGCTATAACTATGCCTGTCACTTATGATCTAGTTATATGTGACGGATCTCCCTGCACAAGTAATAAATGACGGGTCATATTACGACCTGTCACTTATGATAAGTGATAAGTGATGGGTAATCTTATGACTTGTCACATATGTCTTGGATCTGTTATAAGATCTGCCCGCTACTGAGTGTGCCCAATAGTTAGAGACTATCCAGCACTATGCGTGCATAGTAGATCGGCGATTTTCTCTAGTTACACTAGAGACTCTCTAATATTTTATTGATTTGAAGTTTGAATTGGTGTTAGGTCTTTGAAGGTTTACATCTCCCCCTTTCCTCCTCGTCTAATCCCTATTTGGTAGATTTTTTGTGCTTTAAATTGTAATCAGCCATTTTTCATCTTTATCCAAAATCTTAGTACAAGTGAGTTGTATTTATATTAGATTTGGTACTAAGTTTGCCCGATCTATTGTGAGATGACATAGATCTATTGTACTTGTATGGAATTTTTAATCGCATACTTAACCACATAATTAATGTAATTGTTAATGAAGAATGAATGTTTTTACATTAATTGTAGATGACGAATAAAAGTTGGATGTACCTTGAGACCCGGAATTGTCCGGAGTACCTGAGCGGGATGAAGCATTTCATGAGTGTTGCCTTGGTGGATATGAAAGATCATGGTGAAATGGCAATGTATTGTCCATGTCACGACTGCAGGAATGATAAGAAGTTCCCAAAACTAGAGAATATCCATGCACACTTGGTCATATGTGAATTTAAAGAGAATTATACATGTTGGAACAAACATGGCGAGGAAGGCCTTAACGAGGGAGAGATGAAGTGGGCCCTCCATGCCGACAGTGTGGATCAAGGACTTACACCCGGTGAAATGTATCATGGTCTCAGGGACGAGGACATATTAGATTTCAATGATAATGATCTCGAGGATTTTGTGGAGAATATGGACCAGATGGTGCGGGAAGCCGCGCTCCAAACCAGTGTTCCAAGGAGGAATCCTGGTGCACTCTACATGGTGCAGGACAAGGACATAACATCGACAACTGCCGGACCCTCAGCACCTTCCAAGAAGAGTACCTCTAGAGGCAGGCAGCCTTCGCCTCGACTGAGGGGGCCGCTAAGGAGCGATCTGAAGATCATAGGCCACCGACCAGCCAGTGAGTCGATCATCTGGCCTTGCAGAACCTGGCGCAGCTAGCCCTACCTTCTCCGCCCCAATCATCCACAGAGTGGTACAATGACGAAGGGACACAGGGCAGACAGATCATCCTCTCTATAACCGGCAAAGGGAGCTACAGCTGCACTTCAAAATGGCAGCGGCGAGACTACTCACGTGGGGTGCACCACATCGGAGCAACCAGCATCCATCGGCAGGCCCACGGATGGACCGACGCCCCCGTGACATTCACCATTGACGATTCCAAAGGGGTGAAATTTCCCCACTCAGATGCCCTGGTCATCTCAGCCAACATCACCGAAGTCGAGGTCTAGAGAATATTGATTGACGGAGGAAGATCGGCGGACCTCCTCTTCATATATGCCTTCGACCAGCTCCAAATCCAACGAAGCCGGCTCTCACCAAGCCACAGAACCCTCCAAGGATTCAATGGGCCCCCCTCTATGCCCTAGGCCAGATAGAACTCCCGATCATCTTCGGTGAGGACTCCGCAGCACGGACCGAAGTAATTACCTTCGATGTTGTGGACGTACCTTATGCCTACAACGCCATTCTAGGATGAGGAACTCTGAACAGATTCGGAGCTACACCCCATCACAATTACCTCTACATGAAGATGCCCAGACCCCAGGGGCTAATAACCATCCATGGCGACCAAGACCTGGCTAGGCACATCGAGTACGGGCACCCTGCTCCGCTCCCCGGCTGCTACATCCATGCCATGACCCAGGAGGGCTCCGAGGACCCCCCCGTTAGTGCATCCTAGGCACCGCTGCCCTCCAAGGCCACAACCGGAGGGGGACATAAAGCGTGTCCCCGTACATCCAGACCAACCCGACCGGACCTTCCAAATAGGGGTGGACCTCACCTCCGGGCATGAAGCCCAACTTCTGCCCGTCCTACAGGGTAACCTCAACACCTTTGCATGGTCCCTGCAGGATCTCCCGAGAGTCAATCGCTCCATTATCAAACACTCTCTCGCCAGGTGCTTCGCAAGCTGTCCCAAAGCGGGCAAAAGCCGCAAAAGAGGAGGTCCAGAAGCTACTAAGGGCTAGTGTTATCCGAGAGGTCATCCACTCCGATTGGCTCTCCAACACCGTCCTGGTCAAGAAACACAGCAGAAAGTGGCGTATGTCCATCAATCTCACATCGCTGAACAAAGTATGCCCTTAGGATCCATACCCCCTTCCTCGTATCGACCAGCTAGTGGATCCACCGCCAGCTGCGAGTTGCTAAGTTTCCTGGATACCTACTCCGGGTTCCACCAGGTGTGATGGCGATGGAGGATGAGAGCAAGACGAGCTTCATTACCCCCTTCGTGGTATACTGCTACGTCCAAATGCCCTTTGGTCTTCGGAATGCTGGGGCCACCTTCTCTTGCCTAGTGCACAAGGTACTACAGCAGCAACTGGGCCACAATGTCGAAGCCTATGTAGACGATGTCGTGGTAAAAAGCAAGCTAGAAGCCAACCACGTTGCCAACCTACAAGAAACATTTGATAGCCTCCGGGCTACAGGCGTGCGGTTGAACCCGGAGAAGTGCGTATTCGGCGCTAAGGCTGGAAAGGTGCTGGGATATCTTGTCTCCCGAAGAGGCATTGAGGCCAATCTGGGCAAGATTCGTGCCATCAAAGAAATGTCACCTCCCACCAATCCAAAGGAAGTACAACGCTTGGCCGGCCGCCTCGCAATCCTCAGTCGCTTCCTCACCAAATCTGCCGAGCACAGCCTCCCCTTCTTCAAAACGCTGAGGGGCTCCAAACCATTCAACTGGGACTCTGGCATGCTAGGCGGCATTCGAGGCCCTCATGGCCCACCTTTCCCACCTTGAAACACTTGTGATGCCCCTTCCCGGCGAAGGGCTGCTCTTATACTTGTCCGTCTATACCTCTGCTGTCAGCGCCGCCCGGGTAAGGGAGGAGAAAAGTGACAGTCGTTCTACTCAAAGGTTTGTATATTATGTCTCGAAGGCCTTAGCCGGAGCCAAGACACGCTACACCAAGCTTGAAAAGATAGCATACGTCCTGCTGATGGCCTCACGCAAGCTCCGGCACTACTTCCTTGCCTACAACATCACTGTCCCAACCTCTTACCCATTTGGTGACATGTTTCACAACTGGGAGGTGACGGGACGCATCGGCAAATGGATAGTAGAACTAGCCCTCTTCGTGGTAAGGTTTGTGGCCCGCACCGTCATCAAATCCCAAATCTTAGCAGACTGCATGGCTGAATGGACTCCGACGCCCACTGAACCCGCCGTTACCCCTCCCCAAGACATCTAGACTATCTACACCGACGGAGCATACGGCTCCATGGGAGCCGGAGCCGGTGCGGTCCTCATCTCCCCCATAGGACAGCAAGTCCAATTCGCTGCTCGCCTAGATTTTAAGACGACCAACAACATAGCCGAGTACAAAGCCATCCTCTTAGGCCTCCGGAAGGCCCGGACAGCCAGAGTCATCCTCCAGACTGACTCCCAGATTGTCACCAGCCACGTAGACAACAGCTTCCAAGTTTGATATCCGGACATGACAAGATACCTCGAAGCCATCCGCAAGGCCGAAGCACACTTCCGCGGCATACCAATACGGAGCATACCACGAACAGACAATAGCCAGGCAGACGCCCTGGCAAAAGTTGCCGCCACGGGCAAAGACCCACCATTGGGCACCTTCCTCGAAACTCTACACCAGCCGGCTGCTAAAACCCTTAACATGATCGAAACCACCAACTGGAGAGCTCCCTCTTATCCTTACTCACTATAAAAGAAGAGCTGGAAGACCCGATCGTGCTTCGCGGCATTCAGCATCGCGCCAGGGGCTACCATCTGATAGAAGGCGCCCTTTACAAGATTGGTGTCTGTGCTCCCCTCCTTTGCTGCATTACCAGACAAGAAGGGGCCAACCTACTTTGGGAGATACATGAAGGCCTTTGCGGCAACCATTTCACGCCTCACGCCCTAGCCGACAAGGCACTTCGCTAGGGGCTACATTGGCCTACAATCATGTCCAAAGCAGAAGACCTCGTCCACACCTGCCAAGGATGCCAGTGGATGGGACGTCGAAGCCACTGGCCCCTGGCTCCCCTACAACCAATCGCTCCCGTCTGGCCCCTAGCTCATTGGGGCATGGACATCATCGGACCATTCCCCCGTGCCAAAGGCAACCTTCAATATGCTGTGGTAGCATTGGAATACTTCTCCAAATGGGTCGAGGTCGAGCCCCTTACGGCAATCACATCAAAGAATGTCCAGAAATTCTTCTGGAAGAACATAATTTGCCACTTCAGCGTTCCACGATAGCTCATGGTCAACAACAGCACGCAATTCAACTCCGGGAGTTTCAAACAATTCCGCGACGACCTCGGCATCAAATTATGCTTCACCATAGTTCGACATCCTCGGTCCAATGAGGCTGTCGAATGGGCCAACAGCAACATCCTCTCTAGCTTAAATCGTCGACTCGTCGTCCTAGCTCGAGGTCTATGGGTCAAAGAGCTTCCTAAGGTTTTATGGTCCCTCCGCACCACTAACATAGTTGGAACACGAAGACCCTCCACAAATACTATGTATAACCTCAGTCCTCTCCAATATCCAGAACAATAAAAAATCATAGGTTTACACACCCACAAATAGCCACCAAACCTAGAGGTGTTACCTCCCAATAAAAAGTGCCCTTACCCCACCAAACAACCTCACACAAAACCTATGAAGACCCTCCGATATCTTGAAGGCATTGCCTCCATGCCGGAGAGGTAAAAACCTCCAGCATCTTTAAGGCAATGCCTCCATGCTGGAGAAGTATATCCCTCTACCATCTTTAAGGTCTGGCTGACCTACGTGGTGGAGAGGCAAAGACCGCTCCAGTATCTTGAAGGCTTAGCCTCCGTGCTAGACAGGCATATATCCCTCCCCCATCTCTAAGGTCTAGCTAACCTACGTGGTGGAGTGGCAATTACCACTCTGGCATCTTGAAGGCATTGCCTCCGTGCCGGACAGACATAAGACCCTCCGTCATCTTTAAGGCCTGGCTGACCTATGTGGCGGAGGGAGAACCTTCCTGGCATCTTGAAGGCCTAGCCTCCGTGCCAAAAAAGGATTCATAAAAAGTAAGGACCCTCCGGCACCTTGAAGACTAAAAGTCTCCGTGCCAAAATCATCTGATCTCTCCGGTATCTTGAAGGCCTAGCCTCCGTACTACAAGGTGTCACACATCAAAACGTTATTAAATGATATGTTCTTCCCTACTCACGCCTAACGCAATGCAGTACCCCTCGGATCTTGCACCCCGCAGCCGCTAACAGCTGCAGAATGCAAAGGGGCTGGGATAGAGGGCACATGCGAAGCGTTGATACGATAACGAAGTGTCGATACAATAAATTATAAACGCCAAAAAAATAAAGCTAACGCAAATGCAAGTTTATTCATACATGACATACAAAGAGTTTGCATTCAGCTAACCACTGTACATCGAATCTATTCCTAGCAAACTTGCTAGCCTGTTACGCCTCCCTGAAGACTACGGGAGAATGAGGGTGCTTGACCGCCATGCCTCCTAGAAATACCGCGGGACCTAGAAAATTGACCCCAATAACTACGCACAGGGGGTCAACGTGAATCCCCTCCACGGAGGGAGCTGCTGCCTAAAACAAAGCCCCCTTGACCTCAGGAAGACGATGGATCCGCTGGGAAGGGATACGAGTCAAAGGCCGAGAAATCTAGCTCTTCCCCCTGCTCCTCCGGCGGGGACTCCGCAGCCTGTACCTCCTCCACCTTCACCTCGTCCAGAATAGACTCAACAATTTCCAAAGGCACCGTTCCGTTAGAATCCCAAGGGAGGACAAGGCGTTGAAAGAAGCGTGAGCCAGCAACCTCCCGGGCTGTTTAGGCTACACACCAGTCATCCTTTGCAACCAAATAGACATCTGGAGCAGACGCAAGGGGGCCCTTTGGCTCGATCTTGACCAAGACATCGGTGGCCACCTTCGCATCCACACGCCCCTCGAAATCGCGGGGCATAACGAAATGACTTTGACGTCGGATGGTCGGAGTAGCCCCAGACACTCTGAATGCACTCGATCCCTCCACAGAGGCACCATCCCAGATACGAGCAAGGCCCCCTCTGGCTTCGTGTAACACCCTGATTTTTAGATTTCTCAAATTTCTAAAATTTTCCAAGATTATTGAATAGCTTTACGAGTAGTATAGGTTTAAAACCTATTTTCTTAATCAATCAATCAATATAGGTTATTATTTTGTGAGCATTGCATGCTGAGTTCTGCTAGGAGCCAGGTAAATGAATTAGAGTTCTTTTTTCTTTTTCTTTCTCTTTGGTGTTTTGAGTGAAAAAGATTTTGAAAAGGTTTTTACAAAATTAGTAGTGAATAAGTTAAGGATCTTAATGGTTGGAATTCAAAATCTTTGAATTCATCATCTATTCAATACTTGATTATACATGATCCTTCTCCAGTTCAATTCAAATATTATCCAAATTCTTGTTTAAATTCAATCTCTCCTCTTTCTCAAATTCCACCCAAATCTAAATTCAAATTCCTTATCTACTCATATTCTTGTTCAACTTCATCTTTTTCGTTTCTCTAAATTCACATCAAGCTCAATTCAAATTCAAACCCTATTCAAATTTCAATGCAAAAGTTTCTTTTTGAAACCCTAGATATACCTAAAGTGTCTTTGGGCTCAATCTTGCTGAAGTCCAAACCCTTAGCCGAGTCTTCTAGATGGCCCAACAAAGGATCTATGAAATCTGCAAATTTTCGCAGAGTCCTGGACAACCTCATCTTCTCATGTAGTTTCAGAGTTCAAAACAGCCTCAAATGTAAATCTTTACAATACGAAAGTTGTAGGTCTCGTCGAGAGCTTAGATCTGAACCTATGGAAGTCCTCTTTTGTATAATGGAGCTAGGAGTTATGGCCCTCGAAATCAGTGCTGCGTAGATAAGTTTGAGTTTAAACAGTTTATCTTGTGACGTATTTTTCAAAATCAAGATGACATTTTCAGAAGTTCCAAGGACTAGAAAAGTTGTAGATCTTTTCGAGTAATACAATTTAGAATCAAGAAACGTCCAATTTGGAGTCCGGAAGATGGAAATATCATCCTCGGAATACAGAGCTGCGAAAAAGGAAACTGTAACCGACTCGAACTCGAATCCGAATCGTGTTTGGTTTGGACTCCACCTTAACCAACCGCCCCTAACCCTATAAATATGAGTTTCACACCCTCTCCTACCCCTATTCTACACCCCAAGCCCTAGAAGTTACTGCTGCCCTGTCCGTGCGTCACCGGAGCGCCGCCGTTCGCTGGAGCAGCCGCCGTCGTCGCCCGTGATGCGCTACATCGTCTTCTCTGCGAATCCTCCTTCCTCGACCAATAAAGAAAGGTGAGGATCCCTTCTTCTCCTCCCTTACTACTATTTTACCATCATACTAAGTCCCTAGCCAAGTCCTAGCCCCGGCGAAAGCCCAATCTACGCCGCCACGATCGTCGCCGTCCAGGATAGTCGCGGGACAACCGCGCTGTAGCCGATTGGCATCGACATTCCCAACCGACTAGAGGTCAAATAACCAAGCCCTTTCATCAGTGCATGTCCCATAATGTTCCCCACACCCTCACCAACCAGGTCGGCCAGTAGAGCAGCAAAACTATCAAAATCAAGGTCGACATACCCGTTGTCCGGTTTCTGGACGCGTTCTGCGCGCGCACCGGATTTGCATTCACGTTCCCCGTCAATCCGAAAGCTGTATGGATGCACCAACTACGTCACGGCGTGTCCCATGGAGTCTTCTACGTTACCCTAGGAGCCCATCCCCATTTGTGCAGCGACACGACCAGGATGCCATTGCCATCCACAGCATATCGCAGCCATCACCCATCTCATCTCTGCTGATCGTTCTTCCTCTCCGTGGATGATCTACTAAAACCCATGCCATAGCATTGTGTTCCCGGGATATATGAACATCTTTGTTCAAATGGTTTCTCAAATTTAATAGCCAATCTCCTGGAACGTGAGCGTCTTCGTTCCTGCATCTGGTCGCAGTCACCACCAAACCTAGAAGCAGTCATCGCTATTTTGCCGCTACCTCGGATGACCCCTTCCAAAACCAACCATACCGCTAAGTTAGTTTTTCCGTGTTCTACGCCATGCTTCCCTCATTTCACTAAAACACCACTGAAGCTGACATCGATATTTGTGGCCACGCTCCCGATCGCCATCTCCGACGAAACCCGAACCACCACCTCTACACAGAGTCACCGGTAATATCCTAAACCTAGAAGCACAACCTTCGGCCTTTTTGATCCATCATAGGTGGTCGATACTAGATCTCAGCGTATCCCTTCTTTAATCTAAGATGTTACTTGCATAGCATGCCAAGTCAGTGCCACATCATTCTCCTTAGCCTAGTCAGTGAAGTCTAGTCTGCCCTACACTTATTGAATCCTATGCAATGATGTTTCAAGCCTGACGCAGTGATTGTGCAATAAAACCTTTCCCATAGGAAGATAACTCCAGTAAACTAGTTTTTCCTTTTCAGCCTAATCCATCTCCCAAAAGCTGTTCTCTTTTCATCTTAACTTCGACTTAGGCGATTCTTGTGTCTAAACGTTTCTAAAACCTTCTCTATCCAACCATAGTAATTTTAAAGTGTTTTAATGATGTTTGGTATGTTGTTCTTAGTGTTTTCCTTTGTGTTGTTTCTCGGTAGTTCTCGCGATTAGTCGATAACGTTCTGGAGCAGTTCGAGAGACTTCAAGACCAAGATTTCGACAACACTGAGTAGCATTGGGAATAAGGCAAGTGTCCTTGATCATCTTGAACCTATATTTTTAAATATTTTGTTTTATAAATTGCATGCAGTGTCTGTCAATATGATGGGTAGTCACCTATGTTAGGGTTTTTCTAGATTTCCCTTATCATCCCTTGGAACCTAGATGGTTTATGGTTAGGTGTCTTTTATGAGTAGATTGCTTAGCCATGCTTTTGGGATGTTGGGAAGTGTCATAATCTTAACTAATGAACATATGCAACAATGGTTGTTAATGTGTTAATGGTCTAGCAACATGGAACCTTAGTCCTTGAGCAAAATGGTTTTGATGGTTATCACGGTTATGATGCTGGTTTAGTGTTTGCTCAGTAACCTAAGTAAGGATCGGTTCGTGGAGAGACAACCCAAGAAGTAACGTACCAACCACGAGGCTGATATGGGTAAGGCATGACATACTGATTAGAGTCTATCCAGTGTGTGTTGTGTCAGTGCAAAAGGGGGCTTCTGGGTAGGAGTTGAACTCGCGTAAAGCCTGGCGGTGAAACCTAGTGGGTAGACACATACTGGGTTAATCTCTGGTTAGTGGAAAGTGTCATACAGTGATTCTTGGCGGCACACCACTAGCGTGTGTTAAGTGTTTACGCAACACGGCAACATGAAATTCACTGACTCGTGGGGAAAGCTGGACAACCTCTGCAGAGTGTAAAACTGTTATAACAGCCGTGCTCACGGATATGAGAGACTTGGATCCTCACATGATTAGTGGGTTTTGGTTATGGATATGGTTGTGGTTATGGTTCTGGTACAGGGAGTACTAGATGATTGTGGTTATGGTTATGGTACAGGGAGTACTAGATGGTTGTGGTTATGGTTCTAGTACAGGGAGTACTAGATGGTTGTGGTTTTGGTTATAGTACAGGAAGTATTAGACGGTTATGGTATGCAAGGTGGGGATCCTTGTATGCTGGATGTTGGACTGTATGTGTTACATTCACTTAATAATTGCTTAATGCTTTTGAGTCCAAATATGTTTTCATTACTCGCATTTACGCAAATATACCATGTGTTAGCCTATTCTTGGTATAAGCCTGCATATCTTTACTTTCCCCCACTTGCTGAGTACTCTATGTGCTCACACTTGCTATTTTCCCTACACCATGCGATATGTATGCTGCTGCTCAGTGAGTGAAGATGTTGAAGACTATCAAGATGAGGTTCTGACGTTCTAGGCGCGTGTCTCCTGGTCGGTTGCCTGCGGTGTTGTTGGGCACCAGTGCTTTTGTTCTGCTGCGGATATCTTCATAGAAGATAATATATGTCAATTGCTATAAGAGTTTAACGTTATTTAATAAAAGTATTGCTTTTGTTACTTCACCTGTGATGTCCTTATGTGTGTTGAACATCCTGGGCACATAGAAGCCGCATCTGGTTTTTCCCGTTAAAACCGGGTGTGACACTTCGGTCCGCCACACCTTTATACACAGATCGGACTCCAGTTAGCATCAAAGGAATAAACATTCTAGAACAACACAAGCGTACCACAAGAAGACAGATGTGGTTCTATTATATAAGGAAAACCCTAAGTACATGAAGCAAAAGGGAGTAGTCAACATACTAAGACTTTGACCCTCTTCAGAAAGAAAAGAAAGCAAAAAATAGACAATCTACGACAAAGCTACACCTTCGGGGCATCCACACGCGAAGACCGCTCCCGCGGAGCAACGGCGTGAAGCAAAAGGCCTTCAGAGGGTCGCGGTGCGCCTGCAGGCTTCGGATGAAGGACCGACTCCCTACAAAGAACCCGAGCGAAGACCCCCTGGGGCCCCTAGAGTCACCTGACCGCCATATAGCACAACATCATGCTCCGGCCATTCCTCACCCATAAGTTATGGTGGAAGTTCTCCAGAGCCACACGAATCTCCACTGGAGGTGCCTTTGGCTGAAAACCCTCCATCACGGAGTCCGGCACCTGCTGCTCCAGTACCTCGAAGGGACCAACCCCCGCTTTGTGCAGCAGGGTCAGCTGGAGAGCCACAGCCACGCATGCGCTGGACCTCGTGTAGGTCTCCGTGGCTCTAATCATGAACTTCGCAGTAGACCAAAGCCAGAAGAGCGGAATAACTACGCCTATGAGTCAGAGGGTAGTGGTGGACACCTGGCCCCAAGGCCGCTCATAGCATTGGAGGTGATCCGGGCAACGTTCGATGCAAGATTAGCTAACTACTGGCACTCCGAGCGCAATGCCACCTCCGATGCCCGAGCCTCCTTCAGCTCCCGCCGCACCTCACCCACCGCAGCCCGAAGGGTCTCAACATCACCTTTGGCCGACACATGGGCTGCGTTGGATGCATCGGTGAACTCCCGCTTCAAAACCGAAGATCTTTAGCAGCCTTCCATGCCTCAGCCTCCACGCGCTCCCGCTTCAAAACCTCCTCCCGCGGGAGACCCTCCTCACGCTCGCGGAGCACTATCTCCCCCTGAAGGTGACCCTCTGAAGACCCCACTTGCTTCCGGGCCTCCTCCAAGGCCTGACGAAGGCCTTCAACCTTGTCACGAGCCACATCCAAGGCCTGGCGCCCCTCATCTCCCAGTACCCTTGTAAAAATTAGATGCTACAAGGCACAACAGAAGAAGAAAAAGGACCATATGAGCTACTCAGAACCCGACACTGGACTCGGCAAATCGTGACTCAAACTACTGACCTACAGGGCCATCACAACCTGACGTGTCTCCACTTTCTCCAGAGGATGCTGGGCCAACGATCGCTCGACCTCTCCACTCTGGAGAAGGGAGGAGGCCGCAATGATGGCCCTTGATGCCTCTGGGTGTAGCGCAAAGTCGTCCAAAGTCAAGACCCCGAGGCCAGAGCCCTCTCGACCGCTGCGAAGGGAGCCCCGGCGGAGGGCACAGTGCCCCCAGCACTGGCTGCCAGGGCCAAGTCACCAGTCGGCTCGGGGCTCCACAGAAATGAGGCCACGTCCCCCGAGGCGGTCTTTAGGGGCACATCCGGAGGAGTCCCCGACCCCTGTCGAGGCTCCGAAGCCTCTAGGGGATGAGTCAAAGACACAACCACCTCAATGGTCACTGTAAAATACCAAGAAACACAAATCAAGATCCCGGTGCATGATCAAAATAGGATATAGCTAACGAAGCAACAACGCCTCACCAAGTCCCTCGAAACTTCTCATAGAAGGGCTTGTAACATCCTCGATGTCTGAACCAGCAAACCCAAAATCATATTCCACGGAAGCCACGCCTCCTCTCTGGCTCTGGCTGTGGCCGACAATATCCAAAGAGGCCAGGTCCTTCCCCCGGTCACCACCACCGAGCTGACCCTCACCTTCGGATGGGTCGCTGGCACTCCCAACCTACCTCTGACGCTTTCTGCGGACCAACGACGCCTCGGACGACTCAGGCGTCGAGCTGGTATGCTAACCTTCGGAGACAGAAGACCGCCGGGCCGGGAGTGGCCTCGCGTGGATCGCAGGAGCAGCGCGCGCTCATTTCCCAGCAGCCTTAGGCTCCGACGGATCCCGCCATATCGGAGCCTCCACTCCAAGATAAAAGCAGACGCGGTTGTACCGTTCCCAGCTCTGTGTCAGAGCCACCCGCCACTCCTGCTCCACGTGAGTAGGTGGGCCCAGGATCACCCCTGCGATCTCCACCGCACGCTCCAGCGGAAGGAAGCTCTCTGAATGAAAAGGGAGGCTCACATCCATGGGTTAAAAACCATACAAACAAAGAGGACTCACTAGAGCTAACGGGAGGCCGGAGTACACCTTTGGCCACTCTTCCACACCTTTCTCGAAGGCGCAGTCCCAGCCCATCTGAAGGGGCCGGATGCGCAACATAGTGAACTCTTCCATGAGGTCGCGCATGCTCATCTTCTCAGCCACCCCCTGAAGAAGGGCCAGTCATGAAGCGAACTGGTCGTCCGAGATCCCTGTCTCCGGCTCCAGGACATACGCGATATCTTGGTTTGTGGAGCGAAGGGGGGATGCAAAGCTTACATCATTGTAAAACCATCGGTGCAACCAGCCGGTATACCACCGACCATTAATAGCCTTCACCGGGAAGGCATCACAGTACTACAGGTGTATCTAGAAGTTAACACTACCGAAGCTGAGGGTCCTCTTCATCCCATCACCCTTGATCATCTTTGGCAGGCAGCTGGCGAACTGGAGGGCCGCAAAGAAATTCGCCCTCCCTTCACATCCCTCCGGCCGCATAGCCCACTCGAAGGTGGCCAGGCAGGCGATGGCATTGGCATGGAATTGTGGAAGCTCCACTTAGTAGTGGCGAAGCACCTCCTCAAGCAGCGGCACCGACAGAAAGCTTAGGCCCACTTCGAAGAAAGTGTCGAACACCACGACCTCGTGGGCTAGAGGCTCCGCAACCTCCTCGTCTAGCGGGGACCAAGCAACGGCCCTAGAGAGAATCTTCCCTTCCCTAACCATCCGGTCAAGCTTCGCATCATCGATGGCAGACACCCCCAGCACGGTGGTTTGCTGGGGATGACTTCTGCTGGCATGGCGGAGCTCCACCCCTGGCGGCTGCCCCATCAGCAACAGAGGAACCGACACCACCAGAGGGTCCCCTGCCGTGACCGCACCTGTGGCTTTGCTGGCCGCTTGAGTTCCAGCTCCACCCAGGGCACTCAAGCTAGCCATACAGATCGCAGGAGGATGGCGAAAGGCGCTGGATGGCAAGGAAGAAAGAAGAACAACAACCAATGGACGCACGCGCAAAGCAAGAACAATTGGAGGCAAAGGGCAGACGAGAATGAGGTGCAAGCAAAAAGGCCGCTCAGGGTAATCCCTCTCCTTATAAAGATAAGGGAGAGATTACCTCCCATAAAAAGCAGGCACATGCCCTGTCTATTCGCTTGCCAGGCCATTATCATGGGGGAGCAGAACCACCCCCCGCGACCCCCCCAACCACAAGACGCCACACATCCCACATTCGCCTGACAAGATGTAATCGTGCCTTTCTTCACAGGACGCATTCAATGACCCTTATCACCAACATCATCAAATAGACAGTCCAGATCAAGTGGATCGAATCCTCCAAGACAAGTCAAGCGATACTAGGGACAATGAGCCATCAACAGCAAAGCCAGGGACTGCTGGAGGCCCTGCTCCAAAAGAACCACGGGCTTGACAGCTCCATTGGTCGCCCTTGCGAGGGGCTACTGTTGGGGCTCGTTGTTAAGGACCCCTGATGGCCCCATGGCTCAGCTGGCATATGCCCATGGAGCCATGCCTCCTGAAGCCTCCATCTCCCAAAGCTATGCCTCTATCTCTCGGAGCCATGCTTCCCCCGGAACCCCCATCTCCGGGGTTCGGGCAGGCTTCCCAAAGGCTACGGGTTGAGACATCAAGCCTCAAGAAAGATCGGCCAGAAGGGGAACACCGGTCATTCTTTTCCTGCACGGAAGTGACCGGCATTAAATACCTAGGTTAGTGGACACCATCTTGACACCCAGTACAATGGAGGTTATCCTGACACCCATGACAGCGTGATGTCGGGCCGTAATTGGTGAACGACTCACCTCTCAGGCTGCAGGCACCACAATAGTTACTATGGTAGGTATTTATCCTCTATGCAGGGTAAAAAGTAGCTATCCGGGATAAGGCCTAGTAATTCGATCAGATCCTAGATATTTGTATATCGTGATAACTTATACACTAAGCTACATACCACCCTATAAATAGGGGGTTGTGGTCATCTGGGGGAAAGGAGAGGTCACAAGAAAAATGTTCAAGCCAACAAACATGACGCAGAGGTGCCCAAACACTAAATCATGCTCTGATACACCCCCAGACCGATCCATTTTTCTACTATCAATACATTTTTGGTGTTCCTTTCTCTCAAACTTTGTCTCTAAGCTTGAGTCTCCTCCTTAAAAGAAACTCGCGCCGTACTTGCTGGGGCAAGACGATCTCTTGCTCCAACAGAGGGGTAGTCTCCACTTGTATGCCCTGAAAGTTGCCACGGCCATGGAACTTCTAAAAATTCCTGTGGTCTATGAGTTTCCTGACGTCTTTCCAAAAGAACTTCCAGGAATGCCTAATGACTGAGCAGTGAAATTCTCTATTGAGATTATTCTCGATACGGCCCCGATTTCAAAAAGGACTCATCGGATGCATCTAAATGAATTGGTAGAGTTGAAGAAGCAGATTTAGGAGTTGCTCTCAAAGAGTCTCATTTATCTGAGCTCCTCACCTTAGGGATGTCCAGCGCTCTTTGTGAAGAAAAAGGACCAAACTCTTTGGATGCGTGTTGATTACCGTCCGTTGAACGAGGTCCCTATCAAGAACAAATGTTGTCACACCCTGATTTTCAAATTTCTCAAATTTCTAAAATTTTCCAAGAATAGTTGATAGATCAAATAATTAGATTAGAAAAAAAATCCTATTTTCTAAATTCAATTTCAAATTTGAATTAAGGTTATTATTTGTTTGAGTGCATTCATGTTGAAATAGGCATGTAGGGTTTATTTGGTTTTTGTTGTATTTTATTTGGCTTTGGTTGATTTTAGTTTGCTTTGATTTGATTTCAAAGCATTTAGAAAAAAATGAAAAATGAAAAACCTAACCCTTCTCTTGGGCCGCTCCTTCCTCCTTTCGGCCCAAGCATGTCAAGCCAGCTCATTTCCCTAGCTCGACGCCCCTCCCCTCCCTTCCCTCCCCAGCATGGGCCGCGCCCAGTCACGGCCCAACAGCGCCGACCCAGCCAACACCTATGCCTGTTCCCGCGCTGCGCACGCTCCTCAGCCAGTCTTGCTGCGTCCGCCCGCACTCGAAGACGCCCCCGCCTCCTGCTGCCTTCATCGCACATCGCTGCCATGTGGCCCCAACATTTTCATACCCTTCTCGGACATTGCCACGCCGACGAGTTCGAATCAACCTCTGCCGCTGCCCAAGAGTCCCAGGCCGTTTTGAGACCCTGTCGTGACGCCTATATAACCCAGTCATCCCCTTTGGTTTTTCCTCATACCAAACCCGCCGCATCCACCGCTTCTCGCCGAGATCTAGCGCTCCGCCGCCGCTTCGACCGAGCTCGCCGTTGCACTGCTCCAGAGCCGCTTTGCGCCGTCCGAGCCCACCAATAGAAGCACCTGCTCTCACCGAAGCCCTTTCCGCCATCGATTTGGTTCGCCAGCTACTAGAGCTACCCTACTGACGAGATCCCATGCGACTCCGTTGCCTCCATCGTCACCGACCCACTTCATGAGCCTCGCCGACCTCGGTAAGCCCCAAATTGAGTTCCCCGTGCTACCCTTGTCATGTTCCGCCGCTCAACGTCGCTGCCGGCAGGACGGAACGCTATCCTGACGTGTTCTCCGGCCGTGTGCCGCCATCTCAATCGCCTCCGGCCACCCCCCCCTTTTCCTCAGCTATCGGATCCGCAGCCAACCATTTAGATTAGATCTCCCCCGTACCTCTTCGATGTCCAATAGGAATCCGCCACATGTCATCACTTATCCTAGTAAGCACTTCAGCCGAGTCAGCTGCCATGTGTACGCCATGTCACCAGTTCTAGTCAACGTGTAGCCACGCATTAAATGATGTTTTTCAATACAAAAATGATTCCATATATTTCCAGTAATTTTACAGTTTAGCCCCTAAACTTTAATGTTTTTACAAAAAGAGCCCTATTTTTTTACACTTTGGTCCCTGAACTTTTCCAAAATTATATATAGGTCTTTCTATTTTTTACAAAAAGGTCCCTAAAAGTTTTTGTTAATTAAAAATTAGTCCTTTTCTTTTATGAAATAAACCATAAACTTGTTTTTAGCATAACTTTTGCATCGTAGCTCCGTTTTAAGTGATTCTTGCACCGTTAGATTCGTTTCTCCGAGTTCTATCTTTTTAGATAGATTTTGTCTTGTTGTTCCTTTGTTTGTGCTCTGTTCGTAGTGTATTTTTTTTGTGTGCTTTGCCGGTAACTGTGCGATTAATCAACAACGTCCCAGATCAATTTGAGGAACGTCAAGATCAAGTGCTAAGATACACTGAGCAGCAGCAAGGAGAAGGCATGTGTCCTTTATGATCTTCAACCTATGATTTAAAATATTTTGTTTTACAAAACTGCATGCAGTGTTTGTCAATATGATGAATAGTCACTTATGTTAGGTTTTTTCCCTAGATTTTCCCTTATCATCCCTTGGAACCTAAATGGTTTATGGTTAGGTATCTTTGGTGGGTAGATTGCTTAGCCATGCTTTTGGAATACTGTGAAGTGTCATAATCTTGGCTAATGAACATATGAAACAATGGTGGTTAACTTGTTAATGGTTTAGGAACATGGAACCTTAGGCCTTGAGTATAGGGATGTTGGTGATAGTGGTCATGGTTATGTGGTTGGTTTAGTGTTTGCTCAAGTAACATAAGTAAGGACCGGTTCATGGAGCGACAACCCGAGAAGTTCCGTACAAACACAAGATTGATATGGGTAGTCTTAGCAGATTAATTAGAGTTCTTCCAGTGTTGTGTGGGCACATGGGAGGCGTGGATGAGGAAGTTAATTCTTAGAAACCACATGGCATAAGAGGGGGCTTCTAGGTGGTAGCAGCTAGCAGTGAAACCTGGAGTGTTGGTGACACATACTGGGAGGATTCTTTGTAAAGGCTTCATAGTGATCTCCTGGCAACACACCACTGACGTGTGTATAGTCCTTGGCCGGCAATGCAATATGGAGACTTTAGTCATCTACTTGCAGGTGATGAAATCATGATTCTTGGGAAAGTTGTAGAACCTCTGCAGAGTACAAAAACTGTTATAACAGCCGTGTTCGCGGTTATGGGAGACTTGGATCCTCACATGATTAGTTGGTTGTGGGTTGGTTATGGTATGGTGGTGGAATGAGAAAGGTTATGATCGTGGTTTTGGTTCTAGTACAGGGAGTACTATGTTGTTGTGGTTTACAAGCCTTGTAAGGTAGTTGTTTGGTGGTTTGGGTTACATTCACTTAACAACTTCTTAACGCTTTTCAATTACTTTACTATTTTATTTACTCGTATTTATGGAAATATACCATGTGTCAGCCTATTCTTGATATAAGCCTGTATGTCATTACTTTTTCACACTTGCTGAGTACTCCATGTGCTCACCCTTCCTATCTCCCACAATACATATGATGTTCAGTGGAGGACTTTCAAGACTTTCAAGAAGACGACCTGGTGTTCAAGGAGTGTGTTCCCCAGTCGATGCCTTTGGAGTGCTTGGTCGCCAATACTTTCGTCCCGCTGCTGTTGTGTAGTTTGCTGTCGTTTAGCTAATAGAGTTGTTTAGGTGAAGTCTTTTATGTAAGCGTTGAACGTTTGTAAGTTAAAGTATTGCTTTTGTTACTTCACCTATGATGTCCTTATGTATATTGAACTTCATGGGCACAGATAAGTCACACTTGGTTTTGTCCGTTAAAATCGGGTGTGACAGAAGTGGTATCAGAGCCATATTGATTGTAGGATCGCAAGCCTAGGTAGAATGGTCGTGCCATAAGGTCATATTTTAAAAGCCTATTTTGAAAAAAAAATCCATCCTCGTTCTTTTCTAACCTCTCAGTTTCTATCTCCACTTACCTACTCCAATCTATTGAAAAAAATGAATTTCCAATGCTTCCCCTTTCAAAAAATTTAGTTGTCGAACCATCCCCGTTACTTCGTTGGGAAGGATGCTCTTGAAGATCCCACTTGATGCCTCTACCTCATAGGATGTTCCTGATGATGAAGTTGAAGGCCCTTCGCTACAACAAGGAATCATCTACCACAACACTGAAGATATGGAGATCCACCCCCACACAAGAGAACGTGCCTCAATGCTCCCGACATAGAAGAAGAAGGATTAGTCGATTCTTTATTAGGATGTCGCATTAGAGAGGAGCCCCAGTAGTAGAGTCTTTTTAGTAGCGCCATTTTAGTTTCTCTAGAATAGTGCGTCAATGTAATCGTTAAGGTTATTAATGATAATATGAGAATTGTTATTGTGCTAAGTGTGCGATTTGGACTTTTGTTTGAGTGTTGGTGTGTGCTGTAGAATGCTTTGACACCTTGTCCATAGTCACATCTTTAATATCTATATAATATAATATAGTCGGATTTCCCTTAGCTAGAATCCTTTCCAGTCTCGCTTACCTATTCCTATATCTTTCCAACTCTGATCAGATGGTTAACACAAGATGGAACATCAATGGCAGCTACGAGGACAACAACAACAACCAGAATCCACCACCTCTTCCTCCCATGACCCTGGAATAACAGATGGCTATGCAAACTCAAATCTTGCAAGCCCTAGCTCAAACTATGATGCAGATGCAGCAGCAACCAAATCATGTTCCTCAACCCCATCAACCCTCAAGACTTCGAGAATTTAAGATAACTCAGCCCCCAGTCTTCAATCATGCAGTAGAGCCTATGGATGTAGACGATTGGCTAAAAGACATTGAAAGGAAGCTATAAGTTGCACAATGCAATGACAGAGAAATGGTTCTTTATGCTTCACACCAACTCGCCCGTCAAGCTTTGGACTGGTGGGAAGCATATTGTGCCATGCATGAAAACTCAGCAGCTATCACTTAGAAGGAGTTCAAATCTAGTTTCCGCACTCATCATGAGTCATCAGGAGATGTTCATCTAAAGAAGAAAGAATTCATGAGCTTAAAGCAAGGATCAATGACTATAAGGGAATATGTAACTAAGTTAACCCACTTATCTAGGTATGCCCCAAATGAAGTAGACACGGATGAGAAGTAGCAGGAATGTTTTCTAGATGGTCTGAATGATGCCATTGAGTGTGCCCTACTTCCCCAAGAGTTCGCTAATTTCCAAGCTATGGTGAACAAAGCTTCAGTGGTTGAACACAAGCGTCGTCAGCTAGATGAGAAGAAGAAGAGAAAGATGTCATTTCAAGGACAAGGAAGCAACACACGTTCCCGTGTGACAACTCAAGCTCCTCCGCAATGTCCTATGTTTCATTCCAACAACCAGAACAAGACTCAGTCCCAAGCCCCAATTCAACACTCCAATCCATCAGACACTCCGCAAGCCAAGAACAACCCAGCTACTCCCGCCTTAGGCAAGAGATGTTTCCATTATGGAGAAGAAGGACATTATGTGAATATGTGTCCTAAGAAGTATCCAGGACTGGCCAACATTAATACTCTGAAGTCTACTCAGTTCCAATCCCAAGCACGTAATGGAAATCAGGCCCCTGCTCAGAACAATTGTGGATAGCAAAACTTCATCCGTGGGAAGGTCAACCATGTTACCGCATGAGAAGCTCAAGGTGCTCAGGATATAGAGTATGGTATGTCCCTTGACAACTCCTGGCCCGCATCAATTTGATTTGATTATGGAGCTCCGCATTCTTTCAAAGCTACAAAGTATATGTGTCGTAGAAGGAGTCTTAAAATAAGGGGGGTAGACTTTCCACAAAATCTTATAGTTTTAGAATCTAAGGGTATAGATATCATTCTTGGAATGGACTGGTTAGCCAAGTTCGATGGAGTAACTAAGGTGAGCTAAAAGAAGAACAATATTCAGAAGCTATACTCTGATCCCAGAAGTGACTGTCAAGGATAAGTACCCTTTTCTTAGAATTAGGATATGCCTCAGCAAGTCTCCAAGATAAGAAGGCCCGCCAAGGTCAACCAACAGACGAGGAAGCTATCTAAAGCAAAGTGATCAGGGTATGTCAGAGCAATGAGATCAACCCATAAGGAAAAAAACAATTTGGAAAGCGAGAAGATAATTTGAAGACCAGATTTCCCTTATCTCTTTTTCGATCTGCCCGAATCTCGAGGGCGAGATTCCTTTAAGGGGAATAGATTTGTCACACCCTGATTTTCAGATTTCTCAAATTTCTAAATTTTTCCAAGAATAATTGATAGATCAAATAGCATAGGAAAAAGTCCTATTTTCTAAATTCAAATCCAAATTTGAATTAAGGTTATTATTTGTTTGAGTGCATTCATGTTGAAATAGGCATGTAGGGTTTATTTGGTTTTTGGTGGATTTTATTTGGCTTTGGTTGAGTTTAGTTTGCTTTTATTTGGATTCAAAAGCATTTAGAAAAAATGAAAAATGAAAAATCTAATACTTCTCTCGGTCCGCTCCTCGCATGGGCTTTGACGTCACGGCCCGACTGCACCAGCCCAGCCAGCACCTCGGCACGTCTTGCCACATCCGCCTGCACCCAAAGATGCCCCCGCCTCATGTCGCCTTCACCGCACATCGCTGCCATGTGGGCCCCACCATCTTCATCTCCGTCTCAAACATCACCGCGCCGTCGAGTTCAAATCAACATCCGCCGCCGCCCAAGAGTCCTGGACCGTTCCGAAACCCTGTCGTGCCGCCTATATAACCTAGCCGTCCCCTTCAGTTTTTCCTCAAACCAAACCCGCCGCATCCAGCGATTCTCGTCAAGATGCAATGCTCTGCCGCCGCGCTACTCCGGAGCCACTTTGCGCCGACCGAGCCCACCAATAGAAGCACCTGCTCTCACCGAAGCTCTTTTCACCGTCGATTTGGTTCCCCGACTGTTGGAGCTACCCCACCAACGAGATCTCGTGCGTCTCCGCCGCCTCTATCGTCGCCAACCCACTTCCCGAGCCTCGCTGACCTCAGCAAGCCCCAAATTGAGTTCCTTATGCCACCCTTGTCGTGTTTTGCCGCTCAACGTAGCCGTCGGCGAGTTGGAACGCCATCATGACTTGTTCTCCGGCCATGCGCCGCCACGTTCCCCTTGGTCGCTACTGTCCTGATCGCATCTAGCCACCCCCACCTTTTCCTCAGTCGTCGGATCCGTAGCCGACCGTTTAGATTAGATCTCCCCGTACCTCTTCGATGTCCAATAAGAATCCACCACGTGTCATCACTTATCTCAGTCAGCACTTCAGTCAAGTCAGCTGCCACGTGTACGCCATGTCACCAGTTCTAGTCAACGTGTAGCCCACGTGTCATCCAGTCAGCAGCCACGTATTAAAGGATGTTTTTCAATACAAAAATAATTCTAAATATTTCCAATAATTGGTAATTTTGCAATTTAGCCCCTAAACTGTAATGTTTTTACAAAAGAGCCCTATCTTTTTACACTTTGGTCCCTGAACTTTTCCAAAATTACATATAGGTCCTTCTATTCTTTTACAAAAGGTCCCTAAAAGTTTTTGTTATTTACAAATTAGTCCTTTTCTTTTATAAAATAAACCTAAACTTGTTTTTAGCATAACTTTTGCATCGTAGCTTCATTTTAAGTGATTCTTGCGCCGTTAGATTCGTTTCTCCGAGCTCTATCTTTTTAGTTAGTTTTTGTCTTGTTGTTCTTTTGTTTGTGCTCTGTTCTTAGTGTATTTATTTTGTGTACTTTACCGGTAATTGTGCGATTAGTCGACAACGTCCCGGATCAATTTGAGGAACGTCAAGATCAAGAGCTAGGATACACTGAGCAGCGGCAAGGAGAAGGCAAGTGTCCTTGATCATCTTGAACTTATGATTTAAACTGTTTTGTTTTACGAAACTGCATGCAGTGTCTGTCAATATGATGGGTAGTCACCTATGTTAGGGTTTTTTCATAGATTTTCCCTTATCTTCCCTTGAAACCTAGATTGTTTATGGTTAGGTATCTTTGGTGGGTAGATTGCTTAGCCATACTTTTGGGATACTGTGAAGCGTCATAATCTTGACTAATGAACATATGCAACAATGGTGGTTAACTTGTTAATGGTTTAGCAACATGGAACCTAGGCCTTGAACATAGGGATGTTAGTGATAGTGGTCATGATTATGTGGTTGGTTTAGTATTTGCTCAAGTAACCTAAGTAAGGACCGGTTCATGGAGCGACAACCCGAGAAGTTCCGTACAAACACGAAGCGGATATGGGTAGGATTAGTCGATTAATGAGGGTTCTTCCAGTGTTGTGTGGGCCAGGTGGGAGGCGTGGATAAGGGAAGTTAATTCTCAGAAATCACATGGCACAAGAGGGGGCTTCTAGGTGGTAACACCTAGTAGTGAAATCTGGAGTGTTGGTGACACATACTGGGAGGATTCTTTGGAAAGGCTTCGTAGTGATCTCCTGGCAACACACCACTAGCATGTGTATAGTGCTTGACCAGCATTGCAACATTGAGACTTTAGTCATCTGCTTGCAAGTGATGAAATCATGACTCATGGGAAAGTTGTACAATGTCTGCAGATTCGTCAGATATTATTTATTCTAGTATCTGGAACCTTCCACTTGACACCTATTTAAACGGCTCGGGGCATAAATCTCATGATAAGTCCCAAAAGCTTCATATTGAACTTCAATCGGAACTTCTCTTGACCCAATGACGTGTTGATCTAGTTTCCATCGGAGCCACAAGGGACTGTTTAAACTGATTCATTTCTGTCTATAAGCTATGAGGATAGGGATAGAGGAAGAGGGAAAAATCAAAATTCATAATAAAGAGATAGACGGAACTACTATGAAATGACTTATTAGCAGATTCATAGAGGGAAGCAACCACGAAAGCGGGGGTCGACGAAGCCGAAGCGAGAATATCGGCTGTTGAAGAATGAGCCGACGACTCAAAGGCAGTGGCTTGGTTAAGGGAATGGCTATAAAAATTGTTATAACAGTCGTGCCCGCAGTTATGGGAGACTTGGATCCTCACATGATTAGTTGGTTGTGGGTTGGTTATGGTATGGTAGTGGAATGAGAATGGTTATGGTCGTGGCTTTGGTTCTAGTACATGGAGTACTAGGTTGTTGTGGTTTACAAGATAGGGAGCCTTGTAAGGTAGTTGTCTGGTGGTTTGGGTTACATTCACTTAACAACTTCTTAATGCTTTCCAATTACTTTACTATTTTATTTACTCGCATTTATGCAAATATACCATGTGTCATCCTATTCTTGATATAAGCCTTTATGTCATTACTTTACCACAGTTGCTGAGTACTCCATGTGCTCACCCTTCCTATCTCCCACAATACAAATGCTGCTCAGTGGAGGACTTTCAAGAATTTCAAGACGACGACCTGGTGTTCTAGGAGTGTGTTCCCCAGTCAGTGCCTGTGGAGTGCTTGGTCGCCGATGCTTTTGTCCCACTACCGTTGTTTAGTTTGCTGTCGTTTAGCTAATAGAGTTGTTTAGGTGAAGCCTTTTATGTAAGCATTGAATGTTTGTAAGTTAAAGTATTGCTTTTGTTACTTCACATATGATGTCCTTATGTGTGTTAAACTTCCTGGGCACATATAAGCTGCACTTGGTTTTGTCTGTTAAAACCGGATGTGACAAATATCCACTTCCCAGAATTGATATTCTGTTCGAACAACGGTGCCCGAGTTTTCTCAAAAATCAATTTGAGATTGGGCTATCATCAAATCCGACCGGAGGATATTCCAAAGATGGCTTTCTCTACCCGTTACAGGCTTTATGAGTTTACCGTTATGTCATTCAATCTAACCAATGCCCTGACATTCTTCATGTAGTTGATGAACACAGTCTTTATGGAGGAACTAGAGAAATTTGTCTTTGTTTTCATCGATAATATTCTCATATACTCCAAGACTGAAGAAGAACATTCTGACCATCTCCGTGTCATTCTTAGCCAACTTCGAGATCACCAACTATATGCCAAGTTCAACAAGTGTGAGTTCTAGCTCAAAGTTATTTTTTTGGGGCATGTTTTATCCGAGAATGGTAGTGTTGTTGATTCGAGCAAAGTGCAAGAAATCCTCAATTGGGTTCAACCCAAGAATGTCACCGGCATCCGAAGTTTTCTTGGACTTACGGATTATTACTGCCGGTTTATCAAGAACTTCTCCAAGATTGCCAAGCCAATGACTGAGCTATTGAAGCAAGGAAGTGTATTTGAGTGGACGAGTGATTATGAGTCAACCTTCCAAACTTTGAAGAAACTGCTCACGACCACTCCCGTTCTTACTCAACCCGAAGTGGACAAGGGCTTTGACGTTTATTGTAATGCTTCCCGCATAGGCCTTGGATGTGTCCTCATGCAAGAAGGTTAGGTTGTTGCTTATGCCTCACGCCAGTTGAAGTGCCATGAGGAGAACTACCCAGCCCATGACTTAGAGTTTGCAGCAGTTGTGCATGCTCTGAAGATTTGGCGCTACAACCTGCTAGAAAATTTATGTCGTATCTATATGGACCACAAAAGTCTCAAATAAATCTTCACTCAAGTTGATCTAAACATGAGACAGAGAAGATGGCTTGAGTTAATCAAAGACTATGAGCTAGAAGTTCATTGTCATCCTGGCAAGGCGAATGTGGTCGTCGATGCACTAAGTCGAAAGGCTTGACACAATTGTCGTATGGTCAAGCCTGAAAATGCCACACTTTGTGAGGAATTCCGAAGGCTTGGACTCGAAATGGTCCTAGAGGGATTTCTTGCAAACTTGGACATCAAATCCACCCTCCTGGATCAAATCAAAGAAGCACAGAAGGATGATAAGGGCATGGCCCGAATCCAAGAGAAAATGAAGGAAGGCAAGGCTATCTGCTTTTTTGAGGATGATCAGGGTATTTTGTGGTTCGAGAAAAGGCTAGTGGTTCCGAGGGTTGAGGCATCGAGGAAGAAGATTCTAGATGAAGCCTATGACTCTTTTCTATCCATTCACTCGGGGAGTACCAAGATGTACCAAGACCTCAAGCCAAGATTCCAGTGGACTTGCATGAAGCGAGAAATCACTCGATATGTTGTCGAGTGTGACGTCTGCCGGAGAATGAAGGTCGGGCCCCTCAAGTCGGCCGATACACTCCAGCCATTGTCCATTACTTCATGGAAGTGGGAGGAGATCAGTATGAACTTTGTTACTAGACTGCCAAAGACTTCTCATGGGTACGATTTTATTTGGGTCATCATGGACTGACTCACAAAGTCAGCACATTTCCTCCCAGTGAAGACTCGATACAGTGCCAAGGATTATGCCGAGTTGTATATCACTCAGATTGTTTGCCTTCATGGGATTCCGAAGAAGATCATTTCCAATCGAAGCACTTAGTTCACTTCTCCATTCTAGAAGAGCCTTCATGAAGCCATGGGAACCGAGCTCTTCCATAGCACCACTTACCACCCTGAAACTAATGGTCAAACTGAGAGAGTGAATCAGATTCTAGAAGACATGTTGCAAGCTTGTGCTCTCACATACCAGAAGAAGTGGGAAATTTGCTTGCCATTCGCCGAGTTCTCCTACAACAACAGCTATCAGTCAAGCATTGAAACATCACTGTTTGAAGCTCCTTATGGCCGAAGATGTCAAACACCATTGAATATATCCAAATCTGATGAAAGGGCTTTTCTGGGCCCAGAATTGGTCAAAGAGGCAAAAGAGCATGTTCTGGCTATTCGCAAGTGTCTCCTCATGGCTCAGTCTTGACAGAAGAGCTATGCGGACCATCGCCGATGAGAACTTGTGTTTGGTATTGGGGACTTGGTATATGTCAAGGTATCACCTCTCAAAGGGGTTCGACGCTTTCAAGTTTGAGGGAATTTGGTGCCTTGTTATTGTTGGAGCAAGAGTTCATCTTGCCCCCAACAAGTATGGCGAGAGTTTCTTCTAAGGAGGAGACTCAAGCTTGGAGACGAAGTTTGAGAAGAAGGAACACCACGAATGTATTGATAGTAAAAATTTGGAGCGGGCTAGGGGGAATATCACAGGAAAACTTTGTGATTAGGCTCCTTTGTGTTGTGTTGAGTGAGCTCCTTCTTTTTTTTCCTTTCCCTTCCAGGTGACCACGACCCCCTATTTATAAGGTAGTACGTAGCTTAGCGTACAAGTTATCACGATGTATAAATATCTAGGACCTGGCCAGATTACTAGGCATTATCCTGGATAACTACCTTTTACCCTACATAGAAGATAAATATCTACCGTGGTAACTATTTTGGTGCCTGCCCCCTGAGGGGTGAGCCGGTTGCCAATTATGGCCCGGCACCACTCTGTCGAGGGTGTTAGGACGACTTGCATCGTGTTGGGGTGTCAGGATAAGCACCACTTGCACCGGCATTAATCGCCCATCACCTCGCATTAGGTCGGCTATAGGGGTGCCCTTTATTCCCTGATATTATCTCTGGAGGCCAGCTACGTCTTTAGGATTTGGAAGGCTGCATGGGCACCGGAGGGACAACTCGAAGGGGTCCGCAGCCTCCGAGGATAAGGCCTCCTACTAAGTTCAGAGGCCGAAGGCTCTGGGGGAACTTGCTATAGCTTCGAGTCTTTGGAGGGCCACGCAGGTGCCGAATAGGCGGCCCGAAGGAGTCTGCAGCCTCTGGGGGTAAGGCCTCCTGCTGAGTCTGGAGGCCGAAGGCACTAGAGAGACCTTTGAGAGCGATCATAAACTATTATCCTCAGGCTGGTCTATTTTCTCCCAACAGTACCCCCTCATTCTCTGGTCTCGACGTTTGGAGGGGTGAGAGGATGTAGAGGAAAACCAACTCCAGCCTGGATTTGTAACAAGAATGCCCGAAGGCCATTCCCTGTCCCTAAGGAGTATTTCGACGGGAACTGTGGGTGTTGACGGTGAAGCTCAATGCTGACAATGCATTGGTGATGGCGGCACACCCTGGGGTTATGTTGTGGTCAGAGGTGCAGCCAACGTTGAAATCAGATTCGAAGACCGAAGACGTATCAGCAGAGAAGGTACATTCTAGAGCCTGTTGTAGTTGGAGTATGCGGTATCAGGACTCGAGGCCAGAGGGGCGTCGGTGGAGATGATGCGCTCTAGGGTCCATGCCGAGGCCAATTTAGATTCTTCAGACTATTTTGGTGATGGGTCTGCTCTCCATTTGAGTTTGTTAGTGTGAGGGATCACGTGTGGGATCAGGGAATCCCCACATTTGCCCGTTTGAGGACGGTAGGATGGGATGTGTCACTGGTGCATTTCTGACTAGAAAATGCGTGGGTTCATCTAGGGTCTTGTGCCCATGCCCCTGGTAGGCGCCGAAAGGGGTCTAGGTCATTAATGTGACGGGACATTCCTGCGAGGAAACGAGGCATTGTCGGGGGATGTTGCCATGTATCGGTGGGACGACTTGATATGGCGACGGGCCTCCAGAGATTAATGAGGGACGCCACGGAGCGATGTCAAGTTGGTTAACTTGTCTTTGAATATGGCATCATCTTCCTCCCCATCCACTTCGCAAACATCAATGATATCAATTGCTTCTACTCCGACTTTCGTCCCTGCGGGGCAGACAACTTCCTGTTGCCCCTGCCCAACCCCCGGTTCGGGAGACCATGCCTATCGAGATCTTCGATATTTCTGACGATCATGCGAGGATCGACTAGGATCTCCAACGGAGGTAGAGTGATGAGGAGGAGTGGACTTCAGTGGCGAGGGCTGTGAAGAAGCGGGAGGAGGACCCAACGGTGGCTCCTTCGGTTTCTTCCTTGTCTTCTAACAACTCGAGGGTCGGCTACTGCATCAAATTCTGTGGTGGCAGGCCACGAATGAGGTGTATACACCGCTCCATACATGGCCCTACCGGGATCTGTAGGAGGCGAAGGTGGCCTTCGGGGGTGCGTCGCGGACATCCCTATTCTGTCGTTCGACTATAGCCCTACAGCGGGTCATAGTTGTCTTTTTCCACATTGTACTCTTTCTCCCCCTGGTTTGCTCTCTCGGGGTTTGCCTCCTCTCAACGGCCTCTGTACTATTTGCTTCTTTGTACGCGTCCTCCAAATGCAAAATTTGTTTACTAATATAATTTGGACCCTTGGGGGAGATTGTATCTCTTTTTGGGATGAAGTGTGAGGGGGTCCTTCGAGCAGGGGACCGCGTGTCTGTGTGCCTTCGTGCCTTCGTGCCTTCGAGCTGCTTCTCTTTGTCCCCTTCATAGGCAATGGCTAGTTTTTTGGACGACCGACGTACCGAGCCTTCGTATAGAGCATCGTCGGTTTCGTTCCTTCCTGGTGAGAGGTGGCCTCGGGAATATGGCGGTGGTGGATACGCAGGGTAACTAAGGATAGGAAGTCTAGGTGAAGCGGTGGTGACCTTGTGTCACACCCGGTTTTAACAGCCAAAACCAGATGCGGCTTATGTGTGCCCAAGATGTTCAACACATATAAGGATGTCACAGGTGAAGTAACAAAAGCAATACTTTTATAGAATAAACGTTAAACTCTTACAACAATTAACATATATTATCTTCTATGAAGATATCTGCAGCGGAACAGAAGCACTAGTGCCCAATAACACCGCAGGCAACCGACTGGGAGACACGCGCCTAGAACGTCACAATCTCGTCTTGATAATCTTCAACATCTTCACTCACTGAGCAGCAGCATACATGTCACATGGTATAGGGAAAATAGCAAGTGTGAGCACTTGATGCGCTCAGCAAGTGTGGGAAAAATAATGATATGCAGGCTTATATCAAGAATAGGCTAACACATGGTATATTTGCGTAAATACGAGTAATGAAAAGATATTTGGACTCAAAAGCAATAAGCAATTATTAAGTGAATGTAACCCATACAGTCCAATACGCAGCATACAAGGCTCCCCACCTTGCATACCATAACCGTCTAGTACTCCCTGTACTATAACCAAAACCACAACCATCTAGTACTCCCTGTACCAGAACTATAACCACAACCATTTAGTACTCCCTGTACCAGAACCATAACCACAACCAAACTCATAACCACAACCCATAATCAAAACCCACTAATCATGTGAGGATCCAAGTCTCTCATATCCGTGAGCACGGCTGTTATAACAGTTTTACACTCTGCAGAGGTTGTTCAGCTTTCCCCACGAGTCAGTGAATTCCATGTTGCCGTGTTCACGAAACACTTAACACACGCCAGTGGTGTGCCGCCAAGAATCACTGCATGACATTTGCCACCAACCAGAGACTAATCCAGTATGTGTCTGCCCACTAGGTTTCACTGCCAGGCTTTACGCAAGCTAAGCTCCTACCCAGAAGCCCCCTTTTGTGCTGACCCAACACACATTGGATAGACTCTAATCAGTATGTCACGCCTTACCCATATCAGCCTCGTGGTTGGTACGTTACTTCTTGGGTTGTCGCTCCACGAACCGGTCCTTACTTAGGTTACTGAGCAAACACTAAACCAGCATCATAACCGTGATAACCATCAAAACCACTTTGCTCAAGGACTAAGGTTCCATGTTGCTAGACCATTAACACATTAACAACCATTGTTGCATATGTTCATTAGTCAAGATTATGACACTTCCCAACATCCCAAAAGCATGGCTAAGCAATCTACCCATAAAAGACACCTAACCATAAACCATCTAGGTTCCAAGGGATGATAAGGGAAATCTAGGAAAACCCTAACATAGGTGACTACCCATCATATTGACAGACACTGCATGCAATTTTATAAAACAAAACATTTAAAAATATAGGTTCATGATGATCAAGGACACTTGCCTTATTCCCAATGCTAGTCAGTGTTGTCGAAATCTTGGTCTTGAAGTCCCTCGAACTGCTCCAGAACGTTATCAACTAATCGCGAGAACTACAGAGAAACAACACAAAGGAAAACACTAAGAACAACATACCAAACATCATTAAAACACTTTAAAATTACTATGGTTGGATAGAGAAGGTTATAGAAATGTTTAGACACAAGAATCGCCTAAGTCGGAGTTAAGATGAAAAGAGAACAACTTTCGGGAGATGGATTAGGCTGAAAAGGAAAAACTAGTTTACTGGAGTTATCTTCCTATGGGAAAGGTTTTATTGCATAATCACTACGTCAGGCTTGAAACATCATTGCATAGGATTCAAGAAGTGTAGGGCAGACTAGACTTCATTGACTAGGCTAAGGAGAATGATGTGGCGCTGACTTGGCATGCTATGCAAGTAACATCTTAGCTTAAAGAACGGATACGCTGAGATCTAGTATCGACCACCTATGATGGATCAAAAAGGCCGAAGGTTGTGCTTCTAGGTTTAGGATATTACCGGTGACTCTATGTAGCGGTGGTGGTTCGGGTTTCGTCGGAGATGGCGATCGGGAGCGTGGCCACAAATATCGATGTCAGCTTCAGTGGTGTTTTAGTGAAATGAGGGAAGCATGGCGTAGAACGCGGAAAAACTAACTCAGCGGTATGGTTGGTTTTGGAAGGGGTCATCCGAGGTAGCGGCAAAATAGCGATGACTGCTTCTAGGTTTGGTGGTGACCGCGACCAGATGCAGGAACGAAGACGCTCGCGTTTCAGGAGATTGGCTATAAAATTTGAGAAACCGTTTGAATAGAGATGTTCATATAACCCAGGAACACAATGCTACAACATAGTTTTGGGTAGATCATCCATTGAGAGGAAGAACAATCAACGGAGATGAGACGGGTGATAGCTGCGACATGCTGTGGTTGGCAATGGTGTCCTAGTCGTGTCACTACACAAACGGGGATGGGCTCCTAGGGTCACGTAGAAGACTCCATGGGACACGTTGTGACGCAGTTGGTGTATCCATATGGCTTTCGGATTGACGGGGAACGCGAATGCAAATCTGGTGCGCGCACAGAACGCGTCCATAAACCGGTTGGTGAGGGCATGGAAAACATCATGGGACATGCACCGGTGAAAGGTCTTGGTGATTTGACCTGGTCGATCGGGAACGTCGATGCCAATCGGCTACAGCACGGCTGTCTCGCGGCTGTCTGCGATGGCGACGACCGTGGCGGCATAGATCGGGCTTTGATCGGGGCTAGCGCTTGGCTTGGGACTTAGTATGATGCTAAAACAGTAGTAAGGGAGGAGAATAAGGGGTCCTCACCTTGCTTTGATGGTCGAGGAAGGAGGATTCGTGGAGAAGACAATGTAGCGCATCACGGGCGGTGGTAGCAGCGGCTCCGGCGAACGGCGGTGCTCCGGCGATGCACGGACAGGGCAGCAGCGACTTCTAGAGCTTGGGAGCGTGGAATAGAGGTAGGAGAGGGCGTTCAACTCATATATATAGGGCTAGGGCGGCTGGTTGAGGTGGAGTCCAAACCAAACACGAATCGGATTGGAGTTTGAGTCGGTTACGGTTTCCTTTTTGGCAGCTCTCTATTCCGTCCAAACCGAACACAAATCGGATTGGAGTTCGAGTCGGTTACGGTTTCCTTTTTCGCAGCTCTCTATTCCGATGATGATATCTCCATCGTTCGGACTCCAAATTAGACGTTTCTTGATTCTAAATTGTAGTACCAGAAAACATCTACAACTTTGGTAGTCATTTGAACTTCCGAAATACCATCTTTATTTACAAAAATGCTCCACAAGATAAACTGTTTGAACTCGAACTTCTCTATGAAGCACTGATTTCGCGGGCCATAACTCCTAGCTTCATTATCCAAAAGGGGACTTCCATAGGTTCAAATCAAAGCTCTCGACGAGGCCTACAACTTTGGTATTGTCAAGATTTGCATTTGAGGCTATTTTGAACTCCGAAACGTCATGAGAAAATGAGGCTGTCCAGGACTCCGCGAAAATTTGCAGATTTTGTGGATCCTTTGTTGGGCCTCCTAGAAGACATGGATAAGGGTTTGGACTTGAGCAAGATTGAGCCCAAAGACACTTTATGTATATCTAGGGTTTAGAAAAGAAAATTTTGCAGAGAAATTTGAATATGGTTTGAATTTGAATTGAGCTCGGAGTGAATTTAAGAGAAACAAAAAAGATGAGATTGAACACAAATATGAGTAGATAAGGAATTTGAATTTAGATTTTAGGTAGAATTTGAGAAAGAGGAGAGATTGACTTTAAACAAGAATTTTAATAAGATTTGAATTTAACTAGAGAAGGATCAGGTATGATCAAGGATTGAATAGATGATGAATTCAAGGGTTTTGAATTCCAAACCATTAAGATCCTTAACTTATTCACTACTGAGTTTTGTAAAACCCTTTTAAAAATCTTTTTCACTCAAAACACCAAAGAGAAAGAAAAGGAAACAGAACTCTAATGCATTTACTTAGCTCCTAACAAAACTCAGCATGCAATGCACACAAAATAATAACCTAAATTGATTGATTGATCAAGAAAATAGGTTTTAAACCTATTCTACTGGTGAAGCTATTCAATAATCTAGGAAAATTTTAGAAAATTGAGAAATCTGAAAATTAGGGTGTTACACCTTGTTGTTTCTTGTTATCGTGTGCTCCTCGGGCTCTGCGCTGGTAAGGCCTTCTTCCAAATTTGTTCCAGATTTTTGACCCAGCGAAGCCCATCTGGAACCTTGGGAGACAAGGTCTGGAGGTGGTCTTCGACCCTTTTAGCCACTCCCTGGCTCCGGAGGTAATTCGCCCGGGGCCTGGAGATTAAGTGTTGGAGGTGAAGCCGAAGGCCAGACGGGAGAGGTGGTCCTCGACCCCATCGGCCCTTAGCCGCTTCCTGGCTCCAGAGGGAATAAGCCCGGAGCCTGGCAATGGCATTTCATAGGCGAAGCCGAAGGCCAGGAAGAAGAGGTGGTCCTCGACCCCCTCTGCCCTTAGCTGCTGCCCGGCTCTGGAGGTAATCCGCCCGGAGCCTAGCGACAACGTGTAGGAGGCGAAGCCAAAGACCAGACGGGAGAGGTGGTCCTCGACCCCCTCGGCCCTTAGCTATTCCCTGGCTCTGGAGGTAATCCGCTCGGAGCCTGACGACGGCGTGTCGGAGGCGAACCCAAAGGCCAGGCGGTTGAGGTGGTCCTCGACCCCCTCGACCTTTAGTCGCTGCTCGACTCCAGAGGTAATCCGCCTGGAGCCTGGCGATAGCATGTCGGAGGCGAAGTTGAAGGCCAGATGGGAGAGGTAGTCATCGACCCCCTCGGCCCTTAGTCGTTGCCCAGCTCCAGAGGTAATCCGCTCGGAGCCTGGCGATGGTGTGTTGGAGGCGAAGCTGAAGGCCAGACGGAAGAGGTGGTCCTCGACCCCCTCGGCCCTTAGCCACTACCCAGCTCTGGAGGTAATCCGCCCGGAGCCTGGTGACAGCGTGTTAGAGGCGAAGCCGAAGGCCAGACGGGAGAGGTGGTCCTCGACCCCCTCGGCCCTTACTATTGCCCTGCTCCTACAACAACCAGCTGGGATACCATACTATTTCTCGTGCTATGCAGAGTGGGCTTTTACTAATTGTTAGCATGCCTTCATAAAACGATGTATGAACCGTGTCTTTAGATGAGACTATAGGGTAGTGAATTTACCTGTTACCATACGTGTCTGAGTCATGCGGGCCATACCTCTTTGGTCTGTTGGCTGCGCCTGTCGGGGGCTAGTGGGCTTCACATCCCTCCGGCACGGAGGCGCTTGCCTTCAAGATGCCGCGGGATTTTGTCCGATAGGTTTTTGGAACCTCACCGTCTGGCGGAGGTTTTGTGAGACTATTTGGTGGAGGTTTTTGTAAGACGCTCCGCCTCGCAGAGGTTTTCGAATGTCTCTCCATTTTTGCTGAAGCTTTTGCAGGACTATTTGGCGGAGGTCTTTTTTAAGACGCTCCACCTCGGAGGTTTTCGGAAGTCTCTCGGTTTTTGCCGGGGCTTTGTAAGACCTTCCGCTTTGTCGGAGGTTTGGTAGGACTCTCCATTTTTGTCGGAGGTTTTGTAAAGGATTCTCCGCTTTTGTCGGAGGTTTGGTAGGACTCTCTGTCTTTGCCGGAGGTTTTGTAAAGGGCTCTCTGTTTTTTCTGGAGGTTTTGTAGGATCTCCGTTTTTACTGGAGGTTTTGTATCCTCTTGTAAGACTCTCCGTTTTTGCCGAAGGTTTTGTATCCTTTTGTAAGACTCTCTGTTTTTGCTGGAGGTTTTGTATCCTTTTGTAAGACTCTCTGTTTTTACCGGAGGTTTTGTATCCTTTTGTAGGACTCTCCATTTTTGCCGGAGGTTTGGTATCCTTTTGAAAGACTCTATTTCTACCGGAGGTTTTGTATCCTTTTGTAAGACTCTCCGTTTTTGCTAGAGGTTTAGTATCCTTTTGTAAGACTCTCCATTGTTGCCAGAGGTTTTGTATCCCCTTCGGCATGTATTAACACCAAAGGCTCTACACACTATCAGGGCTACGCAATACCTTCCAGGAAACCTAGGCAACCTTGCCTTTCAGGTGACCTAGGCATGCTACGCCCGCGGTGTGTAGGCTCGTCGTTCTCCCGAGGAAACACCCCAGATGCACCGCAACACTGTCCACCAAGGGTGTGCCCTGGCGCGTGGCATTTATATGACCGAAGCTGTGCAATGCCTTCCAGGAAACCTAGGCTTGATGCCCTCGCAGTGACCTAGGCATGCTACGCTCGCAGTATATAAGCATGTCGTGCAACGAGGGTTCCTTGCGACAGCATTCCTCAGAGCACCACATCCTCACATCAAGGTAATCTCTTGATATGCGGCGTCCACACTATCGAGGCTGTGTAATGCCTTCTAGCACACCCTGGCATAACTTGCCCTCTGGGTGACCTAGGCATGTTGTACTGCTGCAAGTGTGTGGGCTCCACTACCTACCAGGGCTAAGGCTACCCTTCGGGAAACCTTTTCAGGCGACTTTAGGATTAGGCAAGCAATGCCTACAGGTGCGTGGGCATGTCAGACCTCCCGAAGAAATCCGCCGGGGGCACCGTAACTACATTACCAAGGAAGTCCCTTGATAACGGGCATCTACAAATAATCAAGGCTATGCAACGCCTTCTAGGAAACCTAGGCGTGATGCCTTCGCGGTGACCTAGGCCTGCTATGCCCGCAGTGTGCAGGCATGTTGAGCAACGAGGATCCCTTGCGACAGCATTCCTCAGAGCACCGCATCATCGCCCCGAGGACATCCCCGGGACGTGGCTTCAACATTGTCGATGCTATGCAATGCCTTCTAGGACACCCTAGCAAAATCTGCCCTCTACGTGACCTAGGCACGTGGCACAACTGCAGACGTGGGTTTTGCACGATTACGTTACTAGTTAAGTATTGCAGTCTACTATTGGCAATAAGCAGCTAATTGCAGTATAATAGGTCAAATGACTACTCATAAGTCATATCAAAGGAAGATTTAACTTAAGTTCTACTGCTTACTGCTAAACAGGGACATAATCTAGATCTACCATTCTATCCAATGGCTATCTGTGCTAAAAGCTTCTAGCAGTAAAGTTGGAGGCCTCCAACATATTTTTACCGTACTGCACGAAAGATAGACCAGCTGGGTAAATTATCTATAGGTAATAGCGGGTGTACCTTTGCCAGAAGAAAGCCTCTATTATGAGGCTTGAAGGCCTCGAAGCCTATGGCTAGGCCGGGAGAGGTGGTCCTTGACCCCCTCGGCCCTTAGCCGCTGCTCGACTTTGGAGGTAATCCGCTCGGAGCCTGGCAACGGCGTGTCGGAGGCGAAGCCGAAGGCCAGGCAGGAGAGGTGGTCCTCGACCCCCTCATCCTTTAGCCGTTGCACGGCTCCGTAGGTAATCCGCCCGGAGCCTGGCGACGGCATTCTACGACTCAGTCCTCGTCACTGGGATATTGCACCGTCGGTAGCGCAGTTGATGGTGATGGAGCGGGGTCGGAGGGCCAGGGATCTGCTTGAGAGCGTGCCCCAGGCCTCCGACCCCTGTACCGTCCTTCACCGGTTCCCTCCATGGCTAGGTATCCTACTTTTCTTTCGAGGTACTCCTCCCGGAAGGTTGTGAGGGTTCGGCAGTGATTGGTGTGGTGGCCGCACCCTGGTCTGTGCTAGATACACCTGTATGCTTCCAGGGGTACCGGAGCTTGTGGTTTATGTTGAGGTCGCTGCCGAGGGTCGCGTGCCCCGGAGCCTGTGGTTTCCTCAGGGCCTCCTTTCCTTTGGGGAGACCGTCAGGGTCATCTGGTGAACCGATTTACAGAGCCAGGGTGGCTCCGACTGCTCTTCCCTGGACGAGGCGGACTTGGGGTTCCCCGAGTGCGGTTGGCGTCACGAGGGCCGTTGAAGCCTATGACTCTTTGATATCTATTCACTCAGGGAGTACCAAGATGTACCAAGACCTCAAGCCAAGATTCCGGTGGACTTGCATGAAGCGAGAAATCACTCGATATGTTGTCAAGTGTGATGTCTACCGGAGAATGAAGGCCGAGCACCTCAAGTCTGCCGGTACGCTCCAGCCATTGTCCATTCCCTTATGGAAGTGGGAGGAGATCGGTATGGACTTCATTACTGGATCGCCGAAGACTTCTCATGGGTATGATTTTATTTGGGTCATCATGGACCGACTAATAAAGTCAACACATTGGTTTAATTCCATAATAACATGACATTGGTTACACGTCAAATTATGCAAGAATTTGATGCTTCCTTTTTCGATGACGGTGCACTCTCAAAGATTCGACAACGGATCACCAAGTTCATGGTGTCTGAAGTCATCAGCCCACATGGCGAGTTTCACCATAGAATCCCTAGGTTATGAGGTCTTGTGTAATATGAGTTGATCAAAACTTTATAACATTTGTGATTCTATAATGAATTGATTGGAACTTTGTAACCTTTATGATTCTATGATTTCATGAGTTCTTATATAAGTATGTTTGTCGATATGGATTTAGATGTGTTGCTATTGTATGTAGGGAGAAGACGGTTGCCAAATCATGGCTACGCTCCAAGATGCAGTCAAGAAGAAGGACAATCTAGTAGGATAACATACACATAAATGACAGGTAACCTATTTATCTGTCACCTATGTTAAGACATAGGTGATGGGTAACCTATTCACCTGTCACCTATCTTAACATAGGTGATAGGTAAATAGGTTACCCATCACTTATGTCTTCTCCCCAGCACATGGGTCCAAGACATAAGTGCCGGGTAACTAGGTTAACATAAGTGACGGGTGAAGAGGTTACCGGTCACTTATGTCATTCTCACTAGCACTTGTAGGCGCTTATAGGTGACGGATTATGGTTACAGTCCGTCGCCTATAATATAATTGGTGATGGGTCCTTACTCGTCACTTATTACTAGTCATCAATTACGCATTCGACGTGACACGTCACTTATTACTAGTCATCAATTACGCATTCGAGGTGACGGGTGCGGGACCCATCACCCATGATGGGTATAACCCGTCACCTATTATCTTTTTTCACATAGTTCTTGTTAGTTTCTTAAGGTGTCTCAAAGCAATTTATTATCTCACAATCATCTAGGATTGCTCAAAGAGCTAATTTTTTCCATAAGAAACAAGCTCATTCTCTCTTATCATTAAATTACTTGCAACATCATCTTTTGCTTATGTGAACATCTAATTAATGCGTCACGTCCACAAAATGTTGATTACATGATTAAGCATTCATAATCATCATGGCATTATGTTCATGCATATTTGTTTGATAACTTGAGTTCAAACTTGTTTCAAAAGTATGTGGAGGTAGTTTAGAGCCCTTTAGGAAAACCCTAAATGCCTTGGAGATGAAGGAGAATAGAATCAAGTTTTTTAGCACGAGACCGCTCTCACGGTCTGACCGGTATCCCCCACGGTCGGACCACCAGGGGGCAGCCATGTGGGCTTCCTATAGTCTGAACGACCCATCTCGCGATTTGACTACCACACACAGAGCCTCCACTGAAGGAAATTGACCAACTCTCTCACACTCACTCTCTCTCACTCCTTGACCCACACCAAGAGAGGGAGAGACTTCCTCAACATCCACGACAACTGGAGATCGACAGAGGGAACATCCTCGAGCTTCCTGAAGGCTCCCTCGAGCTCATCCACTTCATCCCCTTTTGTCGGAGGAGTTCCTATGTGCGTTCATCCACCTCAAGCCCCTACATCACCCTGGATCCTGATCTCCAAATTGGAGCTTCCTCGGAGTGAGCCCCTCTAATAGAAAGCTTCCCTACGCTAAGGTGAGACATCTCCTACCATTTTCCTGTCGTTCACAAGCTCTAATCGGTCCTCATTCCATTTAGACCCGAGTTTAACCCTGCCTAGAGCTTCCCCATGGGGTATTTTTAGTTTAGCTCAGTGAATATTGTCCAAATCACCTTAGAAGCACTCCACTAGTCCGATAGAGTGTTTTGGTACCCTTCACGGTCAAAGCATCACCGGAACCTTCACTGGTGGCTTTCGAAGGGTGCTGTTGGTAGAGTCTCGCGGTCTGACCACGACTAGGGTCAGTCTGATAGCCAGACGGTAGTCTGACCGCTGACATACTATTAGTCTGATCACCAGAGGCCAAAACCTTCTGAACACTGGTGGTCTCACTACCACTTCAACACCAGTCTGACTGCCAGCCACTTAAAGCTATATGCACTTAGGTTGTCTTATCCGGGGTTTCAAACTTTGATACCCTAATCATTTGGTGGTCTTTTGCAAACTTTTTTTAAACACGACATTGTAGCAATGTTCAAGCATGCATCATATGCGCACTTTTCCATCGTTTGATTATTTACGCAATGCATTCCTGATTTGTTTAGAGAGCGTTATGCCGATAGTCCAAGTGAGTGAAGGCGGTACCGAGTTACCTGAGTTCTGTGAGTGTTGTGCGGGCAGTATCAGGCAACTGTCAGAGCAACAAGGCGAGCATCTAAGCATATTGTCCCCTCTAGTTGAATTGAATGAAGTCTAAATTGATAAGTTGTCACTGATGTATGGTTGCATGTTTAGTGATGTTGATGTCAGGTTTGTATGAATAGAACCTATGTTGATTTGCATTACCTCTACCTTGAGTTGTTCATTATCTATATCCTTGTATCCTGGATAACTTTGTTGATGTCTAACTTAAGATTTATTCAAAATGCTTGGCAATGTTTAGGTCCTCGGTAGAAGACGAGCAATGGTTCAACCGTTGTTCGTGAGCTTAGGGCTTACTTATTATTTACAAACACAATGACAATGATATGTGTTGTATGAGATGCGAGGATGAGGCGAGATGTGGGCAGTGCTAGGGGTATTTTCTTCACTGGAGGAGTTCCTCGGTGTAGTTCGGGAAAGGATCCTGGACACCATAGACCGCTTGCATCGTTTAAGCACCGTCCATCGGTATCGTTGGCTTTAGCACTTTCCATACAACCACATATTCGGATAATGGATGATTGAGCTAAGTATCATACATCATGCTGACGCTTGCCTCGTGGCCCTATGACACGTAAGAAAAATAAAGGAGAAGCAAGGTAGTGGGGAGCTAGAGGTGTCCGGGACACGCTCACAGTAACCCCAGTGTCATAGGGGTATGTGCAAGTGGGTAGTTCTGGGTATGAGAAAGGTTATCTCGGGGACCAAGAGGATGGACCCAAGTCATGTGGGTAAAGTTGTATCCCCTGCAGGGTGTAAAAACAATTTGAATTGCCACGCTCTCGGTCATGAGCATGCTTCTATCCATCCGCATCAGTCGTAGAGTTTCCGGAATTGGAAGTGTTTGGTATGGTTTCTTGGGCATGGTTGGTGATGGTATTGGTTCACATGAGATGGTTCCATTTATATTTATGTGCAAGTAGTTGGTTATAGGGTAGAAAGGTATTTTGGTTAAGTATAGGTGCTCACATATAGGTGGTAAGGTTGCTTATGCATAGGAGTTTATTTAACCTTGTGGCCTACACCTTGCTAATGAGTCATTGCATAATCCTTAGAGTCAGATTATCTATATGTACCCATTATGGATTAAGTTTTGAAAGTACCTTCATATTAATGCTGCTCTTTCAGGTTCTACCGATGGAGTGGAGCTCATGTTTGGCTACTTAACACCCGCCAATATAGGTGGCGGGAATGAGTAGTGCAAACTAGTCATGTTGCATGCCTTTGGGAGTAGCCTAAGGTCATATGACTTAACCTAACTTTTGATGGTTCATAGATGTTCATCTTCTGCTGCGTAGTTTCTAGTTGGTCAGGAGGTGATCTGTTATTTATCCTCCTAGCTCCCATTTGATGCAAATTGTTGTAAATGATTAAATGCTTTAGAACTTGTGATATAATCTAATTGCTCGCTCATTCTTAAGATTTGTTGTGATTTTATATGTTGGGAAGGCATGTGTTCCGATCTTGGGCACAAAACACGTGCTGGGACTACCAAGATGGTATTCCGATCAATTATCATGGACATGATTAAGTAAATGATCATCCTGGTGATTCATTGGAATACTATTTGGTTGTTTCCTCACATAATGTCTAAGAAACTAGCATTAGGAGTGGCCTTAGTGCCCTCCATAACCCAAAGTGTCACCTCGTCCTAGATGGCTCCCACCAGTAGCAAATCCACATGTGGACTTGCGCCCTCAAACATTCAAGCATTGTGATGCTTCCAGATCATCCGAGCAGCAATGAGCCAAGGATGAGAAGAAAGTTGAGGTCACGTCAGACTCTCCTTGTGCACCATGTCAATAGTTTGCCATCACCGCAACCAGTCATAGAAGGAGGCATTCAAAGGTTGTGGGGGCAATCTAGGGAAAGCCCACCTCTGCTAGGGACACATAACCAAACTATAGGGTTGCGGGTAGGCTACACTAGCACAAAATAAATTTTCTCTACCGCGTTCAACCAGGAAGCCATGCGAGTAGGGGATCATGAATCGTTACCACTTGACGAGCAGTGCAGCGGAAGAAGAGTTGGAGCAGACCAATCCAACGTCGTGCGCGTCAAGTAGTCGATCGTCAACCTCGTCCCGAGCACGTCCCGAGCACCTTCCGAGTACTCGCGAGTACGTCCTGAGTAGATCAGCACTGCAATAGTAGCAGCGCCTCTACGGTATCCACACGTACAAGGATGGAATCGCCGTGCGCCGGTGTGCTAGCACCGCGCGCCCGGCTAGGGTTTCGAAGGGAGTTCGGGAATAGGAGGCGGCTAGGGTTTTTGGTGGCAAGATCTATTTCCTTTCGGAAAAAACTCTATGCGCCTTGGCCCCTGCCTATCTTTATATAGAGCACGCTAATGGGCCTTTAATCAACATTAAAGCCCATTATGACTCTAAACCCTAATGGTCCTTTAATCAATATTAAAGCCCATTAGCAGATCCAATCCGCAAACTCGATCGCCTCTAGGGCATATCACCAACAATCTCCCACTTGCACTAGAGTCAGTACAAGTTTTATATTCCATCCCCTTAAGTGTGTGACCCGTTAGGTTCATGTGTAAACGGCCGCTATCCGGAAACCCTTTTCCGAATTGCAAGTCAATAGCGGTACCTAGCAGGACATATTGACTCCCGAATGCACACAAAGATCATATCGGCTGAACCTTGATATACTCATGCACCAATCCCTTTACCACACGATACCAGTCAAGCTCAAGGCGAGATTCGTGCCACCCTTGTGATAGCTCGACCATTCACTCGATCAAGTAGTGGATTCACCATGATTAACTCTTTAATCACATTGGCATGGCCATGCACTTTCCAATCCAACTACCTCGAGGGGCCCAGAGATATCTCTCCCGTTATTTAGGAGGGGTAAATTCCATCTTGATCACTCACATCCCACGACATGTTTCATAACATACCCGAAAGCAACCTTTATAACTACCCAGTTACGGAATAGCGTTTGGAAGCTCCTAAGTGTGTTACTACACATTCTGGAATCAATGATGATCTCAGGTCAAAGGATTCTGTAGGTACACCATTTGAGATAACAACTGATGGCACATTAAAAATAACAATCCCAGCAGTATCTCAGGGTGGGTCTATCCAACATCATGTTCTCTAACATGTGTCCACATTACTGATTTGATATCTCCATATCTATGATCCGTGAAACATGATCATCATTCAGTCAAATGTGCTAATCTATAAATCATTATTGTCCCACACAATGATATGAGATTAGGGACTATTTAGAATAACATCATAAAAACAAAGAGTTTCACAAACAAGTCACATACTTGCTGATCAATGTAAATGATAATTATTCATGGAACCAGATAACAATTATCCAAAAGTACATTAGCATAGACAGAACACATTCTCTCACATGCACTAGAGTCTATCCCGCAAGTATCTAATACCCATAGAGCTCAAGTGTGCCTCATGCTTGGGCTGTGAGAGAGGCTTCGTCAACGGATCAGCAATATTCAAATCCGTGTGCACCTTGCATATTTTTACATCACCTCTATCAATAATCTCTCGAATGAGGTGATAGCGCCGAAGTATGTGCTTGGACTTCTGGTGCGACCTAGGCTCCTTGGCTTGTGCAATGGCACCACTATTGTCACAATAGAGGTCCATTGGACTGGACGCACTAGGGACCACACCCAACTCAGAAACAAATTTTCTGATCCAAACAGCCTCTTTTGCAGCTTCCGAAGCTGCGATATACTCGGCCTCCGTCGTGGAATCAGCAACCATTTCTTGCTTGGAACTCTTCCAACTCACCGCACCTCCATTAAGGCAAAACACAAAACCAGACTGCGATCTCGAGTCGTCCTTGTCGGTTTGGAAGCTAGCATCGGTGTAACCATTTACAACGAGCTCCTCCTCACCTCCATAGACTAGGAACATATCCTTAGTTCTTCTCATGTACTTGAGGATACTCTTTACTATAGCCCAGTGACATTCACCTGGGTTCGATTGATATCTGCTCGTAACACTTAGAGCATAGGAGACATCTGGGCGTGTACAAAACATAGCATACATGATGGACCCGATAGCAGAAGCATACGGGATCGCACTCATCCTCTCGAGCTCATCAGATGTCTTAGGACATTGATTCTTGCTGAGAGTGATGCCATGTGACATTGGCAAGAAACCTTTCTTGGAATCCTGCATATTGAACCGATTCAATACCTTGTCAATGTACGTGCTCTGGCTTAATCCGATTAGTCTTTTCGACCTATCTCTATAGATCTTTATGCCCAATATGTATGCTGCCTCTCCTAAATCTTTCATTGAAAAACTCTTTTGCAATGAAGATTTGACAGCATCGAGCATTGGAATATTATTTCCGATCAATAATATGTCATCCACATATAAGACCAGAAACACAAGTGCGCTCCCACTAGTCCTTTTGTAAACACAAGGCTCTTCTTCATTCTTGATGAAACCAAACCCTTTGATCACTTCATCAAAACGAAGATTCCAACTCCGAGAAGCTTGCTTTAGTCCATAGATGGACTTTTGCAGCTTGCAAATCTTCCCAGCATTTTTCGGATTGACAAAACCTTCAGGCTGTGTCATGTACACATCCTCACTTAGGTTTCCATTAAGGAAAGCCGTTTTGACATCCATTTGCCATATCTCGTAGTCGAAATATGCAGCAATTGCTAGGAGAATCCGAATAGACTTTAGCATTGCGACGGGCGAAAACGTTTCATCATAATCAACACCTTGAATTTGCCTGAAACCTTTTGCCACCAATCGTGCCTTATAGATGTGAACATTTCCATCAACGTCTATCTTTTTCTTAAAAACCCATTTACACTCGATAGTTTTCACACCATCAGGTGGATCGACCAAGTTCCAAACTTGGTTTTCTCGCATGGATTCTAACTCGGATCTCATGGCTCCAAGCCATTTTTCGGAGTCTGGTCCCACCATTGCTTCCGAGTAAGTCTTAGGTTCATCATTGTCCAACAATAATATGTCGCGCTGCCCTGTGGTTAGGAACATAAACCGCTCGGGTGCACGACTGAACCTTTCCGACCGACGTGGGGCTGGTGTCTCAACAACAGGTTCTGCAACATCTTGCATACCGAGTTGTGGTTCAATAGGAGTTGAAACAATTTCAAGTGGTTCCCGAATTTCTTCGAGTTGCACCGTACTCCCACTAACTCTCTTCGCGAGAAACTCTTTCTCAAGAAAGACACCATTCCGGGCGACAAACACTTTGCCTTCTTCCCGGTTATAGAAATAATATCCTTTGGTTTCCCTAGGATACCCCACAAAGAAGCATTTATCAGATTTGGGAGTGAGCTTATCAGACGACAAACGTTTTACATAAGCCTCACAACCCCATATCTTAAGGAAAGACAATCCGGGACGCTTCCCGGTCCATATCTCATATGGTGTCCTCTCTACAGCCTTAGATGGAACCCTGTTTAACGTGAAAGCAGCAGTTTCTAGAGCGTATCCCCAGAAGGACAATGGAAGATCAGATTGGCTCATCATCGACCGGACCATGTCTAACAAGGTTCGGTTCCTCCGCTCGGACACCCCGTTCCATTGTGGCGTACCCGGTGGAGTCAATTGTGGAACGATTCCACATTGCCTTAGATGATCACCAAATTCATGGCTCAAATATTCGCCTCCACGATCTGATCGCAGAAATTTAATTGTCTTGCCTATATGATTTTGTACTTCATTCTGGAACTCCTTGAACTTTTCAAAGGATTCAGACTTGTGCCTCATTAGGTAGATGTAACCATATCTACTAAAGTCATCGGTGAAAGTAATGAAATACTGAAAACCACCTCTAGCTGTAGAACTCATCGGTCCACATACATCTGTATGTACTAGGGCCAATAATTCATTTGTCCTCTCACTTTGACCAGTGAAAGGCGTCTTAGTCATCTTGCCAAGTAAACAAGACTCGCATGTATCAAATGATTCGAAATCAAATGAATGTAGAAGACCATCTTTATGGAGCTTCTGCATACGCTTCTCATTTATATGGCCTAATCGACAATGCCAAACAAAAGTGGGATTCAAATCATTAAGCCGAGGCTTCTTTGTATCAATGTTATAGATAGTTATATCCTCAAGATCCAATATATATAATCCATTTACTAATGGACAATTACCATAGAGCATACCATTCAAAAATATCGAACAACACTTGTTCTTTATTATGAATTCATAACCGTCTTCTTCCAAACATGAAGAAGAGATAATGTTTTTGCCCAAGGCAGGAATATAATAACAATTATTTAATTCCAAAACTAATCCTGAGGGTAGCGATAAGGAGTAAACGCCAACGGCCAACGCAGCAACTTTTGCACCATTGCCGACGCGAGCATCCAGTTCGCCTCTTGCACACTTCCTAGTCCTTTTCAGTCCCTGCAACGATTTGCAAGTATGAATCATTGATCCGGTATCAAATACCCATGAATCATCAGGACGAGTAGCAAGATTAATTTCAATAACATTTATACCTGAAGATGAAGTCTTACTTCCCTTCTTCTTTTTGAGTTCTTCCAAGTACAATTTGCAGTTCCTCCGCCAATGACCAGTCTTATGGCAGTGGTGGCAAGTGTCAGAAGCGGCAGGGCTAGCCTTGGGCTTTCCAACAGGTTTAAGCTTAGAACTCGAGATCTCATCCGAAGTTTTAGCCTTGTCCTTGCGCTTTCTCTTCTTGCTATCCTTTTGAACCATCATCACATGACTAGAGCTCTTCTTAATGCTTTCCTCAGCAGTTTTTAGCATCCCATGCAATTCAGCCATGCTTTTCTCCATGCTGTTCATATGAAAGTTCAAAATGAACGGCTCGAAGCTCGCAGGGAGCGACTGGAGAATTACATCCGTAGCCAACTCAGGGCTAAGGGGAAAACCAAGTTTTTCCAGGCTTTCAATGTAACCAATCATTTTGATCACATGAGGACTGACTGGACTGCCTTCTGTTAACCTGCACGCAAACAAGGACTTTGAGGTGTTGTACCTCTCGGCCCGAGCTTGGTTCTCAAACATGCCTCGGAGTCCCACAATCATATCATGGGCATCCCTGTTCTCATATTGCTTCTGAAGCTCAGAGGACATACAGGCAAGCATGAGGCAGCTAACATCCAGTGAATCGTTGGTGTGCTTCTCATAAGCCCTCCGATCCGCGGCAGGAGCATTATCAGCTGGTTCATCAGGATAGGGGACCTCTAGAACATATTCCTTTTTCTCTTGTTTGAGAACAATTCTCAGATTTCTATACCAATCAATAAAGTTTGTTCCAGAAAGCTTCTCTTTTTCAAGAATCGATCGCAAATTAAAACTGGAAGTGTTACTAGCGGCCGGTGCCATAATCTACAACAGAAAATGCAGGTTCAGCACTATGCCTATGTGAATCTTCCATTAAACAATTTAACAAAAGATACTCCACTATATGTGTTTTCCCTCTAACAACATATAGAGGATCAAGATCCATATTCAACTAAGTTCTAGTGAGCTTTGGCATCACTGCTAGAAACTTAGTGACATAGGTAAGCAACGCTTTGCTAATCACATCCCTATGTGACTCTTGTTTGCTGGGTGGCATCGAATGCCCCGGCGCCCAACACCATACCCCAAAGCCCAAAACCGTTTTGATAGCTTTATCAAGTAAACCAATACTATGCGTGTGGATGTCCGATATCCACTCTAACTGGTTAAGATAAATGATGGCACCCTGCTTTGGCAGACCTACCACACAATGATCAAAACCTTTGTAGGTGCAGCTATTGGAAGGGCATCAATTACTCTTGATTTTTCTGAGGGAAACTACTCTATCATGAAAATCACATCCACCACATATAAAACATGAAAGAATAGTATGACAGGAACATAAAAACATCACAGCCAATCATATTAACTGTGACATAGTATGGCCCCTTCACATGGTGATCTTCATCGCCACGGTTCCTGTCCTCCGGGTCATCATGCTTCAAATCTCCATGATCTTGTTCTAGTCTATTACACCTAATAGCACTAGATAAATTACATGAGAAGAAGCATCACAAGTCGACACGCAGGCCGTTATACAATAACATGACAGCCTTGGGCTGCAATTAACCATGACTCGCAGGCCATGAAAAATTACACATATGCATCACATATCACAAGGCCATACCAGTCACAACATTCTCTGCAAAAATGAGTTAAGCGTAGAATCGAATTCTAATGTCGTGATGGGATCATGTTATTACAACAATCTATGCGTGTACGCGACGGCGGTCCCCGCGGGTTTCAGGGCAGCGCCCTGAAAACCTCTCGGAAATACATAGATCGCATCTATGAAATCGCTATGAAAATCTCATCGGATCGATCGTATCGAGCCAATTCCAAGTCATTCATAATGCCTCAATTTCCATTAGATCAATCCCATTGATCATCGCGTGAGGTTTTTCCAGAAACGATGACAGCACACACGACCTCGATCTGCTGTTCTCCCGACCATGTCGCGATGCACGCAGTTAGCCCCGATGGTGATTCCAGCCGGTAGGGGCAAGTCGCACGCAAAAACAGGTGGGAGATCGAGCTAATCTTTTTGGCTATGTGATTTCATCGACTGGCATCTCATCCGATCTCTAATTAACCTAACCAACCGTGCATTGATCAATCCATCATATGAACTGATCAAAAACAATAGATCTAATCTATTTCTATCACATATCTTCTATATGTGACTGATCCAGATCGAAAACTACGCAGGATGGCTCTGATACCACTGAAGGGTTGCGGGTAGGCTACACTAGCACAAAATAAATTTTCTCTACCGCGTTCAACCAGGAAGCCATGCGAGTAGGGGATCATGAATCGTTACCACTTGACGAGCAGTGCAGCGGAAGAAGAGTTGGAGCAGACCAATCCAACGTCGTGCGCGTCAAGTAGTCGATCGTCAACCTCGTCCCGAGCACGTCCCGAGCACCTTCCGAGTACTCGCGAGTACGTCCCGAGTAGATCAGCACTGCAATAGTAGCAGCGCCTCTACGGTATCCACACGTACAAGGATGGAATCGCCGTGCGCCGGTGTGCTAGCACCGCGCGCCCGGCTAGGGTTTCGAAGGGAGTTCGGGAATAGGAGGCGGCTAGGGTTTTTGGTGGCAAGATCTATTTCCTTTCGGAAAAAACTCTATGCGCCTTGGCCCCTGCCTATCTTTATATAGAGCACGCTAATGGGCCTTTAATCAACATTAAAGCCCATTATGACTCTAAACCCTAATGGTCCTTTAATCAATATTAAAGCCCATTAGCAGATCCAATCCGCAAACTCGATCGCCTCTAGGGCATATCACCAACACAAACTTGGCGGGAGAAGTCACAAGACGTGATCAAGTTCTGAACCATTTTTTCAGCTTGATCACAGAGTAGACAGTAAGCCGGATGCGGTAGCCCACAACCACGCCCAACCAGTTGGACATCCAGCAGTGATGTACTTGCAGCGATCTATAGGTGCCATGTATGCAGTGGTGGATCCAGAGCCATCAAATAGAAGGGCTCTCCCTCTTATTCTCCTCATCTTCTCTTTTCTTCCTTTTCCATCCCCAAAAATTGAAGGGGACTTCCAGGTGCGCCCGAGCGGTAGGGGGGCTTGAGCCCCCTTCGCCTCATGGTGGATCCACACCCCTGCATGCATGTGCATCTTAGATCATGCCTCATGCCAGCCCTCCCCCCCCCCCCTCTCTCTTTCTCTATCGAGGTGTCTATCTCTGTCTTGTTTCCTATCAGTGATTCAGTACACACTACAACAGAATTGGTCATTTGAGCCAGGTCATCAGTGCCGGCTAGGCCAGAACTGGCACTAATGAAGTATCAATGTCGGTTCGTAACTTCCGACACTCGTTCAATGATTGAGCTAGGGTCAAACCGATGCTGATACAGTATCAGTGTTGATTCTTAGGAAAAATTGACACTGATACATTATTAATGTCGGCAAGTAATTATGAACCAACACTGATACTTTTTATCAATATCGGTTATAGGTATCAGCCGACACTGATATTACTTCCTACATATCACTACCCCTTAGCTGTCTCCACACCTCCACTCTCTTTCTATCCCTATTGCCCCCCTGCTCGCTGCCTCCTCCTCATCGCACTTGGCCCGCCGCCTCTTCCTCGTTGTGCCCTGGCCCGCTACTGCCTCCTCATCACACGTTGCACCGCCGCTGCCTCCTCGTCATGCGCCACACCATAGCCTCCTTGTCCTCTTCACACGTTGGCATGTCACCTCCTCCTTGTTGGCCGCTGGGCCGCCTCCTCCTCCTCCTTGTCACCTCCTCGACGTCCCCATGGCGAGTAGTGGCAGTGGAGGTGGAGAGTGTAGATCCAAACAGCATGGAGGTGGCCGCTACATCCTATTCGGCCGTCCGGGTTCAGGTGACCTCCCTCACACTCTCGGCCTCTAGATTCTTGACGGCGTATCCATGCCCTACATGGAAGGGCCACGAAACACCTGGGTTAGTTCTCAAATTCTAGTTCTCCAATTATAGTTAGCAATTTTAGTTAGCCAATTTAGGTCCCAAAATTTGTATTAGCAATTTAGTTGTGCTGCATTGTTCTTAGAGATGTTTCCTAGGGTTTTGGGTTCTTAAATATGGTCCAATAGCATGTGGCTAATGATAATTTGTGATGCCTTGTTCTTAGGCCAATGATGATAATTTGTGAGATGTTTACTAGGGTTTTGGGTTCTTAAAGATGGTGTAATAGCATGTGGCTAATGGTAATTCAAAGATGCTGAAGACCATCATTGAGTCATTATCCACATGTTGTTGCACCATTTTTATCAAATTTGAGTTACTAAACCCTAAACCTCTATGTTAGTCGTTATCTGAGGCTAATTTTGACTTGAACTTCAAATGGGCTGATTGATTTGGCATTGGCATTTTTTTTCTCTGGGCATGTAGATGTACATGTGACTTGTCCCAGGTACATCTACGTGCTCAGGATGAAAATCTGTTTGCTAGAAATTATAAGAAGGTCAGTTAATATTGCAGTTTACAATTAATAAATTTTGACAAGATTAAATTCAAAAACTAGCATGCCGATTGATGTAGATGGTTCCTCAACTACAATGACTAAATTACATTATTACGGACATTGATGGCACACCACCTATGATGACGACCACATTGGCTGATAACAATAAAATGAAGATCACTATCTCTTTTGAGGTTGCAATACCTAAAGAAAGATATATCACTTTAACAGCATCTAGCTCCGAAACAGACCAAAGGCTTATGGCTAAAAGATCTATTGTCCATGCCCTTTGTCACACCCGGTTTTAAGACCAAAACCAGATGTAAACAATATGTATGCCAGGATCAGTTATTCATACATATAGCGACTTCATTAGTGTAACAGACACAGTGCTTCTTATTACAATGTTAAATTATTACAAAATGACTCCACACGGGTCTAAAGAAAAGAACACCACAGCGGAAAAAGGAACGGCGCAGCTCCAAGCCAACAGGCAGCCAACCGAGAGTTCCACAAGCCTAGAACTCGGTATCATCCTCGGGGAACTCATCCTTAGGAAATTCTTCAAAGGTTTCACCTACTGAAACAGCAAGCGTGAGTATTTCTAATACTCAACAAGTGGGGGCAAAAAAATGAATTTGATATGGTGGCTTGAAACAAGGTTTCCTATTCTAGGGTTTCATTTGCATAAAAGCCAATTTTTAGCCCTGAACTATGGAAAACAAATTTTTATTTTAACCGGGAAAAGATGTACCAAAGATTTTCTTTAACCTCTGGGAATTCAACCCAATTCCCAAAGATCTTCTTTAACCTCCGGGAATTCAACCCAATTCCCAAACCAAGAGAAACACCCACCCGACTAATCATGTGAGGGTCCATGCTGCTTATAACCGTGAGCACAGCTGAATATTCAGTTTGACACTCTGCAGAGTTTGTGCACTTTACCCACGAGTCATGATCTTCTCTGTTGCCAGCACCTGATGGTACCTTACACACTTCCGGGGTGTGCGCCAAGAGATCACTACGAGGCTTTTCCAAAGAGCCTCTCAGTATGCACTTTGCCCACTAAGGTTTCACCTCCGTACATAAGTGGAGTAACCCTCCACCCCAGAAGCCCCCTCTTGTGCCGGGTAGAATCGAGAAGTAACCCTTCCTTATCTACCATCCGATTGGCTCATACAACACTGGGAGAACATCTAGTTACTAGGCCAAGCCGTACCATATTGGTCTCGTGGTTGCTTTGTTTGCCATGGATGTTCGCTCCACGAACCGGTCCTTAAAATGGTCTGGGCAAGACCTCCAATAACCCCATAAGGGTATATTACCAAACATTTCCAAACAACCAACCATGTTGGGAAAAGTAGCCCTTTCTTGCCCAAAACCCTAATTATCTTTGTTGTTAACTCCCTTAACAACATCAGTTTTCATGATATTCTCTCTATATCAATTTTTAGTTTATAACTCAAGATTCATCACCTACACGCTACATGTTCATCTAAAGCATGGCTAAGCATAAACATGATGATCTTGTATGGATAAAGCATCTATATCTAACACTAGTATTTGCTATACTACCCATTTTGTAAAATAGCATACATATTCGACAAAGACTCGCTTTATGTAAAAACTGGGTTTGCAACATGGTCAAGACACTTGCCTTCGTTGACGTGTTGCACTGGTCCTTCAAAATCTTCCTCTTGAAAGTTGCCGAACTCCTGGACTGAATCGTCTACACGAGCACACAATCTATCATAAGAACAGTACACCAAACATTTCTAAAACTAGATGAAAACCTTATAAACAGATTCTATGCGACGCTACGATCGTTTGAGCGCAAAAATCACCTAAATTGGAGCTACGAACAAAAAAGTTATGATTATTTGAAGTTCCAGGGGTGTTTCTGTAAAATTTCCTTATTATCAGAGAAAATCCGAATTGTTTTTATACTGGAAATTGGATTTATGACGTCATAAAGCAAAACAGATTTAATTCTTAAAAGGAAAAGGCATGAAAAAGGTTCACGGGGCTTGTGGACCACGGAGGACACACCGGTCCACCGGTCCATGGTGGACCGAATGGGTATGCCCCCGACCGGTCTAATCCGAGCCGTAGATCGGAGATCCGATGGCCGGGGTTTGAAACAGCGATGCCGGCGGCTTCCAACTGAGGGGGCGACGGCCGGCAGCAGCAGGGGCGGCGGCGAGCTCGCCGGCGATGCTCCAAACGGCGCATCCGACCATGATACTCAACAGTGAGCGGCGGAAAAGAGAAAGGGAGAGAAAGGGAATCTCACCACGGGTTCGACGGTGACAGAGGAGTACCGGAGATGGCTGGCGACGGTGAGGGAGGCCGGCGGCACTTCGGTCTTCGGCGGAAGTGGAGTCCGGTCATGAGAGACACTCCAAAAAGCGCTAGGGACGAAGACCGAGACCCTACGGAACCGTTTGAGCGAAGAACAAGATTAAATGAGGCTCGGCCATGGAGGAAACGGGTGGCGGCCGAGCTTCTTACCGTTAGCAATGGTGGTCTCGACGGAGGGCTTAAACCCGAGCGCAAACCGAGGGGAGAAAGGATGGTTCGGGTGGGGAATGATGCAACGATACCGATGGAGGGCTTAAATAGCCGAAAGGGGAAGGGAGGCGGCCGGATTCGAGAGGATTGGCCGGCGGCCCCAAATTTTATTCCAACTACGGTTTCCATGCAAAGGGAAGGGGAAACGAAGGGGAAATGGTCGGAATCAAGAGTGGGGAGGGGGAGGATCACGGCCATGCGATTAATTTCGCAATTCAATGCGCGGGGAGGATTCGATTTGAAATGACGGTGGCAAACGAGAGCTCGGGCGTCGGGCGTCGGGAGGAGGAAGAAGGCAAGCCGACGACTTTGAGGCTCAGCGCGTGGCTTCGGCTCGGGCTTGGCGGGTCCACACGTCAGCGAGAGCGGGGCAACGGGGCCGGCTGGAGTGGGAGGCGGGTCGGCTCGGCGCTGGCGATTCCGGCCCACGCGGGAGAGGAAGAAGGGAGGGGGGAGAGGGGAAAACTAGGCCGGAAAAAGGATTCGGCCCAAACGAATTTCTTTATTTTCAAAACCTTTTTCCAATTGAATTTTAGCATATTTTCCAATGAGGTTTTAAAGCGACAAAACCTAGCAAAATTTTGCAAACTTTTTCCACCCAATAAAACCTTATTGCATCTACAACGGCATGAATGCATTCAAACAATTATCCTAGGACAAATTAATTTTAGAAATTAATTTCCTATTGAGCTAAGTTGCAACACCTGAGTTAATTTCTAGGAAAATTTTAAATTATAGCAAATATTGAAATTTGGGTGTTACAAACCTACCCCCCTTAGGATGAATCTCGCCCTCAATATTCGGGTTGATCTTCAAACAACTGCGGGAATTCTGCCTTCAGATCATCTTCTCGCTCCCAGGTTGCCTCATCTTCCGAGTGATGACTCCATTGAACCTTGCACATTCTAATAGCCTTTCTTCTCGTCGTTCGCTCTGCAGTATCCAGAATTCTGATAGGATATTCTGCATAGGTCATATCTTCTTTTGGGTCCACTTCTTCCAGGGACAACTGTTCTTCTGGCATCCTTAAACATTTCTTTAATTGAGATACATGAAACACATCATGCACGTCAGCCAGTGCAGATGGTAGTTCCAGCTGATAGGCTACCTCTCCACGTCTAGCGATTATCCTGAATGGTCCAATGTACCTGGGTGCCAATTTTCCTTTAACCTTAAACCTGTAGAGACCTCTGATAGGTGAGACTTTCAAATACACCATATCCCCCACTTCAAAAGTCAATTCTCTTCGTCGATTATCCGCATAACTCTTTTGTCGGGACTGTGCAGTCCTCAAGTTTTCCCGTATGGCCTGAACCTGTTCTTCTGCTCTTCTAAGAATTTCTGGTCCAAACACTTGGCTTTCTCCAGTTTCGTTCCAATACAGTGGAGTTCTGCACTTTCTACCATACAAAGCTTCATATGGAGACATTTTGAGGCTGGCTTGGTAGCTGTTATTGTAAGAAAACTCTACATATAGTAAGCTTTTATCCCAACTCTGCTTGTACTTCAAGGTGCAGGCTCTTAACATGTCTTCCAACACTTGGTTGGTCCTCTCTGTCTATCCATCGGTTTGGGGGTGATATGCGGAACTGAAGTTCAGTTTAGTATCCAAGGATTCGCGTAGTTTCTGCCAGAAGCGAGAGGTAAATTGGGTACCTCTGTCCGACACGATCTTTTTGGGTACCCCATGTAGACACACAATTCTTGACATATACGGATGAGCAATGTTGGCCTGATCTTCCGATAGGTAGCGATAAGTCGGTGGGTGGAGAACTCGACGTTGATGATCCAAAGGCTTCGACCCGAACAGACCGTCTCCCTTGCAATCACTACACCACAGCTCCGTTGGTTATCAACCGTGTCGCGCAGTTGACCTCGCTAAGAAGGCTCAATCCCTGCAAGCGTACCGAGAACACAAGCAAGAACGTAGAAGATGCAATCTGAAATATTGCGAATAGAATTCAAGCACTCAAAGTTGGGGTTCCACAAACACTTGCGGCGGCCTAGTCGGTCCGGAACAAGAGCGAAAATCTCACAACTGTGTGTAGATCAATATCTAAGCAAAACCCAACCCTAATTAGGGCGGTGGCTACTGTATATAAAAGACTAGGGTCGGCCAAGGACCCCTGGACGCGTCCCTAATGGACTCCAACACGTTACACGGCCCAACGGCCCAAAAGATGGTGGCGCAGCACCCTGACAGATTCTGGACATCTAATTGTTTCGACGATTTCCATTGACTCAGAAAGAATTTGGACATGGAACCAGTCCCGTTGGAAAGCTTATCTCCTTAGCTTTCCAACCATGTGTAGAACGTTGAAAACGAAGTCCGTATGCGTCCTGGGCGACGATTTTAGTGCAGACTGGTCCTGGACTCCGAAACGGACTCGAACTGGATTGGACCTCCACCTTGGCTTGGGCGCCCTTGCTGTTCTTCTCCCGTGTTCCTAAGTAGCAATACATCATAATTATTCAGTAGCATCCCATCCTCATCAAAATATAAAGGAACACTAAGGAACGAGCTCACCTCATGATTTAGTTGACATGCACGAACTCGTGTCAATGGACCTAGTGTTGGAGGAATATTCGGTGTGTGTGTATCCGAAAGAGTGATGTTCTCATCATCCTCCCCCTCTTGAATTGGAGTCATCCTCGACACAATGTCATCTTTTTCTCCCAAGTAAGGATTTAAATCTGAAATGTTAAATGTGGGACTAACCCCATAATCTGCAGGCAACTCAAGCTTATATGCATTATCATTGATCTTTTCCATAATTTTAAAAGGACCATCAGCTCGAGGCAGCAATTTAGACTTTCTCAAATCAGAAAACCTATCTTTGCGCAAATGTAACCACACAAGATCACCAATTTCAAAAGTAATATGTTTCCGACCTTGGCTACTATAAGTTCTATACTTCTCATTCATCTTTTCAATATTTGTCTTAGTCAACTCATGCATTTTCAGAATCAAATCAGCACGTGTCTTAGCATCAAAATTCAATTTCTCGGATGTTGGTAAAGGAAGTAAATCAATAAGGGCACGGGGGTTAAAACCATACACTACCTGAAACGAACTTACCTTGGTGGTGGAGTGAACTGATCTGTTGTAAGCGAACTCAATATGGGGTAGACACTCTTCCCACATCCTCAAATTTTTCTTCAAAATAGCCCGCAACATGGTGGATAATGTGCGGTTCACAACCTCCGTTTGTCCGTCGGTTTGAGGGTGACATGTCATCGAAAACAGCAGCTTTGTCCCAAGTTTATTCCAAAGTGTCCTCCAAAAGTGGCTCAAAAATTTTGCATCACGATCCGAAACAATGGTGTTACGCACTCCATGCAAGCGAATGATTTCCCTAAAAAATAAATCAGGTATGTTTGTAGCATCATCGCTCTTGTGACAAGGTATAAAATGTGCCATTTTTGAAAAACGATCCACAACGACAAATATACTATCCCTCCCCCTCTTGGTCCTAGGCAATCCTAAAAAAATCCATAGAAATATCCTCCCAAGGCACACTAGGAACAGAAGAGGCATATAAAGTCCATGTGGGTTCAAGCGAGACTTAGCTTTATTGCAAGTAGTGCAGCGTGCCACGTAGCGCTCGACGTCGCGCCTCATCTTAGGCTAAAAGAAGTGAGTAGCCAGTACATCTTCGGTCTTTTTCACTCCAAAATGTCCCATTAAACCACCTCCATGCACTTCCTGCAAGAACAATAGGCGAATAGAGCTAGCTGGGATGCATAGCCTGTTAGCACGGTATAGTAATCCATCATTCAGCACATATTTATTCCAAGTTCTTCCTTCTTTACAATGTTCAAAAACATCTTTAAAGTCCAAATCAGTAGCATATAATCCTTTAATTGTTTCTAAATTAAATATCTTATGATCGAGTTGGGACAACATGGTATAACGTCTAGATAACGTATCTGCAATGACATTGTCTTTACCTTTCTTGTGTTTAATGATATAAGGAAAAGACTCTATAAATTCAACCCATTTAGCATGACGTTTGTTCAGTTTGGCTTGGCTTCTAATATGTTTCAAAGCTTCATGATCAGAATGAATAATAAACTCCTTGGGCCAAAGATAATGTTGCCATGTTTCTAAAACTTGCACTAAAGCATACAACTCCTTATCATAAGTCGAATAATTAAGAGATGGCCCATTCAATTTCTCACTAAAATAAGCAACGGGTTTACCTCCTTGTAGTAGCACTCCTCCAATTCCAATGCCGCTAGCATCACATTCTAACTCAAAAGTCTTACCAAAGTCCAGAAGTTGGAGTAGAGGTGCATGCGTAAGCTTATCTTTCAGCGTATTAAAAGCTTGTTCTTGTGCTGGCCCCCATTGGAACGGAACACCCTTCTTTGTCAACTCATTGAGTGGGGCCGCAATGGTGCTGAAATCTCTCACAAAACGCCGATAGAACCCTGCAAGGCCATGAAAGCTTCTCACCTGTGTGATAGTCACAGGGGTCGGCCAACTCTTGATGGCTTCAATTTTAGCTTCATCCACTTCAATTCCCTGTGGAGTAACAACATAGCCAAGAAAAGCAACTCTATTCGTGCAAAAGGTGCACTTGTCAAGGTTAGCAAACAAACGTGCCTCTCTCAAAGCAGTAAAAACAGCACGTAGATGATCAATGTGTTCTTCATGTGACTTGCTATAGATCAAAATATCATCAAAGTACACCACCACAAATCTTCCTATGAAAGCACGTAAAACCTCATTCATCAATCTCATGAAAGTGCTAGGTGCATTAGTTAAACTAAAAGGCATCACTAACCACTCATATAGACCGAACTTAGTTTTAAAAGCAGTTTTCCATTCATCTCCCAATTTCATTTTTATTTGGTGGTAACCACTACGCAAGTCAATCTTCGTGAAAATAATAGAACCACTCAACTCATCAAGCATGTCATCTAGCCTAGGAATAGGGTGACGATACCTTATTGTGATATTATTAATGGCTCTACAATCAACACACATGCGCCATGTACCATCTTTCTTAGGAACCAAAAGAACAGGAATAGCACAAGGACTAAGGCTCTCTCGTACGTACCCACGGTCCAAAAGGTCTTGGACTTGTCGCTGAATTTCCTTAGTCTCCTCTGGATTGGTCCTATATGCAGCGCGGTTTGGCAAAGTCGCTCCCGGGATCAAATCTATTTGGTGCTCTATCCCTCTCAATGGTGGTAGCCCCGGGGGTATCTCAGCTGGAAAGACATCCTTATACTCCTGCAAAAGATTAGTGACAGCAACAGGCAAAGAGCTAGGTATATCATCAATTGAAAATAAAACCTCTTTGCATACGAAAGCATAGCACAAAGTATCATTATCTTGAATTTCAGTAAGGTCAGATTTAGTAGCAAGCATAACACCACCCTTTAACTTAATGCCTTCGGACCTAGGTGTGTTCTTCTCTTTCTTAGGTGGAAAAACAGATTGAGCTACTTGCTGATTTTCAGATTCCAAAACACGTTCTTTCTTTTCTTATTCAGCTAAAGCTTTATCACATTGCACAATTTCAGCATGTGTCAAAGGAAGCAAAGAGATTTTCTTTCCCTTGTGCATGAGAGAGTATTTATTACTTCTACCATGGTGTGTAGCATCAGTATCAAATTCCCAAGGACCGCCTAACAAAAGTGAACATGCTTGCATAGGCACTACATCAAAATCAGCATAGTCATGGTAGGAACCAATAGAAAAATGTACTCTCGCAGATTGTGTTACCTTAACCTTACCGCTGTTATTGAACCATTGAATGTAGTATGGATGAGGATGTCCACATGTTGGCAAGGAAAGATTCTTCACAAGATCGGAGCTCAAGAGGTTGTTGCAACTCCCGTCATCAATTATGGTACGAACACGTGCATCTTTGACAACGAGGAATGTCTGGAACCGATTATGGCGTTGTAGCTGCTCTGCTTGCCCCATTTGAGAACTCAAAACTCGCTTCACAATGAAGGTGCGTGCTGCATAACTCTATGTGGCAGTGGTACCACTAATCTCCTCCCCCTCACTATCCATGTCATGATCGGCTGCAAGATTAGCTTGAAATGCATATTCTTCCTTGACATCACTATGACTAACATATCCACCATCTGCTGTTGCGGAGTATGCTCGCTGGCTTGGGCAATCCTTCATGACGTGGCCAATACCTTGACAGCGATGGCACACAATGCCCGTTGTACGACCCGTGGTAGCTGCACCTGAAGAAGAGCTTGGCATTGGATCCTACGAAACAGTAGATTTACCCACCTCACGTGATGGTTGTGGTGCTCCTGCTGAACGCGCCCGAGTGTTGGAGGAGGGGGCAGCAGATCGTGCAGATGTAGAAGGGAATGTTGTTACTTGTCCTGGTGGTACTCGTGAAGTAGATGTACTCCCAAAATTGTTCCACAATTTTTGCACCTGTTGTCGACCCTGCAGTTCTTTTTCTGCCAAGATAGCAAAATGGAACAACCTATTGGTAGTATTGTAATCTTTATAATCAACAAGGTCCTGAATTTCACATCTCAACCCGGAGTAAAAATGAATCATGGTATCCTCATCATCCTCTTGTATACTACAACGAAGCATATCAATTTGAAGCCCTTGATAGTAATCATGCACAGATTTAGAACCTTGATTTAAGCGCTGCAATTTCTTTTTTAATTCACGTGTATAATCAGGTGGAATAAATCTATTGCGCATGGCACGCTTTAGTCTAGGCCATGATTCAGGTTCTAAGCCACTAGAAACTAAACCATTCCACCAAATAATAGCATAATTCGTGAACTCACAAGTGACTAGTCTAACTCTATGCATTTCAGGAACCATATGAGAACTATACTTTTGATCAACCGTCATTTCCCAATTCAAATAAGCATCAACATCATATGCACTATCAAAAGGAGGCATTGAAAACTTAATCTTAGAATAAGGATCATCGCGACTGTTGCGATTAACATTATTACCTCCATTACCTTGATGACGTTGTTGTTGGTCACGACGTAATTGTTCAGCACGAGGATGTTGCTCAGCACGCGCATCTTGCCCAACAAAAACCTCACCATCTTCTTGGTCACCATTATTAGTATCATCATCATCATGTGAATGGTCATCATCCTGTGGTGGCTGTCGCAACTCAAGGTCGTTGACTCGCGTGACGAGGTTAGCAATGCTTGTTCTAATGTCTGTCAATAGCCTAGTATGATCCTGCAAGGTTTTGTTGAGTTCTTAATTGGACACACAATCCTTAAAATCCGACGAAGAGCCATCACCTGACATGGTTAGTAGAAAACAAAGGACAACACAATATTATCCCTATCACTACTAGGTTGTGGAAGGTGGAATCACACACACTCAAGCGTCTTACCACGCTCTTACAAATGTTCTTACCAACGCAGCAAGGAGGAACAACCGGTGACGAGTCTGGAAACGTGGGATGATTGCAAGAGTGAACCTGTTCGGATCAAAGGAGGTGGAGCTTGGAAGGCACAATATGGTAGCAAGGATTAGCAATAACTGTAATCAGAAGAGCAAAGCTAAATAAGTGTCCAAACTATGAATCACAGTTGCTGATCTATCACGTGTCCCTAGTCCTAGCACAACAGCTGAAACAAAGCTAAAAATGATGATCAGAGAAAGACACAGCAAATAGCACAAAGATCTGGGTGTTCTCTATGTGCTCCTCTTTTTTGTCTTTTAGCACTAGTAGGAATCACGAAAAAAAAATTTCGTATTTTTCTGATATTTTTTTCTAAACTAGGAGCACACAAGAAACAACCACAGAAATTTTGAGCTCAAATGGATGCAAGATGTGGCCTATAGAAAATCAAGCATGTTCTCTGAAAAGCGTGCGGAAACATCGCAGCTCGAATACTCAATCTTCTGAGCCGAATTTGGGAAAAAAAAATTGGCGGAACCCAACGAAGCGGGGGAGCAACGGATGTAACTTTTTCTGTAGATGTCCGTGAAAAAAATTTTGCCTGATTCCGAGTCCGTATGAGAAAGTTATGGCCGTTTTACTGAACCCCTGTCGAGTTAGGGTTTTTTTCCAAAGCACCTCTTGCAAAAATTGACCTCTTTAAGCTTGCAAAAAATAGGATCGCGAGATGAACAAGGAGGGCAGCGGTGGCAGAGCAATTGATACAAGGCGGCTTGCGACCTATCTAGGGTTGGCGTGGCAGAAAGTAACACAAGGAGGCTCGCGGTGGCAAATCGAGTAATGTGGTGGCTCGATTTGTTGGTGGGGATGGTGGCGATGGGATAGCGGCGTGATCAAAACAGTACGGAGCGTTGACTAAAAACCAAGAACACGACTCTAAAACCAGCAACAAGACTCGACCACAGACACAAACTCAACAACGCGCAACTGAAAACAAAAATTGCAAAGGCACAAAGGGTTTTAGGGCAGTGGAAATTGACGGAATTTTTTTTGGCTTTTTCTGGACTCTAGGTAATGAAAAACAGACTAATCTAAAGGGGAAAACGAAATTACCTAACGGGCAACCTGAAAATCTGATACCAGTCGATGAGCAATGTTGGCCTGATCTTTCGATAGGTAGCGATAAGTCGGTGGGTGGAGAACTCGACGTTGATGATCCAAAGGCTTCGACCCGAACAGACCGTCTCCCTTGCAATCACTATACCATAGCTCCGTTGGTTATCAACCGTGTCGCACGGTTGACCTCGCCAAGAAGGCTCAATCCCTGCAAGCGTACCGAGAACACAAGCAAGAACGTAGAAGATGCAATCTGAAATATTACGAATAGAATTCAAGCACTCGAAGTTAGGGTTCCACAAATACTTGCGGCGGCCTAGTCGGTCCGGAACAAGAGCGAAAATATTACAACTGTGTATAGATCAATATCTAAGCAAAACTCAACCCTAATTAGGGCGGCGGCTACTGTATATAAAAGACTAGGGTCGGCCAAGGACCCCTGGACGTGTCCCTAATGGACTCCAACACGTTACACGGCCCAACGGCCCAAAAGATGGTGGCGCAGCACCCTGATAGATTCTGGATATCCACTTGTTTCGACGATTTCCGTTGACTCAGAAAGAATTTGGATATGGGACCAGTCCCGTTGGAAAGCTTATCTCCTTAGCTTTCCAACCATGTGTAGAACGTCAAAAACGGAGTCCGTATGCGTCCTGGGCGACGATTTTAGTGCAGACTGGTCCTGAACTCCGAAACGGACTCGAACTGGATTGGACCTCCACCTTGGCTTGGGCGCCCTTGCTGTTCTTCTCCCGTGTTCCTAAGTAGCAATACATCACAATTATTCAGTAGCATCCCATCCTCATCAAAATATAAAGGAACACTAAGGAACGAGCTCACCTCATGATTTAGTTGACGTGCACGAGCTCGTGTCAATGGACCTAGTGTTGGAGGAATATTCGGTGTGTGTGTATCCGAAAGAGTGATGTCCTCATCATATACAACTCGGCAAGTTTCGCACTTGAATATGTTGTCTTGACTAGGATAAAATGCGCAACTTTCGTTAAGCGGTCCACCACTACCAAGATAGAATCGTAGCCTGCTTGAGTGCGGGGTAACCCGACGATGAAATCCATACCAATTTCTTCCCACTTCCACTCTGGCCTTTGATGTTCTGTCTTTACTCTCTGACAGGTGTCGCACAAAGCCACATATTCTACAACATCTCTCTTCATACCATACCACCAATAATACTCTTTCAGATCCTGATACATCTTAGTGCTCCCGGGGTGAATGGAATGTGCAGAATCGTGTGCTTCTCGCAAAATCAAATCCTTCAAAACTTTCTGGTTGGGCACACAAATCCTTTTCCCAAACCATACTGTTCCTTGATTATCTTCCGAGAATCCTGGTGCCTTATTTGTTTTTATGAGTTCTTTGATCTCCTTTATTTTCTCATCTTCCCATTGTTCTTTTCGGATGTTTTGTTCCAATTGTGACTTCATTTCTATTACTGTTGCATCCATGTCGGCAATAAAACCTAAATTTAATCTCTCAAACTCCTTGCATAATTCCGGCTGACTTCCTCGCAACATAGTCATATTGCAATATCCCTTCCTACTCAGGGCATCTGCCACAACATTTGCTTTCCCAGGGTGGTAATGTATTCCCACATCATAATCCTTGATTAGTTCCAACCATCTACGTTGCCGCAGATTAAGATCTGGTTGGGTAAAAATATATTTTAGGCTTTTATGATCCGTATTTATTTCACATCGGTTGCCAATGAGGTAGTGCCTCCAAATCTTTAGGGCGTGAACCACTGCAGCTAATTCCAAATCGTGGGTCGGATAATTTTCCTCATGTTTTCTTAACTACCTAGATGCATATGCTAGCACATGACCTTCCTGCATAAGCACACATCCCAACCCTTGTCGAGATGCGTCACAATACACAGAGAACGATTTCTGGGTGTCTGGCATGATAAGAACTGGCGCGGTGGTCAACTTTTTCTTCAATTCGTTGAAACTGGCTTCTCAAGCGGCTGTCCATTTGAATTCTGCTCCTTTTCCCAGTAGTTCTGTCATTGGTTTCGCTATCTTGGAAAAACCTTCTATAAATCGGCGGTAATACCCTGCTAAACCCAAGAAACTGTGGATATCTGAAACATTCTGCGGAGTTTTCCAGTTTAGTACATCCCTTATTTTGGATGGATCTACGGACACACCTCCTAATGAAATAATATGACTAAGGAAGGGTACTTCCGTCAACCAGAACTCACACTTACTCAATTTGGCATAAAGCTTGTTCTCTCTGAGTTTCTGTAATACCATCCTTAAGTGTTCCTTGTGTTCTTCCTTGTCCTTGGAGAAGACCAGGATATCATCAATAAACATTACGACAAACTTGTCCAGAAACTCCATGAAGACCTTATTCATTAGGTACATGAAGTATGCTGGCGCATTTGTCAAGCCAAAAGACATTACCATGAACTCATAAAGGCCATATCGGGTGACGAACGCGGTCTTTGGAATATCCGAAGCGCGAATCTTCAACTGGTGGTATCCGGACCGAAGATCAATCTTGGAGAAAATACACGCTCCTTTCAACTGATCAAACAGACCATCAATGTGAGGCAGTGGGTATTTGTTCTTGATAGTTACTTCATTGAGAGCCCGATAGTCTATGCACATCCTTTGCGTTCCATTTTTCTTGGGTACAAAGATGACCGGAGCTCCCCAGGGTGAAGAACTAGGGCGGATAAACCCTTTGTCTAATAGCTCTTGGATTTGCTCCTTGAGCTCTACCAGCTGATTGGCATCCATTCTATAAGGTCTCTTATATATAGGTGTAGTTCCTGGCACTAACTCAATCACAAATTCTATTTCACGATTTGGCGGCATACCTGGAAGATCATCGGGGAAAACGTCCGGGAACTCGTTCACCACATTGACCTCTTCTATAGGAATACCCTTCATTTGATTTAGTGAGCTTTCCTCTGTCGAGGGTATAGCTGCAACAAACTCGACCTACGTGCCTTCTCTGTTAGTCAATTGAACTGCTCTTCTGGCACAATATATGATTCCCTTATATTTCGCCAGCCAATCCATACCCAAAATAACATCAATTCCATTGGATTCCAGAACTACAAGGTTGGCTAAGAAATCTACCCCCCTTATATAAAGACTTAGCTTTGAGCATATATACTTTGCCCTCATCTCTCCTCCAGGAGAGCTAATAATCATTTGCTGCTTCATATGTACAATTGGCAGATTATACTTTGCAACATATCTTGTAGTGATGAATGAATGCGATGCTCCTGAATCAAATAAAACTGATGCTGGGTTTGAGTTTACAAGGAACATACCAAGCACCACATCTTGCGCTTCTTGGACTTCTTCAGCAGTGACACGATTGATTCGCCCACGCGCGTAATTCTGTTGAGCCCGGTTGGTTGGAGCTGGTGCCAGGTTCCCATTGCGGCCCAGAGCTTGATGCTGTCCTTGCTTTGGAGCATTCCCATTGCCATACTGCACGGGAGAGTTGTTGGGTTTCTTTCTTGGGCATTTATTGGCATAATGCCCTACTTCACCACAGACGAAACATGCCTTTCCGGTGGAAGGTGCCTGATCACCAAACTTCTGTTGAGGCGTCGGGGGTTGGGTCTGACGAGGGGCTTGAAAGTTTGAGCGCTGAGCTTGCATATATAGCTTGTTCTGATTCTGATGCTGGTTCTGATTCTGGTGTTGGTTCTGTTGGCGGAACATGGGTCCTTGTTGAGGTGGGTTATAGAGGGGTCAGGAGTGACTGCTTGAGCCTTGACCTTGAGAAGACATCTTTCTCTTATGATCCATCTGGCGGCGTTTGTGCTCCACCACCAGGGCTTTATTTACCATAGCCTGGAAGCTTGCGAAGTCTTGGGGAAGCAATGCATATTGGATACCATCATTCAGGCCCTCTAGGAAGTGCTCCTGCTTTTTCTCATCTGTATCGACATCCTCGGGGGCATACCTTGATAGTTGTGTGAACTTTGCCACATACTCACTTACAGACATAGCTCCCTGCTTAAGCTCATGAAATTCCTTCTTTTTGAGTTTCATTGCCCCAGATGGTATATGGTGAGTGCGAAAACTGGTCTGAAACTCCGCCCATGTAATGGCTTGTGCGTCTTCATGGGCATTGACGTATGCGTCCCACCAATCTGCCGCGGGCCCAAAAAGCTGATGTGAATCAAACAAGACCTTTTCCCTGTCGTTGCACTGAGCTATCCGGAGTTTCTTCTCCGTGGCTTTTAACCAGTCGTCAGCATCCTTTGGTTCCACAGCCTGTGAGAACACTGAGGGTTTGGTCCTCATAAACTCTCCCAACTTATTCTGCGGTGGAGGAGGAGGGGCTTGCATGCGCACGGGGGCCTGCTGCATATTTGCCATAGTTTGAGCTAGTCCCTGAAGGATTTGCGTTTGCATGGCCATCATTTGCTCCATGTTGAATTCAGGTGGTGGAGGAGGAGGCGGCAGTTGCTAGTTGTTGTTGACTTCGTTGTTGTCGGCGCAGGGGTTTCTCCTGGTGTTCACCATCTGCTGGTTGCCAAGGTATGAGCGGGGAACGGAGGGAAAAAGCAAAGATGACAAGATATGACTGAGACAGGAAGAACAAGAGCAAAAAGACTCCCAACTATTTATTATATTATAAGATAACTGATGCAACGTGGAGAAAGAGCATCCACCTTACATCGACAATCACGCAAAGATCCAACTCATAACATGACCACAAAACAGACACGACGACACCAGGACTAGACAACACAAATGATCTAGATGACTTATTAAACTGTCTTCAGGTAATCTCCTAAGCTTACGACCCGACAGATGGTTTAGCAGTTGACTAGTCGTCGTCCTCCGAAGACTCCTCACTAGAAGGATCACTGCGGCGCGGCCTCTTGGGAGAGGGCGAGCGAACGGAATGGTCCTCTGAGTCGGAAGAGCTGGACATCCCATTGAGGCTCTTCTGCAGCTCCCTGATCTGTGCTTCGGCATCACGAAGGCGCTTGCGGGTGTCCTGAAGCTCGTCCAAAGCTTCATCCAAGTCCTCGTGCAGTGTGGTGGCCAGCAGCACCTGCTCTCGAGCCACACCACTGTGCTCGTGGGTGGTTGCCTTCACCTTGATGTCCCGGCTTCCACGCTCTCGACGAGGGAAGTAGTCGTAGGAGGTCCCCCTCAGAGTACTCCTGTGGTGCTCACAGATATGAGCCAGTGCCTGCCTCGCCGCGTCTAGGATCCCTGCTTCGAAGCTTACTCGGACGGCCATTGCTTTGTGGATGCCCACGATCTCATAATTGTCGTCGCCTTCTGGAGAGCCGTAGATGCACACCTCCACTGTCCACTCCTCACGTCCTGGACGAATCTGGCGGAGACCGTGGTAGACAGGCGCCTTGGTGTACCCTAGACGCTGCAGCATTTCCACCAATATTATTGGTGCCTTCCCTGCTTCGAATCCCTTGGAATGGTACAGCTTCTTGCTTCCGTTCTTAGGAATGGTGACTCCACGGCTGGGTCCAGCAGAGGCGTTGGGTGCAAAGGTGGCCGGGGCACGAGGAGGAACTAGCCGCCAGTGGTCTTGCGGGCAGTCTTCTTGATGCGGGCCATCTACAATTTGAAAACAAGAGAGTATCAGTAAAACATTTTTAATAAAGCGGTAAAATGAAGCTCAAGGGTAAATAAAGATTTTGCAAATATAGTTTTTATAAATTAATCCTTATTACGCGACCATTTCTAGCTAGGCTTGTGACCTACGGTCATCCTAGCTCTGATACCACTTCTGTCACACCCGGTTTTAAGACCAAAACCAGATGTAAACTATATGTATGAATAACTGACCCTGGCATACATATAGTTTACATCTGGTTTTGGTCTTAAAACCGGGTGTGACACCCTTCTACAATCAGTTGACCTGCAACTTAGATACATGTTTCCTAATTATAGTTATTTCAAATTGAAAGTGCTTGAACGGAATGTGGATGTGCTTGCAATGACTCCTACGCTCTCACGATTATATGCAGCTAAAATGGTTAGTGACATGAACATGTAGCTTATAGATAGGATTATTTCAATAATATTAGATTTTTCCTCTATGTTGCTTCTATTTGCCTATAGGATTTTTACTGGAATACCCGGATGCGGATGGATCACAGCTTGACTTCGATCTTACGTCTTCTTGCCTAACGGTGGGGGTACATAGTGCTTGGCCCGCAATGCAAGAAGGTTCATGAAGGAAAGTACCAGTCACACCTTGAGTTTTGGTGTGATAGCAACAGTTTCATTATCTACAGAAGTCTAATGGAACTTCCGTTTGAAGCAACAACTAGTGCACTCATTTATGCACTAAACTATTTTATATAATATTTGTAGTTAAAATTTTAGATATAAACTATGCATGTAATTGGATGTAATTTTAGAAATACTTATAGTTTGAATTAATGTATTAGTGTTTATCGTGACTGAAATATCTATTTATAAGTGAAATATATGTAGGTGAACTATCTGTATATGTGCTTGTTATCTGTGATTGAATTATGAGTAAAATATCTATATATGTGCTTGTTATCTATGTTGTTTCATAGATGAATAGGAACTCCAGCACTGATAATGAGTATCAGTGTTGGTTCATAACAAAGAACCGATACTGATACTGATCATCAGTGCCGATTATTTGTAATCAGCACTGATACTGATACTGATTATTAATACCGAGTAATTAGTGCCGGCTGAAAAACCACCATTAAAGGGTTTTGAGCTAGCAATGATGGCGTATTATGTTGCAGTGACAATCAGTCGACTCGCATCTTTGTTTTCTTCTTGTCGGTAGGTACCGATCAGTTTCCATTCCAAGGTTGCCTTTTTTTCTTTTTGTCTTGTTTATGTGTTGAACGAAGTTGACGCTGAGATTAGGACACGCTATAAAACTATGAAATATTGGAATACTGTCTAATCGATGTTTTCTTTTAAGTGTTGTTTAAGGAAAACGGTACATATGCGTTCAAGAAGAAGTGGATTTTGAAGGGGAAAAGGGAATGGGTTTACAAGTGTATATGCAAAACATTGGCCCGCGTTGAATGCTGGATAGTATTCCTTTTTTCTTCTTTGCTTGATGGATAGCCACCGCAAATTCTAACTTCGAATTCCAATTCTAATTATTTGTGGTTAGATACCGTCTTCAAAATCATCTGTTTCTAGTAATCCAAGTACTCAGCACTCTAGGGTGATTATGTCCATGAAAAATGGAAGGTGAATTCTTTGCTTGAGGTCTTCAGTTGTCGACACCTCAGAGTTTCTAACAAGGCAAAATTCAAGTTTTCTTTCTTGGAATTCATAGTTATTTTTTCCCAAACTATTCTCTCAAGGTTGTTCCTAATAGGAAAATGTATTTTTTAGCAACTGGCAGTAAACTGATTGAGTTTATGCGTTTACAGGATATGTCAAAACAATGTTGGTGTGGTGCAAAATATTGAACGAACTACTAGTACAAAATTAACTTTGAAAGGTATCAGAAAAAAAGTGGTTTGTTTAGTACAGGTATTTGTTGAATCACAAATGCACAACATGGTTGCAATCAGTGAACAATGTGATGTGGTCACACTGCCAAACATCAGTGATGGACATGTGGAAAAGATCAAGCAGACGTCCAGAGGGGCCAAGAAAAATAATTGAGATCAAGATGTACCATTCTACTAGAAGGAAAGAACATCAAACTGCTCATGTATTCATGTTCGAGATCGATCTTATTCTGTATTAAAGCTCAAGCATGAATTTTGCCCAGTCTCGTTCTGTTGATTCCACTTCAACATACCACTTCCAAGCTGCAGATCTGAAATCGGTACAATGGATCTAACTATGTCGAATGAATTTAGCCCTCGAAATTGACTCATCAAAAGGATGAATACATCCAGTCTAGATCTTGGCACAGTAGCTAAGCAATCATCCACGCGTACGGCGAGAGATCAACCGGTGATGTAACAATTACCGCTGCATTGAAAGTTATGAGTGTTATTAGTTGTTATGATACGGCATGACCTCTATTATCGATGGAGGCATTTTACGGTCCTTAGAAAATTTATAACTTGGTATTGGTACCTCAAGTACTAAAATTTGGTACTAAGGGTACCAATTATTGTACCTAATTAGTGGTGC